>NC_135721.1:103774417-104434659 GCF_964656455.1 Halichoerus grypus
GTGGTTAGCATCTGATTTAGAGGCATTCTGTAGGGTCTGTATTAATTCTCAGTAGTTATATCAGAATTGAATTTCAGGACAGTTTGTGTCACAGAATTGGTGTCAGTCACACCTTGTGACATTGGTTCTTCTTCAGTTACCAAATTGCTTTTTATATTCATATTATTCTCACTTGTCTTACAGGAGAATTTTACCTATGTGGTGCCCACTCTTTACACTGTAGAAGCTTACAGGTATCACAAAATGCTTACAGAGCTCTCTATTTTGATCTCCAGAGCTCTCTCCTTTCTATTTTCTCCTTGATGCCAAAACACCCAGTGAACATTTGTAATTTCCACTCTGGAGGATTTCCTATCATGTCTTAAGTTTTAAGGATCATGAAGGCTTGGACAGAGCTTCTTTCTGACAGGTAAAAGTGTTCCGCTCTGATGGTACAGCACCATCTCCAACAACCCCAGCCCTTAAATATTTTCTCTTTTTTACCTACTTTTCTACCTAGTTTTTTCTCTTTAGTTGATTTCATCCAGTATCATGGCTTTAAATGCCATCTATATATTTCAAACTTGACATTTTCTCTGAACTCTAGATTCTTCCATTCAATTGCCCAGTCATTATCTCCACTTGCACATTTAATACTCCTCTCAAACTTCACACACACAAAACTAAGTTCATAATATTTTCCCCAAATCCTGCACTTCCCACAGTCTTCCCAATCTCAGTTAGTGGCAGCTTCATCTTTCTAGTTGCTCAGGTGTGATTCTTGACTCTCTTTCATACCCCATGTCTGATCCATCAACAAACTCTAATGGCTCTATTAATAAATATATTCCAAATTCAACTATTTCTCTCTATCCTCACTGCCACCAGTAGGTTCTACCCATCATTCTTTTTTCTTCTTTTTAAGGTTTTTTTTTTTTTTTTTTTTTTAGAGAGAGAGCGCAAGAGAGCACAAGCTGGGAGAGCGGCAGAGGGAGAGGGAGAAGCAGACTCCCCACCAAGCAGGGATCCCGAGGTGGGGCCCCATCCCAGGATCCCGGGATCATGACCTGAACCGAAGGCAGACACTTAACTGACTGAGCCACCCAGGCGCCCCTACCCATCATTATTTCTTGATTAAATCATTGCACTATCCTTCTAATTGGTCTCCTTGCACAGATGCCCCATGCCCCACTTCCATGGTCTATTCTCAACACAGAGGGTAAAGAGATTATATTAAAAATAAGTTAAGAAAAAATATATAATTTAGATCACGTCACTTCTCAGCCTGAATTGTCCAATGATACCCCATCCCATTCGAAATAAAAGCCGACATTCTTAATAAAACCTACAGGCCCTATAAGACCTGGCTTCACTTCCTTTCTGACTTCATTTCCCAACTTCACTTGTTATTTACTCTATTACAACCAAGATGCTCTCTTTCTATTCCTCTCATGTACCAGGCATACTCCTACCTCAGGGCTATTTACTAACTATTCTCTTTGCCTGGAATGCTACATCCCCAAATACATGGCTCATTCCTCACTTAATTCAAGTCACTTCTCAAAATTCTGCTTTTGAGTAAGATTTTCACCGGCTACCTTATTTAAAACTTCAACCCTCCTCATCCCCAGATATTCATATTCCCTCTGCTGCTTGATTTTTCTTCTTAGCTTATATAACCATCTAATGTACTATGTATTTTACTTATCCAAGATCCAATTAGGAGCCCAATTAAATACCTTAAGCAATTAGGAGTTTGGGAAAGAGGAAGATTCATAATAGCCAGGAAAGACTTCATAGCACAGGATGACTTGAATTGACTTGTGAAAAAGTAGATGGGATTTGAGTAGTCAGTGAGGAGAAAGGAGAGCATTCTATGTGGGCCGGAGAGGCGGTGGGGGGAGACATGAGCTATTTTTCAGATATTTGAGATGCAAAAGTCTGATCTCTTAAGTAAGTAGGGCATTGTAGTACTTTTTTGGGCATCTCCTTAAACACAAGCACTTTTTCATCTCTGTTTTCTCAAAGTTTATCCCAGTAGCTGGCATTGAATAGAAATTCAGTAAATACTGGGTGGATTATTGGATGAATAAATGGATGAATGAATGGATGAATGGATGGATCAAAGGATGGATGAGTGGGTCAATGATACAAACTCATGAATACAGCTACTTTCTGTTTAAACTACACTGGATTCTGATGTATTATAATCATAAAGATAATTCTTCACCCAGGGGATCAAAAGACTGAGTTAGTTTTGACCCACACAGGAAAGAACCTTTTTAAAAAGACTATAATTTTTTTTATTGTTGTAAAACACACATTACGTTAAATTTACCATCTTAACCAATTTCTTTTACAGATTTATTTATTTATTTGAGAGAGCGAGCACGAGCAGGAGGCGTAGAGGGAGAGAGAATCTCAGGTCAACTCTGCACTAAGCCACTCAGTGCAGAGCCTGATGGGGGTGGGGTGGCGGGGGGGCTCGATCTCACAATCCTAGATCACAGCCAAAAGACAGATGCTTAACTGACCAACTGCACCGCCCAGGCACCCATCTTAACCATTTTTAAGTGTACAGTTTAGTAGCATTAAGATTTTCACATTACTGTGCAATAGGTCTCTGGAACTTTTTCATCTTGTAATACTGAAATGCTATAGCCGTTAAATACTGATTACCCATCTCCCTCCCCTCAACTCTTGGTAACCCCCTTTCTACTTTCTGTTTCTATGATTTTGACTATTTTAGATACTTTGTATGAGTGGGATATTTGTCCTAAAAAGACTACAAGAAATTTTAACTTTCGTTTATGCTACTTTGACAGTAGTCACTGGAAAACATTCTACCTTGGAAGATAAAGTTCCCTGTTGTGCAACTCAAAACTAGATTGAGAAACAAAAGCTGATGATTAATTTCTTGGTTTGATCTTTATGTGTATTCAGTAGAGAAAGTGATAATCATTCTCATTATATAAATGAGGCAAGTCAAAATATTATATTTTATCAATTCTGAGTCACTCATTTCTAACCCCCCACATTTTAATATCTCTGAAATAAATATGTCTTATAATCAACAGCATTTTTGCATTATGTCAGTTTAATTGGCAGCATTTCTTTTTTCCTGGTGGCTTTTTTTCCCTTTTAATACGGGGCTTGAACTCATGACCCTGTGATCAAGACCTGAGCTGGAGATTAAGAGTTAGATGCTCAACCGACTGAGCCACCCAGGCACCCCTCCTGGTGACATTTTTAATTGACAAATTTATAAGCATTGGTGCCTTCAAGCCATGAAATAAGATAAATGATTAACTCAAAATCTCACACCCAGTTCATGACCATGGGGCTGGTCTTCCTCAGTTCTCATGAGCTGGGAACTGCACTAAGGCTTCCTCAGTTTTAAAGTAATGTTTTAATGGCTAGGAAATATTTCCATTAAAAAAAAATGGAGCCCTTCCCAAATTGCTTTTATGCCATGCCTTATGAATTTAAGGGAACTTGTATTTACCTCTAGATGCCTCCCATTTGATGTTAAAAGGTAAGGAATTATGAGTTTCAGAGACACTGTCTTATGACAAGTTTCTTGCAGCTGGGACCTCACCTCATGTTGCCAGATATAGCAGAGAGCAATATAGGAATGTCTCACCTACTACATGGCACATCCTTATACTAAAGAGTAACTTACTGGTTATCTGAAACTCAAATTTGACTGGGTATCCTATATTTAAACTGGCAACCCTAACCTCACCTAATCCTTGGAAGAAGGGCTATCCATGGATTAGTTTTGACTTTTTGCAAGATTCTCAGTGAGAGGGCTGGGCAGAGAGGTGTGAGATGCTCCAGTTAACCAAGAGTTGAGGCCCTCTGGACAGTGCCTGACCCAGGATCTTGGGAGTTCCCTTGATTTAGCTCTTAAGATTTATGTTGGAAGAGTACCAAATACTCATTTTTGGCTCAATGCCAAATGACCTAGTGTTAAAATAAATGTTGAGCTGAAGACAAATATCACCCACTGAGAATGAACTTCTAGGGCAGGGCTCAACCCCAGGACCCTGAAATCATGACCTGAGCCAAAGGCAAACGCTTAACCAACTGAGCAACCCAGACGCCCCTGAATATGCATCTTAGCAAGATGCCTAAGTAATTTGTGTGTACATTGAAGTCTTACTTCTTAGAAGTATCCTAGAACTTACCAAAACTGAATGTTGCATTTCATTATCACTGTCCAATCGGCTGACAATGATGAAGAACCAGGGACTCGGAGTGGTCCCTGTACCTCAGAATGTCAACTGGACCTGATTCAGGATTTCTCTCATCAGTGAAATATGGGGCTTATTTCAACCAATGGTGAGCAGATGTCAATCTCATTCCATTCCATCCAGAGTGGGTTCCTTTTCACTCCTTAATTAGCATAACTACCCCCCCAAAACCTCTTCTCTCCTGTCTAGCCCCTACCCTTGGTTTTGTTTCCCAGCAAAAACTGATATAACATCTCCTATGATAGCTTCATCAAAATCATTATAAAGACTTACCCAAAAATATCTGGGGAGATGATATATAAAAGTCTTCCAGTTTGTTTAGAGCCTTCTTCTAAAGACTGATTCCCAGCCCTAGCTGCATATTCAAACTACCTGGTAGCTTTAAAAATTCTGATATCCAAGGATCGCTCCAGACAATTTAAATCTGAATCTCTGAGGGTGGGATGCAGGCATTAATCTTTTTCTAAAAGCTGTCCAGAGGATGATTCCAATATGCAGCCAAGATCTAAAGAGAGAACCAATGATCTAAATCCTGGCTTAATGACCCCACCTCCTCTATACAACTTGGCCTATGCAGCCATGCTCGACACTCCTGGTCTTGGAAATTCAAGCAAATGAGACACAGAAGCCTTCTTAGTTTGGGAAGTCTCATAATCTATGTCACATCGAGGAGCCTTCTAAGCAAGAGGCAAATGGATTCTACCAAAACCATCACTCTAAAAACGCTATCAATTGTGAACTCTATACTAAATGCACTTTAGGAATTGAGTTCTTATCACAGGCTTCAGACACAACAAAGCTGGCACATCAACAGTTTGCCCTAATACTCATATTTCATTTTCTCTTCTTCCTAATCTGGTGACTCCCCCCAAATGTGTTGCGGTACATTCCCCATCTACCCCCTTATTTTATCAGTGGGAAAAAGATGTGATATGTGAGAGTCCTATAGGCAGTTTGGGATTGACTTTTAAGTTGAAACTCCAGGTTAAATATTGGTTTTGATTTCTCTCCACCTAACATAGTCTTATGGGAGAAAATATCCATTTTTTAACTCTTCTGGCCATAAGACTGTTCTTTAAATTTACCCAAATCCCTCTAGCAGCTGAATGGTTCATTTCTACTCTTGAAGAGGAATTCTTGATTACAGCTCCACAACCCCAGATGTGCTTTGGAATCTGAAATTCGTGGAGTGTAGAAAGGTAATGCAGTGCATATATGGCAAATCATATCACATCTCCAGGGAGTTCTAAAGCAGCATCGTGTAGCAAACACATTTAAATCTCTGCAAATGAAACACGAAAATTCACAGTAAGTGAGATGAATACATATTATAAACAGTCTCATATGAGTTCTGGTTTTGTCATTAAATTTAAGAGAAATTTTACTTTTCAGAGCTTTTTCTATTTGGCATTATGGATAAGAGATCACAGAGTGCAAGTGGTTGCAAAAAAATAAAAAAGAGTGAACTTCATATGGGAAAAGCTGAAGGGGAAACAAATGAACAATGGCAGTGGTGTCTACTGGAAAATCTCATTTAAGATTTCTTCCTGTAAACAACCCGGATTTGGAATGAAAATTGTCTGTGGCCAGGCTCAGAGTCCCAACCAGGAGACATTGCAATAAAAAGGTACTGAGGTGGACTGGGCGATGGGTTTCGGGGAGAGATAGAACAAGAGAGATAATAACTAGCCTTGGGAACGCCTAGAAATGGCATCTTGTATGTGGGCTAATTATTTTCAATGATGATTCATCCCCCAAGCAGTTTGCAGCTGGCTCCCTTTTAGTTCTCCATTTTAAAATTCATCTACATCAATGCAGTTAGTGGTGGGTGGTTCAGGATGTCTTGGCCCACCCTCAGACAGATCCATTGTTCTTGTAGTTTTTTAGAAATCTCATGGCTTCTCTTCGCATCTTCTGATTTTGTATCCAAGATGCTCAGGTCTTCTCTGCTCCTTGACTGTTAACTCTTGGCAGGGACAAGGAAAGGATCCCTAGGGTCTCCTTTGATTATTGAATTGGCTTTTGCTCAAGGAGCCTCGAAGGTTAGTGCAAAGAAGATGGAAAGTAGGAGGCTGTAGCCCTCCTTTCAGAAACCATATGCTGCTTTTCTTTCTCAGCATATTCCTGAAAATTTCTTTTTGGCATCATCTGTTAAAGAATGGATCTGAGCTGAGATGTGTCAGATCAAAGATAGGTTAAAAAATTCAGAAGCAAATCATTTTTTCCTCTCAAACACTTCACTGAATATAATAACCAAGGACTTCAGAAATAGAAAGTCACTTTTAAGATAGTCTCAGGTTTTTTTGTAATGTAAATTTCATCAATGCATAGTGTACATACAGAAAAGTGCACAAATCATAAGTGAACAGATAAGTAAGTGAACTTATCACAAAGTTTACGCACTTTGCAGTCAGTGCCCTAAGAAATAGACCATGGACCAGCACTACAGAGGCCCTTCCTATGGCCCCCAGCCCAAGGATGACCACCAAACTTCTAAGACCATAGAGTAATATTTTTGTGTTTGTTAATTTAAATATTCTGGTTTTTGTTTCTTTTCTTTCTTTTTTTTTTAAGATTTTATTTATTTATTTGACAGAAAGACAGAGAGAGAGCACAAGCAGGGGGAGCGGCAGGCAGAGGGAGAGGGAGAAGCAGGCTCCCCGCTGAGCAGGGAGCCCAATGCGGGGCTCAATCCCAGGACCCTGGGATCATGACCTGAGACGAAGGCAGACACTTAACCTACTGAGCCACCCAGGTGCCCATTTTTTGTTTCTTTTTCACCACATTATATCTTGAGATTATCCACATTGTTGTGATAGCTGTAGTTCCTCGCTTTGCACTGCTGTGTAGGGCTCTATTGTAGGATATGCCACTTAACCATTCTACCATAATGGTCCTCTGGTTTGTGGCTGCTCTGGGCTGTTATGACTAGCGCCGCTTTAAGCATTCTTGTACATGTCCTGGGTGAACATATATATGCTTTCCTGTTGAATACCTAGAAGGGGGATTCCATAGTTGGGTCATATGACATATACATGTTCACCTCTAGTCCATGCTGCCAATAAGTTTTCCAAAGTGATTGTACTAATTTTCACTCCCAACAGCAGTACATGAGAGTTGTGTGGGGCTTTTTAAAAACAGATATCCGGGTGCCTGGGTGGGTCAGTGGGTTGGGCACCCAGCTCTTGGTTTCAGCTGGGGTCATGATCTCAGGGTTGTGAGGTTGAGCCCCTCTGCACTCAGTGGGGAGTCTGTTTCTGTCCCTCCCCCACTTCCTCTGCCCCTCCCCCTTGCTCAAGTGCTGCATGTGCTCTCTCAAATAAATAAATCTTTTTTTAAAAAATCAGATATCCAAGCTTAGTCGTATCTTTCAGTTTAGATATTTGAAGTTGTCCCTTGGTTTTATATCTATAAGGATCCTCACAGTTAATCTACAAACCTGTCCATACCTTTTAAAATAATTTCAGGTTTTAAAGTAAGCTCCAGGTTTAAAAAAAAAAATGCCTGGCTCACTGCTTTATGAGCTTCATGGCATGCCATGGCCTTTCCTATCCTCCCCTCATGGATCTTCTTCAGCAGAGCTCGGTGTTCTGATTTGACCATTTCTGAGCTTGCAGAGAACAATTTAAGAGACTTACAATTTAGGCGTAAGGTTCAGGTTTAAAACTTAATTCATGAGTCAGTGGAGAGTTTGCAGAGAAAGTGTTCTCAATTCTAGTAAAATCTAATACTGACCCTAACTTCAGACAACAAAGTTACCAGGGAGATTTTCACATGTGGTTTCTCTATCTCATTACTTTGGAGTCACATTTATGGACCTTCATAAAGCCAAGAATATATAGAGTCTATTCTTAACTTACAGAAGGTTTCCTCTAATAATGGCCTTATTTTATGCACAGGTAAATAAGCTAATAAAAATAACATCTATTTATTAACTGCTGACTATGTGTCAAGCAATGTAATCTAGGCTTTAGACCCTCTATTCAAAGAGTAGTCCAGGATCAGCAGCATGGACATCTGGGAGTTTGCTAGAAATGTACAGTATTCAGATCCTCTGCCCATTTTTAAATGGATTGTTTTTTGCTATTAAGTTACATGAATTCTTTGCATATTTTGGATATCAATCTTTATCAGATACATGATTTGCAAATATTTTCTCCCATTCTATAGGTTGTCTTTTTATTTTGTTGATGATTTCCTTTGCTGTGTAGCTTTTTAGTTTGATGTAGTCCTACTTATATATTTTGTTTTTATTGCCTTTGTTTTTGGTTTCAAATAAAAAAAAAAAAATCATAGCCAAGACTGATGTCAAGGAGCTTACTGCCAATGTTTTTTTCTAGGAGTTTCATGGTTTTTCAAGTCTTACATTCAAGTCCTTAATTCATTTTCAGTTAATTTTTGTGTATGGGTAAGATAGTGGTCCAGTTTTATTCTTTTGCCTGTGGCTATCCAGTTTTCTCAATACCATTTATAAAAAGACTGTCCTTTCCCCACTGTATATTCTTGGTTCCTTTGTCATAAATTAATTGACCATTTATATGTGGGTTTATTTTGATGCTCTCTATTCCATTGATCTATGTGTATGTCTATTTATATTGTGACCAACATTTAAGTTTTTTCCATATTTTGGCCGGTATTTGTGAATAATACTGCAATTAACATGGGAGTGCAGATATCTTTTTGAGATCCTTTTTCATTTCCTTTGGGTATATACCTAGAAGTAGGATTGCTAGATCATATAGTAGTTTTATTTTTAATTTGTTTTAGGAACCTCCATATTGTTTTCCATAGTGGCTACACCAATTTACATTCCCAGAAATAGCCCCATTTTAGAGATGAGGAACCAGAGGCATGAAAAGTCCTTGAAAATGCAAATTTAGAGAAAGACTGACAGTAGAGCACAGATTTATAATCATTATGCTGTGTGACCTCCAACCTATTTTATAAGCATTAGATTTATGTGTACATTTTTAGGACCTTACCTTGGCATAAATAAATGATAACAAGCCCACCAAGTATATAGGTTTAATAATAAATTTGACATCTGGTCTTTTAAGTATTGACTTTTGGATAGTTTGTTGGTAAATGATTAAACAAGGAAGAATGTGACAACAGAGAACTGGTTTTGTCCTCAGGAAAGCTGGGCAGTTTGTTGTGGGAGAGTAAGCAGATGAAAAAATGAGCTGACAAAGCTGAACTTTATCTCAGGCTTGTGCTTCCAGGTAACAGCAGAGTTAAGATATCCTCCCAACTTTTTTTTTTCTGAAATCCCACCACCTTTTTTGTTCCGGGAAATGCCTTACTGCAAAGAACTACCCCCCTCCCCAAAACAACTTAGACCTGGTTGTCCACTCTTTGTCAGGACTCTCATCAGATTTGTAGATGACCCTCTTGTTTACCAGTGACAGGCCAAATACAGACTTTACTTCTCCTTTTGCTTGGAACTTGCTAAAAGGCCAGATGAAGACCTTCCACTCCCTGTTCTTTGTCTCATGAATGATTAGCTGAGATTAGAACTATTTGTCCCTTTCTGAATCTAGCTAGACACAGAGATAAACATTTCCTGCTCAGCTAAGACATCACCTGATCACAAAATATTCCAACTATAATTCATTCTGCCTATGATTGTTTACTCCTCCCTATTAAAGAGTAAGACAAATTAATAGATATTGTGTGGTGTTCTCCCTATTTCATAGCCTAAATAAAATCTATCTCCTTAGTTGTTTGGTTTTTCTCTTGGTCAGAGTTCATGGTTTCATATATTTAGTGACTAAGAGTTGGTGGTCAATTGGCAAAGATAAACCTTGCCTTATACTTCTGAGCTTAGTAATATTGAGAGGAAGAAAAGACTGTTCTTTTGAAGCCCACAAGAATAACTTCTCCTCAATTTACTGTCATCTTGCTCCGGGTTTGGTAACTATAATAAGCAACCATCTTCCCAAAGGCTCTCTGGGGCTCAGGACATCACCTGGGCTCCAGCATCAGCCTATATTAAGTCTATCCTTAGCAGGCTCAGTAGCCTCTGAACTTCCTGCTAAGGTGCTGAAAATGTTTGTAAAGTGTGGGAATTTCTAAAGTGGAAATCCTCTAGATAGGTAATTGTATATGAGATTGCAGAATTGATCTGATGAGCACTGGAAGGCTTTGAAAGAAGATATATAATGTAGATACTCTTCCAACATTTGCATTTCATTTAATAATACCATTTTGCTTCTTTAGAAGCTTGTTTAACCTCTGAACACAAAAGGTGTTATGGAAGAAATATGTATTTATCTATTTATTCAGTTTCATTTGTCACAAGGAAGAAAAAACAACCACTTTCCTGTACTTTGCTAAAAAGGCATGCTTTCTACAAAACAGAATTATAGAAGTAAGAGAAGGAAGTTTCCATTTACTCTTTCATTTTTTGCATTATACAATCTTGAGATTAATAAACCCCATCTGAGCATCCTTTACAATGCATCTATATATTTTTTTAAAGATATTATTTATTTATTTGTCAGAGAGAGAGACAGCGAGAGAGGGAATACAAGCAGGGGGAGTGGGAGAGGGAGAAGCAGGCTTCCCGCTGAGCAGGGAGCCCGATGCGGGGCTTGATCCCAGGACCCTGGGATCATGACTTGAGCCAAAGGCAGACGCTTAACGACTGAGCCACCCAGGCACCCTGTACAATGCATCTGTATTGTGGGTTCAATGTTAAATGATTATGGACTAGAGAATAAATAAATAAATAAGTCCTGATTAACAAAATAGTGTTTGGCTTGGATTTTTAAATCCTGACAACTGAATGTTATTTGGTGATCTTTTCATAGATGTGTAGAGTACATGTAATGTATTCCAATTAGAAATTTTTTCAGGTTCTCTTAAAATCACGACTAATGCATCAGCAGAAATGGATATATAAAAATATTAATTACTGGGGGGCGGAGCAAGATGGCAGAGGAGTAGGAGACCTGGATTTCGTCTGGTCTCAGGAATTCAGCTGGATAGGGATCAAACCATTCTGAACACCTACAAACTCAACAGGAGATCGAAGAAAAGAATAGCAACAACTCTGAACAGAAATGCGACCACTTTTTGGAAGGTAGGACGTGCGGAGAAGTGAATCCGAGGCGATATTCGGGAGGATAGATGGCGGGGGAGGGGGCCTCCGTCTGCCGCTTCTGGCAAGTGATAGAGCCGTGGAGCACAAAATCGGAACTTTTAGAAGTCTGCTCCACTGAGGGATGTCACTCCGGTGGCTAAGCGGGGGATGGAACCCTCGCGGGACAGTGTGGCCTCAGGACCCTCAGGGTCACAGAAAGACCGGGCGTGCTTGAGTGCGGCAGAGCTCCCAGGTATCGGAGCGGGGAAGCCAGCTGCAGAGACGGAGCCGAGGAGCGGGCTCTCAGCTCGGGGTTGCCATAAATCGTGATCCGCGGCACAGTCAGGCCACTGCTCCTCCAGCAGGGACACAACAAGTGGCAGATCCGGGGAGACTCCCCATCTTCCCCTGGGAGGAGCGGCGCGGGAGCGCACCGCAGGGATCTGCTGGGTTTGGAGATGCCAGACGGGGTCATGTGCCAGAGATAGAAACCCTTGGTCACAGGCTGGGTGAGCGCGGAGTGTGGCCGGAGACTGGGGAGACAGGAGTGACTGACTGCTTTTCTCTGGGGGCACACTGAGGAGCAGGGTCCCGAGTTCTCGGCTCCTCCAGCTCCTCTGGGGCAGAGATTGGGAGGCCGACATTTTCACTCTCGGCCTCCAAAGCTGTACGGAAAGCTTGCAGGGAACAAAAGCTCCCGAGAGCAAACCCGAGCAGATTACCTAGCCCGGACCGGGCAAGGGCGGGGCAATTCCGCCTCCGGCAAAGACATTTGGGAACCACGGCAACAGACCCCTCCCCCAGAAGATCAGCAAGAACAGCCAGCCAAGACCAGGTTTACCGATCAATGAGAACGGCAGAACTCCAGCGCTAGGGGAATAATGCACATAGAATCCATGGCTTTTTTTACCATGATTCTTTAGTCTTTCAAAGTTAATTTTTTTTTAACATTTTTTTTTGAATTTTTCTTTTTCCCCTTTTCAACCAACATCTTCTCAATCCCTTTTTAAAAAATTTTTATTTTTCATTTTTAGAGTCATATTCTATCCGTTCATAGTAGTTACCCTTATTTTTGGCATATATATATAAGTTGTTCTCTCTTTAAAATTTTGAGATAGTTTCTTCTAACAGATCAAAATATACCCTAAGTCTCTAGTGTATGGTTTTGTTCTACTCTCCCGCCTGATCACATTCTCTCCCTCTTTTTTCTTTCTTTTTTTTTTAAATCTTCTTTTCTTTTTTCAAACAACTTCTTATAAATTCCTTTTATAAAATTTTTTTTATAATTTTCATCTTTACAGTCATATTCCATCCCTTCATCATATCAACCCTTATTTTTGTACATATATAAGTTTTTCTTTCTTTAAAATTTTGGGAGAATCTATCTTCTAACAGACCAAAATACACCCAAAATCTAGTGTGTGGCACTGATCTATGTACCAGCCTGTTCATATTTGATCATATTCTGTTTTTTTTTGTTTTGTTCTGTTTTTTTTTCCTGTTTTTATCTTTTTCTTTCTTTCTTTTTTTTTTTTTGCTTTTTCTTTTTTCTTTCTTTCCCTTTCTTTTTCCCCCAGCTTCAGGTCTTTTCTGATTTGTTTAGAATATATTTTCTGGGGACGTTGTTACCCTGTTAGCATTTTGTTCTCTCATTAATCTATTCTCCTCTGGACAAAATGACAAGACGGAAAAAGTCACCTCAACAAAAAGAACAAGAGGTAGTACTGACTGCCAAGGACCTACTCAATACGGACATTAGTACGATGTCAGATCTAGAGTTCAGAATCATCACTTTAAAGACACTAGGTGGGCTTGAAAAAAGCATGGAAGTTATTAGAGAAATGCTTTCTGGAGAAATAAAAGAACTAAAATCTAACCAAGTCGAAATCAAAAAGGCTATTAATGAGGTGCAATCAAAAATGGGGGCGCTAACTGCTAGGATAAATGAGGCAGAAGAAAGAATCAGTGAGATAGAAGACCAAATGATGGAAAATAAAGGAGCTGAGAAAAAGAGAGATAAACAACTACTGGATCACAAGGGCAGAATTCGAGAGATAAGTGATACCATAAGATGAAACAACATTAGAATAAATGGGATCCCAGAAGAGGAAGAAAGAGAGAGAGGGGCAGAAGGTATATTGGAGCAAATTATAGCAGAGAACTTCCCTAATTTGGGGAAGGAAACAGGCATCAAAATCCAGGAAGCACAGAGATCCCCTCTCAAAGTCAATAAAAATATGTCAACACCCCGACATCTAATAGTAAAACTTACAGGTCTCAGAGACAAAGAGAAAATCCTGAAAGGAGCTCAGGAGAAGAGATCTGTAACCTACAATGGTAGAAACATTAGATTGGCAACAGACCTATCCACAGAGACCTGGCAGGCCAGAAAGGACTGGCAGGATATATTTAGAGCACTAAATGAGAAAAATATGCAGCCAAGAATACTATATCCAGCTAGGCTGTCATTGAAAATAGAAGGAGAAATAAAAAGCTTCCAGGACAAACAAAAACTAAAGGAATTTGCAAACATGAAACCAGCCCTACAAGAAATATTGAAAGGGGTCCTCTAAGCAAAGAGAGAGCCTAAAAGCAACATAGACCAGAAAGGAACACAGACAATATACAGTAACAGTCACCTTACAGGCAATACAATGGCACTAAATTCCTATCTTTCAATAGTTACCCTGAATGTAAATGGGCTAAATGCCCCAATCAAAAGACACAGGCTATCAGATTGGATTAAAAAACAAGACCCATCGATATGCTGTCTGCAAGAGACTCATTTTAGACCCAAAGACACCCCCAGATTGAAAGTGAGGGGGTGGAAAAGCATTTACCATGCTAATGGACACCAAAAGAAAGCTGGGGTGGCAATCCTTATATCAGACAAATTAGATTTTAAACCAAAGACTGTAATAAGAGATGAGGAAGGGCACTATATCCTACTTAAAGGGTCTATCCAACAAGAAGATCTAACAATTGTAAATATCTATGCCCCTAACATGGGAGCAGCCAATTATATAAGACAATTAATAACAAAAGCAAAGAAACACATTGACAACAATACAATAATAGTGGGGGACTTTAACACCCCCCTCACTGAAATGGACAGATCATCTAAGCAAAAGATCAACAAGGAAATAAAGACTTTAAATGACACACTGGACCAAATGGACTTCACAGACATATTCAGAACCTTCCATCCCAAAGCAACGGAATACACATTCTTCTCTAGTGCCCATGGAACATTCTCCAGAATCGATCACATCCTAGGTCATAAATCAGGTCTCAACCGGTACCAAAAGATTGGGATCATTCCCTGCGTATTTTCAGACCACAATGCTTTGAAACAAGAACTCAATCACAAGAGGAAAGTCGGAAAGAACTCAAATACATGGAGGCTAAAGAGCATCCTACTAAAGAATGAATGGGTCAACTAGGAAATCAAAGAAGAATTAAAAAAACTTATGGAAACCAATGAAAATGAAAACACAACTATTCAAAATCTTTGGGATGCAGCAAAGGCAGTCCTAAGAGGAAAGTATATAGCAATACAAGCCTTCCTCAAGAAACAAGAAAGGTCTCAAGTACACAACCTAACCCTACACCTAAAGGAGCTGGAGAAAGAACAGCAAATAAAGCCTAAACCCAGCAGGAGAAGAGAAATAATAAAGATCAGAGCAGAAATCAATGAAATAGAAACTAAAAGAACAGTAGAACAAATCAACGAAACTAGGAGCTGGTTCTTTGAAAGAATTAACAAGATTGATAAACCCCTGGCCAGACTTATCAAAAAGAAAAGAGAAATGACCAAAATCAACAAAATCATGAATGAAAGAGGAGAGATCACAACCAACACCAAAGAAATACAAAGAATCATAAGAACATATTATGAGCAACTATATGCCAGCAAATTAGATAACCTGGAAGAAATGGATGCATTCCTAGACATGTATCAACTACCAAAACTGAACCAGGAAGAAATTGAAAACCTGAACAGACCTATAACCACTAAGGAAATTGAAGCAGTCATCAAAAATCTCCCAAAACACAAAAGTCCAGGGCCAGATGGCTTCCCAGGGGAATTCTACCAAACATTTAAAGAAGAATTAATACCTATTCTTCTGAAACTGTTCCAAAAAACAGAAATGGAAGGAAAACTTCCAAACTCATTTTATGAGGCCACCATTACCTTGATCCCAAAACCAGACAAAGACCCCATCCAAAAGGAGAATTACAGACCAATATCCTTGATGAACATGGATGCAAAAATTCTCACCAAAATACTAGCCAATAGGATCCAACAGTACATTAAAAGGATTATTCACCACGACCAAGTGGGATTTATCCCTGGGCTGCAAGGTTGGTTCAACATCTGCAAATCAATCAACGTGATACAATACATTAACAAAAGAAAGAACAAGAATCATATGATCCTCTGAATAGATGCAGAAAAAAGTATTTGACAAAGTACAGCATCCTTTCTTGATCAAAACTCTTCAGAGTATAGGGATCGAGGGTACATACCTCAATATCATAAAAGCCATCTATGAAAAACCCACAGCGAATATCATTCTCAATGGGGAAAAACTGAGAGCTTTCCCCCTAAGGTCAGGAATGCGGCAGGGATGTCCACTATCACCACTGCTATTCAACATAGTATTAGAAGTCCTAGCCACAGCAATCAGGCAACAAAAAGAAATCAAAGGCATCCAAATCAGCAAAGAAGAAGTCATACTCTCACTCTTTGCAGATGCTATGATACTTTATGTGGAAAACCCAAAAGACTCCACCCCAAAACTGCTAGAACTCATAAAGGAATTCAGTAAAGTGGCAGGATATAAAATCGATGCACAGAAATCAGTGGCATTCCTATACACCAACAACAAGACAGAAGAAAGAGAAATTAAGGAGTCGATCCCATTTACAATTGCACCCAAAACCATAAGATATCTAGGAATAAATATAACCAAAGAGGCAAAGGATCTGTACCCAGAAAACTATAAAATACTCATGAAAGAAATTGAGGAAGACACAAAGAAATGGAAAAACGTTCCATGCTCATGGATTGGAAGAACAAATATCGTGAAGATGTCAATGCTACCTAGAGCAATCTACACATTCAATGCAATCCCCATCAAAATACCATCCACTTTTTTCAAAGAAATGGAACAAATAATCCTAAAATTTGTATGGAACCAGAAAAGACTCTGAATAGCCAGAGGAATGTTGAAAAAGCAAAGCAAAGCTAGGGGCATTACAATTCTGGACTTCCAGCTCTATTACAAAGCTGTCATCATCAAGACAGTATGGTACTGGCATAAAAACAGACACATAGATCAATGGAACAGAATAGAGAGCCCAGAAATGGACCCTCAACTCTATGGTCAACTCATCTTTGACAAAGCAGGAAAGAATGTCCAATGGGAAAAAGACAGTCTCTTCAACAAATGGTGTTGGGAAAATTGGACAGCCACATGCAGAAGAATGAAACTGGACCATTTCCTTACACCACACACAAAAATAGACTCAAAATGTTTGAAAGACCTAAATGTGAGACAAGAGTCCATCAAAATCCTAAAGGAGAACACAGGCAGCAACCTCTTCGACCTCAGCCACAGCAACTTCTTCCTAGAAACATCACCAAAGGCAAGGGAAGCAAGGGCCAAAATGAACTATTGGGACTTCATCAAGATAAAAAGCTTTTGCACAGCAAAAGAAACAGTCAACAAAACCAAAAGACAACTGACAGAATGGGAGAAGATATTTGCAAATGACGTATCAGATAAAGGGCTAGTATCCAAAATCTGTAAAGAACTTATCAAATTCAACACCCAAAGAACAAATAATCCAATCAAGAAATGGGCAGAAGACATGAACAGACATTTTTTCAAAGAAGACATCCAAATGGCCAACAGACACATGAAAAAGTGCTCAACATCGCTTGGCATCAGGGAAATCCAAATCAAAACCTCAATGAGATACCACCTCACACCAGTCAGAATGGCTAAAATTAAGAAGTCAGGAAAGGACAGATGTTGGCGGGGATGCGGAGAGAGGGCAACCCTCCTCCACTCTTTGTGGGAATGCAAGCTGGTGCAACTACTCTGGAAAACAGTATGGAGGTTCCTCAAAAAGTTGAAGATAGAGCTACCATATGATCCAGCAATTGCACTACTGGGTATTTACCCCAAAGATACAAATGTAGGGATCTGAAGGGGTACATGCACCCAGATGTTTATAACAGCAATGTCCACAATAGCCAAACTGTGGAAAGAGCCAAGATGTCCATCGACAGACGAATGGATAAAGAAGTGGTATATACATATACAATGGAATATTATGCAGCCATCAAAAGGAATGAGATCTTGCCATTTGCAGCGACGTGGATAGAACTGGAGGGTGTTATGCTGAGCGAAATAAGTATCAGAGAAAGACATGTATCATATGACCTCACTGATATGAGGAATTCTTAACCTCAGGAAACAAACTGAGGGTTGCTGGAGTGGGGGTTGGGGTGGGAGGGATGGGATGGCTGGGTGATAGACATTGGGGAGGATATGTGCTATGGTGAGCACTGTGAATTGTCAAGACTGTTGAATCACAGATCTGTACCTCTGAAACAAATAATACATTATATGTTAAGAAAAAAAAAAGAAGAAGAAGAAGATAGCAGGAGGGGAAGAATGAAGGGGGGGGAATCGGAGGGGGAGACGAACCATGAGAGACGATGGACTCTGAAAAACAAACGGAGGGTTCTAGAGGGGAGGGGGGTGGGAGAATGGGTTAGCCTGGTGATGGGTATTAAAGTGGGCATGTTCTGCATGAAGCACTGGGTGTTATGCACAATGAATCATGGAACACTACATCAAAAACTAATGGTGTAATGTATGGTGATTAACATAACAATAAAAAATTTTTAAAAATTGGAAAAAAATATTAATTACTGATTTTAAAATTCTACCATGCTATCATTAGAATTCTTTTTTTATTTAAGTTGTATTTATTTAAGTAATCTCTACACTCAACGTGGGGCTCAAACTCACAACACTGAGGTCAAGAGTGGCATGCTCTTCCAACTGAGCCAGCCAGGTGCCCCATATTATTAGAATTCTTTTAACCAAAGGGGTCCATATATAAACGTTTATGACTATAGAAATTTCTATTCTGCATTTAGACTGTGCAGAAAGATCACCTGCTAACTTCTCAAGCACTTCCACTGCCCACCACCATGTCATTTTCACTGAAATATCAAGATTTACTTTCATTGGCGCCTGGGTGGCTCAGTCGGTTAAGCATCTGCCTTCAGCTCAGGTCATGATCCCACCGTCCTGGGATTGAGCCCATATCAGGCTCCCTGCTCAGTAGGGAGCCTGCTTCTCCCTCTCCCTCTGTCTGCTGCTCTGCCTACTTGTGCTCTCTATCTAGCTGCCAAATAAATAAATAAAATATTTTAAAAAAATATTTACTTTCATATCGATTTTCTCTGGTCTGCCTCTAGAGAATAATTAGGCAAAACCAACAACACTGAAGATAATTAAAAGGTTGGAATAGATTTCAGAGGTAGCAAGAAATAACATAAAAAAAAAGTGTAGACTTTTATGCACTATAGCAACAGAGAGGCCGGTCAACTGAATTCTTTTTTTTTTTAATTTTTTTTTAACTGAATTCTTTTTGTAGTATAAATACATAGCTAGGTTAAAGTTATCTCAGTATTTTCACAAAACAATCTTTTTACTCTGAACCAATGCATGGTATCTCAAAAGCATTGTCCATTATTTTTTCTATTAATTATAAACTGAGCTAATCTAAGGTCAAAATAGTAGCACCTTCTATTATTTTCCAGCTTTATTGTGATACAATTGACATATAACAATGCACAAGTTTACGGTGTACAACCTGATAATGTGATACATATATATCTTGTGTCTAATTACCACAATAAAGTTAGTTAACACCTCCATAACTTCACGTACTTATCTGTGTGCATGTGCGTGCACATTTTGTATGGTAAAATATTTAAGAGCTACTCTCATAGAAGCTTTCAAGTATATAATACAGTATTGTTAACTATAATCACCATGTTACACATTGGATATCCAGAATTTATTCATCTTATCACTGGAAGTTTGCACACTTTGACCAACATCTTCCCATTTTCCCCCATCCCCCAGCCTCTGGTAACCACCATTCTACTCTGTTTCTATGAGTTCAGCTTTTTTAGATTCCACATATAAATGAGATCATACAGTGTTTGTCTTCCTCTGTCTGACTTATTTCACTTGGCACAATGTCCTCAACGTATACCCACATTGTCACAAATAGCAAGATTTCCTTCCTTTTTTTGGCTGAATAAAATTCCATTTTATTTTTATAGATGAATATATAACATATTATAATATAATAATATACATCATATATATTTTTTCATTCCTCTGTCAATAGACACTTAGGTTGTTTCCATGTCTTAGCTATTGCGAATAATGTGAACAGGGAGTGCATATATATATATTTGAATTATTTCAATTCATTTAGATATATATCTAGAAGTGGGATTGCTGGATCATATGGTAGTTTAATTTTTAACTTTTTGAGGAACTTCCACACTGTTTTCCATAGTGGCTATACCAATTAACATTCTCACCAACAGTGCACAAAGGTTTTCTTTTTTTCATATCCTTGCCATCATTTGTTACTCTTGTCTTTTCGGTAATAGCCATTCTACCAGGTGTGAATATCAATGCAGTTTTGATTTGCATTTTCCTGATCATTAGTGATGTTGAGCATCTTTTCATGTACCTATTGGCCATTTGTATATCTTCTTTGGAAACATGACTATTCAATTCCTCTGCCCATTTTTATTTTTATTTTATTTATTTATTTTTTTTTAAGTTGTAGGTAGTTTACATACAGTGCAATATTGGTTTCTGGAGTAGAATTCAGTGTTTCATCACTTACATACAACACCCAGTGCTCATTATAACGGGTGCCCTCCTTATAACTCACCACCCAACTAGCCCATATCCCACCCATCTCCCTCCATCAACTCTCAGTTTGTTCTCTATCATTAAGAATCTCTTTTGGCTTGTTTCCCTCTCTCCTTTTTTCTTTTCCCCCTTCCCATATGTTCATCTGTTTTCTTTCTTAAAATCTACATATGAGTGAGATCATATGGTATTTGTCTTTCTCTGACTTATTTCACTTAGCATAATATACTCTAGCTCCAACCATGTCATTACAAATGGCAAGATTTCATTCTTTTTGATGGCTGAGTAATACTCCATTGCATATATATATAACGCATCTTCTTTATTCATTCATCAGTCGATGGAACATGTGGGCTCTCTCCATAGTTCAGCTATTCTGCTATAAACATCTGGGTGCATGTGTCCCTTCAAATCTGTATTTTTGTAAATACCTAGTAGTGCAATTGCTGGATCATAGAGTAGTTCTATTTTTAACATTTTGAGGAACATCCATACTGTTCTCCAGAGTGGGTGCACCAGTTTGCATTCCCACCAACAGTGCAAGAGGGTACTCCTTTCTCTGCATGCTTGCCAACACCTGTTGTTTCTTGTGTTGTTAATTTTAGCCATCCTGACAGGGGTCACATGGTATCTCCTTGTGATTTTGATTTGTATTTTCCTGATGATGAGTGGTGTTGAGCATCTTTTCATGTGTCTGCTAGCCATCTGGATATCTTTTTTCCTTTGCCCATTTTTAAACTGGATTATTGGGGTTTTTTTTTCTATTGAGTTGTATAAGTTCCTTATGTATTTTGAATATCAACTCCTTATCAAATAGTTTGCAAAATATTTTCTCTCATTCCATAGGCATCTTTTTATTTTGTTTATGGTTTTTATCTTTTTTTTTTTTTTTAAGTAAGCTCTAGGCCCAAAGTGGGGTTTGAACTCATGACCCTGAGATGAAGAGTCACATGCTCTACTGACTGAGCCAGCCAGGAGCCCCTATTGATTTTTTTTCTGCTGTGCCAAAGCTTTTAGTTTGATGTAGTCCCACTTGTTTAGTTTTGCTTTTGTTGCTTGTGCTTTTGGTGTCATATCCAAAAAATTGTAACCAAGGCCCATGTTAAGGATATTTTCTCCCAAATTGCACTATTGGGTACTTACCCCAAAGATACATATGTAGTGATCCAAAGAGACACCTGCACCCCAATGTTTATAGCAGCAATGTCCACAATAGCCAAACTATGGAAAGAGCCCAGATGTCCATTGACAGATGAATGGGTAAAGAAGATGTAGTATATATATAATGGAATACTACTCAGCCATCAAAAAATAGCGGGTGTTATGCCAAGCAAAATAAGTTAATCAGAGAAAGACAATTATCATATGATCTCACTGATATGTGGAATTTAAGAAACAAAACAGAGGATCATAGGGGAAAAGAGGAAAAAATAAAATAAGATGAAATCAGAGAGAGAGACAAACCATAAGAGACTCTTAGGCATAGGAAACAAACTGAGGGTTGCTGGGGGTGGGGGGATGGGGTAACTGGGTGATGGACATTAAGGAGGGCACATGATGTAATGAGCACTGCATATTATATAAGACTGATAAATCACTGATCTCTATGTCTAAAACCAATAATACATAATATGTTAATTGAATTTAAATAAAAATAAATAAATTTTAAAAAATATATTTTGTCCTAGGAGTTTTACAGTTCTAGGTCTTATATTTAACTATAATTCATTTTGAGTTAATTTTTTTGAGTGGCATAAGATAGGGGTCCAATTTTATTCTTTTGCATGTGATTATCCAGTTTCCCCAGCACTGTTTATTATTAAGGTATAGAAATACAGTTGATTTCCACAAGCTTACTGGATCTGTTTATTAGTTCTAATAGTTTTTTTGGTGGAGTTTTTAGTATTTTCTCTATCTAAAATCATATCATCTGCAAAAAGACAATCTTCCTTCTTCCTTTCTAATTTGGATGCCTTTTATTTCTTTTTCTTATCCAATTGCTCTGGCTTGGCCTTCCAGTACTGTTAAATAAGAGTGGTGCTAGTTGGCACCCTTATCTTGCTCCAGATCTTGGAGGAAAAGTTTTCAACCTTTCACCATTGAGCATGTTAGCCATGGGTTTGTCATACATGGCCTTTATTATGTTATGTTCCATCTATACCCAATTTTTGATAGCTTTTATCAAAAAAAGCATAAAAGGATGTAGAATTTTGTCAAATGCTATTTCTGTATCTACTGAAATGATCATAAGATTTTTATCTTTCATTCTGTTAAAATGGTGCATTACATTTATTGTTTTGCATATGGTGATTCCATCCTTGATTCCCAGAGATAAATCCCACTTGATCAAAAGGTGTATTATCCTTTTAATGTACTTTTTTTTCTTTTTTCTTTTAATGTACTTTTAAGTTCAGTTTCCAGAATTTTGATGAGAATTTTGCATCTATATTCATCAGGGATATTGGCCAGTAGTCTTTTTTTTTCCCTTGTAGTGTCCTTATCTGACTTTGGTATCACAGTAATTCTGACCTTGTAAAATGAGTTTGAGTATGTTCTTTTGTCTGAAATTTTTGGAAGTTTGAGGACTGATATTAACTTTAAGTGTTTAGTAGAATTCTTCAACTGGTCCTGGGCTTTTCTCTGTTGGGGGGTTTTTGATTACGAACTGAATCTCCTTACTTATTATTGGTCAATTCAGATTTTCTATTTCTTCATGGTTCAGTCTTGGTAGCTTGTATGTTTCTAATAATTTATCATTTTTTTCTAGGTTATTCAATTTGTTGGAGTATAATTGTTCATATAAGTCTCATAATCTTTTATATTTCTGTTATCAATTGCAATGTCTCTTTCATTTCTGATTTTTTGAGACTTCTCTCTTTTCTTTTTAGTCTAGCTAAAGATTTGTCAATTTTGCTTGTCTCTTTAAAAAACCAGCTTAGTTTCATTGATCTTTACCATTCTTTCCCTGGCCTTTATTTCATTCCATTCTGGTCTGATCTTTCTTACTTCCTTCCTTCTGTTAGTTTGGACTTAGTTTATTCTTCTTTTTCTAGTTCCTTGAGGTGTGAAATTAGGTTGTTTATTTGAAATATTTCTTTTTGTCTTAATAGAGGCATTTATCACTATTGTGGTGCCTGGGTGGCTCAGTTGGTTAAGCATCCAACTCTTGATTTTAGCTCAAGTTATGATCTCATGGGCTGTAGGATCGAGCCCCATATTGGGCTCCACGCTCAGTGGGGAATCTGCTTCTCTTCTTCCCCCTCTCCCTCTGCCCCTCCATGCACTCGCTCTCTCTCTCTCTCAAATAAATAAATAAATCTTTAAAAAATATAGGCATTTATCACTATAAACTGCACCCATAAATTTTGGTATGTTTCCATTTTCATTTGTTTCAAGATATTTTTTGGCTTCTCTTGATTTCATCTTGAGCCACTGGTTGTTTAGGAGTATGTTGTTTAATTTCCACATATTTTTGAACTTTCTGTGTTTCTCCTGTTATTGATTTCTAGTTTCATACCATTGTGGTTGGAAAAGATGCTTGGTAGGATTTCATTCTCCTTAAATTTACTAAGACTTGTTTTGTGACCTAACAGATGATCCATCTTGGAGAATGTTCCATGTGTTCTTGAGAAGAATGTGTATTCTGTTGCTGTTGAATGGAAAATTCTGTATATGTCTGTTAGGTACATTTGGCCTAAAATATAGTTCAAATCCAATGTTTCCTTATTGATTTTGTCTGGATGATCTATCGACTGTTGAAAGTGGGGTATTGAAGACCCCTGATATTATTGTATTATTTATTTCTCCCTTCATATTTGTTAACATTTGCTTAATATATTTAGATGCTCCAATGTTGGGTGCTTATATATTTACAACTGTTATATCTTCTTGATGGATTGACTCCTTTATCATTATATAATGACCTTTGTCTCTTGTTATAGTTTTTGACTTAAAGTCTATTTTATCTTATATAAGTTACATATGGTCTTTTTTGGTTTCCAGTTGCATGGAATATCTTTTTCTATCCCTTTACTTTGAGCCTATGTATATCCTTAAAGATGAAGTGAATCTCTTGTAGGCAGCATATAGTTGTTGTTGTTGTTTTTAACCCATTCTTCCATTTGATGCTTTTTGATTAAAAGAATTTAATCCATTTATTTTATTTATTTATTTATTTATTTATTTATTTTAAAGATTTTATTTATTTATTTGAGAGAGAGAGAGAATGAGAGAGAGAGAGAGCATGAGGGGGGGAGGGTCAGAGGGAGAAGCAGACTCCCCACCAAGCAGGGAGCCCGATGTGGGACTCAATCCCAGGACTCCAGGATCATGACCCGAGCCGAAGGCAGTCGCCTAACCAACTGAGCCACCCAGGCGCCCAATCCATTTATTTTAAAGTAATTATTGATAGGTAAGGATTTATCATGCCATCTTATTGTTTACTGCCTGTTTTGTAGTTCCCTTGTTTTTTTCTTCCTCTCTTGCTATCTTCCTTGAGAACTGATGGTTTTCCATAGTGGTTTGCTTTGATACTCTTGTCTTTATTGTTTGTGTATCTACTGTAGGTTTTTGCCTTGTGGTTACCATGAGGCTTACATAAAACATCTTATAGATATAAGAGCCTATTTTATGCTGATAACAATTTTACTTCAATTGCATGCAAAACTCTACTCTTTAATCCCCACCCCCCATTTATTCAAGACTGTTGGTTTTCCAAGTTTTCAAAGTTCTCTGGTGATTTCATGCTGACCACAGGAATCTACTTCTTTGTAAAGTGGAAGCATAAAAGACTACATAAACAACATATAGTTTATATAAACCTTTACGCTGTGCTTTACAACAAAATGAATTTTACTAACTTGGAGTCCAAAAGCAAAGGCCTTTCCAAAAAACAAATGAAATAGTTCATTTCTAGTAATGTGAAATAAATTTAAGTTAATCAAAAAATAAGAAGAAATCAAATATTCAGGATGACTACAGTATTATTATTAAAATATAGGAGTTTGGGGGCACCTCAGTCGTTCAGTCAGTTAGGTTTCCAACTCTTGATTTCAGCTCAGGTCATGATTTCAGGGTCATGGGATCGAGTTACGCTTTGGACTCTGTGCTCAGCACAGAGTTTGCTTGAGACTCTCTCTCTCCCTCTCCCTTACCGTCTCACCCCCAGCCCCCCCAAAATCTGGTCACACTTGCTTTCTAATAAATAAATAAATAAAATCTTTAAAATACAGGAATTTATTTCTCTCTAATAATTACTTCTGCTATTTATTATGAGATGTTGCTGGTTATGGTGATGGTGACCAGGGGATGGTAACTCATGGAGACTATGATGTCATATTTGGTATAATTTTAGCCATATCTCAAGGAGGTAAGTATTATTATCCTTGCTTTATTGAAATTGAAACTAAGGTCCAGTGTCCCATCTATTGTCACATGGTTAGGAGCAGTAAAGACAAGACTCAAATGTAAAGCTCCCATTTAAGTTGTGACACTTTTTTTTTTTTTAATGGCAGAGCTGCTTCCATTAGAATGGCACTCAAATACAGAAGACCATATAATTTAGGGTAATACACCTTGCATTGGCTTTGTTTGTTTGTTTACAAATCCCAGAATGTTATAAAATTCGATTCTTCACATAGCAATTTCATGCTCAGTATCCCTTTGTAGAATCTCTGCTCATAAAAGAAGTCTGTTATTGTTGATTCAGGCTTTCCATTGTCTGGGAAGAAGTGTTATGTTTTACTAAATTAGAAATGAGAAATGCACTATTGATCAAACAAAGCAAAGTGAAACTTTACTTGAGGGAATGAAAAGTATACTGGGCTTCCTGAGAGATGATCTGGGTCTCTTTGTTCAAGTTCTAAACATACTAAATACGGAAAACAAACTCAGCAAGTGTATCATGGGAACTATTCATGAACTGAATTAAAAAAAAAAAACTCATCAAAAGCTCACAGCATTGCTTCTTGTGGTCAGAGCACCTACATGCTTTAGTCTTCAGAATAGATATCACTACTAAGAATGCTTAATCTTTTCGGCGCTCAGTTTTCTCATCTCTCAAATAGGAACAACAGAACCTGTTCTGATCTTCTCTTGGGGTTGTAAATGTCAAATTAAATGATAGCTGTGCATACTGACTTTTGTGCTATTCCCAGGTCCCTCTCTAGGCAAGCTCAATCTTCTTGAGTGAGAGTAAGGTGTGTAGGCTACTGCAATTGCTGCCATCCTACAATTTCTGCATGCAGTTCCAACGTGTGTGTTTCTCCCCACACCACCAACCTCGGTGTCTTATAGTTCAACTCAATTCTGACCCTATCCACCTGAAGATAACATCAGATCACACAGGTTCAAGGTTCAGCCTTACCAGTGCCCTTCACTTCAGATGCCAATCACCAAGTCAGCTTGTCACCTTGGGCTTTTGACCAACTGGCTGTATGTACATTAGAGCTTCCCACTATCCCCTCCTTAGGTTTAATTTGCTAAAGAAGCTTACAGAATTCAGGAAATCAATTTACTTACTAGATTATTGGTTTATTACAAAGGATATGAAAGGATACAGATTGACAGCCAGATGAAGAAATACATAGGGCAAGGTATGTGAGGGGGCATGAGCTTCCTTACTTTTCCAACAATGCCCTTTCCCCACATCTCCATGCTTTGGGTTTCTATGGAGGCTTTACTACATAGGAATCATGGGCCCTTGGCGACTGAACTCCTAGCCGTACCTCCCCTCTCCCAAGTCAGGGGGGTGGGGAAGGCCTGAAAGTGCCAACACTCTAATCACATGGTGAGTTTCCCTGGCAACCAACTCCCAGGCTTAGGTGACCTAAGGGCTTTTAAAAAGTCATCCAGGGGCGCCTGGGTGGCTCAGTCATTAAGCGTCTGCCTTCGGCTCAGGTCATGATCCTGGGGTCCTGGGATCGAGCCCCACATCAGGCTCCCTGCTCCGAGGGAAGCCTGCTTCTCCCTCTCCCACTCCCCCTGCTTGTGTTCTCTCTCTCACTATGTCTCTGTCTGTCAAATAAATAAATAAAATCTTAAAAAAAAAAAAAGTCATCCATTTATGTAACAAAAGACACTTAGGAAATCCCAAGGGTTTTAGGAGCTCTGGGCCTGGAGTGGAGGAGTAAGACTAACTGAATATTTTTTATTATACACACAACATCATAGAACCTAAGCCAGGCTTCTCAGGAGGGAGGAATAGCCTGTCATTTCTCAGCTTAAGGTTCCTTGCATGTAGCAATGCCAGTAGGAAAACAGTCAAAACTATGTGGATATAACATCACTCGATTGATTATAGACTGACATTGACCAAAGTCGAAAAGGAAAATATCACATGGGCCCAGAAACTCTCAAACAAATAGGTTCAATTTAGCCTCTTTATAAATAATAAGAGTGTTTTCCTCTTCTACTTCATCCTTTGTAACCTAGAGCGATGGAGCCTATTGCCAGCTCCACCTCCAGTTGAAACCACTGTAGAAATGCAAAGATGGATGGAAGCTAAGTCGGACACACTAATGCTTCAGCAAGGCTTGACTTTAAACTGAACACATTATCCTTTATTCAGATTAGAAGGTTGAAGCACACAGAGAGTGAGTTCTCCAAGATCAGAAGCATGGTATTTTTTAAAAAATTTTTCTATGAACATATAATGTATTATTTGTTTCAGGGGTACAGGTCTGTGATTAATCAGTCTCACACAATTCACAGTGCTCACCATAGCACATACCCTCCTCAATGTCTATCACTCAGCCACCCCACCCCTCCCACCCCCCACCACTCCAGCAACCCTCAGTTTGTTTCCTGAGATTAAGAGTCTCTTATGGTTTTTCTCCCCCTCTGATTTCATCTTGTTTCATTTTTCCTTCCCTTCCCCTATGATCCTCTGTCTTGTTTCTCAAAATCCTCATATCAGTGAGATCATATGATACTTATCTTTCTCTGATTGACTTATTTCGCTTAGTATTAATACCCTCTAGTTCCATCCACATCATTGCAAATGGCAAGATTTCATTTTTTGATGGCTGCATAATATTCCATTGTGTATATATATCACATCTTCTTTATCTATTCATCCGTTGATGGACATCTAGGCTCTTTCCATAGCTTGGCTATTGTGGACATAGAAGCATGGTATTTTGATGTCAAAATCCAATGATGTGACTTATTATGCTATACTGCCCCCAAGTCTGCCAAGTCTCATAAGCCAAAGATAACACACTTGGCAGTAGGGGAGTGAAAGTATACTGGGCACCTCTTTTGCTCATCTACAAGTCCTCTTACTGCACCTACTTACCATGGTGACTGGTTCAGGACATGGGGATACATCTCATTCAGACTAGCCATGTCCCTTTTGTGCAAACACCCTTGGTTTCACTCAGCCTCTACACATGTACACCCAGATGAGTGGCAGTGTGGACCGTTGACCAATGGGGAATGGAAGTCAATGGGTAAACACTTCCCTCTTTTGTCTCTGAGACATGTATTATAAAACTTCTCAAAAAGTGTTTTGGGTTCAAACATCAGTTGCCCCAAAGTAGAGGCTCATTCGGCAACATACTCCCATACTGTTTCTCTCTCTTGCCCTGATGCCCTCCCCTTGTCCTACACTCCCACTCCCTGGCATTATTTCCCAAATAAACTACCTACATTTTTGCAGGTTTGCTTTCTGGGGAACCAGGTGAAGACAAAATCCAGTTAACTTCAGCCAAGTGTATGTTGATGATATTTTAATGACAAAATGACACAGAGAAATGGGCTCTCCCTGAATTTAATGCCCCTGCACAACTCTGATTTGTGGTGAAACAAAACATGTTGAAACTAATTAAAAGTGTTTCAAATCATGGAATTTTTTGAAAGGGATGACTTTGAACTAATAACATCTGAAATGATGAATAGTATGGTAAATGAAAAATTAACATCAATAAAGAGTGTTCATTAGGATTTATGGAAATACTAACATGGAGAGATTTCAGAGTAGATATCTGTTTATATGAGTTTAAGGTTTTTTCTATTTTAAATAAAATTTCAATTTTATTTTGAATGTGAGGGATATAGAATAAAAACCTTTGATAAGTTATTATCTGCCTCAGAAACTCAGTGGACATAGCATACTGTTTGCTTCCTCACTGTTTAGTGTCGGGCACATAATAAAGACTTAGTAAGTGTGTGTTGAATGAATAGAATCTGAAAACAGAATCAGAGGTTATAGTGGGTTGAATTGTGGCTGCTAAGAACATGTGTCCTCATTCTAACCCCAATACCCATGAATGTTAACTTATTTGGAAAAAAAGTCTTTGTGGATGTAATTAAGTGAAGGATCTTGAGATGAGCTCATTCTGGATTGACAGGGTAAGGCCTTAAGTCCAGGAATAAATGTCCTTAGAAGAAGAGAAGAAGAAACAGACACAGGGGGAAGGCCATGTGAATATGGAAGCAGAGATTGGAGTGATATTGCCACAAACCAAGGAAGACCTGGAGCCATCAGAAACTGAAAGAGGCAAGGAGGGATTCTCTCCTAGAGCCTTTGGAGCAACTGTAGCCCTGCCAACACCTTGATTTCAGAGTTCTGGACTCCAGAACTGTGAGAGAATATATTCTGCTATTTTAAACCACCTAGTTTGTAGTAATTTGTTATGGCAGCCCTAGGACACTATAATACAGAGGTATTCAAATAAAACATGATAAAAGCCAAGGAACATAAACTGAGCATTACTATGAACATTACAATACTAACTGAACATTAAAATACTAACTGAACATTACTATATGCAAGGCATTTCTCCAGGAAAACATCAGTAAGCAAAACAGAGACCCCTGCGCTCATGCTGCTTGCATTCATTCTAGCAATATTCTGATCAGAGAAGCCAGTTTGTTCAACATTCCTTTGCCCTTAACCAAGATGTGTTTGTGCCTGTACCTGTATCAGAATGAATTATTAAACACAGCTAGTGGCAAAGACATCACTCAGAGAATGAAGATTGTATAACGACATGGGAAGAACTTACTCTCCCTGGAGAATGCAAGCTCTCAATTTCCAGGTAGGAAATATTAAGTTTTAACACACATTAATAGAAGGAACACATTCAAGACTTTTATGACCTTCAGATTTCTATTCAGTTAATGGGATGGATTGATTGTCTACTCAGTGGCAATGCAACACTGACCTTCTGTGAGCAACCACAAGGGGTTCTGCTAAAATGGAACAGTATTACAGTTCAGAAAAAAAATAAATCAGGGAAATTTTTATCAAATTTGATTGTCTACAATACTTTAAAAAATGTGTTTCTTAAACTTTTGACAGGTGACATTGATTATCTTCCAGGGAGGACTAGCCACCAACAAGACAAAAATACATTGAACAAACCAATGTTAAAGAATAGGTTTAGGGATATGAGGGTGATCTGGTTATGACATCTGTCACCCCACTGATCCCCAGAGTTGATTTGGCTGACCTGGCTGTCTAGGTGGGTGTCCCCTTCTTCCCTCACTGCTCCACGTGCGTCCCTTCTAAAGCTGTGCGCTTGGTGGAAGAGGACGACCTTCCCCAATAGAGGAGGATAGGGAAGGACATTTCTTTGGTCAAGGGTATAGGAGTAGTTGCGCTCCCCCCGCTAGAACCTCCAAACAAACTCTCAAGGTCCATTTGTAGGAGAATGTAAGGTAGTCAAGCTTCTAAGACTCCAGACACATCCAAATGAGGCACTGCATGTGGCAATTTGCCTCTCTTGAAAAAAAAAAAAGAAGAACAACAACAACAACAAAAAAAGAATAGGCTTGGTTCAAAAGTTTGTCTCTGTGTGTCTATGTTTGGATTGGGATCTTGTGATTGTGATATTCTGTTGGCTTTTATATTGTATAAATTTAATTATCTCAATCAATATAAACTTAAGATAACCAACATAGAATTTTGTCCTCAAGTATTATTTATATGATTGGAATAAAACGTACTACTATTTCATCATATTCTGCAAAATGCATTTTGGTTTCCATGTGCTTTAATACTAACCAATTCTGAGTCTTGCTGGGTTAGCATCAATCAACAAGTAGAGCAAAGTTCTGAAATGCTGGAAGGACAAAGCATAAGGTGAGCAATCAAATCCTATAAAACTAATAATTTGGTGCTTACAGATGAATTGGAAAACCTCTTTACATTTCAATATGTCAGTATTGAACATAAATGTATTTAACTTATATAAATTCAATTTAGCAACACACACACAAGGCATTCAGGGACTTAGGAAGCTAGCTGAGGGAACAAAGATTCCCATCTCAGACTGACCAGGAGGCTCAACCTCAATTAGTGGAATGGCAGGTGCCAACTGAAAAGATTTTGTATATCTTTGTTCCTTCAGCTTCTTAAGTCCCAGAATGCCATGTGTGTGTGTTTCTATAAAACTGAGTTGAATATAATTGTTTAAAGGTATATAACTTTTCATACAGTATGTCCTCTGATTCCAAGCCAGCTAGTGTTACTGGCCATTAACCAGAACTTTAATTTTTTTTGTAAGCAATACAGGCTTTAAGGGTAATACGAAGGGTTTTTCAAAAGTAATTCTATATCATATAGAACCTAAACTCAAAAAAAAAAAAAAAAGTGAGAGAGAGAAAGAGAATTTGTTAAACATTATATTGAACAAAGACAACAATATGAAAAATGATGACTGTTGCCCCAGTAAACAGCTTGACTGCAATCTTCTGAAGCAATTTGAGAAAATAAATGTTTGTCAGTGTAAGCTGCTAAATTTCAGGATAATTTGTTATGCAGTGATAGATTACTAATACAATAGGCATCATAGATTTGAAGAAGAAAATGTAGGGCTGTTGCTTTTGACTATTTTGAAATGGAGAGGGGAGAGATATATGCACAAAGCAACTATAAAACAATATGAGAAATGCCATAATTGGAGCAGGTCACTAGTGAGCTAAATGATATCCAGCAGCAAAAATGGGACATTGCATTCCAGATTACTAGGGGACTACAGATACTCTATTAGACCAAGAAGTATCCGCCCCAAACAAAAAACTTCCCTACTTGAAGCCCAAGGCAATGGAAGGAAGACTGGGGGGTGGGGAGAGAAGCTCAAAGGAGGGCTGCTGACTTTTATTAATGACCCACTACACCCTGTGTACTTTATATAAATGATCTTATTCAGTCTGCACACCGATTGTATGAGGTAGGTATAATTTTCTTCATCTTATAGGTGGGCATTTAAGGCCCAGGAAATGTGGAGCTGGAACGAAAACACAGGAGCTGCTGGCTCCAAAAGCTTATTTTTGTTCTACTGCATCAGATTGTTCTCCTTTACCCCTCAAGTTCTTGTGATGCCTTGTGGAATATCAAAGCATATAAAGCCTTTCTTTCTGGAGTATTCCACAGCATTTGGCAAAGTTGATCACAAAGGTTAGGCTGAAAGTCAGACTCTCTGTCCTGTAGTAGACGGTGACCTGAATCTCCTTAGTAGTCAGCTGCGATCAGACCTCTGTTAAAATTTCAAAGGGTTTGGGCAGATAGTTCAGAAAGGGGGAGAATTAAGCAGTGAGTAAAAGTAACCTAACCTAAGATAGATTATCTTCTCCTTAGTTCCCTAACTTTATAGACAAATACTATTTTCTAATCTTTTTTCAAAGATTTTATTTATTTGAGAGAGAGAGAGAGAGCATGAGTGGGGGGAGGGACAGAGGGAGAAGCAGACTCCCTGCTGAGTGGGGAGCCCAACGCAGGGCTTGATCCCAGGACCCTGAGAGCCACCCAGGTGCCCCACTACTTTCCCAAAATACTTCAAATGGAAATGTTCACCGAATGTCATCTTTACCTTGAGAGTAATGATTATGTCTAAATTTTTGATGGCTGAAATTTCTTTGAGAATATAAACCTCAGCATCATTCTTACTGCTAATGATCTGTAATTCTGTGAAATCAGTTTTGTAAGACTGAGCTGGAATGAAAATGGTTATTACTAAATGAGGCATGGTTAGAAGTTGGCCCTGATAATTGTCTAGCCAAAGTGGAGAGCCATCTACCTCTATATCTGGAGAGGTGATGAAAATGTAACCCTGCCAGTGATTCCTTCATCGTTTGGTTAGAACACCTACAATTCCTATGGTTAGCAGCACTCCTTTTGTGTTTCTGCGAAACATAATAAATGTGCATGGGTAAGGGTTACAGGATCAGAAAACAAAACAACAAAACCTAGACCCAGGGACCTCCAGTATAAACAAACCTGTATAAATCAGCCTCTCTTCCTCAATTCCTGAAAACTATTCCAAATCTTCAAGGAGAATGACAAAGCACCTTCCCACAGATTCCATCTATATGAAAGAAGGAGGCAAATATGATCCATAGACTATAAAATAAATAAAGCAGTGGAGCAGGGCAGAAGCTACAAAAAGAAAGGGAAGGAAAAAAGCAAGAGATTTGTGAAAGAACCCAGGAGAAAAACAGATCTCAGAAAGCACTGTAAGAACGCACTTGCTGAAGGTGACAGGCTGGCCTTGAAGTGACCATGGACAATATAGAAATGTTACAGCTTACACACTGGAGTGAAGGAGATAGGAGTTAGAAAAGATATGTTGATTATCTCTACAACAACTCTGATTTAAATGACATCATTAAAAGCTAACTAATCCGGGGCGCCTGGGTGGCTCAGTCGTTAGGCGTCTGCCTTCGGCTCAGGTCAGGATCTCAGGGTCCTGGGATCAAGCCCCGCATCAGGCTCCCTGCTCCGTGGGAAGCCTGCTTCTCCTTCTCCCACTCCCCCTGCTGGTGTTCCCTCTTTTGTTGTGTCTCTCTGTCAAATAAATAAAATCTTTAAAAAAAACCCTGACTAATCAAGTAATAAACATGTACATAATTCTGAATAGTATAAAGATAACATTAAGAAAGGTAATAATGATTTAAGTTGGGTGGTAGAGAAAAAAGGAATGGGGAAGAAAAAGGAAACATTATTTTTATTATTTCTCATAGCGGAGGACTATAATGCACTGACTAAATGCATTAATAAGGTTAATCACCAGGACGGAACTACAAAGCTTCCTAAAACTCAGAGCAAAATATAAAAAGCAAACCAAAGGAAACAGACCACATAGAAAAAGGCCTTAAAATATATAGACAGAAAATGTGCAACAATATGACAGAACCAAGACCAAACATATATGTCATTTTAGTAAATACAAATGGGTTTAAGCTACATATTAAAAGAAGGATTTTAGATTAGACTGGATTATAAAGAAAATGAAACTATGCCATATCTAAGAATCATACCAAAGTGATTGAGAATAGTAAAAAATAGAAAGATGGACAAAGTCTACTAGGAAAAAGTACATTTTGAAAAAAATTCTTTAGATTTTTCTTTTTAAGTGATCTTTACTTGCAATGCGGGGCTCGAATTTACAATCCCGAGATTAATAAGAGTTGCATGCTCCTCCAACTGAGCCAGCCAGGCACTGTGGAAAAGGTACATTTTTAAACAACCAGGAATTATGAACATAATATCCAAAAAGATATAATTCAGCCCAAAGACCAGTGGGCACTTTGTGTTTTTTAAGGGTGCAATGCATGCAAAAATATATCCTTTATGAATATCTATGTATCAAATTACATAGCAATAACAATCAGAAAGCAGAAATTACAGAAGATAAAAAGACAAAGAGAAGCACTCTGGTAATAGAGGACTTCAAATCAACTTTTTTAGTCTGGGATAGTTTGAGTGGATGAAAGGTCAGAAAGCATATGAAAGGTCTAAATAATATAAAAGTAGAACTGATCAATATATATCCAACTGCACCCTGAAAATAGAGTATATGCATTCTTTCCAACTGCCCATGAAATACTCATGAAAACTGGCCACACTGAAAAAATTAGGGCACCAAAAAGCCTCAATAAATTTAAAAAGTAGAAATACTTAAAAGTTTGGATGAGTTAATGAATGTTTCTTGAACACCTATTGTGTTTTGGGGGGGTACTCCTAGGAAACAGATCCCGAGACAATGATTTGAGTGTAATTTGGGAGGTGCGGGAAACATACGGTGGGGATTCACTAAGTGAGACAGGGAAAGGGTAAGGAGCCAGTGATAATGTGCCTTATTGAGCCAGGTACTGTTATGGATGACTGGAGCCCAATTTTGCTGGGAAACTCCGAAAGTTAGTGTAGAACATGTCAGGCTTATCCTACCTGAGGATCAAAGGAACTGGGACATTTTACACCAACTTGCAGAGGGTGTAAAGCCCTTAGGGGAAAACACATAGAGGCTGGCTGCTGAAAGTTGGGCCAGTGTACACTGAACTATAAAGAGGAGTGGAGGTGTGCAGATCAGCAGCATCTGATCTTCAGTGTGCAAGCACTTTTAATAATCGGGGAGAGCTAAAACCAAAATGGATGAGTTTTTCTGGGCACAAAAGTTAGACTGAGCAGAAGTATGAAATCAGAGTTTTTTTCTAAAGCTCCCTTGTGTTGTTTTTCTATCTTCTTTGTTCTTTCCCCTACAAGATCCCCCTGGCAATGGGTGTATGAATGCCCCCATTCTTTCCACTAGGCTAGGCTGTACAGTTCTTCCATACTCAATCTTGTCTTGATTATGCCTAGAGCCCATTGTTAGAATGGTTTGCACAAATTTTCCTCATTCAGGTAACATTGATGTCCCATTCTAGGTTTGTTCCTCCTGTTTTTCCTTGTAGTTTGCCCCTGCTGTTTTTAAAGAGATTTGCACTGATTTTGTGTGGTGGCTGGTGGGTACTGGTAACAACTGGAAAGGGATTGTAAACAATTTGGTAAGACGGAAAACATTACATGGCGGGTGAAATGTAAAATGTTTAGCATACAACATGGTGAGGACACCAGCCAAAGGTCCTGAACTCTTGACTGAATGTTGGCTCTCAACTCTTTGCCAGAGTTAACACTTCAGTAGCTGGCTGATTCTAGATTTTCAAGGCAGAAAGGCTGGGATGACTGAGATAACCAGGGGATTACCTAAGGGTACTGGTTGAAACTCAGCCCTAAATGCAATCTATGTAAAACCTTGTCAATATTTACTTTTTTTGAGTTAGAGTTAAGATGACATTTTCCCTCACCTGTTTTGCAGATGGGGACCAGGGAGTCTATAAAATCTCCCAAATGTCTGTAATTCACAATGGTTGTGGTCTAGTGATGTAGGAAGACCTCTAAAGAGGCCACATGAACTTGATTAGTCTAGATACATACCTTAAAATCCTTGTTCCAATACCATTTCCAAACAATAATCAATTATGTGAGTTTATTTATTTTTGTAAATAAGGTTACCAAGGTAAAGTCAGAAGCTACTTTTTTTGCAAGTGCAGTCCCCTGATGTGGGCCACATATAACAAATTCCTGAAGGAAAACCAGGATATGAATGAACTTAATAGCAAGATCTAGGCTGATTTTTTTAATCAAAGAGAAGTGAGTAAATCGAAATGCTGAGGACTTAAATGGGTCATGGTTTTCTTCTTAGAAATAAAGAACTTGCTATTTCTCTGCTTTCAATGTGTGTAATTGATTCTGAAGGAGTTTCTGAGAATCTATAATGCTGTCAAGCAGAATTCATTGTGCAGCGTAGCTGCAAAGCATGCAATTTTCAGTCATATGTACGTGATCAGAAGGCACATACTTCTGATGTGCCTTTGCCCCAAAGAAGTTCTTCTGATTTCACTCTCATGCTTTCTTATTAATACTGTTGCAAAGAAAAATATCATCCAAAACTTAAAAGGGGGATAAAAGATGGTGCCACTCTTGTTTCTGTTGTTAGACAATGCCCAGTTCCTAGTGTTCCTAGATCAAAGGTTAGGCAAGTTGTTTTGTTTTGTTTTCTGTAAAGGGCTCGATGGTAAATATTTTAGATCGTCTGACCATCTAGTGTCTTTTGCAACTATTCAACTCTGCAGCAAAAGAAACCACCTACAATACATAAGTAAATGGCTATGGCAGTGTTCCTTTAAAACTTTATTTACAAAAACATGTGGTAAGCTAATAGAGTTAAGATGGTATTTTCCCTCACCTGTTTTGCAGATGGGGACCAGGGAGTCTATAAAATCTCCCAAATGTCTGTAATTCACAATGGTTGTGGTCTAGTGATGTAGGAAGACCTCTAAAGAGGCCACATGAACTTGATTAGTCTAGATACATACCTTAAAATCCTTGTTCCAATACCATTCCCAGCTATAATTTGTTGAATCCTGCTCTAGAGTCACATGATATACAAATTTGTTTGATTTACTATCACTATTGATTAGGGCTCACACAATTTTCAACTCTGTAAAGCTGGATGTTCCTTTATTATAAACTGATAAGATCTAAATTATTTTTGCCCAATATTATGCAAATAATTTGTGTCTGGGAGCAGTAAAAATTATTTTTGTCTGATAGGAACACAATGATTTTTCTTATGTCGAAAAGTTAACCCCAAAGGCTATGGTTGTATTACTGATAGAACAATAGGACAATAACCAGTTTTGCATCTAACCTTGTGACTTATTGTTGCATTCTTCTTTTCTTTCACTCACAATATAATCATTAATTACATGTATTATTTCTTGAACTAACTTCCTTCATTGATGAGTTTAATAAAACTTTGGTTTCTGCTCATTATGATTTTATATGAGAATTGCATGATGCTAAACATTTTGAAAATGATACTTTGGATGTCATTCTGTTAAGATATTTACCTAGAATATACCTCGTGTTCTTGTCCTTTAACTTTATAAACAGGGAGGGAAAGGAAAAAGTGTTCCTTTTGACTTCAAAAACCAACTTGAGACTCCAAAGAATCAAACCAAGAGCGGAAGACAAGTAAAAACTATCTGAATGTGATTAAGAAGCCATGGTTGCCCTGGACAGAGCAACCATTCAACCTAAATGCCAGGATGTGGCTTCAGGCTTTGCAACAGAAAAGTGCAGGAGACCAGAATGTACCACCCCAAAGTATGACTGTAGGAGACCAGAATATGTCACCCCCTAAAAAATGCCTTTTTGGTATATAAGAACTATGTAGAGCTGGTTGTTGTTGTTGTTATCTAGAGCTGATTATTTTAAGAAACAGCAAATGCAGGAGAAGTTCTGAAAACAGAGTAGAAGTGACTCTTTTGTAAGAGAAATTGCATTTATAAAGGAAATCTTCATTTGTAAAGATGTCTCCCTTTTTGTACCAGAAAATGAAGTATGACTCTAAATCCCAAGAGTCTCTTATCAGTAGAGAAGGCACAGACTAAAATCTGCATAACAAACCTTACCCTTTTTTACTGTACTTTTTCTGCTCACCTTCCCAACCTTCTTCCTTTATTTTATTTTATTTTTTTAAAAGATTTTATTTATTTATTTGACAGAGAGAGACACAGCGAGAGAGGGAACACAAGCAGGGGGAGTGGGAGAGGGAGAAGCAGGCTTCCCACTGAGCAGAGCGCCTGATGCGGGGCTTGATCCCAGGACCCTGAGATCATGACCTGAGCCAAAGGCAGATGCTTAACGACTGAGCCATCCAGGTGCCCCCTTCCTTTATTTTAGCTGAAGACAGTATTTAGGCTCAAGGTCTAGCCAGCTCTTTGAGTTACTCATCCCTGAGTTTCTCCAAAGTATATGGGAGATATACATTTTAATAAACTTCTGTTTCTCTTGCTATTCTCTGTTGTTACAGGGACCCCAGTGGAGAACCTAGAAGAGTAGAAGGAAACGATCCCCCTCCCCGCCACAAAAGTATGGCATGTGCTTCTAATTCTGATAGGATAATGTGCACAGGGTAGACATCTTTCATCATTTTCTATTTTCGCTTGCAACACTTATCTCAAGATGGCAGATATTTTACCCCTGGAAGTTGTCAGCACACTTCTCTGATATTACTTTTACTTTCATACATAAAAATGAAGCAAAATTAAAGTAACGTTTCAGTGTAAGCTAAAACCACTCACCAAATACATTCTCCCCTACCCACCCAAAAACATTCCTCAGGGGAATCTGAGAATTTTAACTCCTGTTCTCCCTTTGGCTCACAGCAATGACTGAATGTGTGTTCAAGAGGCTGAAACTTTGAAGGGCAGCTGAGTTCATGCCAATCAGCAGGCAGTGGCAAAATGAAATGGATTTTCTTTCACATTAGACTAGATGGTGTAGTGACAAGCTGAAAAATATTCTGTTTCATTTTGGATTCATGTTTTTTTTTTTTTCTACTCTGTGATACTTGAAAGTCAAACTGAATGTCAGAGATAAAAATGTCATGCAGATCATGGCTCAGTTCCCCTGGGTTCACTGGAGATGTATGCAATTGAGACTTTTGACAGAGGCATAGAGAGGTTAGTTCAGCTATGCTGTACCCCAGCCATCCCCTGCTATTCCTCACTCCAAAAGAGTAATTCAATATTGTGTCCAGTTGAAACTCAGGTAAGACTAATATTCAGCTGGGCTCCTGGAGGCTGAAAGACAGTCAATTTATGAAAGTATTAAAGGATAATTTTTTAGAAAAGATAAATTCACATCTCTCATACATATATAGAATGGGCACATGTCAAAGATTTTACTTAACTCAGAAAACACATATCAGGTTGCAATGAATTTGAATTTGCTTAATTTGTGCCATAATGGCTTCTTCCACAGAGAGGGAGGGAAATTAAACCTCCTCCAAATTCATTTGCATATTTTTGGACAAGAATCATTTGTATCTCTTTCAGTTATCTAAAACTTACGGATTTGTGAAAAACATCAATATAATGAAAGTTGTAAAGATGCCATAGAACCAGATAACCTGGAGGGGGATATTAGACAATGCCTAGTTCTCCTTTGAAAACATCCAGTAATTTTTTTTTAAATGTATTCCAGTATTTCTTAATTTTTCCCTACAAAAGAAAACCTGACTAACATTATGTTTTTTATTGCTAGGGTTATATAAAACAGAAAAGGCAATAGTGTTCTCCTGCATCTGTTTGCCAAAAACAATCAAAATAGGACAACAGATGGGCTGAGTAGCAAATACTTGAAAGCTGGAGAAATCAAATGGAAAGAAAAGTAAAATACCCTTTGCTTAATCATGGTCTTTACAGCACATTATTTTGCATTTCATGTTGGGGAAAATTTTAAGAGAAACATACTAAATGGATGAGCTATCTTTTAAGCTACCTTGTTTTCATTTCACAATCTTTTCAACATTTTGGAATGTCAGGAAAAGCACCATGAATTTTGGGGCCTTGAATCAAAAGCCCTGGAGAATAATGTGAAAGTCTTATGACAATTGTTCTTTGAAGAATGACCAGAATTTGCATTCTGACCAGCCTACCTTCCTAAGAACACTTCTTATGCAGCTCTTCTCCCACCCAAAGCTCCTGACTCTCTTTCTCACTTACTCTTCCAGAGTCTCCAGTTGTGCTAGGTTTTCTCCCTACTTCCCGTATCTTCTCTTTTTTGGTTTTTATGAAAAATAATTTCATCATCTCAACTCTTCAGGTCTTCTCTCCTTCCACCTCTCAGCATAAAGTCCTGATAACTCAAGCAAAAACTATGTCCTTTATCCTTTGAAGGGAGTGGAGAGAGCGATCACAAAAGCATAATTTGATACATTCCTTCATGCCACAGTTTATTTTAAACTAAAGGGAAAACATCTTTGCTATATATCTTGGAATATAAGTAGCCGCCACATCATAATTTTAAGTGTAGGTACACCGTAAATGATAATAATTTTATCAGACTTTTGTAAAAAAGGATTTCAAAGCTTTTCTTAAATGTCATTCAGTTTCCTTCCAACACCTCAAATTCAGACAGGTAAAAAGACTATATTAGTTTGCTAAGGCTGCCATAACAGAACACTCTAGATCTGATAGCTTAAACAACAGGAATTTATTTTCTCAGCATTCTGGAGGCTGGAGTCCAAGATCAAGGTATAAGTAGGATTGGTTTTTCCTAAAGATTCTCTCTTGGACTTGCAGGTGGCCATCTTCTCCCTGTGACTCCCATGGTCTTCCCTTTGTGTATGTTATGTCCTAGTCTCTTTTTTTTTTTTTAAATAAGGACACCAGTCACACTGGATTAGGGCCCACTCTAATTACCTCATTTTAACTTAATTACCTCTTTAAAGACCGTATCTCTAAATACAGTCACATTCTGAGGTACTGGGGGTTAAGATTTCAACATATAAATTTCGGGGGGCGGATATATTTCATCTCATAGCAAGGGCCATTCTTTTCATTTTAGGAGCAGAAAAATGTCAGGTGTTCAGGATTAAGTGATCTCTGAACAATCCATCAAGGAACACAGCCAGCACCTGTAATTGGTAGCCTGTACTATTGATTTCCTTAAGTCACTCTGAGAAGAAAGAATTGTTAGAATGCAGCTCTTGGGATGCCGGGGTGGCTCAGTCAGTTAAGCATCTGCCTTCGGCTCAGGTCATGATCTCAGGGTCCTGGGATCTAGCCCTGCGTCGGGCTCCTTGCTCAACAGGGAGCCTGAATCTCCCTCTGCCTGCCCTTCTCTCACTCTCTTTCTCTCTCTGACCAAAAAAAAAAAAAAAAGAATGCAGCTCTTCTTGGAGTTTCAGTTGGCATTATGGAACAAGCTTGAAGAAAGTAAAGCTTTCTTTTTTTAAGATTTTATTTATTTATTTGAAAGAGAGAAAGAGCATGAGAGCAGGGTGAGGGGCAGAGGGAACAGCAGAATTCCTGCTGAGCAAGGAGCCCAACATAGGGCTTGATCCCAGGATCCTGAGATCATGACCTGAGCCAATGACAGACGCCTAACCAACTGAGCCACCCAGGCACTCCGAAAGTAAAGCTTTTATTTTTGTGTTTAAAGATATAAATGATGGACATATGCCAACCTTATAAATATTCATCAGGGTATCTAGGTTAACATTTCCATAGTTAAAATATTCATACAAAAGCATCATAAGTATTTTTTGTGTGTTTTTTCCACGTTATTGAGATTTACATACCGTGAAGTTCACTAGTCTAAAGTGTATAATTATCAGCAGCTCTTTCTGCCTATGGGTCCTGTCCCTGTGCTTTAATAAAACCACCTTTTTGTTTCTTTGTGCCAAAAATAAATAAGAATAAAAAAATAAAGTGTACAATGCGATTATATGGCAAACTACTCTGCACTCTTTATGTAGATTAATTATAATCTCTATGATAACTCTACATAGATGACACCATTGGCATTTATAGATGAAGACATAAGGCTTAGAAATGGAAATAACTTTCTCAAATTCACCCAACGAATAAGTAGAAGTGCTAGTAATTCAAACCCAAGTCGATGTGAGTCTAAAACCCAGGCCCTATACAACATACCATCTCACCTCTCCTTCCCCATTTTTCCATAGGTAATACCTTCTCATTGCATGGAAATTAGCACAGGTAAATAAAAAGAAAATAAGAATCACTTATAATCCCATTACTCAGAATTCACCACCTCTCATTATTTTGGCATTTACTCTTCAGTTGTTTTCTCATTTGTATGTATCAAAAACGTGTATGACTTCCTACACATAAACTCAATTTTCTAAAGAATGTCACACTTCTACATTTTCTTCAAATCAAATTAAAGGGCTATATTTTCTTCTACAGCCCTTTATTATGATACAGTATCAGCCACCACTTGCATTTAGGTCTATGAGTGCTCGCTTCAGCAGCACATATACATTTAGGTCTATGATTCATTTTGGGTTAATTTTTGTGAAAAGTGTAAGTTATGTACCCAGAGTCCAGCACCATTTATTGAAAAAACTGTCTTTTCTCCACTGAATTGCCTTTGAGTCTTTGTCAAAGATAAATTGATTATATTTGAGTGGGTCTATTTCTAGGCTCTCTATTCTGTTCCACTGCTCTTCCCTCCCACCCCGATTCTATGCTGTCTTGATTATTGCAGCTTTATAATAAATCTTGACATTGGGTAGTATAAGTCCCCCAACTCTGTTCTTCTTTTTAATATTGTGCTAGTTATTCTAGGTCTTTTGCTTTTCGATATACACATTAGAATCAGTTTGTTGATATCTACAAAATAATTGCTGGGATTTTGATTGGGATTGCATTGAGTCTATAGAGGAAGTTGGAAAGAACTGACATCTCTCGTCAGGATTGTCAAGCAATGACAGATGGGAGTTGGTTGATAAATACTCAAGCTTTCCCAACCCTCAGGTAAGCATGTCTGTGCATGTTCTGCAGTGTTTCCCAGAGTCCTCAGCAGAATCAAGCACCAGTTACCCACGGTGGCAACTTCTCATTAAAACACCTTTTATGGGCTATTTTCTCTCCTCTTCTCACTTCCCCATCATTTTACTGTCGCCAGCTAGACCCTAAGACCTGACCTTTACTGCCCACCTGCTTGTACTCCCACTAACCTTTGCCTTACATTTTTCCTTAAGCTCTTCTTTCTGGGGGATTACCTTTTAACTAAAGCAAATGAAACCTGAAACTACCCCTCAGGTGATGGCTACAGCCCTGACAAGACCTCCCACTGGCCCAGACCACCCAGACCATTTGAGATAAAAGACTCGCACCTGCGCAAATGGACCATGGTGTGACCCCCTGGAACACCTGGTAATTGCCTTTACCTCATTATAATACTAAAATCTCCACCCAAAGAGGAGCCTAAGCCTCCTTCACATAACATACAATTTATGTATAGGAGGTTTCCCTAAGGCAAATGTGCGACGTTATGCCCACCTCTCCAGATGATGACATAGCTTCCCTCTCTGAATATTCATCATAACCCTAAACAAAAGGAACCCATTTACCCTCTCTTGGGGAGTCATGGCTTTGGAAGCCATTTTCCAAGATCTCCTTATTTGCTGCAAATAAAGTTTTCTTTGTGCAACTTCACCTGGTGCAGTTTCCATGACTCACCAAGGGACGAACTCACTTGGTTCCATTACATTACCAGTGTTTCCTGTAATCACTTACCGAAGGAATTACTTTCCCTCAAAACCTCATCTTAGGGTTTGCTTCTGGGGGACCCAAACTAACAGCTGTGACAACACAGGAATATTAAAAGGCAGGCTCAAGTAGGACAACTCTCATTTCCTAAATGTACCCAGGTTCCAAAGAAGTACCAGGCTTATCTGATCTAGATAGAAAACTCACAGATAGGTAACTTAATACCCACTCCTGGCACACAAATTTAGTCTTTAATTTAAGATGCAGAAAGCAAGTGCCTCTCAAGCCTGCTATCTCTCCAGAAGGGGAAAAAAAAAAGATACAAAGGAAACACATTTAATTTCAACAAGCATGCCCGTGCATGAAAATCTACCTCAAAATAGCTAAAATGGTAAAAGATGTGTTGCTATTTTAAAGCCAGATTTGGATTTGCCTCAGGCAGCTTTTAGCTTCTAGAGTTTTATGGCTCACGAGTTCCAGGTTAGAAAATTCGAGTTGCAAAGGCATGTTGTGGTCTGTCTCCGCCATTCTTTCACAATTTTGCAGCAGGAGGACTTTTCCAGGGAGGGAGAGAAGGGTGGGGTGGAAAGGTAGGGAGGAAGGAGTGAAAGGTACCAAGAGAACTGATCTAACCATCTGTCTTTTTAACCATCTTCAAAGCAAGTCCTGCATGATGAACACTGCAGAAGCACCAGACATTTGTTGGGGGAAAAAAGTCCTCTGGGGCTGCACACTCGAGGGGAGAAAACAGCTTCATAAAGAAAGGATACAAACACTGCGCTCTTTATTTGCAGTTGCAGAAGGAAATAGCCACTACACCAAATCCTCTGTCAGCTGCAAAAACAATGGGTTGTAATCAGCTATTTATTTTTGCTGAAATGGAGCTGCAGCTCTGCTATTCTAGATCCTGCAGCCTTGCAAAGCACCCAGAGAGCCTTTGCTGACCCTGGGGGAGTGCAGCATAATGAAACATCCTCACTTTTGCACTTGGATTTTTCCTCAAGAATCCAAGGCAGAGTTAGAGGAGTTTCTCTCCAGCTTTTGGAGGGAAAAACCAAAATGAATGAATTAAGCTTATCAGACGGCCTTTAGCAAATGTAGTATCCGCCCTTTATTATGATACAGTATCAGCCACCACTTGCTTCATTTTTCCCGGGAGAAATTGGATTGGGGCTGGTGATCATGGAAGAGGCACTTTGTTGTCTCAGCTCACACACTCGAGCGATTTAAATCTGGTCTCCGGGAGACCTGACATCATAAAGGGAAATTGTGTTCCGGCCTTCGAATCTATGAAACATTACCTCAACGCTGCTTGATTTCTGTCACTACCACTGTTTCCCTCCCCATATCACCAAACTTCATGGGAGAGAAATTATTGCTCTATTACTTCACCATCTATTATTTCCTTAACTCTAAGATTAGCTGCTGCCATAGAACTCTTGCATGATGCTGTTCTTTCAAAGGTCACCAAGGACTTCACCTTCTCCAACCCCAAGAGCGTGTTTCAGTCCTCATGGACTGAACCATTGGACGGACACTGCCTACCCACCTCTCCTTCCATTCCAAGCCTTGTGTTTCCTTGCCTTTTGTTGACATGGTCCTTCCCTCTTCCCTATGCCTCCTCCTGGCCCTTCCTTGTGATATTTCTCCAAGGTTCTTTCTTCCAGCCTCCTCTTCTTTATATTTACTCTCTCAACAAGCATCCATTCCCATACTTTCAGCCATCACCTCCTTGATGGCTGGAGCTTCAGCAGCAATCTTGACTGATGAAGTACCTGGAAGATGGAATTCCCCAGGGGAGGATGCTAAACAGGACATTAGAAGGAACTTGGCTCCCTGATGATTTTGCTGAAACCACTGAATCTATTCTGCCCTGCCTACCTCCTGATTTCTTCTACATGCTAGAATAAACCCTGTGGGTTTAAGCCATTGTTATTTTGGATTTTCTATTATATGTAACAGAATCTAATTTAAATAATAAAAATGGCTATAACAATGCCATCTCATAAAGGTAGTATAAGCTTTACATGATTATAAGTCATGTGCCTAGCTCATGTTCCTAGCAAGGTATAGCCTCTGTGGTCAAATATTATAGATATTATTATAAACTCTATGCTTGTGTTCCCAACTTCATGGTGCATCATATCACAGAATGTCAACTATGCTCAAAACAAATCCCTCCCAAAACTAACTCTCCCTCTGATTGTCTTATTCTTTGGTTTATGACATGACTAATCTCTTATTAATCAAGGTCTTGATTCTAATTTTTTTTTGCTCCAAATATTGAATCAATTGCTGAATGCTATTGATCTAGTCCTTCAAACTTTCTCCAATTAATTCTCTCATATTTTCCCTGTAAACTCCCTAGTTGAAACTTTCATTACTACCTACCCAAACTATTGCAGTCATCAACTCAATTGGTTCCCCACTTCCTGTATATCTTCCTACTTCAAGTTATCCTACTGAAACCCTGAGATAAGTCTTCCAAAAGCACTGCTCTAATTTCATTATTCCTCTGATTAAAAACCTTAGTGGTGGGGCGCCTGGGTGGCTAAGTCATTAAGCCTCTACCTTTGGTTCATGTCATGATCCCAGGGTCCTGGGATCGAGCCCCGCATCGGGCTGCCTGCTCAGCGGGAAGCCTGTTTCTCCCTCTTCCTCTCCCCCTGCTTGTGTTCCCTCTCTTGCTGTGTCTCTCTCTGTCACATAAATAAATAAAATCTTAAAAAAAAAAATAAAAACCTTAGTGGCTTTTCACTGCCCACAGAGTTAGACAACATGTTCTGCAACTTGGTGTTTGAGACCCCAACCTATATCTTCTGATCCTCATCTCCATGTCCTTCCATACCCATCAATCCATCTAGACTCTTTGATTTGCCTTCTGTTTCCTTAATTCTGTTGCTTGGCTCACGTTTCACTCACCCAAAGTGTCCTCTTATTACTCCACTCCCTACATTTCAATATTTTAGCTAACTTTGAAAGCTTCATGGAAATAATATCACTCCTAGAAGGAAGTCCAACTTCCAAAACAAATGTGATTTTCCCTTTACTCAAAGCACTTTCTTATGGTTATGTTCAATTGTTTACAGCAGCGGTGCTCAAATTTTAGGGAGCATCTTAATTATCTGGAAGAACTATGAAAATACAGATTGCTGACTCTCAGAGATCCTGATTCAGAAGGTCTGGGGAGGGGTCTGAGATCTTTCTTTCTTCTTTCTTCCTTCCTTCCTTCCTTCCTTCCTTCCTTCCTTCCTTCCTTCCTTCCTCTCTCTCTTTCTAAAAGATTTTTATTTATTTATTTGACAGAGAGCAAGAGAGTACAGGAGGGGGAGCTGCAGGCTCCCCACTGAGCAGGGGGCCCAACCCAGGACTCCATCCCAGGACCCCGGGATCACGACCTGAGCCGCAGGCAGAAACTTAACCTACTGAGCCACCCAGGCCTCCCTGAGATCTGCATTTCTAACAAAGCCCTGGGTGATGCTGATGCTGCTGGTTTAGGGATCACACATTGAAAACTGCTTTCTAGTTATCTGGATCTCATTCTCTCTCTACACTGTAAACTTCTTGAGATAAGACAACATGGCTTATTCCAATCTTTGTATTTCCTGATGCTCCCAACACACAGTAGATACCTAATAAGTATTTATTAAAATGGAACGGAATAGAACAAGAGGCCAAAGTTGGCAAGGACCCTTTGAAGCTATGTTCAGTTGTTGATTTCCATCATACAGAAAGAACACATTTAAGTGCTTTCGCTGAGAGCGTAACCAAATTCTTCCTGGTCTTAGTTGTTGTTCTCGGTCTGGGGAAGTGAGCTCACAGCATGTGTTGGAGGAATGTTAGATATTAAAGGCAAGAACACGACATGAATTCAGGGAAAGCAGGAGTTGAAGGGCTCCGCCAAAGGAGTAGGATGACAAAAGTTCAACATTTGGGAAATTAAGTATGAAGGTTGCCATGGTAAGGTAACAACAGATTTCAAATCTATAATTGTACCTGGAGCGAGGCATGTTAGAGTCCCCTCCATATACTTTTGTTTCCTTCTTACGCTTTTAATGCTTCAGAAGCAAGTCACTCTGAATTCAAGTTGTGCTTCTAATTGCCCTTATTATTATTCTCAGAATGTTCTTTAGAACCAACATGATTTTGGGGAAAGAGAATTAATTGCAGCTTTTCTTGATCTGGAAACGTGGGCAACTGGGTATTCTGGCAGCTTCATGTCCTGTTTTCCTTCTGTGTGTAGATAACAGACTGATATTCACCTTCTGCCTGTCTCTCCAGTTATCTCGTCGGGGCATTTTTTTCAGGAGGGTGAGAGGATATTTTGCATATGGAAAGTGTTTTTGAAATGACAAGAAAATGAAGAACAAGTCAGCCAAAGAAACAAAACACACCACAGTCATCACCCAAAGACTTTGTTCTTAGCTTTTTGTATTTCATGTCCTACTTCTCGTGAAATAAATCCTACAGAAATAACAAAAGATAGATGGAGACTATTACATGAAAGGATGTATATCAAATATGGATACTTTTTATTTTAAAGGGGCAATTCAATTATACCCAGATGGAACATTAAAAAAAGTCACATCTATGCATCATCATTTTTCAGCAGCAGCACAGATGGTAACTTCTCACGTGTACCGCGGGCCAACAGAGTCCGTGTGTTCGGCTGTCTGCCCCACCCCCATCACAATTCCAAGTTTACATGTAAGAGGACATGTTGTTTGAGTTAACTCAGAGACCCTTGGGAAACTGCCTTGCCTGGAGCCCTGACATGACTATTTTATAATATTTCCTTCTTCAAGGAAGCAGATGGGATTGCCAGACCATGACTTTTATCTACTGTTCTTGAGTAAGGTGCCCTAAGGCTTCCTGCCCCTTCCCAGAGACACCCCACGGATCTACAGTGATGAGGAGAAGCAGGCAACATCTGCAGACCTTCTGTTAAAAGCTCTTATTTGTTTAAACATCCTGCTTCCTTGCTGTTTATGTTTCTAGAAATTAGGGAGATGCTTATCCCTTCTTGTCCCAAAACAGTTAAAAATTATGACCGATGTCATCAAGGGCCCACAATTTATGTCCTGAGTGAAGAAACAAAACAAAACAAAAAACAGAAAAAGAAAAACAGAATGAAAATACACCACCACTGTCACCATCACCACTCCCATCATCACCCCCACCTGACTGCTGGAATGGTTTGCCTGGGGACAGCAGAATTTCTGCCTTCTCTAGGGAAATTACCATGGTCTTCTGGGTAACCAGCTCAGGGGTTACCAGGAGAAACCCACTCAGGGAAGGTCCTGCGTCACTAATGGCTGAGAAGAACTTATAATTAAACTAAAGGGAGAATGAATTTGTCTGTCAGTCTATCTCATGCTGTCCTGCAATGTCTGCTTCCCTGTGATAAAACAGAGCTGGCCAGAGAGCAGAGAATCTTTCATTTGGGCAAACACGGAGGCGCTAGGGCATTTCGCAGTCTCGCATTTATTTATCACTTTAATTCTTTGCTTCCTGAGCTCACTGATTTCACAGACGGTGATAGGCACTTCTCATTTTCAACATTTCACAACTGTGTTAACTTCTGTTGTCTCCCGTCCCTGGCTGGCAACACAGAGCTACCAGTCCTTCACAAAGCCCTGTCTTCCCATTCTTCAGCACCCCCCTGTATCCATGCCCTTTGCCCTGTGGCCTTAGAGCATCCACCAGTAAGAGGTTGAGCCTATTTCCCCACCTTTTGATTCTGATTTCGTCCATGTGGTTTGCATGAGCCAGTGGCACATTAGCAGATGAGACTCAAGCAGAAGCCTGAGAAAAAGCTTCCTCCCTTCCATTGTGGTTTGTGTCTCTGCTGTCTCCATGGGTGGGTGCCCCAGCTATCCTACTAGAGATTGAGAGACACATAGAGCAAAGCTGAGCTGTTCCATTTGTCCCGGGTAAAGACAGTCTGAATTGACCAAGAGCCAACTAACTCCTGTACCGATCCTCCACCTTTTAATCCACTGTTAAATTCTGGTTTTACGGGCGCCTGGGTGGCTCAGTTGGTTAAGCAACTGCCTTCGGCTCAGGTCATGATTCTGGAGTCCCGGGATCGAGTCCCACATCGGGCTCCCTGCTCAGCAGGGGGTCTGCTTCTCCCTCTGACCCTTCCCCTCTCATGCTCTCTGTCTCCCATTCTCTCTCTCAGATAAATAAATAAAATCTTAGAAAAAAAAAAAATTCTGGTTTTACCTCCAGGGTAATCCTCAAGTTTGCTCATCTCTCTCCATCTCCACTGTCACTGCCGTAGTTGGTATACACCTATACCATATTTCACTTGGATTCTGTAATGTCCTCTTAGATGGGGCCCGGTGTTCCCTCACATTTCCCTGCAAGCCTGTTCCCACTTGGCAGCCAAGGGACCTTTTAAAAACATAAATCAGATGGTGTTAGTCTCCTGGATAAACCTTGTGATGGGTTCTCCTTGCTCTTAGAATAAAATCCAGTATGTCGACACAGTTCTCAAGGTTTGCATACTGTGCTTCCTCACTGGAACTTATACACGTCTTCCCAGTCTCCTATTGCACTGGTCTGCTCTTTTGAGTCCTCAAATAAGCTGAGCCCCATTCCTGTCTTAGAGCCTTTGTCCCTGTTGCTCCTTCTGCCTGGGATGCCCTTTCCCAAGCAATGTGAATCATCAGCTCTTTATCTTCTGTCAGTTGCTGCTTCAATATGACCTCCTCCTGGAGCTCCTCTCTGTCCTCTATCTAATAGGCTTCTTCCAAGTTGCAATCAGAGCAGCTAGATGGTTTTTTCCATAACATTAATCACAATCTGTAATTATCCTATTTATTTATTTGTTTTTTGTTGGCTGCTTTCCTAGTTAGAATATAAGTTTTTCATAGACAAGATCTTATTTTCTTATTTTCACTGATATTTCTAGCACCTCACCCATAGTCAGTGCTCTGTATATGTGTATGAGAGATTAAAACTGGAGGACTCTTACACACACACACACACACACACACATTATATATATATATATATATATATATAATATATATAATATATATACACATATTTGTTTCCTATGGGAAACTCATACATTACACATATATATGTAATGAATATTTGTGCATATACGTTAATGGTCCTTTATCTTTAGTTCACATACTAATGCATATGTGGAACACACATTTGAATTTATTGTATATGTATAATGTACACATATATGTAATGAGTCCTTTATTTTTAACCTGACACACACATATATGCAATTTACTCTTTAGAATCCTGCGTTAAAGATATAACTTGGACATCTTTTTATAACAGCAGGTACAAGCCTACCTCATTAAGTTTTCAGAGCATTCCTTTGTATGAATGTACCATAATTTATTTAGTCAATATGAGCTAGTGCTAAGACTGTTCCCATTCTTGGGATGAGGAAACAAAGGCTGAGGAAGAGGAATCCTTTGCCCGAGCTAGCCAGGGTTGGACCTGGTGGTTGAGTCGCAGTGGTGCGATGGGGCAGTATGGGCCTGACCTAGCACTTGCAAGGCACATGCATGGATAGAGGTAAGTCTGTGGGGGCTCAGTTCCTGTTGATGTTGCACTTCTTTGTCTATGGCTTTCTGTCAACCATCCTCCCTCCAGTGAATCCATCTTCCAACACGTTGAATGAGATGACACATGTTAGTGGTTTTCCAAATGTTAGTGCCCATAAAATCACCCAGAGATCTTGTTAAAATAGATTTCTGGGCCTTACCCCAGAGATTCTCACTCGGCAGATCTGGGCTGGGGACTGAAATTCTGCATTTCTAACGAATTCTTAGATGATGCTGATGCTACCAGTCCATGGAGCACACTTTAGATATGCGAAGTGCTCCATAAACATTAAAGCCCATGCAAACTCAGGAGAATGTGAACTTTAAGTTTTTATCAAGCCCCTACTGAAGTCCAGCTATGGTAACAGGCATTATGGCAAAAAAAACCCTGTAATGTGGGGCCTCATCCATGAAGACTTAAGAATTCAGTTGGTGAAAACAAAATATGTGTCACAAAAACATAAATTTTCAGTGCCGTGAGGAGTGAGATAAGTGACAAAGAAATAGTCTTTAATTAGAAACCAGTTCTGGGTGTACAAAACCCCCCACGCAGACCATTGGATTTTGGGCATGTACTTATTAAATAGCCATTCTGTTGATGAAGACTTCTTCCCTCATTTTAGTTGTGTGCCGAATTAGCTTCCTCCCAGAACTCATTGACGACTGGTTTGAACCTATGCTTGCTGCCCCCTTGCTTAGCTAAGATGGTCATAAGAGCTGCAGCACCAGAAAGGGAGGCTGTGTTAGGTTGGGCTCCCTAGAGCAGAGCCTGAGATGAGGGTTCTTGTGCATATGATTTATTTAGGGAGCACTTTGGGGACGACCCTGTGACTGGGTGAAGCAGGGCAGGGCAGGGTGGAACAAGGATGTGGTCTCATCTGCAACCTCACCTGACTGCACATGGCACCCAATTCCAAGGCACCAAGAACTGTCTCACCTTAGGGGGCTGGGCTTTGTACCCCAATATTAGTCACTGCCAGTGGGTTGCCCTGGGCTGCTGTGGCATCACCTCCCAGTTGAGGTGCCTCCGATTAGCACGGGCACATTCAGGAGGCCCTTGCAGGCCAAGGGGTCCTTCTACTGTGGTTCATGGAACTCCTGCCTTTCCCCCATTTCCACACTGATGCCCATAATCTTTGTAAAAATGCACTTTTCTGATTTTATTTAGCAAGCATGTGTTGCCCACATATTCTAGGCACTAGGTACCTGTAAGGTCAGGGACTTAACAGGCAGGGCCTGAACTTCTCTGTCTCAAAGCCCACGGTGATGTCATTTGATACTGAAACCTGACCTCGTGGCTGTGGAGGGCTCAGGCACTCTCTCTGGGCTGCACACAAGGAACTCACCCGGCATATAAGGTAATGGCTTGCCTTTAATCTAGTCTTCTTCTTCCCTGCTTCATATGGCAGCCCGGGGAGCCTCCAGGAAAGCCCGTCTGTTACTGCCCTCTCACAAAAAATCTTTAACGGGTGCCCTATTGCCCTCAGAGTAAAGTCCAAACTCCCTGTTCTGGTCTGTAAGATCTTTCATGCTCTCATAACTGCCTACCTCATCTCTCACCTCTCGTTAAACCTGAGGAACGCTGAAATATCTTCTTCCCATGATGTCTACACGTCCAGGTCTTAGGTTGTTGTAGTACACTGAGTTGTAGGATCCCAAAGGTATTAGTTCCTAATCCCTGGAGACTATTAATCTTACTTTATATGGAGGGGCATCCAGGTGGCTCATTTGGTTAAGCGTCTGCCTTTGGCTCAGGTCATGGTCCCAGGGTCCTGGGATGGAGCCCCGTATCGGGCTCCCTGCTCGGCGGGGAGTCTGCTTCTCCCTCTCCTCCCCACTCGTGCTCTCTCTCTTTCTCATGCTCTCCCTCTATCTCTCTCAAATAAATAAATAAAATCTTTGAAAAAAATCTTACTTTATATGGAAAAAAGTGCAGATATGATTGTTAAGAATCTTGAGAAGGAGAGATTACTCTAGACTATCTAAATGGGCCTTAAATGTAATCACAAGTGTCTTTATAAGACAGAGGCAGAGGAAAATTTGACAGGGGAGAAGGTGATATGAAGACAGAGGCAGAGACTGGAGTGATGTGGCCACACCAAAGCATGCCAGCAGCCCCCAGAAGCCAGAAGAGGCAAGAACAGATTCTCCCCTAGAACCTCCATAGGGAGAATGGCTCTGTTGGTACCTTGATTTCAGACTTCTAACCCCCAGAGCAGTGAGAGAATAAAACTCTGTTGTTTTAAGCCACCCAGTTGTGGTAATTTGTGGTAGCGGCCCTAGGAAATAAGTACAATTATGATATTACCTGTTTCTGGGGTTACCTGGGCGCCCTACTCTCTCCCACAACACATACTTCATCACGATGATGCCTGTTTCTGCAGCTCACATGCTGCCTCTCCGGGCAGTCTCCTAGATCTTTCCTCCCACCACCCGCAGGCTCTGGTCTGAGTAGACACCCCTCCTCTGTCTCCCACAGTTCCTTGAACAATCCTCTCTCATTGCTTTTGCCTCATTCTTTTATATGACCTTTCTAGGTCAATCTCCCTGTGAAATTCTAAATCCCTTGGGCCTTATTCATTTTTATAGTCCCTAGACCCGGCACGGTGCTGAGTGCAAAGTGGCTTCTTGGTATTTGTCTCTTGACATGAAAAGCGGTGGATGGTGCTGTTTGGTGGCTGAAGAGGGAGACTCAGGGGTCTTCAAGGTCTCACATCACTGGCCAAAACTCTGGATGTGGATAGGTGGTAGCTCCCCTGGTTGAGACGCCACAGACAGGCTTCTCCCCTGTGAACTTGCCACTGCCACCCCAGAGCTTTCTGAGACCTCAGGCCTGGGTGCTCCCTTCGGAGGTGCTCCCTCCCTTTGTGTCTGCAGAGTTTGTGGTTATTTTCTGCTTGGCTCTTCTTATGTTCTTCTCTCTCTGCTCTCACTCTCCTGGCTCCCAATCAGCCGTGACTCACAACCTCAAACACTGCTCCCTTTTGTCATTATTTTGAGGAGTCGCATGATTTCCCTCATTATCGCCTTCAGGCTAGAATGGGAGCTGGCCTGTAGTGTTTTATTTCTCAGGGTCAAACTGGGGGGTGTAAAGCAACTGACAAGTTCAATAAGCTCGGGGTCATGTTAGTGTTCTAGTAATCTAGTTGCTCTGAGGAGGTGGCGGCTAAACACATAATTGGAAAATAAGGGATTGGGCATCAGTCAAGGGGATGATGTTAGAGTCTTTCGAATTCTTTGTCTACAAATTTGCTTTCCAACTCAGACTTCCTGGACAACATTTACAGTCAAATTTAACAGTCTCTCCTAAAACCTGACAGTTTTCTTTCTATTAGCTTCCCAGGAAGGTAGATAATGATTTTGTCCTTTTTTTTTTTTTTTAAACATTAGGTAGGGGGACTCCCAGGTCGGGGGTATGGTTTTATTTTCTCTCCTTTATGCTGTTTAGAAGCCACTGTAATGTTGTAACTATGGAACCTGCTCTGGGGGAGGTTTTAATAATTTATTCACAAAGTGGCTGAATTATTTATTTATTGCTGTATAACAAAATATCCCAAAACTTAGAGGCTTAACACAACAAGCATGTGTTAACTCACGAAGTTTCTGAGAGTTAGGATAAAGCAACAGCATATTCTGGCTCAGGATGTCTCATGAAGTTGCAGTCAAAATGTTGGTTGAGGCTCCTACAATCTTCAGAAGGGCCTGGAGTAGCTGCTTCCAGAAAGGCTTATCATACGCCAGTTGGCTAGAGACCTCAGTTCCTTATCACATGGACCTCTCTACAGGGTTGCTTGAATGCCTTTATGACACAGTAGCTGGTTTCTCCTGGAGCAAGTGATCCAAGAGAAAGAAAGGAAGAAGCCACCAGGCCTTTGATTACCTACTCAGAAGTTACACACTGTTCTTTCTACCTTATTCTATTCCTTAGAAGTGAGCCACTATGCCCACGCCTAAGAGGAAGAGAATTAGGCTTCACCTGTTGGAGAAAGTGTCAAAGAATCTGCAGATACATTTTAAACCACCAGAGTACCTTTCCTTCAAATAGCTCCAGAGAATGCAAACAAATCATTGTTACCACCTGGTATTTGAATGTTTTGCTGAGAAATTGCAAGAAACATAGAAGTCTTACATTATAATCATTAGAATAGTGAAAAATGAATAGTATATAATAGTGAAAATACTTATGAGGATAGGTGCGAGGACACTGTACTATCTTATCTTAGGTCTGGATAGGTGCGAGGACACTGTACTATCTTATCTTAGGTCTGGATAGGTGGGAGGACACTGTACTATCTTATCTTAGGTCTGGATAGGTGCGAGGACACTGTACTATCTTATCTTAGGTCTGGATAGGTGCGAGGACACTGTACTATCTTATCTTAGGTCTGGATAGGTGCGAGGACACTGTACTATCTTATCTTAGGTCTGGATAGGTGCGAGGACACTGTACTATCTGATCTTAGGTCTGGATAGGTGGGAGGATTTGGGAAGAGTAGAGGATACCATTGGCTTCGATCTCATACTTTCTGTTTAACATATACAATATTAAGTAGCTATCTCATTGCGCTCTTTGATTCAACAATTCAACACCAGGTACCATGATAAATGAGACAAAATCCCTGCTTTCAAGGCTGAGAGATAGATGGAAGAGAGCTATCCTAGAAAAAGCCAAACCCAGCACCGATACAGAACCCCACCTGACCATAGATGAGTGAGCCCAGTAGAGACCAGGAGAACCACCCGGCTCAGATATGTTGAACCATGCAGAAATGTGAGACATTAATATTTATTGTTGTATGCCTCTGAACTTGTGTGACTGTTTGTTATACAGCAGTAGTAACTGATACAAGTTTACAGTGTAGTGGAAAAGGTGAATAGAAAGGCAGATTTTGCAGTGCTATATGATACATATCATAGTTGAAGACTGAATAGGGTGTTCGACAAGAGTGAGAGGGGAGGGCCTAAATCTACCTCAGGGTGATCAGGGAAGCTGAAGACTTCTGGTACACCTGAATGAAGTCCTAAGGATGAGCACCAGAGTGGGTTGGAAGACTGAGGCTGGGGGTGGAAAGCACATCCTTTTCAGGTAACTGCAAGGTCTTAGTAAGCTAGAAAGCAATTGTAATGGATGGGTCCTAACTGCTGGCAGCCACTGGATTATGAATCACTTCATATGTCCTGCTAAAGAGTTTGCTCTTCGTCCTAAAAGTAACCACTGAAGGACTAAAGAGGCATAACATAATCAGATTGATGGCTTATTAAGCCCACCCTGGGAGTTGTGTGGACCCAGGCAGGAATTGGGGTGGCTGGTCATGAATCTGTGCTCCTCCAGATATGGCCATGGGAAAGAAGGGGGCAGAGGAGGGAAATATTAGGAGGTGGTTCAGACAAGGCTTGGCAACCGATATAATGAGGGGGTGGTACTTGGCTTCAGCTCCAAGGCGGAAAAGTTTGGAAGGGGGCGGTGGTAAGCATTTCAATGTGGGTCATGATGAGTTTGAAATGCCTGTGGGTGAGCTGAAAGGAGGTGTTTAGTAGGCAGGGGAAAAGCAGTTCTGGGCCTCAGAAGAGGAGCCTGCATCAGGCATATACTCTGGAGCATCATCCACACGGAAGCAGTAACTGAAGCTATTACAGGCAAGGTTGGGTTTATGTAGAATGAGAAACAAACCAAATTTAGTACCTTAGGGAAACACTGACACCTAAATGATGGACAGAGGAAGAGAAACCAAAGGAGGCTGAGAAAGAGAAGCCAGAGAGTGAGAGAAGACACAGAGGAAAGTGGTTTCACATAAAACAAAGGGTTTTGAAGTTGGAGGTTAACAGTACAACATATCACAGGGAGGGAGGAGCATGGAGGATTGAAAAGTATTTTGTTTGTTTGTTTGTTTTGTACCCAGAAACTTTGATGAGTTTCATGGTGACTTAAGCAAGGATTGAATCAAAGGTCAAGAGGGATGAGAGATATACTGCCAAGAGTAGACAAGGACATGCAGACAACAATGGATATTAACTACTGCTCAGTAGAAGAACCATCTGTGGTCTCCTGGCTGCAGCTCTAACTTCAGCCATGGACAGGGAGAGAGTTCTGTGTAGGCTTTGACTCACTTCAAGCAGACAGCATCTTGCCTCTGGTATGTACTTTGAATTTTCCTTTCTGTCCAGGGCTTTTCCAATACCATGGGCCCTAGTGAGAACTTGCTCAGCCCCGTACACGTAAGCTTGGGAGTACTGGGGAATTAACACCTCTGTGAGAGAATTAATAATCATCCCCCCATGGGGATGCAATGTCCACTGACAGATGAATGGATAAAGAGAATGTGGTATCTATACGCAATGAAATATTATTCAGCCATAAAAAAAGAAGGAAATTCTGCCATTTGTGACAACAGGCAAGGCGCTTGAGAACATTATGTTAAATGAAATAAATCAGACAGAAGAAAACAAGTACTGTATGATCTCATTTATATGTAGAATCTGAAAAAAAAAATACAGAGTAACAGGGAGTAGAATGATGGTTGTCAGGGGGTGGGGGAAATGGGGAGATTTGTTCAAGGGTACAAATTTCCAGTTATAAAATGAGTAAGTTTTGGGGATCTAACATTCAGCATGGTGCCTATAGTTAACGATTCTGTATTTTACATTTGAAAGTTGCTAAAGAAGCAAATCTTAAACGTTCTTATTGTAACAGCACTCCAACTGGTCTTAACGGTTAACTTGCTTTAAGCTATGGACTCCTTGCTTCGAGTCCCTAAGACCGAATTACCTTGATCTATAGCAGAACTGACCTTCTTTCCTTGAAGCTGGCCTAGAGGAGTGAAGAACCAAACTCTCCCAGAAGATAAGTCCTGACCACATTCGAAAACGGCTACCCCAGATGCCCGCAAATCTGTTCAGGGTCCGATCAACATACGACTAACTGCCTGGGCACCTGCTTCTCCTGCACGTAGCTCCCCTCTCTTTTCCTGTGCCTTCCCCTTTAAAACCTTTGGTCTTTGAGACGTTAGTCCACCATCTTCCCAGGTGGCTGCCTTCCTGAATAAAGCAAACTCTCCTTTCCCACCCTCACTATTCTCCTGAGTACTGATTTTTAAGCAGTGAGCAGCTGAACCTGAGTTCTGAGCTGGTACTCTGGTAACATTACCACACACATAAAAACTGTAATTACCTGAGGGGACAATTTTATTTAATCTTATTGTGGTAACCATTTTGTAGTGTAAATATGTAGCAAATCATCCCCTTGTACACTTTTAACACAATGTTATATGTTAATTATATATAACTCAATAAAGTTGGTGGGCTGGGGGGGAATGCCTGCCTCTCATCTTTAGAGCGGACAATTCTGAGAGGGATTCTGTAAACTTCTCACAGGTCAAATGGAATTAAGCTCCATTACCAGGAGGGGTGCTATTGACAACACATGCTCATATTGGTCTTTCTTCCACAGATCCCTCACTTGGGCTCCCTGGGATCATCTCTCAAATAAACTACTTGAATCTAAGTCCATAGCTCAGGCTTTGTTTGGAGGAGAATCTAAGTTAAAAAGAAAATTGTTTACAATAAAAATTTAAGATAAATATATAGGTATCAAGAGGTACTCACCCACTGCACTCCCTCTCCTTAGCTGCTTAGGTGGCCATGTTTTGCATCACAGGACCTTACTCTCCAACAATAGCTAATTGAACCAAGGGTAACTGAGCTCAGCCAATCCAAACACACTCTGGTCAGCAACCTGTGATGTTGCTGTTATGAACATAGGGGAGGAGCTAATTGGATTTCCTTTTTTGGGAAACTAAAATATATTGAAAAAATTGACTAAAAAATATCTCCAGCATGAAGTAAGCAATGAGAGCAGAAGCTGAAAGGTGGAGATGGATAGAGGGAATGGAGAAAATATGGTAGCAACATTATGAGAGAACAAAAGCAGTGAGCTAGGGGCACCTGGATGGCTCAGTTTGTTAAGGGTCCAACTCTTGATTTTGGCTCAGGTCATGATCCCAGTGTCATGAGGTTGAGCCCCACTCTGTGGGGAGTTTGCTTGTCTCCCTCTCCCTCTGACTCTCCTCCACCTCTCTCTCATGCTCACTCTATCTCTAAAATAAATAAATAAATCTTTAAAAAGAAAAAGCAGAAGTGGAGTTTCCATGGGGCTCATAAACAAGAGGAAGAGAGGAGTCCTGTATTCTCCTTGACTTTTTTTTTTTTTAAGATTTATTTATTTGAGACAGAGGGTGAGAGAGAGTGTGCACAAGTGGAGTGGAGGGACAGAGGGAGAGGGAGAAGCCGACTTCCCGCTGAGCAGACACGGGGCTTGATCCCAGGACTCTGAGATCATGACCTGAGCCCAAGGCAGACCCTTAACTGATTGAGCCACCCAGGTGCCCCTCCATAGTCAGAGTGACCAGAGGGAGATGCCTGTGGGGAGGAAGTGTGCCAATCCCATCATTCACCCTTCCAAGCCAATGCCCTTCCCTTCTCTGCCCTGTCTGCATCTGGCAGGCCAACTTGTGTTTTGTGGGTTATTTTGGTGCAAAAAGTGGTTTTATTAAAGCACAGGGACAGGACCCATAGGCAGAAAGAGCTGCCTGGCAGGGCAACTTGTGTGAACTTCTCCTCCTCCCTTCCCCCGGCTCCTGGTGGGGTTCAGCTTGTGGGAAGCATCAGAAAGGCCAGGGATCAGAAGGTGGGAGAGGAGGGAAACTGTGGTGTTTTATCTCCAGCTTACTTCTACCACGGTGCCATAAGTTAGCACCATCTTCAGCCAGGCAGTCTTCTCCATGTAATCCAGCCACCCTTTCCAGGTTCAGGGAACTGGTCCCTTCCCTCACGTCCTTGGAAGTACAGATGGGAAGAGCCCCTCACTGATGCTAGTCCCAGGGGGCTGCACTCTCCCTCCTGGTTTCCCTAAACCTGCCCACACCTTCATAAATAGTCCCTATTATTAATAGTCCCTCTAGGAGCCTGACTGATGTGGGAAAACAGTACAACAGAGGAGAGGGACAATCTTGAAACTGGAGGGACAGGAAATGCAAATAATTTGTGCCTGATAATTACAGACTGCCAAGCTGCACTACTCCAGGAAGTGTTTTTCATATTGGGATGGAATTGTGTGAACTATGCTTCTACTGACAACTGCACTTTTCTCTTAAAATATAAGGTAAAGTCATGCTAAGAGAGAGGAGGTAAAGGGGTAGTTCAGGAGGGGTTCCTTTATATCTGAAAAACCCCAGCAGCCGAAGGGAGAGCCAGATGAAGTTGGGGACTGTAGCTTGTTGTTTTTACAACCATTTCAAAACTTCTTGTTGAGGTATAATGTATATCCCCTAAAGTGCACACATATCATATTACATAGTTCAGTGAATTTTTGCAAACTGAACACACTCATGTAATCAGTACCCATGTCAAGAAAGAGGACTTTGTGTCCTGGTTAACTCACTAACCCTTTACCCCAAGGGTACCCACTATGCTAACTTCAAACACAATGGATTAATTTATCCTGTCCTTAAATTTTATATGCATGGAATCAAATATATTCTTCATATTTGGCTTCTTTCATTCTACGTTGAATTGGTATGGTTTATGCATGTCGCTACATGCAAAAGCATGTAGTTGTAGTTTGCTTGTTGCTGTATGTACTACATGTGTAAACAACCATAATAGATTTTTCAATTTTATTGTTAATGGGCATTTAGGTAAATTCCAATTTGCGGCTATTATGACTATTTCTACTATGAACCTCCTTGTATGTATGTGTCTTTCGGTGAACAAAAGTACACATTTCTGTTAAGTAGATACTTAGGAATGGGATTGCTAAATCTTAGTGTGTGTACTTTTGTAGATACTGCCAAATGGTTTTCTTGAGTGGTAGTACCAATTTACACTGCCACTTGCTGGGCATGAGAGTTCCAGTGGGACCATACATTTTTATTGGCGTCAGCCAGGTAATTGTGTGATTTTTAACCTGTGTTCCCAAAATCCCAGGCACAGGCGTAATCAGGCAGAGGGCTACATTGGCCCAGAGTTTGGGGTTTGTAGTCCAAGTTTGAAGGGCAGAAAATTGAAGTTGCCGACATGAAGTGGAAAGCGTCGTGCCCCGGGGCTCTTGCCAACATTGGAAGCTGGAGTTATTGATAGATAGCTTAAAAGAAGGAACTAGAAGTTTAGATGAGTTTGAAGGGCATGGGGAGAGATGTAAGAACATGAGAGAAGAGAAGTGTGAAATATTTTGGTCAGAGAATGAGTTTGGAGAAATATTGGATGAGTTGAGACTGAAGATAATAACAACTTGAAAGAGAGTAGCTTCAAGCTAGAGAAATTTGTAATCAAGGTCACCTTGACACCAGCCATGAGAAGAGAGGAGGGTCAAGGAACACAGGTGGGGTTATTTTGAGAAGATGAAAGAGAAGTAGCCTGCAAGTGGCTCGCCCTATGTCCTCCAGTCTTTCAGTCACTATTTCTATTTAAAAGTTCCCTTTTATATTTCTTTCTTGTTCCCTTTTAACTAGTTACATCACTCCCACCCCCATTTTCTTCTGTTATCACTTTGCCTGAATTGCTCAACCTTATCTTCTTTGGTGTCCCTTTTTCCTTCTCTTCCTCCTCATGCTGAACTTTCTGGCCCTCTGCCTCTGGGTCTTGAGAATTCAAAACGACAACAACAACAACAAAAAACAAAAAAAAGTCTTCCTTATTACTCTTCTGCTATCATCTGAAACCTTGGCTCCAGGCCCCCCAGTGGTTGTGTGAGGGGAAGTAGTCTGTGCGGAAATCACTACACTCTTCCCCCAACCCCCCGTGACTCGCCACCATGAGCAGCACCTTAGCCAAGATCGTGGAGATCGAAGCCAAGATGGCTTCGATCTCCAAAAGAACAAGGCCACAGCACACGACCTAGGGCTGCTTAAGGCTTGCCTTGCTAAGCTTCATAGACAGCTCATTACCCCAAAAGGTGGAAGTGGTGGTGGGCCAAGAGAAGGTTTTGATGTGGCCAAGACAGGTGATGCTCAAATTGCGTTTGTGGGTTTTCCATCAGTGGGGAAGTCAACACTGCTTAGTAACATGGCAGGGGTATATTCTGAGGTAGGAGCCTATGAGTTCACTACTCTGACCACTGTGCCTGGTGTCATCAGATACAAAGGTGCCAAGATCCAGCTCCTGGATCTTCCAGGTATCATTGAGGGTGCCAAGGATGGGAAAGGTAGAGGCCGTCAAGTCATTGCAGTGGCCCGAACATGTAACTTGATCCTGATTGTTCTGGATGTCCTGAAACCCTTGGGACACAAAAAGATAATTGAAAATGAGCTGGAAGTCTTTGGCATTTGCTTGAACAGCAAACCCCCAACATTGGCTTTAAGAAGAAGGATAAAGGAGGCATTAATCTCATGGCCACTTGCCCTTAGAGTGAGCTGGATGCTGAAACTGTGAAGAGCATTCTGGCTGAATACAAAATTCACAAAGCTGGTATGACACTGTGTAGTGATGCCACAGTGGATGACCTCATCAACGTGGTAGAAGGAAACAGAGTTTACATCCCTTGTATCTATGTGTTGAATAAGATTGATCAGATCTCCATTGAGGAATTGGATATCATATATAATGTGCCTCACTGTATACCCATCTCTGCCCAGCACTGATGGAATTTTGATGACCTCTTGGAAAAGATCGGGACTATCTGAAACTAGTGAGGATTTATACCAAACCCAAGGGCCAGTTGCCAGATTATACATCCCCAGTGGTGTTGCCTTACTCTAGGACTACGGTGGAGGATTTCTGCATGAAGATTCACAAAAATCTTATCAAAGAATTTAAATACGCTCTGGTCTGGGGTCTGTCTGTGAAACATAATCCTCAAAAAGTGGGTAAAGATCATACATTGGAGGACGAGAATGTCATTCAGATTGTGAAGAAATGAAACCTTCCCCTCTACCCATGTGCTTGGCCAACCATAACAGCTTTTCCCATGACCAAGCACCCTACCCCAAACCCCTTTGAGCTTTGGCAGCCAGTGGATCAGGATTCAGGAGAGGGAGATGAAGGCATCCAAGCTGGAATTTTGTCTTAACTTGGTGTCACCTTGTAAATTCAACTGCATAAAGGACCTGGTAGGCCATCCAAAAAAAAACAAAAACAAAAACAAAAACAAAAACAAAAAACCTTGGCTCCACCACCAATATTTAGAACTTTATTTTTGTCATCTATTCTATAGTTTGCCTTTTCTATTTGTCCTCCAAGTTATTCTTGAACAGTGGCTTTAAAGGTTTTATTTTTTTGTTTGTTTGTTTTGCATTTTCTTTTTTATCACTGGAAGCTCCTTCAAACAAAATCTCAGTTGAAATCTTATATATTGAGCAGGGAAATGTGGAGCTGTTGTTATGATGTGAATGATGTTCCCTAGGGTTGAGCAGTATGCAACCTGTACAACTCTATGCAGTGAATGTCAGACATTTCTTAAACATACCTTCAGATTCTCTTGTCCCTGTCTCTTTTTCCAACCACAGTAGTGGCAACCAGTTTTATGCAGACTTCAACCAGCCTCATACAAGTATGAACTGATGGTGCCTACCTCAGCCCCACCTCTCACTTCTGCCCTAGAACTTCTTCTTTCTCCTTGAGAAGAACCCCTTGACCTACCCGTGCACAACCCAGAAGTACAGGGGAGTTAAGGTGCTGTCCCATGACTGTGCTTGACCAAAGGGAGATGGAAACAGCTGGGTAAATCTCCCTTTCTTGCTCCAGAAAGATGGTCCTGATGTGCATTTTTCGAGATTTCTCAGCTGCCTCATGGGAATTAAACACCCAGGTGCCTATAGCGTCGGCTAACTCTATTGTGCATTCTTGAATTAGCTCTCCCTCCTTCAGCATTTCCCTCTCCCACCACTCATTCCTGCTCCCTGGAGTCACACTCCCAGATTAACTACTTAGATTCCTGCCTCTGTCTCAGGCTTTGTTTTCTGAGGAAGCAGCTGATAACACCCCCTAACTCAATCCCCTGGGGGTGGGGAAAAGCACTTCCAAGGCACTCGGGTGATTTTTCGTCATTTGAAGTGATTGTTCTGGAATAAAGTTAAGTTGAGGCAGTTAGTAGGGATATCTTGACTGAAGAACTGCTCATTATTCTTGGAGCTGAATACGTTATTTGCATTTTAGGTGCATACATCAAAGTTCAGTGGGAAGAAATTGAAATGGGCCATTGTCATGGTCGAATCAATAGGTGTGGAAAACAAAGTGGATTTCAGTGGAGTGGTATAAAAGCTCTAGCCCCTTAGAGAATCTACTTGGCCTAGATTGGAGTTTTGCCTTTAATAACAAATGAGAATATGGGTTTAGGTCTCTAGGGCTTTCTATCTGCACAGCCTCTGAAAGTTTAAAAACACACACCATTAGCACTTGCCTCATCTTTCCTAAACTGGCGGTTGTCACAGTTCCTTTAAAGAAGTAAGACAGTGCCTGGGAAGACAGCAGTCACCTCCCACATCCCCACTCCCCCAGACACCCAGGATACATCTTGTGTATACTTAAGCTGTCTCTGACACACATAAGTTCTTTTTCATCCCTGAGTAATCAGTCTTTTTTATCCTCTTAGCAAAGAGAATGGTATATTTTTGCACAGAAAAGATTGGGAGGAAAGGAAAATAAAAGAAAGCCCTCTCCCCCAAGAAATACCCCACAAAATTCCCACAAAATAGCAACAAATGAAAGATGGCAAGGAAAAACCACAGAAGCTTCTAGAATGAGGGTATTTGTCAAGTGCTGGTTGAGGACCCGGTTCTATTTTGAACATTTTAAAATTGTTTTTTTCAAATTCTGTTGTTTAGGGGTTAATGACGGTGCTGAAACCCTATTGCTTTGAATAGGAGGGATTAGTTTCTCTATTTCAGGATTAAGGTCAGTCTTATCATCTTCAGGCTGCCACATCTTGTCAGCAGTCCTCAATCCTACAATCATTCTGCTCACGGTTCTCAAATCCTTCCTTGGGCTGCTGGCCCTGCTGAGCCCTACACTTTTTCTTTTGAATATTACTAAAAGGGAAGACTATTAGCATGAGTCCACTCTAAGACACATGGAGGGCTCACCCTAACCTTTCGTTTCCATGAGATTCTTTTTCTTTTTTAAAGATTTATTTATTTATTTATTTTAGAGAGAGACAGAAAAAGAGAGCACACAAGCAGGAGGGGCAGAGGGAGAGGGAGAGAGAATCTCAAGCAGACTCTGCACTGAGAGCAGAGGCTGATGTGGGGCTTGATCTCATGACCCTGAGATCACAACTTGAGAGGAAACCAAGAGTCAGATGCTTAACTGACAGCCCCACTCAGGCACCCCATTTCCATGAGATTCTAAAGACACAGAGGAGAGAAGTAGAACTCCACAGGCCTCTTTGAGGTTGTGGTAGCGTGATTGTAAAGATAGCCATATTATTAACCCTTCTCTTTGCAATATGACTTTGAAACTTTTCCCAATAAGAAGTGGAGTATATTTCCCTATATCTTGAATTTGAACTTGTCCTGTCACCAGCTTTGGTTGATAGAATATGGTAGAAGCAGTGAGCCTAGAAGAGGTTTTGCACACTTCCACTCTTTCTGACTTTGCCATGAGAAAAAGTCCTGGCTGACCTCCTGGAGAATGCGATACCACACCATCTGCCAACTCCCAGAAGCTAGGCTGCCCAGCTGACCTGTAGTTGACCATAGTCATGTGAGGAAGCCAGCCAAGACCAGAACTCCTAGCCAGACCTAGCTCAAAATGCCAAACTGCAGCACTGCAAGCTAAATAAATATTTATTATTTTAAGTCACCATGTTTTGGGGGCAGTTGGTTACAAAGCAGTAGAAAACTTACAGAGGGTTCCAGCCTCCACCATATTCTTTGGATCCTTTGTCTAGTTTGCCTTATTATCATTAATAGTATTGGCAGCTGTGAAAACAATGGGTAATATTAGGAGTAGAACTGTAGAGGGTACAACTCATTTGGGAATAATTTCTATTTTGAACATGAGAAATGGCAAAAGCAGTATTAATGCTCTTGACTTTAATGACCTTTGGATAGACATTAGAAAGACTGGTTAAACTTCAGTGGTGAAAAATTTAGAGCACATTTCTCTACAGCAGTGTCTTGGGGGAGATGCTCAGAAGCTGGCATGGATCTCATGAGAATGTATTGTCTGAGGTAGGGCTTCCCCAGAAGCAGACCCTGAGAGATGGATTTCAGGGGAAGTAGTTTATTTGAGAAGAGATTCCAGGAAACACAAATAATGAGGTGGGAAAGAGAGAAGAAAAGACAGCCAATAAATAGTGATAAGTACCAGGCAAGGTACCGTGTGAGGAACTGGAGATTGATTCTGCTGGGGGAACTCTGGAAGACAGTGTAGAACACACAGCTCAGGGCTACCCCAACCTGGGGCCAAGGAAACTGGGTATCTATCTACTCATCAATCCCCATCCACCCTTGGTTAAGGACTGCTCCCCAGGGCATTAAAACTTTAGCAGTTCTGGTGTTCTCTGTCCCAAGACAGAGAATTTGCAGTGTTCTTCACTGCAAACAGCATTTTGTGAGTAGAGGTAAGTGCTCAAGAGGATATGGGCACTGCACTAGCAGTGTCTAGGAGAAGGATGATGGGCCACATTTTTCTGAGTTGCTTGTGGAGACAGTATCATGAAATTAAGGCAGGAAGCCCCCTGAACAGAATGGTCTTGAAGCTGTATTATGGCAAGAGGCTGGAGGAGCTAAGGATGGTGAGATGGTGGGTGGGAAACATCACCTGAGATTGGGACTCTGGAATAGTTAGATACCTGGAGCTTTGGCAACTCATCCTGGAAATAGCTGTGGGCATTGGGGTTAACTGACTTGTTAATGGTTTACTTTTCTTTAGTTTCCTTGTTCCCCAAAGTCTCCTACATTCTAGGAGATAGATTTGAGTTTCCAAATCCTAGATGGAGAACTTGAGATATATGACTAACTTGCCTGAAGGTAAACTAGTATGTCAATGATTGTATGAAGAGCACCCAGAGCAAGAATTCCTAAATCTTGGACCTTGAAGTCAACACTTTCTCCTCTCCTAAGACAATTTAACTTGATCATTCCTTGCACAGTTTGTTTCATCTTGTGGACTTGCATCCTTCTTCTCTGAGCCAAGGAGTTTGCAAGTTTCTTCCGGACAGTGTGGGATATAGTTAAAACTGGTGTTGACTGAGTTGCCAAGGAGGAACTCCAGGATTACTAAATGACAAGATATAGTTTGTATGTTTGTTTTCTCACTCCCAACCCCTGCTTCTTAAATGAGTTCACTCTGGACATATCACTTTGGTTACTCCAAACCTTGAAGAATTCTCTACTTAAATTTCACTTATCTGTGAGTCTTCCCCAGTCATTCTATGTTAAATAATACCCTGTCCACCTTCTGCACTCTTTTTCCCCTTCACTGCTTACATTTCTGTGTGACACGTACTATCTGATATACTTCATTTTTGACTTGGTTTATCTATCTCCCCCAGCTTGAATATAAATTCAATGAATGCTTGAGAATTTTCCCTGTTCCCTCTGCTGCCTCTTCCCCTCCCCCTGCCCCATGTACTCCCAATACTCAGAGCAGGGCCTGGCATAGAAGCTCAATAAATATTTCATGAATGAATGAAAGAATGAATCAAAAGTGTTCCCTAAGACTTTTGGCTAAGAAATCCAGTACATTTGTCTTTGCTGCTCTTTGTGAAGCCAAATATCTCCTGGAGTTTCCTGGCTGCTTGAACTGAGAGAGGCGCAATCCTGGATTTATCTTCCAGGCTTCCCTATAGCTTTGGAAGTACACATCTGGTTTGAATCACACCTACATTACTTATTAGCTGAGAGGTCTTGTTCAAATAAACTATTAATTTCTTCTTCTGCACAATGGGCTAATAATCCCCACTTTGTAGCATTTTTAGGAGGGTTTAATTGAGTCAACATAAATAAGGCACCTAACACAGTACCTGGCATGTAGTAGATGATCACCAAGTATGAGTCTTTTCCTTTTCTCTTAATTTCAAGTGCAGTCATCAATTGTCTGGCCAATCAGTGACACAAAGATTGGAAAAGTTGGTCAAAGGAGATGCTGGGGGAGGATGTGAAAGAAGGAAAACTGAAACTAGAAATGGAGAGGCAGGCAAGAGGAAAGGACTCTGCTCCTAGGACCTGGGACCACCTTTCACCTTCTGGTTGTTTGTAGAAGGGCCATGGATGAGGCAGGCAGAAGATTTAGCCTTTCCCCAATCGTTATATTTCTAATGCACTTCCTGAGTTGGTTCCTACCCAGAGCTGATTCATTCCCAGGGAATATGTCCTCTTTTAGCCAAAAGGAATTGACTGCAGAAGAGTTGAGGCTGGACAAACTCAATTATCCAAGGAAATGGGTTTCAGAATGAATTATGTGGTGGGCCTTAAAGCAAAATGCTTATATCTCGATTTTCATGTATCCAGTATGGGGTTTTAATTACTCATACAATGTGGAAACACACCTCACTGAGAGGAGATGGAATTTGGGAGAGAATTTTCTGATATGACCCATACATTGACCCCTTAGCAACTTTGACATATGTAGCATACTTATCCACTTTCTCCATCTTCTAGCATCCTCTCTACTACTCTTAACTTTCAAGAAGAGATGTATTGTTATAGTTGTTCCTCAGAATAACTTCCCTGAGCATGTGGGTATATCTAGAACCTATCCTGAGGCTTGGGAAGAGGGTGAAGAACTGCAAACAGTTATTGAGAATGACGAGTTTGTCATCCCTGTTTCCACTCCTTAACTTCTCTAGCAAACCTCCATAACTGCTTTTGGGGATGAAATTATCTGGTGGCCAGCCAAGGCAACCAGGACAAATTCATCTGTATCGCTATTATGGGACAGAAGAGGGAGGCAGAGGAGGAGATGGAGGTTAGGGAGGTGATGGTGGTGATGGTGGTGTTAGTGAATGTGGTGGTGAGCGAGGTGATGGTGGTGATGGTGAAGATGGTGGAGGAGGTGAAGTTGAGGGCATTGGTGGTGGTGGCAGGGGATGGAGGTGATGCTAGTGACTGGGAAGATGGCAGTGATAAAGATGGAGATACTGAAGATATTAGGTAAGAGGAGGGAGAGGTGGCAGAGGAAGAGGAGAGGGGAAGGTGGTGGTAATCAAGGCAGTAGTAGCAGTGGTGGAGGTAAGGCTGGTACAGGTGCTGGTGGAGATGATGGTGGGGGAAATGTTGGCTTGTAGTGACAGAGGCAGTGATGGCAAAAATGGTGATGTCAAAAGAATTGAAAACAGGTCTACACAAAAACTTGCCATGAATGTTCACAGCATCATAACTCATAATAGCCAAAGAGTGAAAACCATCCAAGTGTCCATCAATGGATGAATGGATAAACAAAATGTGGTATCCACACCATGGACATTAGTTGGCCATAAAAGGGAATCAAGCTCTGTTGCATGCTACAACATGGATGGGCCTTGAAAACATTATGCTAAGTAAAAGAAGCCAGACACAAAGCCATCACATCCTGTATAATTCCATTTATATGAAATGTTCAAATAGGCAAATCTATAGACAGACATAAATTAATGGTTGCCTATGGCTGGTGGAAGTGGGATGGGAGTGACTGCTATTTGGTATGGGCTTTCTTTTTGGGGCATTAGAAATATTCTAAAATTTGATTGCACAAATCTGTGAGTATACTAAAAACCATTCAATTATATACTTTAAATGGGTGAATTGTATGGTACGTCAATAAAGCTGTTAAAAAAAGTGAGGGCAGCAGTGGTGTGGTTGTGGAGGGTTCACTTTTGGTGGTGGGACTGGATTTTGGGGAGAGGAAGGAAGAGTGGATTGATACCTGATATACCTAAATCTAGGTAGGGTCAAGTCTGAGTACCACAGATTTTTTCCATAGATGTTTTCTTTTATCTTCTGGAAAACTGGATTTTCTCCCATAGCCAACACTGAATCCACACACAAATATTTCTGAAACAGATGATAAAAATCAAGCCAAGTGTCACCTGCCATTGGAATTGTGTCTAAAAGGGACATCTTTGTTTTTTCCACACAGTGTTCTCAGCACACAGAACTGGCTTCTGAGGAGCAATGGGATGGAGTGGCCAGGCTTCCTCTTCTCATGTGAGTGCCAAGTCAGACGGAGTCCATAAAGAAATTAAAGCAGACATCTGGGGTCTATAATTTTTAATAATTTTAAACTAGCTACAAAATGTCAATCACTTCACAAACCGACAGAGGAGACAGGAGGAATTTAATATTACATGCTGTAATGATATTTATCTCACAGTTTATCTATATTTCATTCATTTATATTATTTTTTAAAGATTTCTTTATCAGCTACTAAATATCTCAGCAATTTGGTGTGCATAGCTCTAGATTAAGCAACAGAGAATTGTACTGATAACAAACCACAGGGGGAAATGGTGATTAATAAGAGTCAGCCTTATAAAATTTACATCTCCACACTGTTTCACAGCAAGATTGCTTTCTCCAAAACATAGCCTTCAAAAGCAGCAAACAAATCCTATATTACATTCATTTGACATAGTTCAGCCAAACGTCTATTTTGCTGGAAATGATTAAATGGTGTGTCAAATCCATCTTTTTTTAAAATTCTTTTTTTTTAAAAAAGGATGATCATGATTAATAAGTCTATATACTGACAGAAAGAAAGTGACACTACTTCAGTTTTGCTGGTAGAACTTAATCTTGACAGTGTCTCAATACTGAGCATGCTTTGTTGTTGTTTCGTTGTTTCTGTTGTGTGTGTGTGTTTTCTCATCAGTATGCTACTGTCATGGAAAGATTTTGTTTAAGTAGGAATCTAAAAATCTATTTAGTTCTCATGCATAAATGCATAAATCACATCACTTTTAGTGCAATGCCTGTAATGTAATTCCACATTGTCTAATCATGAAATCATAAAGACAGATGACAACCATGAGGAACCAAGGACAGCAAATTTTGAGAGTTTCAGAGCCTGACACTTAAAGAAAGGACAGTGGCAGTAGCTCTGTGGAATGTCACAGTTTTACAAGAACAATACTGTGTATTGAAAGAATCAACAGCACATTGAGCATTCCTAAATTGTTGTCATTCAGCAAACACCACGGAGGAGAGAAAAGGAAAAATGAAACCCAAGACATCTTATGTAGGGAGTTAGAGCCACCAAATGACTACTATATACAACCTTTGGAAAGAAAGAGACTCAGAAAGAACAAAAGACACATAATAGTTTGGGGAAGCTGATGAACGATACAAGACAACATTCACAATGGGGGTGGACTGATGTGTGTATGTGTGCAGACCTACTAGGTAATACAATGAGAAAAGCACAAAGGTGCTATCTTGCCCAACAGCATTTGGAAGAGAACACAGGTGGGCACATTTAACCACTCCCCAGCATCTTTGTTGCACGTTGGTTGGCCTCATCAATTCTGGTTTTGTTGGAATCAGCCTAGAAAAGGGGGAAGAAAACAAAACTCAGGTTACCTTTGGACATTCTGTTCTTCCTTCTGGGTCCGTTCAAATGCCCCCTTCTTGAGTGAAGGCATCTTGAAACTTCTCCTGTCAGAACTGACCCTCTCTTCTTTTGTGATCCCAGAACCATTGCTTGTGGTTCTACTTGGACATGATCACAGAAGCTCCATCTTAGTACTCATGACTGTTTCACCCTACCAGAGCGCATCCTTTTGAGGACAGGGTTACATCATTTATCTTTCTATCCTGGAATGACACCCAGTGACGTTATGAAAGGCATTCACATCTGTGGATTGAGTTTAATTACCACCACTTATACAGTTGGGTTCAAATCATGGCTAACCAGTGTCACTTCGGGCCAATTACATAACATCTTGGGGCCTTGGCTTTCTTGTCTCGAAGCTGGACAAAAAAGAATCCTGCTAACAAGCATGAATGTCTATTATATCCAGTTCATTCAACCTTGACATCAAGATTGATATCAACTATGAGGAGTATATTATTATTAATTCATTTTTCCAAATGAGGAAATCAGGCAGCCTGGAGTCAGAATCCACACTAGTAATCATCATGTTAATCATTATAGTACTAGGTCTGCTGTGAAAATGAAATGAGTTTGTACATATAACGTGCTTGGAATAATTTTTTGCAAAGATTAAGTGCTCAATATATTTTATCTTGCAATTATTGTTATTGGGTGAAAATCTGACTTGATTTTGGGATGTTTAATAATTTTAAGTTCCATTTTTGAAGACTCATTCCCATGGAGTTTGACAATGGCTTGTTTATTTATTTATTTATTTATTTATTTTTTAAGTAGGCTCCACACCAACTGGGGGTTTGAACTCATGACCCCAAGATCAAGCGCCACATGCTCTATTGACTGAGCTAGCCAGGTGTCCCTTATCATTGGCTTGTTTTAACAAGAGCACTTTTTCCATAATTTTGTGCCTTGACTGTCTCACTGCTTCAGTTACCTTTTGCTGTATATGCAGCATGAAACCCAGAGTTGCTACCAGGATAGACTTTTAAAACCCAGAAAATGAACTATTCCCAACACCACTGAGAAAGGTCTGAGTGAGCAAGCAGAGGCAAAGATGAAGATTCTGTTTAGGCTGTTGTTTTGTCTTATCATGATTGGTGATGGTGTCTGCCCTCTCTAGCCTGGAAAGAGGAACACAAAGCTGAGAGGCAGTGTAGGGAAACTGAACTGCTTTTTTATCAACCTGTATTTGTTCAATGATTACCGATTTTGCATCTTCTATGGTGCTTGGTGCTTTCCAATCTCCACCAAACTGGATCTTCTTTATTTAGTTTAATTGTGAATTCCCAGCACACTTAGAATTATCTATATTCAACTAGAAATTTGCCAAGTTAAAGTAGAAATATTGCTAGATTATTCATTATTCTGAATTATCTGGCAATGGTTTCCTACCATCTGTTTGGATAATCAAAAGTTGACTTTCAAAACAAGTTAAGATAGAGCATTAATTTTCCTTGTTTTGATCTATAGATTCATATTTTGGACCTTAGGTTCCTGATTTGGAAAATAGGTATTCTCTCCAATTTTACTTGGCTCTTAAATCTCCTCTCTTTAGCTATAAACTCTATCAGAAATAATGATACTTTGGTGCAAAGGAAAATTCTAGGCTCAGACCAATATGAAATGTTTCTGCAGACTGAATTACGCTATTTTTCCAGACTGAATACTAAGGAAAACGCAAATGGGGGAAAATCATTAATTTAAAAATGGATGGCATGTCTGGAAGCAAGCATTCTAGAAACTCTTGCATTAAGAATACACTGGTGAGCATTCACCTGGTGGTGGAAGCGGATATTTTGAAGTAGAGCATGAGGTTATTCTCTGGACATCATCAAAGGATCCAAAACAGACCTATGTTCACTGAAGTTCTGTGATTTCTACCTAGATTTTCTCTGAAGCATATCAAAATTCAAGCCCATATACCCTATGCAATAGGTACTATATCTTTATTATATAACAGAAATAGCATCTTTTAGGAACAAATCCTGGGGTAATCTCCTTTTAGATGTCTCCCTGGTATTTGGAGAAGGACTCTGTGTTCATTCTTTTTATATGCTTTAGGACTGTATTTATGGAATATAGCCCACCCCAGTTTTCATATTTCTATTTAGAGAATCTTAAGCTCACTGGCATACCCAAGATATGCCACATGATTTGCCCCTGTGAGAAAGCAAGGATGATCCCCACAGAGCCACTAAGAGAGTTAGAAGGAGATCATTAGCCCACCCTTCTGCACACTCTGGAAATCTCAACTTCAGACCATGGCAGGTAGCTTTTAGGCCCCTGCTCAGAATTCCAGAAGTGGATGCTTATTACCCTACACGGTAGCCATGTTCTCATCCAAGGTTTGAACTGTTCCCTTATTATCTTTCAGATGAAGAAATCAAGTCATGAAGCTGGTGAGCAGGAAATGCCACTGGAACTCAAGGTCTTAGTTTTCAAATGCTGTGTTTCCTCATTGATAGGAGAATTCAAAGGAATGTTAAAGCTTCAGCCTCACTGTATTTCAACATGTGTGTGGCATCTACCACTGACAACTTTAAATTGAAGTTTGAACATTACTACTTCCTGAACAACATAAAGAAGCTAATACAACTTGCCCCATTTTAGTTTTCTGAAAGAATTGTACCATTTCAACCTTAGAAGACTGTATATATATATATATATATATATACCTTAAAGGTATATATATATATATATATACCTTAAAGCAGAAAGCAAAGTTTTTAAATAGACAAAGTAATTTCTTGACAGTCCATGGGGATGTATTAAAAATTACATTGTTTTGGACTTCCAAAACTTTACTATCAATCCAAGTGATGAGAGAAGATCATGATTGATGGGGTAGGGTGAAGGTTGTTGTTGGGGGCCATGGGAGAATATGGGAGAAACATCAGAAGATTCCCTTTATTCGTTTTATTTTTTAAGGTTTCATTTATTTATTTGAGAGAGAGAGTGTGAGGAGGAGAAGTGGCAGAGAGAGAGAGAGAGAGAATCCCAACTAGACTCTGTGCTGAGCATGGAGCCTGATGCGGGCTCAATCCCACAACCCTGAGATCATGACCTGAGCTGAAACCAAGAGTTGGATGCTCAACAGACTGAGCCACCCATGTGCCCCAAGATTCTTTTTATTCTTAGACTGTGAGTTTAATTTACTCTTAGATATGCAAGAGACCTTTGAACACTGTTTCCTATGATCAGAAGTGAGAACTTACATGAGACAGGTGGAAATCTATTAAAAATTGTGCAGCTCATATAACATGTATCATTTGTGGCGATGCTGCGTTGAAATGGACTCTCTCTAATCATGTTCAGATTCTGATTTTGGAGCTAAGATAAAGGCTAGTTATTCAAAGGCAACTAGACCCCTCTTTCACTTCTTAAACAAATCAGCACTTAAAGAATGATACAAACCATAATGGCTATTTCCCATCCACTTGCCTGACTCCAATTACACATCATGGCTGCATACATCTTTGCCCTTTAGTAAATTGGGCCCAAAATGAAAGGTTTTCCCTAGAGAAGAGAACTAGAAATGCAAAGTGGCAGAATTAAGATGCCACTTGCCTTTCCAGGAACACTTTTTGGTGCTGAAAGTCCTACTCTATCAATAAAGATTTGACCCCTCTCTCTTAGTAAAAGTACTACTTCTGGAACTCTAATTGAGTTAGAGGTACATTATCTCCCTACATCTGTGAGTAAATTGGGTCCATTGACAGAAAATGAGTACTTCTTGTTTTTTCAAATCATTTTCCCGTTGGAAGGTGGTTTGGCAATTGTTTTTTTCTGGCCATAATGGGCTAGGTCAGCTTGTGTTGGCTCCAGTGCTTTTTGAAACTCTCAATATTGTTCTAAAATCTATTGATTTGTGCAGCTTTAAAAGCTTTAGCATATCAAAGGCTCTTAACAATGATAAGTATGTCATGACTTGTAAAAGTAAGCAAAGCACAAGCCTTTTGCCAACCAACACTGACATTTGTGTAACTCAATATTGATCAGGCAAAATATTATGCGATCAGATATTTTTAATAGGGAGCACATAGAGCACAATAGGGCAAAGCGTTCCCTTTATGTCTACTCTTTTCTTTTTCAGGTAGGTGGAGGATGCTTGGGTTCCAAGAAACTCAGTGTTTAGCCTTAGGATTCAAAGCATCCTTCTCTGCTCACTAAAGTGGAATGAATTGTTAAAAAGAAACTCAGGGTTTCAGGCTCAAAACTTCAGTATCTCTCTTTGAATATAGCTCATACAGCAATATGAGCTGTATATATACAGCTTGAGCTGAATATAGCTCAGGAATAAACTCATACAATGTAAGATTGCCAACTAGAATTGATTATAGATGCACAATTACCATTAAACCTATAATGTATCTATTTCTTCCTGTTGGCATTTTGATATCTTAAGAGATGATAAGCAATATTCAGGACTCTACTGATCGGGGAGGGGGAAGAATACAAGATCGTAGAAAGTATGTCAGATTTGTAGTGTGGAATATCAGGTTTTGGTGCCCCAAATCTTTTTATAAGGCTTATCCAGTGTTTCTTTCTGTTCCCTTCCAATCTCAAGGCCCTAAACCCATCCCTTCCCATTCTGTTCTCTTCACTTTTCCTTATGACTCTTGTTGACACCAGAGGGTTTTCTCTTAGAGCCACATCTGGTGTCCTTGTGTGAACTCAACTTCATCAGATTATGCTTTCTATTTTGAGATCTGGACATGTGAACTGTTGAACTGGAAATGGAATCTGGGCTTTTTTGAACTATCATTAAAGCTTTGGCATTTATAAAATCAAAGCTCATATTCATCTTCTCGTTAAACTAAAATAAGTATTCTTTCCTTTATTTCCTGATTCTATTCCTACACCATCTCTTGACAAGCTCCTAACCAACCTTCAAGACTCGATTTGGCTTTTTTGGAGATTTTCCTGTCACTTAACTCTTGAAATCTTTCCTCATCTAACCCTACTTCTTAGCATTTTATGTGTGGCTCTCTTGGCAAATTATATTTTGTGTGGTAGTAAATTCAGCTGGAGGCTCACTGCCTCCCATAGGCTGTGAGTTTCTTAGCAGTGGGGATGATGTCTTTCTCATCTTTATGGCCTTTGGATCCTGAAACAGAGGTGCCTCTGAGGAATATCTGCTAGATTAAATTCTACTCTCTTATTTACTTACATGTTGGTGAATTTTTGTCTTGGAAAAATAAGGGGGAAATTTCCATCTATCAGTATGCCTGAATCCCATGCCACAGTTTGAGGGGCTTATTTTGCCATTCATCCTTCCTCAGTGGTATCTCAGAAGAAGTAATGAACAATGGAAGCTTGCTGACTGCCATAAGCTCACCTTCTCCATGATCCTGTCGATCTGGCGGTTCTGTGTATCGATCTCATTGCCCATATCCAGGGCCATGTGACGGAGGTTTCCAATGATACCGCTCACCTGCTCCAGGTTTTCATCCATTTCATTTTCTCGGGCATCGTTTGTTACCCTGGGAGTCAAAATGTAATTTTTAGAAGATAGAAAGTGTGAAAAAAACTCAAATACCAAGGACCCAAAGCTAAGGGAAAGTCTGGAGACCCCTTAGGTATCAATCCCATGCATCTTTAGTCTTTGTTCAATGAGTACATTTTAGCTTTTATACATTAGAAAATAATTTTTATTTATTTATTTATTCATTCATTCATTCATTTATTTATTTTAAGTAGGCTCCACACCCAGCATGGATCTCAACGCCGGGCTTGAACTCATGACCCTGAGATCAAGACCCAAGCTGAAATCGAGTCAAACCCTTAATTGACTGAGCCAACCAGGTGTCCCTAGAAAATAATTTTTAAATTTCATTTTTGAACATTTGAGTTTCTTTTTTAGAGAAGGCATATTAAATAGATTAATTTATTTACTTCTTTCATTTCCACCAGCACATCATTTCCTCCCTATGTTCATATGTTTATCCTAATTTTCATTTTTTAAGAATAAAATCATTTTAGTTGAGAGGATTGAGTCAGAGAATGAAGATAGAACTAGTTAGAAACTATATTTTTCTTCTGAAATGTCAACCAAAGTCTCCAAGAGTTAAATTGAGAATGAAAGAAAAGGCTTATTGTGTTAAGTCAGAGAATTTCTCTGCTCCATCTTCTTCCCCATTTGGGGCCAAAATCCCTGGGAAGAGTAAGGATAATACAGTCTGCCCCTTAATCCTACTGGCTCCTAAGAACTCCAAAGGGAGCTACTTATTCAAGATGATTTCTATTTGCTCAGATTTCATTGCAGGGGGGGTTGGGGTTGGTGGCATTGTGAATGGGTGATTTCAGGGGATAAATTGTGATAAAAGATTATTGTTCCAGTTTGGGAAGGAAGGAGTTGGCTCTCGAAGTGCCTTACCACCTGGCCATTTTTTTCACAGTTCAGCTTGAAAGTTAAGAAGGTAGTAACTCTTTATTGCAAATGGTAAGTACTCATTCTAGGATGTTCTGGTTAATTAATATTTTCCCACTGCAGATGGTGATGAGCTAAAAATGTTCAGAGGGGTTAAAACCCATTCCCCATGGTCACCCCAGTGTAGACTAGCCCACAAAGGTTTTTAAAGCAGCCTAGGCCAGTAGAAATTAAAGGGGGAACTTCCTAGCTTTCTTACATAAAAAAGAAACTTATTTAAATGATTATCAACAGCTAAGGCATACTCTGGTTCCAGGATTCTCAATGCTGATTGTATATTAGAATCACCTGAAAAGCTTTAAGACCCACAGATGGCTGGGTCTCACTTTTTTTTTTTTTTTTTTTAAAGATTTTATTTATTTATTTGAGAGAGAGAGAATGAGAGAGACAGCACATGAGAGGGGGGAGGGTCAGAGGGAGAAGCAGACTCCCTGCCGAGCAGGGAGCCCGATGTGGGACTCGATCCAGGGACTCCAGGATCATGACCTGAGCCGAAGGCAGTCGCTTAACCAACTGAGCCACCCAGGCGCCCTTAAAGATTTTATGTATGTATGTATGTATGTATTTACTTGAGAGAGAGTGAGCATGTGAGCGGGAGGAAGAACAGAGAGAGAGGGAGACACAGACTCCCGCCTGAGCAGGGAGCCCAATGCGGGGCCCCACCCCAGGACCCCCGGATCCCAGGATTACGACCTGAGCCAAAGGCAGACATTTAATTGACTGAGGCACCCAGGCACCCCTCAGTACTGATGTTTTTAAAAAACAGCCTCAGGTCATTCTAATGTGCAGCCAGGATTGAGAACCCCTGGTCTTGTTTCCCTGGGAGCAGATAGAAACAAGAATAGAACTGTCATCTGTGAGGCTTTATGTAGCTATCTAGACCTTATACAGGTCACTGTCATTTGAATGTGGGTTATTGGTTGGTAACATCAGCTACAATGGCCCAGTAATATATAGCTGTACAACTATCTCTACACTAGTCATTAGGTACCCTAGTCACTGCTGAGTCCTAGCAGTAGCCTGTAAAAAGGGATAGGGTTTTTTTTTTTTTTCTTTTCTTCTCTTTTTAACAACAGGAATATTTGTCATTATTTACTCTGTTTTCTGGTCTCCTGAGAGCTGATTTCTGGATAGGCAGATCTGTGTAATTTGAGATTTTTAAAGAGGTCTTTAAGGTGGCTTTTACTTCCAGGTCTCACAGGAAATCAGAAGTCAGGTATGCTTGTTATTCTCTATTTGTCCCCCCAGGTCCATTCTCCGACCTGTTTTGCTCTCTGCCCAGAGACGCTGACCTCTCTACAAAGGCATCACCCAGATTCTCTTAACCCTCCGGCTTCCAGTAGGCTTTGGCAGATGGCCCGTGAGATATTGGAGGGCAAGAGGAAAGAGGAATGGGGGCATTTATTTCCCTTTCTCATTTCCTGCTAGTTTTGCAACAGCAGCATTTCTCTATAGCCCCTCCCCCACAGTGGTAACTACTGTCAGGTTCTGATTAACAGCTCCCATCCCTTCAGGACTTTTCCTGCTATTGCTAGTCCACCAATGCTTTACCATCGCTTGTTATTAACCTGGCCCACATCTCTGTAAACAATCTCTTTAATAAGTTCTGTTCAATTCCATTTATGGAATGAGACACCTGTTTACTGCCGCATTGAGGCTGGATGTGGTCACGTGACTCGCTTTGTCTGATGAAACTCTGGCAAACCCGACAAGGCTTGATAAGTGCTTGTGCATTGGAGCCTGCCCCCTTGGAATGCTGCCACCACCATGTAAGAAGCCAGGGCTCTTCGCTGGAGGGACCGCACGGGGGAGAGTAGAGACGCCCTGCCCTAGTCAACCACGAGCCGAGTGACTGAGACCATCTTGGGCCATCGTGCACCCATCTGCACGGAATGAGGGAGCCCAGGAGGGGCTCTTGGCAGAACTGCCCAGCAACATACACATTCATAAGTAACCAGTAAAATGGTTGTTGCTTTAAGACCCACTCAGCTTGGGGTGATTTGTTACTTAACAATGGACGACTGCTACAGGGCTAGCTGCACGCAGCTCACCTCCGAATGAAGCCACCACTGATGGCCATCTGCTCCCGTTCGTCCACCACACGAGCAGGCTGGCTGGCCACCACTCCGTCCTGATTATTGCCCCAGGCTTTTTTGTAAGCATCGCTTGATTTAAGCCTATGCAAAAAAGAGGGTGAGTGACAAGGCAAGGGAGTGGAGCATCAAGCTCACAACAATGGTCACCTCTTCAAGCGAAGAACCGAACCAAGCAAATGGGTTTTAATTCGAGGCATTAGAGAATACCGATATATCATGATTTGGACCCAAACAGTTGGCCACCACCATGCCTCAGCTACTCAGCATTGCATTTCCAATCGAGCCAATTGCAATTGTCAAGACTGCAACCTTTGCCCAAAGGTTGTTCTTGTTTGTCTTTGCAGTTTAGTTGGATTTAAGACAAGGATTAAGGTAGCTGGAGGACATTCAGTTCTATTTCAGTGACATGGTTATATTTTGAGACACAAAACACACAGAAAAACATACTGGCAGACAGACACATAACAAGACTGCCAAGTAGAGTGTGTACATCACACCACAGCAACACACTGTCACCAAGAAAAACATACTCAACCGAGTTTTTACACACCATCATGCAAAGATTCCCTGTTTTAATTTTTCCCCCAACACATGTGTGGGACTAACCCTTCCAACTCTGCATGAAGGACATAAAGCACTGGTGGTTGGCCAAGGGTGGTGGTCTTTGAGTTGCCTCGAGAGTGATTTGAATTAGATAATATATCGGTACTTCCAAACAGTCACCATACATCTAGTCGATGTACAAACCTTTGTCCACAGAGACAAAAAGTAAAAGAGGCATAGTGAAATGAATGCAGGAAAATAGAAGAGAGAACAAGCCATCTAGCACCAGAAAAGGAAATCCCTCTATGTCTTCTTCATGCACCAGCTACAGGCATGAGTAGAAAGTGAAGCATTCTCATTTAAGCCAAACTACTCCAGAAGTTGACCATTCTCGAAAAAGGCACTAGCAGGACAGTAATAGCCTTCATGAGGATTTGAAACGCAGGTTCAATAGCTTCTTTGTCAGGCTGGGGGGCAGGGTGGGAGTGATTACAAACTCCTACTTCAAGCTATCCTGGGATGTGGCAGGGGAGAGTGGTCTGGAACTGGTGTGGTCTCCATGGGCCATATTTCACTGATCTGCCTTGGAGAGAAACTTAAAATCCAGGCATACCTGTTGTGCCCAATAGAAACATGTGCAGCATATTTTGGTGGGTGTGTTGTAATTTAAGGCAATCAAAGATGTTTTTAGGTTCTTTGCATAGTAGAAACCACATGCTTTTAGTCCAAAAACAAGAGAACTTCCTGTGGTCCCATTTTCATATTTTCTCTTATAAGACAACAGAATTTACACCCCCCCCCCTTTTTTTCTTGTATTGGAGGATCTCAGCCATCTATTAAAACTGGCTCTAATACTAATATTTGCAGAGGGGACCAAGCAACCCTGGAATAAGCTGGAAAATTGTACAAATGGAATTTCAGCAATTCCCACAATCTAGTGTATAACGCCACAGACCTCGGAGCTGTCAGAATTTACTGCGCTAAACAGCCATGGGCCCACTCCGTGGGACAGGATCCAAAAACTAATTTAATAGAGCTTAGAGTCTGGCTTTGTTTTCTTTCCGACTCCCCGTTCCCTCCCTCCTCACATTACAAGAAGTTATATGGACCTTGTGAGGTTTTCTGCTATGTAAAATATCTGGTATACCATCTTTGGCAAAGTCAAGGGGGTGGGAAAGTTTGCGTTTCTGAAAGAAGGCGAATCACTGCACCCACAATGCTGCACATAGACTCACAGAACTGCCGTACATCTACCATAATCCTTTGAAACATGCCGAGACAGGGCGAAGCCCTCAGAGAGTCCAGGGCACCACCAGCCACTGCGTTGTGACACATGGTTTTTAAAGCATTATTTACACACAATAGGGAACACTTCACTCAAGCTTTGAAGCTCAGTTAGGGTCTCTTGTGCTGACTACTATGTGGAATTCGTAGGGGCCATCATTTCATCTGAACATTAGAATCCATCCCGGGGCGGGGCCTGCCTCCACGCCTTCTCCACACAGTTGATGAATGGGGAAATTGTATCTGTTGGAATTCATCACAAAATGGGTGGAAATCTCACCTGGGGGGCAAATGGCCAAAGAAAAGGATATACAGTTAAGTCTTGAGTAACTGGAATGCGTAGCCATGAGTCATTTTGGTGAATGACGTGACTTTGTTAATTAACAGTGGGCCATGGAGGAAAACTTTGTTTCAGGGGAGATTGTTGAATATCTGTTAGATTCTCAAGGCACTTTCCTGCCTTAGAGTCTTAGGGTAGTGAACATGACCAAATTTTTCCTTGGTTATGGTTTCACTTGATGTGCCTGATGGCCTTTCCTCTGAAGATCAACTCTTATTGTTTGGTCCCCTTAGGTGTGGAAGTTACATAGGAAAATGTAGACTGAGTGACAGAATGTGAACTGCCTAGACTGCCCTTCAAGAAAAACCATTTTAAGTCCCTGATGTGATCCCCCATCCCTTTGTTCAACTGTCTCTTTTTACTAAAAGTGGAAGGAAGCAAAAGTGTAAATACATTTGAGAGTTCCAGTTAGCTAGATTCCAGTTAATCAGGCTTTACTGTAGATCATTCTTTTAAAACAGTTTTAAATTTATCTGTAAATCGAGCCCCTCCCCCTCCTAAACAGGAAGTGGGATATTTTAAATCAGCCTCAAAGTTTAAAGGATGTGAATGGTCATATAATCAGCTAGAAATGACATAAATTGCTGTTCTAAAAGCTAGGATCAGGAGAGCTTTTAGGAAAAAGGCTTCTGTTCAAAGGGAAGTGGGAGGGGTGAGGGAGATCGGGTAATGGGTTTAATTTTCCAAATGCATGTTGGACAATCCACTCATGCATTTTTTTTCCACTGCTAGTCAAATAAGACTATCTTCCAGAACCCTCATTTTCAGGTTCCTTCTGTTGCAAACCTTTATAACCACATGTCACATTTCTGCTACATTCCAAAAAAAAAGCGTTGCAGAACCTTGAAAACAGTTGAAAGTTTTGTGATGTCGTGCATGCAAAATCTACACATTTCAACATTTTAGTCAGTGTACGGATAGATCTTCCAAGAGGAAGAATTTCACAGGGATGGGTCCAATTTGAGTAAGGCTTGAGCACCTCTTGCTGAAGGGCTCATGGCCTCTGCGGTGGGTGCAGCTGGGGCATCTATAGTCTAATCGCGGGGCAGATTTGGCAACTGGTGGGGCAATCTCTGTCATATTCTCTGTGTTACAGATGCTTGCTTAGGCCAAATTACCTGTCTCTTTTGCTTCTGGAAAATCAAACCTTGAACATATGTGTTTCTCAACTTCCAAACTTACCCTCCAATCTTTTCTAGCTCTGCAATTTTGGCTTTTGGGGTTGCAGGAAAATAAAATTGCCTGGGTGCCTCTTTCTTGAGGCTTGTCTCTGTCTCAAGGTACACTTTCTGGAAAATGTTGAAATGTTCATCAATAAAAATTGCTGACAGTGAAGCTTTCACTGTAGTATGCCTGATTTTTAATGCATCAACAGTAACTCCCACTATATCATCTATGCTATGAGATGAATGCATTGGAGACGGTATTGATCTGTTCTGCATGCCACATGCTCATCCTGCCTTTGTGTTTGGCAGGAATGAGCTTGTCAAGGCTTGGAGATGGGCCTTGGGAAACCAAAGCTTCAGGCAGGCAGGCAGCACCTACTTGTTACAGGGACACACACAAAGCCCGCAGAATTTTCCTAGGTCCGTCAAATTCTTTTCTGCTTCTTTCATGTCCTTATTGATTTGGTCCATCCCTTCCTCAATGCGTTCCAGTTGTTCTGATTAAACACAAGTATTTTATCCCCACAGAATGAAGCGGATGGAAAAGGACAAAGAAAAAAAAGACAAAACTTCAGACATTCACTTTGACATTAAAAAAGAAAAAAATCAAAAGAAAGAAGAAAAGAAAGAAAACTGGACGCCACAGATTAGAGCTGGTACCCAGTACCTACTTGTTACAAGGACATATGAAAAGGCCACAGCATTTCCCTAAATCTTTTAAATTTTTCTCGGCCTCCTTCATGTCTTGGTTGATATGGTTCATGCCTTCTTCGACACGATCGAGTTGTTCTGGTTAGGACAAAGGGATGACAGTGTGGAATGAATTTTTTTGGGGTTTCCAGCAGAACATGAGAAATGACTATGTGGAACAGAATTTGAAAGAGAAAGATACTACAATGCATGGTCCCAGAGGATGCATTGCTGGAGACTGCTGCCACCCTACACAGGCACAGGTGGAAGGAAATAAACAAAAATGATGCTCAAAATAGTTTGTAATTCAGACACAATGGGATGGGGTATGTGGGCCTGTTGGATTCCTAGTGTCCAGGAAAACAGCACAGCCTATTCACTTACTCAGACACCAGCGAAACCCAAGAGAAAGAAAAACAGGGTGTTAATGTTTTAGGAATTCAGATTTCATGCTACTAGAGAAGGTACCTGCTTCAACTTTAAATATCTCTATCTTTGGGTTTTAAGCATCCTCGACCAGGTAAGGGTAGCAGATAGAATCAATCTTCTCTGGGGAAAATATCAATAATTAAAGGGATAATTAGCAATGGGTACCAGATCTTTTTATTTTTTCCCCTAGCAGTGGGCTGTTCCCTAGCCCAGGGGCAGTTCTTGGTTTTGAATACTTAATTCATAGGCGCTGTTTAAAAAAGAAAGCAACATCAGCAGTCATGTTCCAAGCACTGGGACATTTAAATTCCTCTCTTCATCCTATGACTTACTTGCTATGAAAGTTCTGGAAGGCGTTTCACTTCTCTGCCCCCTGATTTCCCAGTCTCTACAATGGGGGGCATGCTGGATCCCAATGGCAGACAGCAGGGAAAACAAACACATGGGTCTCTGAAGGTGGGGTGATGGGCTGGACCATAGAACAGTTACCGAGTCAACTCTGCCAGCAAAGCCAATCTGAGTGCATCTGAGATGTAGATCGATAGCCATAAAACCAGCTCGTGCTTCTAGGTTGCCTGGGTTACATTCACTAACTCAATTAATTTTTCAAAAGTTATGGCACCACATTGAGTAAATTACAAGTTCAGTGAAGGGGTTTCTTAAAACAGCTTTTAAGACCCTTAAAGGAAAGCAGCAATGCGATGTCCTGGCTGTCGAGTTACAAAACCTAATTACACTTGCATCTCTCTTTTCATCTGCATTTCTGTGCACACCTGCCTGTGCCTCTGGGAATAAAGTCTTGATTAGAATAAAACTGATAAATCCATTTCCAGTCTAAGGGCAGACATAATCACTTAGAAAGAATTTCACGTTAAATTTTCCAGTGGAAAGTATCAGTCCAAAAAACTAAGATAGGTTCCTTACTGACCCAATAAGAGATTGTCCATCTGGAAAACAAGAGCCCACTGTGTTCTCTTTAATGGGGCTAAAGAATAGAACCCAGCTTATTGAGAATCTGCTACCTGTGCCTGCTCTTCAAATGATCGATGAAGGCAAAATTTAAGTATCTCTCCAGCATTGGATAGCTGGGGAGAAAAAGTGTTGTGCTGGTGAACTTCTGCTGGGTAAGCATAGGTCTAGTAATGTCTTTAAGAAAATCTTTAAAAGGACTAAAAAAAAACACATGATGGCAAGTCTTTATATTCCAGAAGATTTTTGTACCTTTATAAAGACTTTTTTCCAGTTCCCTTTAAAGAATGTAATAAATTAGCTTGCAGATAAAATTAACTATTGAATAGGGGGATTGATAGAGAAGGAGCTCAACATTGTCAAAAGGAAGAGCCATGTTAAGTACAGACAGAAATCCCAATGGAATAATTGCTAATAGCTTCCTGGAGCGCTGGGTGGAGGTGGGATTGAGGGAGCATCTGGACTCAGGGAAGATATGTCGCACTCCACTAATGAAAGCTGAAATACACACAGATTATGGCATGGGGATACATATTCAGGCATTTGTCCTTCTTGAAGAGTTTCTCTGACATTTCAGGAGCCCCACCCACGGTGGCCCCAGGGATTAGGAGGTAATAAAAATAAAATGTAATAAAATAAAAATGTGAATTGGTCCCCAAGTGTTGTGTTTCTGAACCAGTGAATTCAAATTAAAATATAAAAACAAACAAGCTGGTCCCAGTCGGTATTTCTTCGAGCTGAGTTCTATCACGGGTTGCCAGACTATTAGGCAAAGGTCATAGCTAAGGGAGGGATGCTGAAGCTCTTTCAGAAAAGTTGATTCAGAAAATGATTTTATAGCTTCCAATATTGGTTGAATTTATCATTTCACACAATTATAGGCCAAACCCTTAATTTAAAAAAATATTGTGGAACCATTTTGTCATCGGTATTCTAACTATTCATCTTTGGAGGGTACTGTGTTAGGTTTGTGGGTGTTTGGCATATTGAAACTTCATTGATACTTATGAAGTATCAATTTCTGTGAGGACATCTCTCAGGAAATGCTCGAAAATAACCAATATCTTTATTCCATCCTGGGGTGGCCAGCAGCATCTCACCAGCTGATGCAATGTACTGTCCATAGTTGACCACTCCTTACCACTCCTTACTAGGCTTGCTTTCTGGCTGTTTTCTGTCTATTCTTGGAGACTTGGGAGGACAATAACATTTTGAGTTAGGAGAGGTATTCCAGTAGATGACACTAAATGTTGGGGCAAGGGATTATACTTTCTTTTGCCATGTTTGGATGACTGGTTATTTATGATAGATCCACCAATGGCAGGATACTCAGGGATCTAAGTTAGACATTTTTTTTCTACTAATCTTACTTAAGCAAGGTGACATGAGGCCCTTAGAATCCCCAACCTGGTTAAAAAACGGATAGTAGAAGAATAGCAAGATGTCAAAGTTATTGACCCAGTGTATAAGCCTTCATGAGTATAGTCAGTTACCAGATGCTGCTTATGTGATTTTCATTATCCTTAGCATTGATGAACATATGGAAATTCATTACCTAAATTTACATAGCCACTTGTGGCTAGTGGCTATCACACTGGACAGTGCAGCTTTAGTCATCCATAACAGATATTGGTGTGCAGACTTTAGCAAGAGGAATGTTTTCTCAAATGCTACCTTGTAGTGCCATGAACATTTGAAGAAAGTCAGCAGGCACTCCGGAAGAGGCCTTATTTTGCCCTTCCTCTGTCAGGCAGAGGTCAAAGATTTCACTGTTTAGTTTGGAGTTGATCCCATGGGATTTTCCCAAGGGCTGCATCTTCAGCATTGAAACAAACACATAACCCAGCAAAGACCAACAAAAGGAACAAGAGATATGGAGGTGAAAGGTTAAATCATCCCCCATTAGTGATAAGGTGGTTTATTGGGGATTTCGCTTCGAGATAAGTTTTCTAGAGGAATAAAAGTCCCAGGACTCAGTACATTTCCAGGGCCATCTGTCATGCTCAATGCTCCTTGGTGTCTCCTGATACCTGGGTATAAAACAAGAATCCCGTAAAGAATTTTCGAGTGCAACCATTTAGCTGGACAACCTGGAATGGCTCTTTAGAAGGATGTCTGTTTCTTGAAACTCCTGTGCAGCTGCAGGATAGAAGCAATCAACATTTTTGGTGTTGAGGCATAGACAAAATTAGGAGAGCATAACTGGAGAGAAATTTTAAAGCAGTTACTGATCTAAACAACTAAACACAGCATATGCAGGATGAAAATGCATTAACCACGGCAATGAAGATAGTTGTTGACTTATGCTTATCTGTCATTTTAAAAGGTCCTAATCACCTTATAGTATAAATGGAACATGTACCACTTAAGACCAGGCAGAAGCCACACACTTTGGGGGGTTTTACAGTTGTGTGTTTTTTCTCAGTATCATTGTGATCATCACGCATCTGGTAAAACCAAGGCTAGTCTAGGAAATATGTTTAACCGAGGGATTCAGCATTTATTGTGGTGTGGCCACAAATGAAATGTTTTAGCGGAGAACATCAACTATCTTGTGGGGGAAAAAATCTGCTCTTCTGCTTCCTTTCTCAGAGAATAACATATAGATGTTCCTGAGAACCATTTGTGCTTAAGAAGAATATATTTTTGTATGGAGATTCTGGCAAATTTTGTCTCGAGATTTTCTTCATCAAAGTGCAATGAAATTTGCAACTCAAGTAAGCATATTATTCACCTTCTCTTTTTTTGATTCCAGATTTGTAGAGATTACTTTCCAAGTCTTTATGTCAATGCTTTATAGTATTGGGAAGAAAGCATTACCTTGAATCTTTCTCAAAACTTTCCTCCAATTATCATTCTCCCTTTTCTACCCCCTTTGCATGCAAATTACTAAGAGAGTATTCAAAGGTGGAACTCCTAATTATTTGTGTATCAATTTAACTCTGGAAACGAGGTACCACTCTTCTACATGGGCACCTGTGGGTTAATTTTAAAAAGATGATTTGCCATGTTCAGAGTTTCAAAATCTGGGACATTATTACACAGATCAAGCCAGCAACCCTTACAACTATAGCAAATTTATCTGGGGAGTTCTGAAGACTGCCACAGCTATTATAATTCCTTCAAAACACAACTACATCACTAGATTCAGTTATTTGTGTCTAAATTTTTGACAATTAGTATCTTAAAAATTGTGGGGAAGTGTAAGGGTTGATGTTCAATTGTTTTTTAAAAAAACTTTTTTCTCTTGATTTTTTAATTGGTTGGTATATATTTATTGACAAAGCTCAATACAAATAAATAATATAGAAACAAAAGTCTTTATATGACAGCCATGAGGATGTGCCCCTCAGATCTCCCTTCAAGAGGGAATTTGTAGTTAGCTCACATGTCCAGTTGCTACACCTATGGGATCTGCCAAAGCATTTCCATGGAGACCATGCTGTTGCTGGGATGCTTCTAGCTCATGGCTATGGCTGAGCACAATGGAATCACTAGAGCTGAGGCATCCTTGCCTATGGTGGGGCTGCTCCATTGGGTTTTCTTAGCTCCTGGGCTCCCCATCAGCCTGGCTGACACTTTCTCGGAGCAGCACTGGAGTGTGAGACTCTTCCTCCTTGCTCCTCTCCTCTTAACAAGTGTCAGACCTGCCTCAGTCGACAGTTTTCCCTGCCTACACCTGCTCCTCTTCCCTTGACCCATCACAGGTGTCCATAATAGATCTTGTACACTTCTGACTCTTAGCATTTGCTTCCCAGAGGAGCCCAAATGATATCCTTTTCTAGTCCCTCCTTGCCCCTGCCCTAACTCATCAGAAGTTGGTAAAGATTTGTCTCATTTAGTGTAATGGTTGAAGAATATTTCTTTTATGGCCAGTCCATAATTCATTTGGTCGGTCTCCCCACTGACAGACATTTAGGCTGTTTCCAGTTTTACACTCTTAAAGGTAAGACATAGAGAAATGTACATCTGCAGCATATAATTCTAGGAGTAGAATGTCTTGGTCAAGGATGAGTATACTTCATACTTTGAAAATATTATCTTGAAAATATTATCAAATTACTCTTCAAACACTTATATCAGTCTATAGTGCCTATCTGTACACTGAAGATCTCCATTTTCCCAAAATACTCACAGCATTAGTGATTATCAATTTTAAAAATTTGTACCAGTCTGCTAAAGAGTGGCATCTCATTATTGTTGTTGGTTGAAGCATGGTTTCATATGTCTATTTATAGATTTATATCTTACACCAATTTGCTTGTAGGTTTTTGCCCTTTTCTTTGATCATATGCAAGGTCTCTCTGTATTTTAGGAAAATGCCTTATGCCTGTTATCTGTAGGGCAATTCCCAACCCCCCAACCCCATCTGAGGTTTATTTTTTTTTGAAGTTTGTTTGTGAATACATTTTACATTTTTATCTTTGACATTAAAAAATTTCTCATGATTCCTAAGAATTTTCTAATGTTTTCAAAAATATACATAGATACATAATAAATATAAATAAAATAAATATATATAAATAAATATATATATATAAATAAAGAGAAAAAATTCTCAACAATTTGCTTGTTATGATAAGAATTCAGAGTAGAATCAGGTAGCTAACTTGTGGCTAGAATTATTATTATTATTATTTTATTATTATTATTTTTCTCTTTATTTTTTAAAAAATTCAATTAATTAACATATAATGCATTATTGGTTTCAGAGGTACAGGTCTGTGATTCATTAGCCTTATATAATACCCAGTGTTCATTACATCACATGCCCTCCTTAATGTCTGTCACCCAGTTACCCCGTGGCTAGAATTAAATAAGCATTGCCATATGACTAGATGTATTGAGACAAAAAAAATTACCCTTCTAGATTCCACTTTAGAGTACAGAGATGATTTTCACTGATTCTGATTTTCACTGCTTCAGCATTTCCATAACAATTAAAAAACAATTTAAATATTTTAAATGGTTCATTTATAATCTCCCTCGGCTTATATCCTGTTAAAGATATAACTAAGAGGACCTAGTTACTAAAGGAATCCTCATGATAACTTGGAAATCAAAACTGCCAGATACTGAATTAGGATGGTCACAAGAAATGGACGTGATGTACTATTCTCTCATTCTATCTAGGGATTATTACAAGAAAACTAAGTTTATGGGAAAAATTGGGGATAAGGAGGTTCAGAGAATTCTCAAACTGTTCAAAATACTACCATTAAAAGAAAATCCAAAAAATAATGACTTTTGCCTTCAAAATTCTGTTATTGCAACATATATAACAGGGAGATTAGTGACATTCAATCAGTCATGAAGGCCTCAACATTCCCATACATTTACCAATCTTTTCAACAGAGAAAGGGGAAAAGGCAAGATAATGAAAACTCTAGAACCCTCATATATGCATATAAATATGTTGAAAGGACCACCTGTGTATACACAAATAATTTTTTTTAAAAAAATGCACTTTATTCAGATGAGGAATTGTGCTTACTGAAGAAATCTCAACTTACCTCCTTGTTCATCCAACATAACCAAAGTCCTGATACCAGCATCTTTACTCTACATTCCAATAATGGTAGCAAAGTTGAAAAAGAGTTAGAGAGAGAAAAGAGAGAAAGAGAAATCAGTAAGGGGACAATTAGCCCTAGAAATGGAAAATGAAGAAGGACCAAAGGAAAAAGAGGGAGGAAATAGGGCAAGAGCACTAAGGGCTGGGGAGGGACTCAGAAGAAGGGGTCACCTGTGGACTTGCTCTATCAGTGAATCTTAGGGTAGATGAGGTAGATGTAGCTCAGTCTTCATGGGGGTAGGGCTGGGGATGGGGCTTGGCATGAAATTGGAATACACAACTTAATACTATACTGTGGTTTTATATTTGCAAAACAAAAATGCCTTATAGGCTCTGTAACAACAACCATAGAAAGCAAATCTTTCAAAATCTTCTAGACTAAATCTTCTCTGGCATGATACATCAGGAAGTTTCCCTCAGTGAATTGGGAAGGGATGCCCCACTGGAAAGTAAGAAACTTTGGGGGTGAGATTTTTAGGTTTATCAAAATAGATGACTGCTTCACAAAGGTTGAGAAATACAGCCCCAAACAGAACTCACCCTCCCATTTTCTCTCTACGGGGAAAAGTTCTGTGAGATTTAGAAAACCAATGGACAGATGAGAAATAAAGGCTCTTTATTCTGAAATCTAAAATTCTGCACAATAATAGAATGTGAGAAAATAATTCATCCACAAGCTTTACTGCATTTCTTTTGTGCAGAAATCTGGAAAAGGCACTCCTCATCTCACTCCACATGATCTAAACAAACCAAACACCACCTGAACTATTTGGTGCAGGGGAGTGGGACTTGGTGGGTAGGGGAAAAGGAACACAGATATTCGTACACCTCAACCTTAAAAATCATCATTGCTGGGAATTCAAACTGTTAAGGAAAGACTTTTCATTTTATAGGGTGATTGTTAATAAGTATAAAATGGCATTTGTAACCTTTTGGATTAATTGGTTTTTCAGGGGATGCTCATGGTGGCCCCTAGAATAAACTCGAAAGGAAGACATCTCTCATGGCCCCATTTATTTTCCACTGACTTATTTTATTTTATTTATTTTTTAAGATTTTATTTATTTATTTGACAGAGAGAGACACAGCGAGAGAGGGGACACAGGCAGGGGGTTGGGAGAGGGAGAAGCAGGCTTCCCTTGGAGCAAGGAGCCCGATGTGGGGCTCGATCCCAGGACCCTAGGATCATGACCTGAGTTGAAGGCACACGCTTCATGACTGAGCCACCCAGGTGCCCCTCCACTGACTTATTTTAAACTAAGAAAGAAAGAGAGGGATATTAGTGGAGGTCAACAGAGGGTTTTGTTTTCTTTTGTTTTGTTTTTAAACAGTATTTTAACAACTCAATAGGGCTTCTAAAAAATAGAACACTGAAAATGTTTTCTGTGAGTTTTATAAACTCACCATTTCAGAGAATGTTCCAGACAGGAAAAACCAAGCTGCTTCTGAACACATTTTGATAGGATTTAGTTGTGAGGTTAGGAAGTAGTTTGGAGAGCTTGGGTTGACTTCCGGAGTCATCAACAGCACAAATTCTGGAGCCAGACTCTGCCCTGGGATCCTGGTGATTTCATTTCCTAGCTGTGGAGCCTCAGGTAAATGTCTTAATTACTCTGTGCCTCAGTTCCCTCATTTGTAAGACAGCGATGATAATAGTTAATACCTCATTGAGTTGTCATGGGAATTAAATGAATTAGTATGTGGCACATGGTAGAATGGTGCCTGGCCTAGAGTTAGCATGACATAAGTGTTTATAAAATAAATACCTTCAGAAAATGCATCTATAGCAGGATATTTGGCAAATGAAAACTATCATCATTACCAACTACCATCAGAAGCTTCCAGACCACTACCTCCCAAACTTTAATGTGCATATGAAGCCCCTGCATATGAAACATCTTGTTAAAACATGGATCCTGATTCAGTAGGATTGAGATAGAGCCTGAGATTTTGCATTCTGAATAAGCTCTACCATCTAATGATACTGCTGGTGCAAGGATACCGATGGAGCAGCAAGATTCCAGATCCCAGGACACATTTCAAAATCTTTTACTTCGGTGTGTTGTACATGGACATTTGTCTACACTGGCCTGTGTTTTAACCATTTCTGTGCCCAGACAGGAACAGAAACAGCTCCTTCACTTTCCAGAGTATGTATAAGGATAAAATGAGCTACGGAATGTAAAGACTTCTAACAGTTCAACTCTATGGGAGGCTATGGTTCCAAAAAGCAATTAAGATAAAGGATTTACTTTGTATAGAATATCAATCAGTTTAGAATGGGCTACTGTGTTTGTTTTCTCAGATCCTTTTCTCAAAGGAAAAAGGAAATATGGTAGGAGTTGCTGATGGAAGGGAAGTGCTGTGCGTAGGAATTCACACTCTGGGATCAGGTAGACCTGGGTTTTAATTTAGTTTCATCTCTGCCATTTGTAGCTGGGTATTTCAAGCAAGTTACTTAATCACTGCATACTTCGATTTCCTCCTTGGTAAGACGGAGATCAGAATAATAGTAAAAAGTGGCTACCTACAAGGGTTAAGTTAGATTACATACGTTTGATGATGATAGCTCTGGGTATAGTACCCAGCACATAGTAGATTCTCAATAAATGTTAGAACTTACATTTGACTCCACAGTTTTGCTGACAGTTTTTATCAAAATAACTGGATTGTTCTTTGGGGAAACTAGAAATGCAAGGGAGGAGAAGGGCAGGGATGAAGACAATATTTCAGGGAAAGCAGAATATTACTTTCTTTTCTTCTTAACAAGTATTATGTTTTACTAGCTAGGAGTGAGAGGAGGTGGTTCCATTTTTGTCTTAGCTCAATTGTTGGTTTCTGTTTGAGATTGCTGGGAAAATGGTCTACCTAAAAACCAGAGAGTTGGAGATATGAGGGATTTTTTTTTTCATGTCTTTCTTTTTTCTTTTTATTTCTCTTTTTATTTTTCCTTTCTTGCAGATGAACCAAGACCATTTCTAGAACATTTTTAAGTCTTTCTTTTGTCATTCTGAGATGTTTTCCCCAAAGTCCAACACATCTGAGCTAAAACCAGGACTCTCCAGGCACTTTCTTAACTGCGAGAATTCCAAAAGACCCCACATCTACCTATATGAAAAGAACTACCCTGCTTCAGTTATCCAGTAGAAAGTCTGGCATAACAAAGACATGGCTTTAGAATGCTTATTTTCTTCTCATTGCCAGGGTGTCTTGAAAGATAAGTTGGGATGAAAAGAAAAGATGCTTAAAACATCCATGCAGTGTTAAAGAGCCTCAGTAACTACCACTCCATGAAAGCTCTAGGTGGTGCTTCTGAACTGGCCTGCCCTTAAGCAGTGGGCCTTTCCTGGGGTGACCTTTCATAGCCCAAGGCATTCATGTGTAGACTTCATTTCTGGCATGCAGTGTCAACAGAATCAACTTTTTTGCCTGGAACCAAATATTCCCTTCTTGAAGAGACAGTAATGATTCTGTTACCAGAATTAATTACATGCTCCAAAGGCAGGTAAGGCCTTGACTTTGGAGAGCTATTTTCATACCTGTTTTGCTGCATGATACCAATTTATATCTTCCCTCCCACCCCCAAAGTAGGCCTTCCATACATGTTTCTTGACATGCAGCCATCAAAAGAGCCAGTTTGCAACTCTAGCCTGGGAACCAAGTGCTATATGATTTCTCATCTTTTTGCCTGTGTATGGTATCCAGCTTTTCTGAACTTTCCCAACTGACTTCTGTATAACTTTACATTGTCCTTGAGATGCCAATAATGGTTTCTATTAAAAAGCAAGTTTCTATACCTGCCACTCTGTTACACCTTAATGTCTGTGAGGGCTGGCACAAAGTCCTATGTTGAACTGAGAGTGGGGTTGTCTGCCTCAGGGAGATTTCACAAGTTTAGTAACCTTTCCCGTCTTTGAGACTGAATTTCAATAAGAATTCAGCTCAATTCAAATTATATAGCACTGATGCACTTCGGGATCCTGGGTAAGATCCTGGTATTTCAGTGCTCATATTTGCCAAGTGATTTCTGCCCTTGATGAATATTTAATGCTGATTCTCTTTAAAGAGAATTTCTTTTTTGATTGAAAAGCAGACTACCCTCTGAATAGCCAATGCCCTAGACATAAGGGGTATTTGACCATCAATATAAAATAACCCAGGAGGAAGTAAGAGCAATCAATCTACGCTAATCATACCTTGCTCATAAGTTCCTAAGGATAGAAAGTCTAATAGCCTCCTCTCATTTATGAGAGGTGGGAACTAGCTTCCATCTGTTTCATCCCTTGTTCTAAGATGCAACCTCATGCTTGATCAAGAAATCCTTTAGGAGAAACAAAAATGTATGATTCAAGTATCCTACTTTAATCAATAGAGCTTTTGAGACTTTCTCCCCGCCGGAGAATAAATTAGAGCAGACACTCCTTACTCAAGACTGGTCGACACTGCCTGCAATTTAAGAAGAGGCAAAAACAAAGTATTCATTGGCCCAAAGACTCCGATGGATGAGGGGCCAGTTCAAAGTGATGCATCCTGATGCATTTGCTCTACCACTTCCACCTCCTAAGCAGGGTTTCAACATTGCACAGGTGGAGCGATTGGTGACAGTTCTGGTATTTTAGAAATTTACTTCACATGTGCACAAACATAAATGAAAATGAAAAATGAGCCTGGAGGCTATGGCTGAAGGTCATAAAGATGTATAACATAATTATGTCAGCTGACATGTGGGTTCCCTTCAGGTCAACGTGAGAACTCATGTGGGAATGTTAAAAAGATTTGTTCCTTTTGCTTGTTCTCATGATGGGTTGAGGGAAAATAAGTCAACTCTGAAAGCCTTGCCAGCACACTTAGATTTAGAATACCTGCCTCCTTCTTGGTCCTCAAGTATTTCTGCATGAGTGGTGTTCCCAGGATAGAGCAAAGACAACATTTCTCTTCATTTAGAGAGGGAAAACTGCTTTCTGTGCTTCCAAGCTCCCCTTTGTTGGCCTGCCTTCCTGTGGGGGCCAATTTGTGCTACATTGCAGGCTCAAATGCTCATTTTTCGTGATAACAGATTTCATTAAATGTACCTCCCACCCTTTCCCGGTGGCCTGGGAGCTCACGGTATCCCCTTCTCCCCACTCCTCTTATGGCAATTCACATTTAGCCAGTATTTCATTTCTGGGTAAGAAGCTGAAGCTGCAGAAATAAAGGAAGATGTTGGCTTCTCTAGCGTGAGGCAGCCGAACTTCCTTTTAGCCTTATAACATTGATCTTTCTTTCCTTTCATGTCATTGCATAAGCAATTTATAGTAGCGCAAGGCAAGTAGGCTCATTTAATCATTCTGCTCAAGAACACGCAAGATCCTTAAAAATGATAACCACACATGAATTGATAAGCAGTTTCAAAGCATAGCTAAAACAGCATTTCACTGAATAAAAACTATTAGGCTTGTTTTATTCAGTAAAGATAAATACAGCCCATCCCATTCTTTTTCCACTTCATCTCTCCCAGTGGGCAAGTTCAATTAATCCACTTATTCTTCCTGGTTGACTGCTGCTCTCCCCAATTGGAATGAGCAAGGTTTATTGTAAATGCCCTTTTGATTCCATTATTGCTATCTGCCCTATTTTGCCCATATAAAAATAGTTTGGGATTCATTAACCATGCCTCGCAAATGGATGTTCAATTCAGAGTCAGGAATATAAAAGAGCTTCTGTATTTGCGTTACGGCCTTGAAATGCCTTTTATCAAAGAATTTTCCTATTACTTCATGAATTTTAGTGCCTGACTCTCAATATTACAATTTCTGAAAATGTTGTATCTATGGGGTATGTATTTTTAAAAGTCATATGTGTGGCTAAGTCAAAACAGAATGTCAAGATTAGACGTGACTTAGAGGCATCAAAATCATTACAAGTGAAGTTTTTATGTAGGTAATGCCTTTAGATTTGCTTAAAGTGATTCAGTCTTCTGTGATTTCTTAGGAACATTTACTTAGAAATACCATCCTTCTCTACTTCCCAGACTATAAAGGTAGCTAGGGCTGGGAGGGAGAGGGGATCCTTTGATGGCTACCTGACATCTCCCTCAGTAATGTGAATTCCAGATAGGCTACAATGGAATCAATGGAACCAATGGGATTGTGGCATAAGAAAAGGCAGTAGGGTCTAGGAAAAGAATATGCCGGCAAAAGGGATTAGTTTATCTTGAAATATGGCCACTCCTTACCTCTTCAACCAGTTGCAGCATACGACGGGTGCTTTCCAGTGACTGGGATTAAAAAAAAAAAAAATTATGAATGCAGGATCCAGAGGTCTTGGAAAATCTGAACTACTCTCTTCACTTGAGAAACACAAAGGGTTACTATCACACATTCTTTTAAGTTTGTAACTGAACACATTTTCAATCTCTTTCCTATCAGTCTTTCTACATAGTAAGATTCCCTAAAGCAATTACATTAATGTTGATCTTCTAAAATCAAAACCATATGAAGCTGATCTTGATATCAAAGACAAAGTAATCTGGAAAAGATAATTTTGCATGTGCAGGATGCATGAAAAATTATCTCAAATACTCAGAGGATTAATTTGGCCTCCCTGGACCAGGAATATTGAATTTTAAGCACAAACATAATTTCTCATGAATTGAGATGAATCTAACATCAAGTTTCTTATAAAGCTCCGAGAAACACAATTGGAAGTTCTTATCAATACAAATTAAGCTGTCGCCTTAGGGTGAAAAAAAATCAAGCATGTTTGAAATAACTAGCCTGTAGGAGACAGCTATAATAATTATCTTCATCCTTAGATAAGACAAAGTGAGATGGAAAGTCTGAAGTCAGCACTGGTCCCTCGGGCACATCATTGTCACTTTTTTCTCAGTTCCTTTGAAACTAACTACTAGACTCCAGCAACCAGTGTGATTTCTCAAGGCTTTGCTTTTAAGTGACAAACTTATTTTGGACAAGATCCTGAAGGAGCGGGAAGAACGTTAACTTTCCTAGGAGAGCTGTCAGGAGGCTGCTTGTTGAAATACAATGGCTGTAAGCAGTGGTATGTTGGTAAATGCTAAAATAGATGAATACGAATATGAAACAGATATGAATATACATATATGTATAGGTGTATTTAAGTTTATTATTTTCCTGATATAAGGGATGGAGAGCATAGAATTTACAGATAATAAAATACACAATGCCCTTTATTATAAATTCTATGTAGCCAACTGAGTCTCACAGAAAGCTTTTGTTAAGTTTTGCTGAACTCTTGTGTCCACTGCTAAGCATGCAAAGGACAAGTGTAGTTCTGACATGAATGTTGGTTGATATTTTCATTTGCATTAATGAGTAAGAGGAAAGTGAAACAATGGAGAAATGTTGGGACTTCGCTAGTTTGTCAATGATGCAAGTGACTTCTTTGCTGAAAAGAATAAAAATTTTCAACTACTAGAAGATTTTCTCCATTTTTTTGTGTTAATTAAAGAGTAATGACTAGAGACATGCCCATTTTTAAGTTTAATCTATGTTATTAACATTTTCTCTACTTTCTTAAGTCTAGACAGTCAACAAAACAGTAAGTCAAACCCTGATTTGTAGTGTTTGCAGATTCCTGTGATATAAATACCCTTAACCTGTCTGATTTTTAACTACGGCATAGCATCACTGAAGGTGAACTTGGGAAAATGTACAGTAACATGCTGTTACATGGTATTCCTACACTATAGATATAACACAAGTCAAGAACTTTGAGAGCATAGGTAATATGAAAATATAGGAAAAAAATTAAGAAGTGATGAATTTTGAGTATTTATTGCCTTTGATTTTTAATATAATCTACTTAATTATCAATTTATATAATTCAATTTTATTTTATTTTATTTATTTATTTATTTTATATAATTCAATTTTAATACCAGCTTGCAAGATTCTGGAAAATGTAACAATCAGCTCTCAGAATTAGGCCAGCTCCAGACACCCAAAGACATTGCTTTTCTTAGAGGATCTTGACTTCCCTAGATTTCTACGAATTGGGAGTTTAGGCTAAGACATTAGTTGTATGTAGGTTTATCAACCCATTCTTGTCTGTAGAGGTGTCAGGTGTATAGAAAATCAAAGTCATACTCCTCCGTTTTTAAAATTGAGATGTTAGAAGACCTTTTCCACCTGAACCTGAATAAGACAAACTACTCAGCTACCCAAATTTTGCTCCTTTTTCATATCCCATCCCTCACCTCATCAGCCAGCTGGTCAGCCCTTCGCTGCATCTCCTCCAGCTCATTGCGCATGTCCGCGTCTTCAGCCATGGTAGTGGTGGGGGTGGGGTGGCTGGGTGCTTGGGCTGGAGGTCAGTGAAGGCTTTGGACACAGAACCTGGAAAAAGCAGATTTGAACATGTGAGAGTTTATGTAAGTGCATGTAGTATGTGCAAATAGGAGATCTAAATAGCCCACACTCTGTCTCCATGACTCAGTCATCTTCTGAAGACAGAAGCCATACTCAGACAGGGTTCAATAGAATTTTGCTGTTTCTCCAAAAGGTGCATTATGAATGCATACTTGCCAGCTTTATAATGGAGACACATACCTGTCTATCTATGAAGCATTTTTAAGACACAAACCACCAAGAGTTTGGAATGATGGTGTGGAGGGATGTGGTTCTGGGTTAGTATACTTTTAACCTCACATTTATTTTCCATTTTTATTTTATTTTTAAGAGCTTTATTGAGGTATGATTGACATATAATAAATATTTGAAGTGTATAGTTTGAAAAGTTTTGACATAGGTACACACACAGGAAACCATGACCACAATTAGGAAAACATATCCATCACCCCCAAAGTTTTTTCCATGCTCTTTGTAATCCTACACACCCACTCATCCCATCTCATCTTACCCCTGTGCTGAGACAACTGCTTATCTGCTTTCTGTTACTATAAATTAGTTTGCATTTCCTAGAATTTTATATACATGGATGATACAGTATGTACTATCTTTTGTCTCTTTTTTACTTAGTATAATGATTTTGAGATTTATTATGTTGTAGCATGTATTAATAGTTTGTTCATTTTTGATGTTGAGTAGTATTCCACTGCATTTAGAAGCATTTGGAATGTAGGAGCTAAGGGCAGGCCACCTCAAGATGTGCCACTTTGGCATGCAGATTATTTCGAGCTGAAAAGAATCAAGGCCCAAGAGACTCAGGAAGAAAATTTGACCTTCCCTCTAACTGCCTACAAGAGTTTAGATAGAGGACCTCCTGCAGGAAAGGAGAAATCACCATAGATAACTACAGTATAACAAGAAGTAGGGGTGGTAAACACAGAAGGATTTAGCAAGGTTTGATTATTACAATTACTTCCTATGTCCCACTGTTTCTGTATGGCCCAGCAAACATTTGTTTACCAAACATTTACTCTTTTTTTATCTTCCTGTGAATTTTTCCCTTTCCTTTGAAGTTCCAGACTCTTACCTTCTTCTCCTTAGTTCAGGATGACATATATACCTCATTTTGCCTGCCTGCCTTTGGAGCTCATATCTATGTGGATTCCCCATACATATATAATTAAATTTGATTTTCTCCTGTTAATCTGTCTTATGTCAGTTTAATTCTTAGACCAACTAAAAGAATCTTGAAGGATAGAGGTAAATTTTTCCTCCCCAGCAAGGAGCTAAAGGCAGAAAATCTTTAGTCTCCTTCAGTTGTTATCAGAGGTTGCCAAGAAGGCTTATGTGAGTATGCACAGTTATTTTTCCAAAAAGGGATGGATCCTTGTCCCTGAAATGTTATTGGCCCTTTCTTGGTAACACTCTTAAAATCCCATATGATGCAAATTACAAGTAGCCAGACTGAGCTCCCTCCAGAGCCAACCAGCCCTGCCCCCCTCTTCCTTTTTCCTTTCTTTCTTTCTCCTGTCTTCTCTTCTCTCCTCAAATATTTATTGAGTATTTGTAAGATGCCAGGACAGTGTTAGTCACTAAGGCTATAGTGATGAATGAGACAGGTAAATTCATTGCTGTCGCAGCGCAACAGCCTAATTAGGAAGATGGAAGTAAAATAAGGAAATTAAATTATTCAGTGTGAAATGAATTATTTGGGGTCATACCATAGCTGCCCATGGGGCACAGCAGGCCTCCCTGAGGAAGTCACGTCCCCAGGAAAGGCTATCAGAGGTAATGGGATAAAGAGCCCAAGGAAGGGTTTGAGATGATAAATATTTGATATGCTAAAACCTTCTCTGTGAGTAGCACAACTGTAGAAGGCATGGGCTCTTGCTTTGTGGCTGAGATGGTCAAGTGTGCACTGGAATTTTTCCTCCCTCTTCCATGGTATAGCAGGGTCTTAGGGAAATGGCTGCCCGGCTGGGAATTAATTTCCAGTTCCCACTGCAAGGAGGTGGTGCATGTGGCTAGAGATGGCTCATGGGTTACAGTGGAAATGATGTGCATCCCTGCCAGGCTAAGGCATTCCTTCTATGTCCTCTCTTTCCCTCTCTGCCAAAAAAAAAACAGGGCCCTAGAGGATGGCCAGGCTATGAGACAGCAAGAACTTGGGCCCCAGGCATCCCTACGTGGAGGCAAGTTGACAGTTAACCACAAAGACCTGAACCTTCATATGAAATGACAGCACAGTTCAACTGTACTACACTACTGAAAATGTGAACATTTTGTTTTGTTATAGCAGTGGGTGTTACAATAACAGAAGCAGGCCTAAAGAAACTTAAAATGGAATAAAAATATTGCATAGGAACATGATTTCCCAACCAAAAAACATATCAGTGTTTGTTCTATTGAAAATTGAAGATGGGAAAGGAACTTAGATTTAGGGCTTTGGAGTAATACCATGTTTAATTATTATTCTTTTTTTTTCTTAAGACTTTCTTTATTTGAGAGAGAGAGCACGAAAGACAGCATGAGCAGGGGAGAGGAGCAGAGGGAGAGGGAGAAGCAGATTCCCCACTAAGCAGGGACCCCTACATGGGGCTCGATCCCAGGACCCTGGGATCATGACCTGAACTGAAGGTAGACGCTTAACTGACTGAGCCACCCAGGTGTCCCCATGTTTAATTATTATTCTAATAATTATTGTTATTATTACTTGTATGAGAAACATTTTTTTTTTTTTGCAAAAATAAAATGAAAACTCTCCCTCAAAAAAAATCAGGTTCGCAGAGGCAGGCCCTCAATGACCTCATCTCCCAGGCCCGCTGCTATACTGCTTTCCCAACAGCTAAGGTTGAACTCCTCTGGGATTTTAATTTAGCACGTATTATTAGACTCTTCTACATGTATTACTCTTGTGAAGTAACTTAGAACTATTCAGGGTTCCTCAACAGGAGGAGTCCTAAAGTGAATCTTCTTTGGAGATAATAGATTTCACAGTTCTTTTATACCCAGTGGTTCTTGGGCAAAGTGACAAATGGGGAATCACAGTAAAAAAGAAGGAAAAAAGCTTCAGAACTACATTCTACGTACCAGTATTTTTAAAAAAGGTAGTAAGCTTATGTTAGGCTAGTTCTATGTGCAGCCATTTAAAATGTTGACAGAGCATCATACCATGAGCCTGCTGACTTTTTAAAAAGATTTATTTATTTGAGAAAGAGAGAGAGAGGGAGAGGGAGAGAGCATGAATCGGGGGAGAGGGAGAGAGAGAATCTCAAGCAGACTTCCTACTGAGTGCAGAGCCCGACACAGGGCTCAATCCCACAACCCTGAGATCGTGATGTAAGCCAAAATCAAGAGTTGGATGCTTAACCAACTGAGCCACCCAGGCACCCTGAGCCTACTAATTTTTGAACATCAATTCTGGCCACCATAATATGTACTCATGATATAGAGCTTTATATGCTTTGTGTTTCACTTAAATACGTGTTTCCACTTTGGAAATTAGGGATCTAGCAAACAGAAACTGGAAGGAATTTATACTAAGCCACTTCTGAACCTTGAAATAGGCATAAACAAAATTCCTGTGTTCTTCTGGGTTGCTGGGATCTACCCTCCAGAATAAAATGGTGCATCCATGGAAATGTGGAGTAGATCATGAGCCCTAGCTTAGTGGAGTGGACAAGAGCTTGCATAGATGGTTGACTCGGGCACTCAGTTGCTGGCTGACTCTGGGCAAGTTTATCACTGTCTCTGAGCTTCAGTTTTTTTCAACAAAGCACATAATACCAGTCTCATAGGCTTTCTGAGGGGAATATATTATAGAAAGTTCTGATCAACCTTGTTTGTAACGATGTGGGAGCTTCATATTCGGAAAGACTTGCTCATTCAGGATAAGCCTGTACCTTTTGCTAAGAGTGGAACAAATCCAGTATTTGTTAATTAGCTTTCCTTTCTAACAGCTGGGCAGGAGGCACATTGCTGTGGTGCTGAGCACCCGCAGAAGCCTGAAACCAGGGAAACCAGCAGAGTGCCCCAGCCTGCAATCTCGAAGTAGCACCTCTCACAGGATTGCCACGTGGAGACAAATAAGAGCATCTTCTCTCCCTGTTATTTATCTTTGTATTTTGCTGCTGGGTTCCTTGGGGGAACATCTTCCTTCACTCTAAGTAAGCAACTGACCTTTCCTCCTAATAGGTTAGTTTATTAGAAGGCAGGTCCTCTGTTTTCCAACCTAGAGTATTATTGCTAGTTCTCTCTTCCAGGTCTATTTGCTGATGGTGCTCTCTCTCTTGCTCTCTCTTTGTCTCTCTGTCTCTCTGTCTCTGTCTCTGCCTCTCTCTCTCTCTTTCACACACACACACACACACACACACACACACACACACACACACACACACACACACACACGTCTCATCAGTTTCCTTGGCAATCTCCTCCCAAAGTTGCTATTTTCAGCTATGAAAAACAGCTGTAGGGCCCCCTGGCTTCAAGCTGACGGCAGCTGACGAGGATCTGGCTGATGGGCAGTTGGTGTGAGGGCAGAGAAGCCATGTGGTGGATATCTTTGTTTTCATCACTTCCATGGTCTCCCCAGGAGCTCCCACACCTTAGTGTGCTCTAAAATGTGGGGGATGTCTGATTTGGGAGGAGGGCCGATGCATCTAACAGATCTCAAATGCACAGCATTTCCAAGCTGAAAGAGCAGTGTCCACTCTCCTAAAAAGATTAGAGGGAAAGTAGGCATGGGGCATGCCTCTGGATCCTCTGTTGGGATAGGTAATGCTAGTGTTTGATAAATTCTCCCCACAAACCCCAAACCCAAGCATACTAACCTTCTAAGAGATAGCACCTGAAGAGGCATACTGATGTTGATGAACAGCAATTTGACCAGCTAAAAGGATGGTCATAGTGAAATGGCATTTATAAATTATCCAGGGGGCATAGCACATTCACTCATATTAGCACATTGAACCTCCATCCTATGTGTCGCTCGAGCTAGTGGTATGGTCCCAGCCAGCAAAGCCTGCTCAGTTAAGTGAAGAAATTAGGAGCAGAGCCACTCCAAACTATTCCCTGGGGCTCTGCTGTAAAATAATCTCCCATTCTATTAAGGGTCCAATAGTATCCTATTACTTATCTCAAATCACCAGTGTTTAGTAAAGGATCTGGCCCCTAGTAGGTGTTCAATTGATGTTAATTGATTTGTTGAGTGAATGAATGCACTGATCTTCCCCCCACTCCATCCCACCCAACAGGTGGCATTTAATGTTCCCAAGCCAGCAGTTTTCCAGGTGTGGTCTAGGGCAGTGCTTCTAAAACTTCAGCAGGCATCAGAATCACTAGAAACCTGGTTAAAACAGACTGCTAGGTCCCACGCTCAGAGATTCTGAGTCAGCTGGTCCGAGATGGGGTCCCAGACTCTGCATTTCCAACAAGCCCCAGGCGATGCTGCTGCCATTGGCCCACAGACAGCACTTCTGCATAGCTCTGATATCTGGAACCGTGTCTCCTGGAGTGTTAGTAAGTGCCACCAGGTGGGCAGGGAGTGGGGAGGTTCTGCAGTTACCCAGACTGCGGGGAGACTGTAGGCTCAACCAGGGGCTTCAGGGAATTATGGCCAAATCCAGTTCACTGCCTATTTTTGCACTGGCGGTATGCGAAGGATGATTTTATATTTTAAATGGTTAAAAAAGACTCAAAGAAGAAGCATAACTTATACATGTAAAAAGAGTATGAAATTCAAGTTCCAGGGTCTATAAACACAGTTTTATAGACATACCCCATGACCATTGGCTTCCCTGTTGTCAATGATCCTTTCAGGCTACAAAGGCAGAGGTGGGTGGTTGCAAGAGACCACTTGACTCTCAATGCTGAAAATATTTACTCTCTGGTCCTATACAAAAAACATGTGCTGATCCCTGGGTTAAATCAAGTTAAACAAAAACCTTTAAAGCATTCCTTTTCAGTCTTTCATACCCACAAAGCATTGTACATTTCCCGTAGAAAGACACATTGTCTATATCTGTCTGAAGAAGCCCCTTCTCCTGTAATAGGTTTGTGTTTCCTGGACCATTTTTTAAATTTTTTATTTCTTTCTTTATTTTTTAAAGATTTATTTATTTATTTGAGAGACAGAGAGACAAAGAGAGTGTGCAGGGGCAGAGGGAGAGAGACAGAGAGTTCTAAGCAGACTCTGCACCAAGCATGGAGCCCAATGCAGGGTTCGATCCCATGATCCTGAGATCATGACCTGAGCCAAAACCAAGAGTCAGACACTTAACCAATTGTGCCACCAGGTGCCCCTGGACCATTTTTTAATTTGACATGTAATATGAATTTGCTTTTGATTGACGATTTCTATAGAGTTTTAGGACTACAAATCAGATTTAATCCGTGTAATTCATCACAAGGTCGTGGGATGCCTGCACAGCCCTCACAGAGATTCCTAATTTCCATGACCAGCTACAGGCCAAGGTTCCCAGCCCCAGCAGCAGCACTGGACTGCATTAGAGACAGAAACATCTGAGAAGCTGTTGCTGTCACTGTACATGGTACAAAGTAGGCAGGGTGCCGCTATTCCTTGATGTCAAGTATAATTTGCAAAGCTCTTCATTTTCTAATGTGGCACACAAGTCTATTTGAGACTCACATCAGACATGGGGCAAGTACAATACAGAGATAACCCTTACTTCCTTGTCTAGGGGCTTACTTATTTTCATTCATTAGGCTAAGACTATTCTCTCCATGCAGAGTCTGGACTCAAATATGGGGTTAGGATCCAGAAGGAGAGGTGAGCATGGAAATAAGGGATGTATGTTTTTAACAGACAAGGTCAACAGAGACATGGATAGCTATTATTCTGGGGACACTCGTCATTAGCCTAAGCACCATAGGGCAGGAACATCTTGGAAAAGATGTGAGGAGAGTGTGCCCTGAGCTAACATCTATTTCTCTTCATGCTTTATCTTTTAATTAATAAAACAAATCAACAAACCCACATACATCAACATCTATTGGCTGAATCATCACAGAGCTGAAATCTACAACTTGGTGTCTTCTCACACTGCTGATCATTTGAACAAAGCCTCTTCGGGGTAATCACTCTCTCCTCCTGCAGAACCTGCCTGCTTTCTGGTGAAAATATACTTTAAAATTCAACAAAAGTTTATCGAAGACTCACTGTATTCAACCAAGCCCAAAGAAGAACAAAGGGACTTTATAAACCAAGTTGGACAACTCTCCTTAATTATTAATAAAATCGCACTAACACGTACTGAGGGCTTACTCTTTGCTGGGCCCTGTTTTAAGTGCTTTTCATATAATAACTTACATGAACCTTCAATGCCATATGGTGTGCATACTATTACTATCCCCACTTTGCAGATTAGAAAACACGTTTAGAGGTAACTCTCTATTAACCACACAGCTAAATTTCAGATCAGGAACCTGGGTCATTTTTAAAAGCATAATTTCAAAGCATATTTATTCTCAAAGCACATTGTGTGGCTATTTTTGTTTTTTAATCAAAAACTGAAAACTATTTTATTTTTAGTTTCATTTACATATTGGAAAATAACATAGAGTGGTTTGACAGGTGCATCTCAGGATGCCCCAGCTTTGGATATCATTTATCTCTACCAATGCTTTTAACCTCTAGTTCTTTCCCCCCTCCCTGTTTTTTGCTTATTTTAATTCTCTTTTCCTCCTAGGATGTGACTGTGTTCTCTTTATAACTTCTTGAATTGACAAGAGATTCATTTATTTCACATTTTTCTTATTTTTGGTACAGCATACTTATTGCTGTAAAATTGTCCTCTATGTGTTATTGTGGCTCTATCCTAAAAATTTAGGAATATAGTATAGCCTTTGTTATTTATTTCTAAATAGCATTAAATTTCAGTTTTAATTTCCTTTATTCTCATTCTTCTGTTTTGAGTTTAATTTCAAATAACTCAAGAGTTATTTGAAAGTGTGGTTTTAAAATTTAAATGATAGAAAAAAACTTTAAATAATAGAGGTTTTTTTGCTTGTCATTTCTAATTTTATTTTCATCATGGTCAGTGAGGGTGGCCCATATGATTTGGTTTTTGAAATTAGGTGAGATTTCCTTTGTACCCCAATGCGTGGTCAATTTCTGGTAATGTTTGATTTGTGTCTAAAAAGAAAGTCTAGGGGAGCCTGGGTGGCTCAGTCTGTTAAGTGTCTGATCAGGGTTCCTGGGATAGAGCCCCATGTCAGACTCCCTGCTCAGTGGGGAGTCTGCTTCTCCCTCTCCCTCTAACCTCTGCTGCTCCCCCTGCTTGTGCTTGCTCGCTTTCTCTCTCTGTAAAAATAAATGGATAAAATCTTTAAAAAAAATAAATAAAATAAATAAAAAGAAAGTCTATTCTATCTCTGACTCTCTCTTGCTACCTATCTACATCAAATCAAGCTGAAAAGGCAGATCTGTTATTCAAATGCCCTGAAATCTTCAGTCAACTTGACCTATTGATTTCCATGTATTCAAGTCCCTGGCAGTACTGTAGCTTTATCAATTTCTTCTTACATTTCAGCCCATTTCTTGCTTTTTATGTTTTGCAGCTGCATTGTCACAATAATAGCCCCATGATCGCTACTTCCTCATAATAAATTGTAGCTTTTATGGATATTAAGTAATAGAATTGCACCCATATACCCCATTTCACTATGTGATTGATTGATTGATTGATTGAAGTATAGTTGACACATAATGTTACATAGTTTCAGGTGTACAACATAGTAATTTGGCAAGTCTGTAAGTTATACCATGCTCACCGCAAGTGTAGCTACCATCTGTCACCACACGGCATTATAATAATACCATTGACTATACTCCCTATGCTGTACCTTTCATCCCCATGACTTATTCATTCCATGATGGGAAACCTGCGTCTCATATTCCCCTCCACTATGCTATTTATGCTGCACAACTTTGGTCAAACTCAAGGGTCAGGAATAAACGTCTGAGCCTTATTCCTTTCATCTTCTAAAACAAACCCAAACAACAGCAATAACAAACGAGTATCACCCATCTAAGATGTGGGAGCTCTCATTCGGCTCATGACTCAGAATCAAACAGTGGAGCAGTCACACTGGGTTTTTGTCCTCACTCTCGAGAAGGAGCTGGTACTTGGATATGTTCGGAAGCAGGATCTCTTTCCTCAACTACAATGATATGAGGATGTGATCAAGGATGGGCCTACTGCCATTACTGTTACTGGATGGAATTTCTCCTTGAAGATAATGCAACCATAAGACCCAAAGTGCCCATTCTAAGGGAATAGTGAAGTGCAGTTACTGCTGCTGAGACAAGTCCCCAAGATACCTCAAGTGCATCAGGAGCATTATTTGCTCTGAATAATCAGAATTTGACCCAGGTTCGAAGCAGCCTTTCTCAAATAAGAAAAATCAGCTGCATTTATTCCAACATTCTATGTCATTATAACTCTTGTAATAATCATCATCATTTACTGAGAACTTGCTATGTGCTAGGAACTTTATATAAAGCTAGGGGGATTATATAGGAACCCCCAAATCTTTGCTACTCCAACTGCAGTCCCCAGTCCAGCAGCATGTGCTTCATCTGGGAGCTTGTTAGAAATGCAGAATCATAGGTGACTCAGTTGGTTAAGTGTCTGCCTTCAGCTCAGGTTATGATCCTGGGGTCCTGGGATTGAGCCCCACATCGGGCTCCCTGCTCAGTGGGGAGTCTGCTTCTCCTTCTCCCTCTGCCCCTGCCCTACTCCCCACTTGTGCTCTCTCTCTCAAATAAATAAATAAAATTTAAAAAAAAAAGAAATGCAGAATCCTAGCCTCCACCCCAGACCTCCTGAATGAGATCACCTACTGAACAAGGTCATCAAGCATCAGAAGTTTGAGAAGTGCTGCCCCAAACCATGTTATCTCCATATGAAGCAAGAAAAGATGAAGTACAAGTTGACTCAATAACCAGCCAAGATCAGAAGGTCAGTGGGAGAGGCTGAGAGTCCCCACTGGGCGAGCCAGACTCTGGGCCTGTCTGCGCTTCCGCTACTGCACCAAATGCCATGATTCCACTTTGCCCCATTCTACACGACCTGCAGACTTTTAGCAGCATTTGCTTCCCAGCAGATGGAAAGCTCCATGGGCCATGGGTTCCATGTCCCACGACAGTGTCCTGTACTGGAAGGATGGACACACTGGCTAATTTCCATGAGACAGTCTTTCATTCAGAGAACAAAGGGAAGATGCTTATCAGAAAAAGCACACGGAGACTTTCCTTCTCCAAATAACAGAGTCCGGGAAGGCTAAGACTCGTTTAAGATGATTAGAGCTGGATAGTCCTGATAAACGCTTCCTCTGGAAATGATAATAATTAAATTACGTGTCTTAATGCCAAACTAAGGATCAGAGCAAATCGTAATTTTTAGCAAGGTAGCAAGGTTCTGTTTGTATTTCTGTTGTTAAAAATGGCCAGTTCTTAAATCTGCTATGTTTGTGGTTGTATAAGTTCTTCAAAGTGTGGACTGGACTTGGCTCCCTGTTCTTCTACATTGGATATTCTTGTGCAGGAAATTCAACTTCCTTCTCTCTTCATAGTGGGCACTACTGGTTTTAACAAATTGCTTAGCTGAATTAAAAAAATATATCTTTCTTTTTTTTAAAGATTTTATTTATTTATTTGACAGAGAGGGTGAGGGAGAGAGCGAGCGTGCATAAGCAGGGGGAGCAGCAGAGGGAGAGGGAGAAGCAGACTCTCCGCTGAGCAGGGAGCCCGATGCGGGGCTCAAACCCAGGACCCAGGGATCATGACCTGAGCCGAAGGCAGACACTTAACCGACTGAGCCACCAGGTGCCCCCAAAATATATCTTTCAAATATGAAGAAGAAGTGGTTCATGAATAAATGGATTTACCACCTTCATTCCATTTTATGCCCATGATCTGGCTCACTGATAAGTCACAGTGCTCACGACAGCACTTCTTCATAGCATGGTCTAAGGTTTCCTTGCATCTAAACCTTTTTGGTTGCTTGTAAAAATGCAGACTGCCAATCATACCACCTACGGAAGGAGACTGATGAAGGTGGGGCTAGAATTTGCATTTTCTACCAGAACAGGTCCTTCTTACGCCCCTAGAATGGGAGGATTCATGTATAGCTTCCCGTAGCACTGAAGGGCTTTGCAAGTATCCAATGGGAAACTCTGATGATCCTATGATAAAACCATCTAGAAATGCAAATATGTGGCTATTGTGATCTGAGAAAAGGCAGCCTCCTTTTCTCCCCACCAAGTTCTTCTCAATATTTGATGGCACAGAATGGGCTAGGTTAAACACCATGAATGCATTCTTTACAGGAAAATTTGCCTTAAGAACCATCTCATGTGAAAAGATCTTTCACCCAGTTCACAGATATGTCACTGTTTCCCCAGTCTCTCTGGGGGAAGCCACTGACCACCGTTACAGCCCAGTGCCTTTCAAGCTTGGCTTCCTTATTTTCCAAACCATTGCACTCCACCCCATTCCTACATGGGATTCCGTGTCTGTACATCTAGACAGATAAACAAATACAGTCCTGATCTGGTTTCTTTTTAAAAGAAAAGTCTGACTTCCCTGATGAGCCCCTTCCGTGGGCTATGCTGGGCATAATGACAGCATGGCGGATAGGTGGCTTCAGTTTGGTTTTTGTTTTTTAGGGTCCTGGTCTGGGACCCTAAAGCAGCCGGCTCCCATGCAGCCAGCTTTTGGCATCTCTTAATTGCAAAAGGGCTGCCAGCCACAACCAACACTGATTATGCCTAAATCTCTCTTTTTCAAAAGTGCCAATGTTTCCTTTGTTTTGCAAATGCAACCAAATGGGTATTTAGCATTGAGGTTTGTATTATGCCACAGTTCCTGATTGTTTACTTGAGAGCCAAGCACAGACGACTCACTGACCGGGAGAGAGGGAAGGGCAGAATGGGACTTCATCTCATTTACCCTGATCATAGTCAAAGCAAACCATAGAAATCGGTTCAGCCATTTAACCAATGTTTACTGAGCACTAGCCACATTCAGCATGCAGCTGGAGTGGAATGGCCACCTCTAAGGGTTGGCTCCAGGAGCCCCAGCTAGAAGCCTTTTGCTTCCAGGTCTCTTCCTTCATCTTGCCTCGGAGGAAACTGATGAAGATGTTTGTATTCCAAGGAACCTGGCTGGTTCCTGGGAGGACAGTGATATCTATGCAGGACTAAACAGATAAAATCCAAGACCAAGCACAAAGACCTTCATTCTAATCAAAACAAACCATCTCTGTGCCTGCAGGACCAAATCAACAGCTGTTAGCTGCTGAATGTTCCTGTTCAGACAGTCCTGCCTTCAGTAATGGATGTTGGTGCTCTTTTCAGTCCCCTGGGATCTCCCTCACTTGTTCCATATGGGCATCCCCTAGTTTCGGCATATTTCACTCCTGACTCCCTCCTGGGACCCTTTTTGTAAGACCCCCCCCTAAGGATCCTTCACCTGATCCACTGAGAGCTGTAAGTGCCTGGGTCTCGCCAGGGCAAGCCCATAGCTGGTGACCCACGGGCACAGCAGAACAGAAGCTCAGCTGTTCTTGCCTTAAGGTAAGATATGAGGTAAAATGGACCATCCAAAGGTCTCTTGCGGTCCTGCCACATCTAAAAGCTCTCCTGCACTTGCTCCACTCCCCGCTTCCTCTCCATCTTGCTGTCCTGCTTCCTCCTCTCTTTTCTTGTTTTTCCTGGTGGCACTTCCTTAATTAATCATTGCACACACATCCTTGTCTAAGGGTCTGCTTCTGAGGAACCCAGCCTAAGACAACTTCCATCAGCTTGGGAGTTATATTTCATGAAGTATGGATGATTGTAGACCAGGTACTGAAAGGAATGAACACATCATTGCATCAGGAAAGGGGCAGGGGCAGCGGGAGAACAGAAACTGCCTGTATTCCCAGCCATGCCAAAATATGGTAAGTCCCAGCTAGACTTACTTGGATGTGAAGGCTCCACAACCAAAACATCACAGAGTGGCTAGAACTTGAGGGTTACTGGAGCATCATCGTCACAGGAGGAAGGAAAGCTTGGAGAGGTAGAGTAGTTTGTTGGCGGTCACATCATCATCATCTGGAACCCAAATCTTTTAACTCCCAATCTAGGGCTCATCTTAGGGTACTACTGAAACCTCAAACTTCAGAAAACTTGGAAGGGGGATGCCTGGGTGGCTCAGTCGGTTAAGTGTCTGCCTTCAGGTCAGATCATGATCCCAGCATCCTGGGATAGAGTCCTGCATTGGGCTCCTTGCTTAGCAAGGAGCCTGCTTCTCCTTCTGCCCACCTCTCCCCCTGCTTGTGTGCTCTCTCTCTCTCTGTCTGACAAATAAATAAATAAAATCTTAAGAAAAAAAAACTTGGAAGGAAGGGACTAGTCTTGTCTGGGCTCATTGAAGGTCTTCAGAACGTATAAAAATACTACAACTATTGCCCATGTGGCCTGTGCTCTTTTCCTCCTGTTAAGTTGAGGCAATTGCTCTTTTTATCTGCCATCATATCATCTTTCCACAACAAAACCAAAACTGTAGTTTCTTCTAGCTTAGATCTCTTCTAGTGGTACTGATCTTGGTACAGAATGTTTTCTCTACTGAATTAAAAGGAGACATATGAGCTATATGGGGTTTCTCAAAGAATCAGTAGTATTTGTGTTGCTAAACTAACTGAATGTTGGCATTTTCCTTCTGGAGACATAAACAGCTTGACAGAAGAATGATGTTGATTACCATGATCTGTTTTCCTGGGAAAGGTACTCATGGTGAAGATACCCAAAGCCAGGTCCTCCACATCCTAGACCTGTTAACCCATGTGAATAATTTGCTCAAAACCCTAGGCCTCCTGTGTTTTCTTCACAATTAAAGCATAAATGCACACCAGATTATTAACTTAATCCTTTTTAAAAATTGGTTTTAATGGACTCATGTTTCAAACTTAACCTTATTCTAAGTAATAATACCTATACAACCAGAAGTTCTAATTGTGTTATGTTTTCCAAACAAACATTGAAAATAGATACACAACTATTCAAATTTTGAAAAACAAACTTTATCAGACCTTTTGGAAACCATCGTGTGTGTGTGTGTGTGTGTGTGAAAGAGAGAGAGAGAGAGAGAGATACTTGGGAGTTCATTGCTTTACAAATGTGGGGAAGGGCCATCCACCAATATTCTTGCCTACATTTGCACATGTCTGACCCACATAGAGAGAACAAAGATAGGCAAAAGAATCTTGGCAAACAGGGGCTCTGAGTTTGAGCAAAATCTAGGGTGTGGTGGCCAGGGCATAGTAGTGGAACATAGTAGTGTGTGTATGTGTGTGTGTGTGTGTGTGTGTGTAGTTGGTCTGGATCTATGCTATTGGCTTAAAGTTTAAATTTGGTCCTTTATTCTCTTTTGATTAAGCATTCTCTTGCTCACTGGCTCTCCCACCTGGAAAGCTTGTTAAAGCTGAGATTGCTGATGTAGTAAATGATTCCATAATGGTGTCTAATAATTTGCCCTTCTAAGAAATTCTCAGGTGGTACCACTGTGAAAGTACAGGGAACACACTTTAAGAACCATTGCTCTTACCTGATCTGACTGTAAGGTCACTTGAATCCTGTTGCTAGAATATCCTTGCATCCCCCTGGATAAACCTTTTATGCAAGGTGCTTACTGGAGTGCCCAAAAGAAAGCTGGGGCATTGTGTTGGTAGAACAGGTTGTCCAACTAGCATTGTGTCTTCCTTCTAATAATATGCGCATGGAGGGAAGAATTCATCCCGAGGCTTGTTTTCCTTGAACATAATACCTAGTCTCAAAGTCATGGGAGAGGAGACCTACAAATGTCACCTACTCTACCTACTAAAGGCTGCAGATATCTATTAAGTAACTACTGACAAATGCCAAATTGGCAGAGATCAATTTGCTGCAGACTCTAAGGAACAAAAAACATCAGCACTGGGAAAAAGTTACAGGAGAATAGAGTTTGTTTCAATAAAGAATACTGAAGAGATCTGTCCAAAGTCTAGGTTGGAAGCCTTCAATGAAGTGAATTCCTGCTTCTTGGAAATATGCGAGGAAAGCTTAGTGGCCAATGGTGGTGAAGATCCAGTTAAGAGAAGGGACACTGGATTCCCTTGCAAACCTGAGGTCACTGGCTCTATGAAAGAAGTTAAGGCGTAGTTATGGTATTGATGCCACAAGCATGGATCCCCACATAAGAGTGGGTTCTTTGGGGCACCTGGGTGGCTTAGTTGGTTAACCGACTGCCTTCGGCTCAAGTCATGATCCTGGGGTCCTGGGATCGAGTCCCGCATTGGGCTCCCCCTGCTCTGCGGGGAGCCTGCTTCTCCCTCTGCCTCTGCCTGCCACTCCCCCTGTTTGTGTGCGTTCTCTCTCTCTCTCTCTCTGTCAAGTAAATAAATAAAATATTAAAAAAAAAAAAAAAGGAGTGGGTTCTTTGTAGCCAGGGGAATTGGGATTTGCTGATTAGTCAGAGCAAAATCCTTTAACATGACTCTCAGTAACTACTTCTTCCATAGGCAGTCACGGATGTGAGAACTTAGATGGACCTAATTCTACCCTCTTGATCCTTTTGGGAAAGGTTTGCCATGCAGGAAAGGACACCATCTGCTTCAAGGTATTAAAGGATCCACTGTGGTTGTAAACAACAAAGACAATCTCTAAGTGGACAAATTCTAGGGTGGAGCTGACTCACTTGCAAAGTGGCTTCATGGAGAGGAGAGGACCAAAAAATGCCAACCTAATGATTATTTCCCAGATTAATCTGACAATATCATATCCAAGAATATAGGCATTTGCCCTGGACTTTATCACTTTTACCTTTGATGGAGATAATTATTATTAGTTTTTTTGCCTTAGATAACAGTTCTGCTATGTCTCCCCATGAAGCAACCAGGACCTACAAATATACTCCCACTCCAAAAAAACTCATCATGCACCAACCTAATAAGTGGTTAAGCTAAAAGACTCATGGAAAATTATTTGCTCTAAAAATGAATTCACAGCAGGGTTTCTTTAAAATAGCAAAGCTCCTGGCTTGCATCCTAGCATGTTACAGACTGTTAAGTACTTGCCAGAAAGAATGGGACCAAAAAGTAAAAAAAAGTCCAACCAAAGCATCAGGAGTCCCAGCTGATATCAGAAGAGCTCCAATTGATGATAAAGTGTCTCTGAAGTGATTGTGTAAGTCACTGGGAACAGAAGACTGATTTATAAAATTAGATTTACCCAAATCTCCAGTTGCTTAAGATAAGTAACTAATGCTACTGTAACTACCCCAGTATATAAATTTGGCTTCTTCAGTTACTCTATTTGGCACTCACTATCATTAATATGGAGTGGATTTGAGAAGCACTTTGGCCTAGACCTTGTGGGCAGAGGAGGGTCTGGGGATTTTTTTTTTTTTTTTTCATGAACCGAGAATATCAGAGGGAAGGAAGCTTTCTGTGGTCAAATGATAGGATTATCATGCTGGATAAATCTCTACTCAGTGAGTGTCCCATGTTCACTTCTATCATTTAATGTGTGTTTGATTATTGCTAGTTTCAAGATATAATTTCAACAAGTTAAAAACACAGTTCTCATAAAAATATAGAGTGAGTATGTGTCAAAGATTTACTTAACTCATTAATGAGGGAACTAATATGATGATAAATTTGATTCAAGGACAATTCATACATAATAGTGCTGGAATGAGATTGTTAAATTAGATACAAAGTTAGTTAACATCTTCCAGGGCAATAAAACTAACTTTTATCTTTTCTACCAGACAGAATCATTTAAATTTTTATCACACAAAAATCTTCAAGTTAAGGAACATGTAACTTCACAGAGTATGGAGCCTGATCAAAAGTTAATAGTAAGTTAAACAAAGAGAGTTACATAATCTGTGAGTGGGTCCCTTAGGCCTTATTTCTTAGTTTAGGATAATTTTTCCTGATAATAGAAATGGGTGAGTTTTTCCTTAGGCACGATGCCATTATATTTGGTAGCAGCCACCAGATGAACTTTCTGCTTTGGAAGGCTGAGTGGTTATTCATGCTCTCTCTCAGTGCACTTAGTGAAGAATCTTAAACATCGTATGCCCAAATTTCTCAAATCTGGTGGGGGAGGGGTGGGGCACATTAAAATCTCTTGAGGAGCTTAAAAAACTCCAGATGCCCAGCCAACACCCAAGACCAATTCAATGAGAATCTCTGAGAATAGGTCACAGGCAGCAGTATATTTTAAAGTTCTTTTGGTGATTGTTCTCTTTCTTCTTCTTTTTTTAATGTTTACTTAACTTTATTTATTTTTTTAAATTAACATATAATGTATTATTTGTTTCAGGGGTACAGGTCTGCGATTCATCAGTCTTATATAATACCCAGTGCTCATTACAACACATACCCTCCCCAATGCCCATCACCCCATTCCCCCCACCCTCGCCCCTCCAGCAACCCTCAGTTTGTTTCCTAAGATTAAGAGTCTCTTACGGTCTTCTGGTGATTCTAGTATACACCAAGACTAAGACCCACTGTACTACTTAGAATCAATATGTATGTGTACATGTGTATACACAAATTTATTTTAAAATAGGATCATACTAACATATAATTTATACTGTTTTTAAATTAGTAATTATATTTTGAAAATTTTCATGAATCATTAAACATTGCTCAAATGCCACTTTATTATTTTTATTTATTTTTCAAATGCCATTTTAAAAGGCTATATTGTGTTTCATCGTATTACAATTTATTTGGCTATCTCTTATTCTTGGACGTTTAATGGAATTTTTTCTTTTCTGTCTCTCTCTTTTCTTTTTTTGCCATTATAAATTAGACTTCTATGAACATACTTATATAAAAACTTTATCTACATCTTGGATTATTTCCTTACAATGGACTTCTGGGAGTGGATTTATAGGTCAAAGAAAATAAATGTTTAAAGACATCTGAGACATATCACCAAAATGCTTTCTACAAAGGCTTATTAATGTATACTTTTAAACTGATGATTTCCTCATTATTTATTCAGAAAATATTTGCATATTCCAAGAACAGTTAAAAATTCATTTTTAAAAGTATTTCTCAGTGGACATTTTAAGTTTAATTTAATTCAGCTAAAATTTATTTTAGTGTGTATATGGAAAGAGTTAAAGCCCCAATTTGATATTTTCTCCAAATTGCTCCTTTTCTCAATGTCATTTGTGGAATAATTCATTCTTTCTCCATTAGTTTATGTAACATAACATATGTAGGTTAGTACTCTTAACTACAGAGAACAAACTGATGGTTACCAGAGGGGAGGTGCATGGGAGAATGGGGGAAATAGGTGAAGGGGATTAAGAGTACACTTATCATGATGAGCACTGAGTAATGTACAGAATTGTTGAATCACTATCTTGTACACCTGAAACTAACACTCTATGTTAACTATACTGAAATTAAAATTTTAAAAAATATGTGGGTTGGTTAACTGTACTTTGTAATAGTGGATAGACTCACAGATGCACATGAAAAAGACTGACACTAGTAACAAACTATTTTGAATATATTCTTGTCTCAATTTTAACCATTATTATTTCTTAGAGTGATCTAGTTGTGGTTTAAACTCTCACTCCCTTACAGAACTTTTAGGTGTTGATAAACAACTTGAAAGCTCATCCTCTCTAAGATGGCTTTAATCTGTCTGCAAGCAGCTTGTCGCTTTGCCAGTAAGAGACCTGCCTAAATCCATCTGTTCTACTTTAAATATTCTCCTTCTGTAAATTGGTTATACCCTTGCATTGTCTCTGAAGAGAGGTTTTTCTATGGGATGTCCCAGATTGACGTATTACCAATTCTGAATTGAATGGGATCCATTTTTATGTATTTTTGTTTGTATTTATTTATTTTTAAATATTATTTCTATAATCATGATAGTCTCATTGTCCTATGCTTAGTAGCCACATTGAAAATCAATAAATGAAGCCCAAAGTCATCGAAGATAGATTACACAAAGGAAAAGAAAGCCAGAATTAATGCTCAAGAAAGCAGAAACATTCTCAATGAATTCAGGACACAAATCTCCTCCCTCACCCACAAAAGTCCTCTGGTAGATTGTAGGAAAGGTAGACTTGTCTCCTAAGTTTTTTAATGAGTGTACTTCATCAGCTATTGCTCTTTTTTAGCTTTGTTGTGCCTGAGAAAACTTTATTGTGCCTCTCCTACTGCCAGGCATTATACAGACCACTAGTAATTGCGTATTACAAAAAGGAACAGCTGACTTCAGTAAATTTCCACCCACAAGCCTCTGAAGGCAGAGGAAGGGGTGTGTGTGTTGCTGTTCCAGAAACTGGGAAGAGCTTACACTGACCCATTCACCCTCACCCACCCAGTCTCTGTCTTCATCAAGAAATTATTTGTTCTTGGGACGCCTGGGTGGCTCAGTCAGTTTAGTGTCTGCCTTCGGTTCAGGTCATGATCCAGTTCCTGGGATTGAGCCCCTGCAACGGGCTCCCTGCTCAGCAAGGAGTCCACTTCTCCCTCTGCCTCTGCTCCCCCTGCTTGTGCTCTGTGTGTGTGTGTCAAATAAATAAATAAAATATTAAAAAAAAAAAGAAATTATTTGCTCTTTGGAAGGATACACAACCAGATGGTGGACAAGAATTAAGGGTGTCATCTGTGGCCAGGGGAGCAGGCATCGCTTGCTGGCCTTTTAAGTGATCAAACTTTGAAGTGCTTTCCAGCCCCAGAGTCCATGTCAGACCATCTTGACTTTTGGAAATCTGGCAGGTTGGCGGCTATGGTCATTACACTCATGCAAGGGCCCACTGGGACTCCATAACCTGACCAACTCGAATAGCAAACCTTCAGGTCTTTCTCTTATCAAAGGCCCGGCTATGGGCTGCCCTGACACCTTCCCGGGAAGGGATCCCTCGATGTCACTTCAAGCACCTTTGGCTAGCAGGTGGGCTGTGCTGCAGAGTTCTGAGGTGCCTCGGCAACCTTTTTACTTCAAGTGAAAAAACAGAAGCCTCAGACCCCCTGTTGTGGCTGAGCTGAAGGACAAAGCTGAGGGAACTTTCCTGAGGTCAGTGAGGCACAGAGCAGGCTGATCTTTTTCAGGAGAAGTTCCTGAGGTTCTGAGACTGCCCAGAGCATGGGAACATCTTCTAGTAAGGCAGGCCTGACTAGCCCACTCCTTGCCTTGGGAACATGAGTGTTTTCTTTGGAGGATTCTGAATGGCTGCTTTCCCCTACCCACTGCAAGCCCCATGCCTTCCTTTCCTGCTTCCCCTCCAGCCCTCAGAGTGTTTACAGAGCAAGCAGCTCAGGATGGGGCCAACGGCTCAAAGCAAGCCCTAGCTTTGTAGAAACTTCCACAAGTCCTTGCAAAGACACTTCTCTACTGGCAGTGAGAGTAAGGGGAGAAGGTGGTCCTGGGCTGGCTTCTTCAAGGAGTCAACCCTGAGCCAAGAATCTGTGTCTAAGAAGTTTACTAGGGAAGCCCCCCGCTGCTGCCCTAGGAGACCAGAGAGGGAGTAGAGGAAGTAAACCTAGGAAGGGACAGAAGCCAAGCAAGACGAGGTCATCCTACGGGGAGATCTGATGTGTAAAACGCACCTTAGAGTATGTCCCACCTCAAGGCCAAGGTGCTGGGCTCTTGGAGTTATTGGTGAAAGTCACTGAATGGGGCAGGGGGACGAAAACTCCCAGGCATTTCTGGAATTCTGTAAGGATGAGGCAATCCTCTATGGGGTTATACACAGGCAATCCTTTGCATGGGGAAAGTTATAGGTTGCCTTTAGCAGCAAAGCCTGCAGAAGCTGTGCAGTGGGGTAGTAAGAAGGATCCTAGGTGATCTTATGGGGGGGCTACAATGTCCACTGTTGGAACCCTCTGGGGATAGATCTTGCAGCTCTGGGCTGAGCAGTACCACAGAACTAGAGAGAAACTATCCTGCCAAAAGCAGGTGGTAAGCCATCTGTGGGCTCTGTGGGAACAAGAGGGCACATCCTGCTTAGGGAACCTTGCCAGTCAGCAGGGTGGAAAGCCTGGCCAGGTCACCCTGAAACCTGCCTGGCCAGCCCCTTTGTGGATGTCAACACCTTTTTTCTAGTCCCAGGGTGTGAGTGATATGTAGATCACAGAAGGCTTTTGTGTCATTAAACTGTGTATGCTGCTGCCAGACAACCCCAAATACACCTTTGGAGTTGTTATTGAATGACATCCCAAAGAGGAATTGCCCTGCATATAAAAATTACATTTCAACCCTCACCACTCTGAGAGGTTCAACAACACTCCTCGGTCTTGCTTAGTGTCCAGGACCCATGGCTACTCAGCCACTCATCCAAAGGCCCTAATAATAGGGAATGATCACTGAGTGCTTTGTGTCTGCCAAGCCCTCTTTAGATCCTTGGATGTGAAAACTCAGTGTGAAAGTCCCAGTAACTCTGTGTGAGATGCGTGCCTTTACTGTTTCCATTTTAGAGATAGGAAACCAAGGCACAGAGGGGTTAAGTAGATGGCCTAGGGTTCCACAGCTAGTGGATGGCAGAGTTGGGATTTGAAGCCAGAGAGCCTGAATCCAGAGTCTTTGCCATTGACCACTGCGTTACGGTACGGTGAACATACAGCCCTAACCTAAGTGCTTATGAATAGATTCTGGATGTGAAGAAGCCAGAATTCCATCAGGATTCAGTTCAAGTCCTGGTGAGTGAATTCCACTTCAAAAGTTAGATCCCACTTTGACCCTCATTTACTCTTCTTATAGTGTAATTGGTGAGAAATGAGAGATAAGGGAAAGGGAAGGGACCTGGTCAAGGTCATGTAGTTCTTAGCATCCATAGAGCCTCATTCTTGGTCTACAGTCTTTCTATCTGCCATATTGTCTCATTCAGACTCTTCATTGAGCTACCTCCTTCCTTGGAAACAATAACTTAGAAGTGCTTAATGTAATATATATCAGGTTCTTTGCTAAGTACTCCACATGTGTCATTTTATTTAATCCTAGTTATATGTCTATGACATGGGCATGTATTATTATCTTCATTTTTTTCAGATGGAAAAATCTGAGCCTTATGCAGGTTTAAATATTTTGCCCAAGGTTATACAATTAGCAAGTAACCAAAACCTAAATCACTTTTATTATAGAATCAATTGCTTTAATTAGTGTCAAGAAATTATCCAAAACTTGGAAATAAAGCAAAAGGATGATAGCATCTTTTTATACCATACTGAGACATTGTCTAACAGACTCACCCAAGGTTCATCTATTTTCCTAAGGGAATGAGCTTTTGTTTTGCTTACTATTTTTTTCTCGCTTTTAATTGCTTTATTGGGATAGAATTAACGTACAATAAATGCACATATTTAAAGCCTATAATGTGATACATTTTGTCATATGTACATTGCCCTGAAACCATCACCATAATCAAGGGAATAAATAAATCCATTGCTCCCAAAAGTTTTTCTATTTGCTCTTAATGGGAAACCAGACTATCAAGTTGGATGTTACTTTACAAAAGACTGGGCAAATGACTTTCGTCCAGTCGAGATGCAAATGATTTCTCTTTGGTAGAAAAGATAATCCCAAGTATTACAGTTTTATTGCCCTATAGGACATTAATCAGTCTCATACTTAGCTGAGAAATTTATTTTAACATGCCTTTCCTGACTGTCTATATAAATCTTTGTTCCTCAAATGCTCTGTGAATGGACTTTACAGCCTCCTGGTACATTAATGATGTGAATGAACCTTTGACATATACTCAGTATACGTTGGTAGGAGGGCCTTGTTTTAACTCAGGAAATTGTATTTTGCCACTACTGAGTTTGCGTGTGTGTATCTCAAAATGAGTTGATGTATTCCTGTGTCCACAGGCCCTTCCAGACAGCAAATCAGGGCACATATTGTCTTATCCACCTAATGATGGTAGAGCTCTAGATGGTTCTAGAAGATCATGGCTGCCATGTTAGAAAGCAAGTTTGCAATTCTCACTCATTCTTATTTGGTATATACTGGTGGAGTGACTTGGCAAACACAGTGTCCACAGAATTCGTGCCTTGAGTCTCTCTGAGTTCCTGTACTTTCCATTCCACCAGATTTGAGATTTCTTTTTCTGTAGCTACACAAATATCTAAAATTTCCATAAATTTGCTTTCTAGGAGACGGGTATCACAGACAGACAGGATTTTGGGGGCCTGCAATCCACGTAGCTAGAACCTCAGGGGGATGTGAAGAAAATAGATTTCATGAATAACAAAATGTTAAGATGAAAGCCACCAGGAAAGGTTAGTCTGCTTTAATCACAAGTGCAAACACTGCTCCCCTTCAAATAGATTTATGTGTTGCTTTTCGGAGGTAGCAGCAGGTTTGTTTAACATTTTCTAAGGAATCAGATCTCATGCTTATTAATCATTTGCTCCCTCAGGAGCAAAACTGATGAAAATGCTTACCTATTTAACTTTGACTGTAATCCTCCAAACCCCTGTCATTTTGTTTGCCATAACATCACCCCTCAACCTTGCCCTGACTTCTTTATCTGCGCAGCTTCCAACCAGCCTTCAAAATTCAGCACAAAGGGCATCTCCTGGAGAAGGCTGGTGGCCCGAGCCAAGGCCCCTCTGGACTGCCTTGTGCTCTCAGGAGTCCTGTCCTGGTATTGTTTACCTTGTGCTGCAGTGGTCATGTTATCTCCATCTCCCACTACCCTAGGACAGGTTCTCAAAGGGTATCCTTTTAGTGCCAGTGGCTAGCACACAGGAATCATTGAGTAAGGATTTTTGAGGACAACAATCATAGCTCACACTTCTTTATAACATTTTTATTTGACAAGATGTTGCATCTCAAACTTGAGTAGGCACTCACAGATATGTTCCTTAATTATTTCCTGCAGCTTTCTGGCACCAATCTTTCTTTGGCCATTTAAGGCAATATGTTCTCAACTATCTTGAACATGTTAATATTTATGAGAGAGTCCAATAAGCAACTTAAGAAATCATACACACACACACACCCACACACATTCATTCACCAGCCTCAGTATCGTAGAAGGGGAAGCATTAAGGGCTTAAAGGAGATCCAAGTGTTAGAGAAACACATTAAGCTTTCTTTTCCAGAGAATTTAGAGACCACTCTTGGCCATTTGGATGTTATTTTTGTGGGGCCTGATTAATGCACCCAGAAAATGTAGCCCCATGCAATGTTTATCAGTAGCTCTGGGTCTAAGCAGATGGAAGTTTATCAAAGTCTCCCACACATGAAGTCATGAAGCTGTATCTTACCCTCTTCCACTTATTTAGACTTGACCAGATCCTTTAGAAATGCCCTGGACACCAGACTTGGCACTATTTCAAAAACAGTTTGTGGGCTTTGGTTGAAAAATAAAGTTTAGAAGTAAACAGTTTTCCAAAGAAAATGAGTTCCCTAATTAAGAAAATAGCATTTTTGTTTTATTTTATTTTATTTATTTAAAGATTTTATTTATTTATTTGACAGAGAGAGGGAGAGAGAGAGAGCACAAGCAGGGGGAGTGGCAGGCAGTGGGAGAGGGAGAAGCAGACTCTTTTCTGAGCAGGAAGCCTGATGTGGGGCTCAATCCCAGGACCCTGGGATCATGATCTGAGCCAAAGGCAGATGCTTAACCTACTGAGCCACCCAAGTGCCCCAAGAAAATAGCATTTTTAAATGTAAATATAGAATCAGAGATCTTAAGAAGGTCTTGAAAGTTAAAGTCAGGTTCTTTTTTTTCTTTATGAAGAATGTTGGCTGAAGGAGTCTAGTGGGCATATGGTTCAGGACTGGTAGCATCCATTAGCAGCCCTGGGGAACTTGCTAGAAATACAAATTCATGAGCCCCGTTTCTAGATCTGCTGAATTGGACTCTGAGGATACTGTCCCAAAATTTGTTTTAACAATCTCTCCATGTGATCCTGATGGTCACTAGTTTGTGACGTACAGAATTAAGTTTCCAGAAGGTCAGCTGTCCTCCTTGGGAAGCAAAATAATTAGTTCTACAGGGTTCTCCATAGAGCGGAGCTTCTAAAAATTTAGCTGCATAAAAATCACCAGGAGAGCTTGTTAAAACACAGATTCTTGGGCTCCTCCAACCTCAGAGATTCTAATCCAGTAGATTTGGACTGGGGCTTATGATTTTTGCATTTCTAGCAAGCCACATAGTGATCCTGCTGGTCCCTGGACCACACTTTGAGTAGTGGGGACGGCCACCCAGAAAGCCATGAGCTCATCCTACATGGCTACAAAAGCTATACTCCATCTAGCTGGAACATCATGAAGGCTTGGTGATCACAAGGAAAGTTTTTTTTTTTTTTCCTTGTAAGAAACCTGGCAAAATATTACCAGGCTCTTTGCTATTTAAAAATAGCACAGGAGCCTTTGGAGCAGGTTCCTTTCTGTAGCTTAAAAAGGCAGCATCTTTGTGCATTTTTTTTTTCCCTTTCAGATCTTTTTTGATCAGGACAGTCTGTTAAATATAAGTACATGGAGGCTGCTGGGGGCAGAGCTCATAGCATTACCCATCCCAGGGCTTCCCAGCTGGAGCCCCTCACCAAGAAAATGAATGAATAAAGAAGGAATGACTGCAATCTCTGCATCTCACAGTAATGCTTGGCTGTCACAGAGGCTGCATCTAAGTTCTGAACCATCTCCTTGAGTGCTATCGCCTCAACAGAAGAAGAGCATGGGCCATAAGATGAAGTGAAAATTCCCCATTCATTGTTTTCCATGAGAGCAAACTGGACATAGGAAATAACATAGAGTTAACCAGCTGTGTGTCCATAAGCTATTTACTGAACCTCTCTGAACTTCTATCTTTCCAGCTGTGAAGCAGAATTAACAGTACGTACTTAAACGCTGCTGTGAACAGAACTACACAGTGTGGTTCCTGGACCAGCAGCATCAGCATCACCAGGGAGTCTGCTAGAAATGCAGAATCTGGACACCTGGGTGGCTCAGTGGGTTAAGCACCTGCCTTCAGCTCAGGTCATGATTCTGGGGTCCTGGGATCGAGTCCTGCATCAGGCTCCTTGCTCAGTGAGGAGTCTACTTCTCCTTCTGTCTGCCACTCTCCCTGCCTGTGCTCTCTCTCAATCTGACAAATAAATAAATAAAATCTTAAAAAAAAAAAAAAGAAATGCAGCATCTCAGGCCCCACCCCAGACCACATGAGTCATAATATCTGGGGGTGGGGCTCAACAATCTGTTTTAACAAGCCCTCTAGGGGATTCTGATGCACACTGAAGTTAGGGGAATAGTGAATATCATGACTGACAATAGATTCTAATGGTTAAGAATGGTTTAAGGAGTGAGGTTGCAGTGTTTCAAATGTTGACTCCACTACTTACTTGCAGTGTGATCTCAGGCAAGATGTTTACCCTCTCTGAGCCTTATTTTCCTCATCACAGAAGTGATTGCTATTGTAAAAATTAAATAAGTTAATACAGACAAAACAGGAGAAAGCCTGAAACATAGGGCTCAATAAATGGTATCACTAGATACTTAAATATAGGAAAGAACAAAGCCAGTGTTATACCACATATATAATATAATAATTATTTAAAATTACTGCCTCTGAACCATGGGATCATGGTTGAACATTTTTTTCTTTTTCTTATACTTCTCTTTACGTATTTTTTTCTTCAATTGCCATGAATTGCTTTCATAAGCAGAAGAAACACCATAAAAATGATTTGTGTTGAAGGAGGGCAAATGTTAACAACTGAAGTAGATGAGGTGTTGGGTTTGACTAGGGAATATTTCATGGGTTGTCATGGGTCTTCCCTGTATGAATGCCCTTATCTGTACAGCCAAGCATACTTTTTATTGGCTTCTGAAATTACATGTGTGAGTTTGATCATTCCCATGCAATCAATCAGGAAGAACATCTTCTTAGGCCTCATTACCCATAGGCATGGGCTCAAGATAGATTAGATTGAGGTGTCCTCCAACCCTCCTTGTATGCATGCACCCATTAGGTGAACAAACCAGGCTAGCCTAGTGGATCATGAGATAGACCATCATGTGATAAGTCATCTCAGCTAAGGCCACTCTAGACCAACCAGTTCCCAGCTGACCCACCCACTGACCACAGAGTGAGCTCAAGCAAGACTAAAAACAGCAGCCCAATTGAACTCAGCCCAAATTGCTAACTTGTAGAATCATGAGCTAAATAAATGAATGCTGTTTGAAGCTACTACATTTGGGGATTATTTGTTACCCAGTGAAAGCTAACTGATATACTGGGTATACCTCAAGAGTTTGCTATAGTGTCATCATCCTGTTCTGCCTTCCATACTCAGCAGTCAAACTTCTTTCCACTCTTTTATGTTAGGAGTTTTCCAGACAGTTGAACTATCAGTAGGAGTAAGTAGCAGGCGGCAAGTAGAGCAGAAATAAAGCATGCTTGGAAGGCAAGTCAGTAATGGAAGGTGCTGTCTTCATGTCCTTTAATAAAAGAAAATAGGCCAAGAGGAAAAAAAAGAAGACTGACTTAATATAAATTTTTCATATGGCATATCAGGAACAACCGGTAATTCTATTCTTAGCCTTTTCCTCTATTGAAGCTGAAATTTATTTTCAGGGTAATGTCTATCTTGGTCTGAAAAGGAATACTGAAGTTGTGGGCCAGGACAGGAAGAACGTAGTTGGTAAAATAAAATACTGTCATCCCATTTCATCACAAGAGAGCTAAAATAAGTCAATGCAGGGCTGGACCCAGATGTCACCACCAATCTGCCCAAGTGATTTTGGTGGCACATCTTTACTGAACTGCTGATGGTCGTCAATTAATGAATCATCAGGTGCAGCAATCTGGGCAGAATTAGGGTGTTCTCTGCAACTTTAGGGAGAAAGAAAGTCCTTGCCTTAGCTGTTGAGATATTGCCTATTCTTTTCTAGCTTTTGGGTCAAACACATTTTAATTAGATGAATTAATCCATCTTGAGTACCTAGAAGCAACATAGTTGACAGACGGTTGACTCACGGTGTGCCAGGCAATGTCTAATCCTGTGTGCTAATCCTTACAACAGCCCTATTATCGTCACCCCTATTTTACACATAAAGAAACAGGAACAGAAAGATTAAGTAGCTTCCCCCTTCATTGGAGGCCAGAGTGCCCACCACTAACCAGATCGTGACCAGATGCCAGCACAGCATGGGGGCATGGCAGATGTTCGATAAATACTGTGTCTGACTTACCATAGAAGCCCTAACAGGGATGCTGTGCCTGGGGGGCTGGTGAGCACTCCTAGAGAATAAATATTAGTGGTGAGTATTGATTCATTCTCCTCTTATATCTCTATCTTTCCACTTAAAGGACCACTCAGCACATCTATTCTTTCTGGATTTCAAAGGGACCATGAAATTCTTTACAGTTTAAAAGGTGGCAATTTAGTAGACTTGTCTGGAAAGTGACTCACCCCCACAAGCAAGCAGTTTTCACTTGGGTTCTGTGTGTAGATGACGACCGAAGTACCTCCTACACACACCCATCACAGTCAAGGTAGCTTGCCTCTATTCTTTCTTCTCTGTAAGATGTCTTGGCCAAACATCAACATTTCCTGGGCCCAGCATCTTTCAGTCTTTATTGATAAGAAGAATCATGCAAGTGCAATTTGCTCTCCCTCTCAATAAATAGGTCAGCCCCTTTTATCTCTTTCCTACTTCTATTCCCAGCCCACATACCCATACAGATGTGCACACAACATGCACGCCCATCATTCTTTCCTTTGCTCCAAACCAGGAAAATTCAGTGTGAGACTGTTCTTTCAAATAAAATGGCTCGGAATCAGTTCAGAATCAGTATGTCCCCAGAAAAACCACCGGAATTCTGAGTTTTCCCATTAGGCTTCGGAAAGAAGTGGAATCAACATATTCAAGCATAAAATGAATTCCAATGAGCTCCACTAAATAACACCAATGCTTGAGAACGCTCTTTACCTGGGCTGAAGGACATGCTACTTTGAAATATCAGGTGTCAGTAAAGGTATGTTTAAAATTTCAATCATGATGTTAATGACGTACTTTTATTCCTTGCCAATTTTGGAAGCAGAAAGTCAATTTTATATGGGGACAAGATGGGACAAAGGAAGGGACATAGCTTGTGATTTACATGTGCTCCTGAGGTTTCAAATATAGATAAGTTTCAAATACAGAAAAAATAAGCAAGTCACAGCACCTTGTCATGAGTTTAATTATAAATCCATTTAAAAACACATATTGAGGGGCACTTGGGTGGCTCCATCGGTTAAGTGTCTGTCTGACTCTTGACGCTTCAGCTCAGGTCATGATCTCAGGGTCTTGAGATCAAGCCCCATGTGGGGCTCTGTGCTCAGCAGGGAGTCTGCTTGAGATTCTCTCTCTCCCTCTCCCTCTGCCTCTCTGCTCCCCCTGCCACCACCCCTCCGCGCCCTGAGCTCGCAGGTGCACATTTTTTCTCTCTCTCTCTCAAAAAAAAAAAAAAGACCAAAACACTAATGTGTGGAATTTTTAGTGTGTGTGTATGTGTAAAAGATAGATAAGATGGCATTCCTGTCACCATTTCAGGTGCAAGAATATGGACCTGGGGATATACCCAGGGTGAGGACCTAAATGTGATACTTGGAAATCCAGAGAAACAGTATTTTTTTAGACTTACAGATTCAAATGAATACTTGTTTTCCCAAAACACATTTGATAGCTAATCTAAGTTCTCACAATCAGGAATTTCCTTTGCATTACTAAACTCCTGACATAAAAATGAAGGAGGGCGGACTGATTTCCTTAAGTGTAGAAGACAAGGCATGAGGATGTGTTTTGAATGGTCCAGATTGTTTTATGCCAACCAGCAGTTCCAGTTACTGAAAGAGGTGTCCTACGTACTCTGATCTCCCTAAAATCAAAGACATGCTGAATTTCCCCAAGTGCACATTAAAGAATAAGAAAACAAGAGAGGTGAGAGAGAGACTTCTCAGGGAAAGGATGCCTAACGTCAGCTGGCTTTGGGGGGGAAGCAGAATGTTCCTTAATCTTTCGAAACACCTCCGTTCTCCTTCCCCTACCTCACCCCACACTTGCCTGGTATATCCTGACTGAAGATTTCACAGATATTTTCCTGACTGGGCTCCCTTCCCTAACCCAGCCAAGCTCCCCTTTTAAACAGTATCACAACACTCAACACTACTTATTTGTAGCATCTGGCATAGTGTCGTGGTTACCAACACGGACTTGAGAGTGAGACTGCCTCAGTTCGAATCCTGGCTCTGCTACTCACTGGCTGTGTGCCTCAGTTAGCCAAGCTCCTTCACCTCACTGGACCTCAGTTTCCTTATCAGTAAAATGGGGATAATAATAGTTGTTCCCTTATAAGCTTTTTATGAAGACTAAGTGAGGCAGTATTTATGAAAATGATTAGAACAGTGCCTGGCATATGGTAAATGCTAAAGAAGTGTTCACTTAAGAGGTAAACATTCTGGAATGTGTTGTTTAATATGTCCCTCTCAAACGTAAGTTTCAACTTACCGTTTCATGTCATTGAGGTGCACTAGATGTTTGATACACAAGGCTGGAGTAAGGAAGGCATTACTAGTATTATTACTACTGTCGATAGATAACATTTATGGAATGCTTGCTCTATGTCCGGCACTACAGTCAAAACTGTATGCATTATCTAATTCATCTTTGCAATAACTCTTAGAAATAGATGCTCTGTTGACACCTGTTTTTCAGATGAGGAAACTGAGGCTCAGCAGGGACTAATCACTTGCCCAAGGTAACACAGCCAGGAGGTACTGGTTCATTCGTAGGGGATTGGAGGAGTATGCCAAGTCCTGGATCATTTGAGAAAGTTTGCACAGTAATGACTGGGAACCAAGCCAAGAGATCAGGACAGTATCATGGCCATGAAAATGTGCCCTTTAGACTTTTGCCTGCAGGTAGGGCTTGATTACCACCTACACACACACACACACACACACACCCCTTGATATTGGACTAGACTTAGTGACAGGTTTCCAAAGATTAGAGTAAAAGAAGGGAAAAATAGTAACTTCACAGTGGAGTCACTTGGCAAACGCTATCCTGGGCAAGTAGTGAAGTCTAACATCACCAGTGATGTCATATGGATTTGCGAGACACCCTGATGTGAGGTGATGTGTAGGGCACTTCACTTCTGCCATATTCTTTCCCAAAACCCACAACCCCGGTCTAATAATGACAAGAACAGACAAACCCAGATTGGATGACATTCTGTGGGTACCTGGCCAATGCTCCTCAAGACTATCAAGGTCATAAAGAACAAAGAAAAATGGAGAAACTATCACAGAAAGGAGATGGGGAGACACAACAGCTAAATGCAATGTGGTACCTGGATTGGACTCCAGAATAGAAAAGCTGGTGGAATCCACCTAAAATCTAGAGTTTGATTAATAGTCATGGACTAATGTCAATTTCCTAGTTGTGATAAAGGTACCATAATAGCGTAAGGTGTTAACAGTGGGAGAAATTGGATGAAGAGTATGCATTCTTCAGGGGAGAGGTATGCAATCTTCATAACTTTCCTGAAAATCTAAAATTATTCCAAAATAAAAAGTTTATTTAAAACTGCCCCCAGAAATTGTGATTTGATTGGTTTAGGATATGGCCTGGGCTTTGAAATTTTTATAAGATCCTAAACAATTCTGATGTGCAGACAAGTTTTGGAAACCACTGGTCTACATTCTTAAGAGCTACACAGTTGAGCGGTAAAGCCAGTTTTTAAGTAAAGTCACAAGGGGCAGCCGTGTTAAGGTGGTCCTACTCCTGAGCTACTGGCTCCTTCCTGGGATCATAGTGCAGTGGTTCTTCCTAGAACTACTCCTTGTGAACAGGCCACATCTACTCTCATATTTACTCTCAGAAACTAATTTAGATCTCTCTGGCAGGAGACTCTAAGGTACTGGGTAGGTGGGCCTACTCCTAATCTTCTTTTATGTTAGATAAATGGATATTCAGATGTAACCTTTGTGGAACCAAACGAAAATGGAGTTACTTATGTCAAGGACAAAATGGAGATGGTTAACACAGGTGCATTAAGGAAATGTAACCTAACCTTATAGAAATTTACAGTTCTTTTCAGAAATCAGCAAAGGACTCAGCCAATCCCCCAAACTCCAAGTCTGTTTATGCCATCTCTGGACTCATTGTTCCCCCGACTCAGCTCCCCTGATTCAGGTAAACTAGACCATAAGGCAACCAATCAGCTGAAAAAGCCAAATAACTTCTGTATTTATTCCATAAAAATCCCTTAGTCTGTGTGGAACTTGGAACTCACTGTTCCCACAGCCTTGGGTCTCCTGGCTTGCAGGTCAAAAGCCTTGCAATACGCTCATCTCTCTGCTTTGTTTTATTCCGTATGCAGCTTGGTTCTGACACTTTCCAGCATGCACTGAATTTATTACTGAGAAGCTGGGTGAATGGAACACCGGGAAATCAATTCCTATTTTAAGTGCATAGTGGGAGCTGACTGTTTAAAGGTTTTTTGAAGAGAACCAGTGGGCAATGAGAGCTTCCTCCTATAACAGGCCTCTCATGTTAGCTCATTTCATTTATTTTGAAAATTTGGGGTCTAATGTTTTCTTCATAGCCTGGGCATCCCCCCGTCCCCACCCTCTGCCCTCCACCGGGAAAAGTCATGGCTGCTATCATGGCTGCTGGAAATGCCCTACCCAGATCCTTGTTACTCCTTTCTGGCAGGGGCACCAGATCCCCAGACATGCAAACATACCAGCCTGGCTCCTGTCTCAGGGCTTTGCACCAACCTTCTGAAATGCTCTTTCCACCGTGATGGGTCCCTCCTCATCCGGAGCTTAACTGCCATCTCCTCCGACGGGCCTTCTCTGCCTCTCTTGTTACCCTCTCACCAGATTTTAACCTCCTGCTTAGCATGTGATAGATGTTCAGTAAATATGTGGTGGATGACGGAGGAAGAAGGGAGAATTGACGGGTGCTGATGAGGATCCACAGGGTTCAACCCACCGGATGCCCTCTGAGGCTCAGGAGGCATTGCCAGGCTGCCTGTAGATCACTGAACAAAGAGGCCACCCTTGCCCTGATTGCACCCTCTGCTAGCCTGCCCCTTGAAGTCTGTCCCAGTCCCCGTCTTTCTGGTCAAGGCCTCCACTGCTCTTTCTGGCTCAAAGCAGCCCAGCTTTGGAAATGTTCAGAATGCCAAGGACCCCACAGCCACATTGACCTCCCATGAATGGGGTGGGCAGCCCCAGACCTCTTGTTTGGCTCTGTGGAAGCTAAGCAAGGCTACAGACATCCCTATTACCCCCCAGCAGCTGCTTCCCAGAGGCGTTTCCATAGCTCATGCCAGGGGACCCCCTCCTCCCGCACCCCCCCCCCCAGCAAGCCTGCTGTGATGGCTGGCTCCACAGAGTGATCCGAGCCATTGGCATCACTCTCCAGGATGCTGACGGCAAACACTGAAAGTCAAATCCTCTAGAGCCCCCCTGCCTGCTTTTCCAGGGCTCTGCGAGCCTTGCCTCTTCTGGAACGATGATTGTGGATTGAGGCAATCAAGGTCAGGAAAATGCACGCAGGCCCCAACTCAGGCCAGCAGGCAGGTCTGCAAACATCAAAATTACCCAGTTCAGAACGAAGCCCGGCCGCTGAGAAACGGTCATTTGGGAGGCCTCTGACTGTGTGATGTGCCTCCAGGTGCTCTCTGGAGTAGGAGGATGCGGCTGGCTGAAGGGAGAACGGGGCTTTCCCTGGTGGGGGAGGCAGAATTCTAAGATGGCTGTCACGATTCCCACTCCTGGCACACAGGCTCTGTGTGGAATCTCCTCCCACTGAGTGTGGGTGGCTTCTGTGAATATGACAGGCTGTCACTCTGTAATTAGGTTAGGTCATATGGAGAAGGTAAAGGGATCCTGCATGTGTAATTAAGGTCCCCAATCAGTTGACTTTGAGATCATCGAAAGGGAGATTATCTAGGCCTAGGCCTGGCCTGATCAGGTGAAAGCCCTTCCAAGAAGGACTTGGTCCCTCCTGACGAAATCCTGCTGCTGGCCTTGAAGAGGTAAACTGCAGTGTGGTGAGAGGGCCTGTGGGGGCCACATGGTGAGGACCTGAGAAGGGTTCTGGCCTGACAGCCAGCCAGGAAACCGGGCCCTCAGTCCTACCAGGCAAGGAATTGAATTTCGCCAACAACCTGAATGAGCTCGGAAGTGGACCTCAGGCTCCAGATGAGAATGCAGCTCCAGGAGCTTGTGAGGCTCTGAGAAGGGAGTCCCGCCACGCTGTGCCCACAATCATGACGTGTGGAAACTGTGAGATAATAAATGTGTACTGCTTGAAGCCTCTGGGTTTGCTGTCATATTATTACATAGCAAAAGTAAGAAATGCATCTGGGTCCCAGAAAGGCCTCTGTGCATTCTTGGTGCTGCCTCCTGAAATCAGAGGGCTTCTACCCCCTTCTGTCTCCCTCTGCTCCTCCACTTAGGGAAGCCTCGTGGGTACTGTGGTGTAGGGTGGGGGCTCCAGGTAACAGGTGTTAATTTAACAAAGTCACAACAGTATCTTTACTTGTGAGTGAGGGTTTTGGGTTGGAGGCTTCCCAACATTTCTTCCAGCTCAGCCTTCCCTGATTCTATGATGTAACCCACACATGGGGACGCAGAGTTGGCACAACATGTCGTGTGGTTCCAAAGCGCCTAGAGAGCTGCGGTCCAAGATGGGGTTCAAAACTAGCCTAAATGCCAAAGGCTCCTACTCTTCCTTCTCTGCTAAAACACTTTGGATTTTAAAATCATCGTTTAAAAATGGTCTATTTGGGGGCGCCTTGGTGGCTCAGTCAGTTAAGTGTCTGACTCTTGATTGTGGCTCAGGTCATGATCTCAGGGTGGTGAGATCGAGCCCCACATCAGCCTGTGCTCTGAGCCTGGAGCCTGCTTGGGATTCTCTCTCTCCCTCTCTCTTTGTCTACCCCCCCACACTTGTTCACGCTCGCTCTCAAAAAGAAAAAAAAAAGGAAAAAAGAAGATAGTAGGAAGGGAAAAATGAAGGGGGTGGAAATCGGAGGGGGAGACGAACCATGAGACACTACGAACTCTGAGAAACACACTGAGGGTTCTAGAGGGGAGGGGATGGGTTAGCCCGGTGATGGGTATAAAAGAGGGCATGTATTGAATGGAGCACTGAGTGTTATACGCAAACAATGAATCATGGAACACTACATCAAAAACTAATGGTGTAATGTATGATGATTAACATAACATAATAAAATTGAATTAAAAAAAGAAAAAAAAAGGGCGCCTGGGTGGCTCAGTTGGTTAAGCGACTGCCTTCGGCTCGTGTCATGATCCTGGAGTCCCGGGATCGAGTCCCGCATCGGGGTCCCTGCTTGGCAGGGAGTCTGCTTCTCCCTCTGACCCTCCTCCCTCTCATGTTCTCTATCTCTCATTCTCTCTCTCTCAAATAAATAAATAAAATCTTTAAAAAAGAAAAAAGAAAAAATCAAAATGGTCTATTTGGATCCATGGTATAAAATTTTCACTCACTGATCTACAACAAGCCATTTTTCCATCACAGATCTCAGCCCCATTCTTTTACTTCTTGCAGTTCCAACTTTATCTTCTGGTTTGTTCTGGGAGAGGATGAGAGAATGGGCTGCTCACCAGTACTGGTTCCAGAACACCAGAGGTAGTATTGGCGCTGATGCGCTAGGATATCGTCTTTCAAAATGATAGTGTGTGTTTCTCGAAGTCAGACCTAGTATCTCTAAAATGGTGCCATGCAGCATCGTTTTGCACCCCACCTGCCTCCCTTTATGTTCCTTTGCCACCTGGAGGCTGAAGCTCTGTGTTTCCTGCGGGGTGTCCTCCCCGAGACTGCAAGAGCTGCGCCTTCCTCCCACTCCCCTGCTGGCAGGCTGGAATAATTATTCCCTCTCCTGGTCCTCACCTCATGCCATTTTATTTTTAAAATATTAACAACAGTAAATTGGGATTTGCATTTTGGTCCGATGCTCAAAAACAAACCATTTGCTGCCCGTTTGCTTGGGACCCACGGGTGAAAAGTGAAATCGGCCCTAAAGTCACGAGACGTCACAAAGAGATGGTTCCCTGATTCATTTAGCAGGATACCAGAAGCAGCAGGACCTGCCAAAGTGCCTGACAGAACCGGCTAAAGGAGCAGAGATCACGGGTGGGTGTGAGTCGGAGGGTGTTTAAGGACCTGGAGAGTCAAAGATGGAATGAGGTTGGAGAAAGAGGTTACAGTGCCCAGGGTCAGGGGGGCCTGGAGGTTGGGAAGGACAGCCCACTGCCCTGAGAGAGGGTATGGAACACCAAAGGGGCAGGAGGTAATTCCCTGGAGCCAGCCTGAGAAGAAGAGATAAAAGAACAGGGCCGACAAAGAAGGGAGAGGGGAAAGATTCTGGAAAATGGTGGCACAGGGGCTGGGCATGGTTGAGCCTTCTCTCAAATGAGCAGAATAGTGTCCTGACCTAATTGGGTGGTAGTTACAGTGGATGGAGCTGAGACCTGAAGATGAACCAGGATGGGGATCTCAGCTCTGCCATTTTCAGGCTGAGGGACTTGAGGTAATTTATTAACCTCCCTGAACCTCACTTTCTTCATCTGTAAAATGAAACTAGTAATACCTCCTTGCAGGTTGTCATGGGAAGCAAATGAGATGATGTGCGCAAAACCTTAGCTTACTGCCTAGCACATGGGTGCTGCATAAATGGTATCCAGTAGGAGCCCGATGAATACGTGTTGAATAAACACAGGACTAAACCAACAATGCGCCAAAGCTCGAAACAGGTGTTGTGGTGCTTGGGGTGTCTGGAGGTGACCGTTTGCACAACTGTAGCAGCTATTCTTAATGCCCCACTGTGTTTCCTTGGCACCCACCTTTCCTGTACATTCTGAGGGCTACTCAAGCTATGACTCACTGCCGTGGGATTCCTCCAGTTTCAGGAGTAGGCTTGGCTTCCCACAGGGCCAGAGGCAAGTTTATACCCCTGGGAACAGCTCTTAGCCAATGAAGGATGGGAGTTGCTTCACAAATACTCCAGATTCTTTGCCTATCAGAGGAAGCATTCTGGGACTGAGCCCCAGCAGGTGGTAACCTGCTCATAATGCCCCCTGCATTGGCTGCCTCCTCATTCTCTTGCTTCCCTGCTCACCTACCAGTGTTCCCTAGGATCACCTCTCAAATACAATATGTGTACTCACACCCCTCCTCAGGGTCTGCTTCTGGGAGGACCCAACCTAAGATAGCACTCTGATGAAAGAATTTAGAAACCTTTAAATTTTGTGTGTGTGGTGGGAGAGCTCAGTAAAGACGCTGGTGCAGGATCTGAAAGAGTGAACAGTTCTTCTGCTCGGGGTCTGATCCTCAGGAGTCTGCCATCTGATATCTGAAGTGAGCTGAGAAAATGTACAGGACTCAGAATGCTCTTTGAAGTGCCGGACTAGACAGCTGGGTGAGTCAGATATCCCCTGCTCATCTACAGAATAACTAAGACGAAGGCTCCGGTGGGACTTGCTGGGAGGCACCAGCGCAGGTGCCTGGCTGGTTTTCCATGACACCGCAGCACAGTTGAAAAGCCTTCAGGGTTTTTTCCACTGCCTCCTCCCTTGGGTTCCCATTTCCAAAGTGCTCATTGGGCAGAAGACTGGCTGAGAATTGTTTCTACCATTATGGGGAGCTCTTGCAATTAGAGCAGAAAGAAGAGTTTGCTTAAACGGGGGAGAGCTTCTGGAAGGAAAGAAAAAAAATTCAAATAAACTGTCCTCACCAAGGCCAGCCCAGGCAAAATTTCAGATGAAGAAACATCATCACAAAACAATAAGAAGGTGATTTTTTTTTTTTTTCAATTTGAATCCAGAAAGGCTTACTCATCCTTAATGTTCAGAGGAGAAAATTTTCTTTTTGCCTACCCCCTCCTGAATTTACCAGACATCTGAGTCTGTGGTTGTTTAGTTAACTTGCAGAGATGCAACAAGATGTTCCAAGTGCCTTCTTGACTCAAGGATATCTAAAACTAAACCCAAGGGCTCTAAGTTTGGCAGGGTAATAATAAGCCATGTCTAAGTTCCCCGGTTTGTGGAATTTAGTGGGAGTTCTGTAGCCCCAGGATGGACAGACAGAGCCTGGTGCCCAGCCTGTGGCAGATGGAAGGGCTTTCTCTGACTAATACTCCCAAGTTTGGTGGGGGCTATGGTAGATAATTTTGCAAAAGTGGTTGGAATAATTCCCTTCTCAGTATCCATAATTTTGGGTGGGCCCCTCCTGTACTGACTCTGTGCTTGGCCATGAGACTACTTTGGCCAATGGGAAAATAGCAAATGTGGCCTAAACAGACTTGAAAAGCATTTCCACATTGGTGCTCACCCTTTCTTGCTGTTTTTGGATGATGAGACACATGTGGTCTAGTCATCCATCACCCTAGCCCACAGTCAGTACCAGCCACCATTCATGGAAGTGACGATGTTACAGACCAGCAAGACCCCAGTCAGTCTACCAGCTGATTGAAGAACTGCCTAGTTAACCCAGAGGCCCAAAAACAATAAGGAATTGCTGTTTTAAGTTTTGGGATAATTTGTTATACAACAAAAAAATAACTGCTTTGGGGAACCCCAAGTATCGCTTGTGCCCACATGACATGTCGATCTACCCTTCCTTCCTCTCCACTGGCTTACTCCCACCCCCACACTGGGAGCACTGGAAGGCGCCCCAAACCCTGATGCAACACCAGTAGAAATCTCAGATGTCTTCCATTATCACCTCACGGTTGTTACAGATATCTCAAAATATATCTCATAAAATATAAAATATATATAAATATAAAAAATATATGTATAAAATATAAAAAATTATATTCTCATCACCACTTGAAATTGTGGTTGTTGTTAGACTCTCCACCAAATATTGCTATTTCTTGCTGTACTTTTTAAAAGATCATGTATTACTATATCACAAATTACAGAAATATTTTGATAACTGTATTTCAATAGAATTTGCTTCCTATGAAATCTTACGTATTCTATTTTATACATTAAAAAAATGTCATTCTGCAAAGGGATTCATAGGTGTCACCAGACTGCCAGCAGGGTCAGTGGGAAAAACAAAAAGCTAATTCTATTCAGGTTTTTAAAAAGTAAAAATTGGTTGGTCTATTTAGTGCAACTTATTTGCCCCATCTTGTCTCTCAAAATATTGACATAACTTATGAAGACATCTCGAGGGAAGAATTGTGGCAAAATAACCTAAGAAACTTCTACTTTTATTTGGTTCTGGCAGTTCACAGAACCACCACGAATGCCCTAACTTTGGTAGGCAGCAGAAGAGACTCAAATGTCTATAGGGGCCGGGAAGAGAAGAGAACCAGGTGGATTGAACCAGGTATACAAAGACATGTAGTGTTAGGCTCTATGGCAAATTGGAGGGGACATATGCTGCCTTAAGGCATTCATATTTAAGATATCTGCAAATCCAGCACTGGCCAAATAAAGTAAGTATGTGGATCATATTAAGCCTAAGGGCCACCAGTTTGCCATCCATGAATTAGGAGCAGAACTGGACATCTGGCCAACCTTCATCCTTGAGTTGGCTCTGCCTTTGATTAATTTGACTGCCTTTTTCAGGGCAGTCAAATTTTAGGCCTCAGTTTTTAGATCTGAAAATTTTTTTTTTTTTCTTTTACCATCTTTCTTGCCAGAGCTGCCATGAAGTCATAGTGGGGGAATTAGGTCATAGCGGGGGGGGTGGGGGGGGTGGGTGGAGGAACAATTTGGAAAAAAGAAACAAGTGTCATTAAACTTCCAGGGTGAATTAATATACCCTGTTTGGTAAGTGACTAATAAAAATTATGTCTGTGTATATAGGACACATAATATGGCTTATTATGTCTGCCAAGAAACTGGTTCTTTCCCCAATCGAATCATGTGGTTCCAGCCTGTAAGTCATACTCTTGCATAACACTTCATATTCACAGCTGATTGGTGTAAGCTGGGCACCTGGCCCAAGCTGGGCCAATCAGAGCCTTTCCCTGAGATTTTTGAACACCGGGTACAGACAACAAATGGCTGTGCCTTTTCCATGGCAGATGTGTAGGAAGGACAAATTGGGTGCCATGTTTCTGGTATGTGGAAGGAGGAACTGGCTTTTTCACAAGAGAAAGTGGAGTCAGTGTGCAGAAGGAATCAGGGACAGGAGGGAAAGCATGAGCCTCCATAGTATTTGAACATCTCCTCTGCCCTTCCCATGGTTTGGCTGTTCAACATTTATTCAAATTCTCTGAGCGAATTAATCTCCATTTTTGCCTAAACCACTTATATTTGGGTTTTTGTCATGTGCAAAACCAAAAAGACATAAGCCATATAGTCAACCTTTTCAGGAAGCTCTGCCTGGCAGCTGAGAATCATAAGAATGTTCCTACCTTGTTTTACAGATGTTGGGTCACCATCCAAGGCCAAAGACCCCTGAGGGTAACAACAGACTGAGAGATTTCCAGCCTGGAGTGTGGGCCTGTACTGTACAGAAAATGTGAAAGAGGTGGAGGCAGAAGTGGCAAGGCAGTGGAAGCAGCACTCAACTGTGAGCCAAGAGCCCAGCTGCAATGCTCACCCTGTGACTTCGGTAAGTCATTTATCTCTGGGCCTGGCCATTTGTCATTTTTTTTTAAAATACCATTTGTGAGGTCTGTCCCAGCAACCCAAATGCGTGATTCTATAGGAGAGAAGGGCAGAAAAGAAGGTCAATGTGAGCCACCAGGATCTTTTGTTTCCCCAAGGGCAGTTGGTGCTGGGATCCAGAGCAGAAAATAAGAAATTGCAGGGATGTGTGAAAAGGGACCAGTCCCCTCCTTGTACCCATGACAGTTTATGGAGGGGCCCAAAAGAGGAGCAATGGGAATGGCTGTATCGTTTGCACAGTGGATACATTTTCCTCTCTGGTATCCTTCAGGCTGGCGCAGCAGAAAGAAGAAAGGGTCTGTCCTTCCATCTGGTGAGATTTTACATTTTGATAAGTTTTGGGGGGAAGATTCTAGGAGCCAGAGATTGAGCCATTGTTGCAGGGGGAGAAAAGTATAAAAAGGAGCCCTATGTTCCCCACCTAAGACCCCTGTCCTCATGCTGTGGACACTCATCTTCCTCAACCTTCAAATTCATTCTTATGAGTAACTGCATCTTTATTACTAAGTGAGAAGGTGAGTAGAGACTTCTATCCAGTGGCCCAGGATAGTTCTCTCTCTAAGTTCCTGGTCACCACTTTTGTGAGGCAGAGAACAGGGGAAACACCTCATCCTCATCAGACCCAGTTTAAGATGAATGTGAACACATGAAGGAGCTACTAAGATCTCTAGGACATTGGTTCTCAGACTTGAGCCTGCCTCAGAATCACCTGGAGGTGATGAAAACACAGACCCCACCCCTCCCCACTGCACTGGAGTATCAGATTCTGTAGGTGTGGGGTGGGGCCTGAGAAGAGCATTTCTAACAAACTCTCAGGTGATGCTGATGCTGCTGGTCCAAAGCCCCTCATCTAAGAACGAATGTCCTAAAAATAATGTGTCATTGATTGTGGAGGGTCAGTAGTATTGCACTTAGGATCTTAAGTTTAAACTCAAGTTTTCTCTCTTATTAGCTGTGTGGAAGAAGGAGGAACTATTTTCTGATGTTCAAAGAATCATCAATTCCTACCTTGTCCCTTAAAATGGGAACCTCCACTCTTCGGGAAGAGCAGTACTGGGAAGATAGCTTCTACCATCCCCTCCAACCCTTTCTTTATTTGCCCCAGCTTAAGTACTCTGTGAGATAGGAAATAGGCAGTGAGCAATCATAGCTCATCATCGCTCCCAACCCCCTCTCTCCCAACTTCTTTTTTTCTCTCAGATCTGCCTGCTCCAAGGTGCAAACCTCTTGAGAAAGATTCTGTGCTTTGGGAGGGATGGGTGGAGGAGGGAGGTAGGACCTTAGTTTTCCAGCTGTTCTGTCTGATTACACACATCTCTGCAGTCCTTTCTCCCTTGGTGGGTCCCAATGTAGACTTGGAGCAGAACTAATCTGATTCTGGCTAATGGCCCTAAACATTTTTTCTCCAGTCAGGCCTGATATTTTCATCACTAACCCCAGTTTATGTATCCACTGGTTCATGGAGAGGGGAGGGGCAGCACTTAGCACCTTGAAAGGACCTTGATTAAATAGTATCTTCTCTAAGTATAGAAAATAACACCCACCACTTAGAAGGTTGCTGTACAAATTAAGAATAATACTAGCTACAGTAGGGAGCGCCTGGGTGGCTCAGTCGGTTAACTGTCAGACTCTTGATTTTAGAGCAGGTCATGATCTCAGGGTCCTGGGATCGAGCCCCTTGTGGGGCTCCATGCTCAGCACGGAGTCTGCTTGAGATTCTCTCTCTCCTTCTGCCCCTCCCCCCACTTGCACACATGCTCTCTCTCTCTCTAAAATAAATACATAAAATCTAAAAAAAAAATACTAGCTATAATAGACTATCATATAATAACTAGTACATAGTAGGTGCTCAAAAGACAATGTGGGTTTCAAAAATTTTCCCCAAAGAGCTCTCTTATCCTCCAGGCCTAGATTCACAGGACTTCTCCCAAAAGCAGAATCTGAGGTCATGGGCACAGGCAGGGTTTTTTGGGGGGCCTGTTCCAACTTTGGAGAGAAATCATTATGAGATTGTGACTTAGGAACATCCATTTTGCAGCTCATGTAACTTGCCTATGCAGGTTTTATTGGTTTATGAATAAAACTAAAGGTTTTAATGATGAGGTGAGACATGCAGGAATCTTGTACCCAAGGCTGGCTGCAAGAAAGCTTCTGTGTTTGCACCTCTCTGCCTGCGTATTGTGTGCACATACAAAACATACATGCACACACACAATATTTAGTAAGGAATCCAACCCTCCCCGACAAAAAACCTAACACAAAGCTGAATACAAAATGAAGCCAACAGATGTAGCTTCAATAATGATTCACTAAATAGCTTACAGCAAATTTCTTTTTCTCAAGCTACAGAATAGCAGAAAATTTTGCATACCATTTCTTTTTAACTCCTTAAGGGCCCTAAGTCCCCAGGCACCAAGCAAGAGGGGACCAGTGTTTAAACTGTAACTGAGCCTTTTGGGTCTCCAAATGCTATCCGGAGACTCACGAGGCCACTCTGTAAGCAGAGATGCTATTCAAAGGCATTTTTAAAAATCCTCCCCCAAACAGAAAAACCAAAGACTGTTGACACATTTTCCCATTTTATCATGCATGCTGCGCAAGCTAAAAAATAATGTGATACCAAGACCTGTGTCTTTAGGCAAACTCAACATTATAAAGAGGAAAAGAAGCATATGGCCTTCACATAACCTGCAATAAAGAACACTGGAAATCTGGCATGGCAAATGACAGCTACCAGAACATGGCAACAACAATTTCTGCCTCGCTCCCAGAGTGGTGGAGGGAATAGCACTTCACAAGCATTAGCTTCTTTAAGTCTCAAGACAACCACGTGATGTATGCAAGGCAGCTATTGCTTGCTTTTTATAGACGTGAAAACTGAGGCTCGGTTCAGGTTACATAAGTTGGTCAGGGTCATATAATCGCAGTGGCAGAAATGGGCCAAGTACGCAGCCATTTCTCGCAATCCAGTGCTCAATGAGCTTGTCTGGATACTTCCGTTTCTCCTGGTTCCTCATACCACCATATCTCACCTGACTTTTTAGCCCAGAGGACTGAGTTCTTTGGATTTTCCTGACCCATGTTCTACACATCAGGAGCATGCTTTCCGTTAGAAGATAGCCAGGGACTGTATGCAACTGATGGGAAAACTCATAGGATGGTGGGAAAAAACACAGACTTTGCAGTCAGAGATGAGAATTTTAAGCTCTTTTAAGGTTGCCGTAGAGATTCAATGAGATAATGTATGCCAAGGGTCTAGTGCACCATACCACAGTCATTCCATAAGTTAAGTTACTTTTTTCTTATGGTCATCAAGTGGTATCCTTGTTCTCAGATGGAGAAAGTAGGGTGCAGGGTAACTGACCCATGGTTTTAGACTTGTTTCATGAGAAAGGCTGGGGAAAAAGAAATGTAAAATTCAGTGCTTAGTTGTAGTTGCGGTAACAGCTTTTTTTTTTTTTTAAAGATAAATGGGACTGATTTACTACATCATGCCGCAGTTTATTTTTCTCTCCTAGGCAAGAGAACACTGGATGTTTGAAGGGAAAAGTTAGAAGCTGACGTATTTGAGGACATTTTCTGGGAAGCCAACTCAACCATGCCACCATTCTAACAGAGAAGCAGCAAATATGTGACCCAGAAAATGAGAGTTAGCTGAAGCCACCAATCTATCCCCCAGTGACTATGATATGTGTGGACAGCAGCATCAAAAATATCTTTTTAATCTTAGTGAAAAGTAAAGAATTTTAGCTGTGTATTTTATATATGTCAAATAGCTTGGCTCTGTATGTAAATTGACTTAAATCACTCACAGGAAATGGCTTTTCATCTCTGAATATAAACCTGCTTTTGGCAACACTTTCCTTGAGAATTACCTGAGTCTTCATTAGCATTTTAACCCCTGACTCATAGGTGATAAAAGAGCAGATCAGAAAAAGAAATTATTTGCCAAAGTTTGGCAGCTAGTTTGGGTGAACATAAGTGCTTCCTTGGCACAAAACTTCATTCCAACAGTTAGGGTGAATCTGCATTCCTGAGTTGTTCTGATCATAACATTTGGTCAATAAAAGGAGGAATTACTTACAGTAGTAGAATTCTTTTTTCTGCAAAGGGGTGGTTGGTATTCCCATTCACTCATTCATTTCCTGTATACCTGGTGTGTGACAGGCACTGATACCAAGGACTCAAAGATGGTTAACATATTGCCCTTGCTCTCAAAAACTTTTATAGTCTGTTAAGGAAGAAAAATGCATATGTAATTACAAAGCAATGTGAGAAATTATATAAGGGAGATGGGAGCATTGCTCATTGGTAGGAAGAGGTAAATTTCTAAAGGCAAGAGTTGGGAGACTAATACATACTTCTACTTGATCCTGAATCTTTGAACCTTGTTTCATGACAGGGAGTTCTCAGAGGAAGGAAGTGGATTGGCTTGGGAAGTACTGTCATCAAAAAGATGCTGCTTTCGCTCAGTCACCCTATTTTTGCATTGTTCCATGACCTTTATAGTCGGGGCTAGGTTTTCTGGCCTAGGAGGTACCATGTTCCTCAAAGCTTGACCTGTTTTCCCCATGAGTGATTGGGAACGATCTATATAGGGAGAGGACCCAATAGACTGGGATACATGTACTTAAAGGAAATGTTAGTGATATCCTAGTTGATTGCCATGTCCATAGAGGCAAATTTACATAAGAGCATATCTTAGACATTTACTGAATTCCTTGATGGCTGAGGGTGTTCTTAATATATATTCCATCTATGATGCAGCAAACTCTCTATGGATACTGACCACTCAGTAGAAAACTTCAATCAATTGTACATTTTGAATTGAGAGCCAAGTTCTTTTCTAATTTGGGTTAGTATCTTAGATTCAAAAAGGGATCCTATGTGAAATATGTCTTCTAAAATAATAATACCTCAAAAGGGGATGCCCAGAAAAATGCACTGAAGGCAGAAACATGCATGCTTTATTTACTGCTCTATCTTCAGTAATCAGTGCAGTGTTTTCTTGGTAGATGACAGATGCTCAATAAATATTTGTTGAATTAATTAATTAATGAAGAGTGCCATAATGACAGTTGATTTAAGTTTGAGGAATACAGGGAGAGTCATCTTGGAATTGGAAAAAGTGGGTATGTTCAGCAATTTCTCCAGCCTAAATCAGGAATGCTATCTTATTTCTAGTGTTACAGTGAGGTTTACAATAGGATTTCCCATTAAAATAAAAAATTCACTCAACAGGACTATTGCATAGTCTTCCTAGCAGACTCACAGGCATGCATTTCCCTCCACTTTCTGTTTATCAATGGAGAAGTCACAGTGTGAGTTACTTAGAGCTATCAGACCAATCTTGGACTAACTGCAAAGAAATTCAAGAAATACATGGCTTTGCAATTTGTCAGTTATTATTTTTTTGAAACTGTACAAAAGATGAAGATGAAGAAAGGAAATCAGCAATTTGGTCTGAGATTCCCCATAGCAACAAGATTCTATCCAACTTGCAGAATTCTCAGAGCTATACGGAGGGATTTGTCTGAAATAGGAGCAGGGCCAGAGTGCAGGGCGATTCTGGCCTAGGGGGGCACCTCCAAGGCTCTCATTTTCTTGAAGTGCTGCCATCAGTAAAGAATAGAAGCCACTCGCTAAAGCCTGCAGGCATGAACAGTCATCTCCCAAGTTCAAAACCTGTGACTGGTGGGATTTGGGTATAGGAAGCGATGGGGAAGTGATGAGACCAGATGGGCATTTTGTAGAACCTACCATTTTAGCAGGAGTAGAACCTTGTTCTTCAAGTATAAAATGGACCATTTTGGAGGATGGATGAGGTGAATCAGCAGAAATTGCAAACAGTCTCAACTTAAGACACAAGAGAATTAGCCATCTCTGGGTACTAGGAACCAAATCAGGTCAACAGCAACAATAAAAACCCCATAACAGAAGAAAAGATTAGTGAGTTGTTTTCATTCCCCCTTCACATGAAACAGAATTTAGCTTCCTTTACTAGCTAAGAGGATCACGTATATTTTTCCGTGACCACCGAAAGCAATCCACAAAGCTACTGCAGCTGTCATGGAGCATCAGTCCGGTGCTGACATTGTCATTCACTTTGAATTTCTCTAGAGTGATTGTTGAGCATTTAAAAGGAAACACGAACCCTTCAACAGGATTGTCCCCCATCTCTTTTAGGGGATACAGATTTGTTCTTATCATCCGTTAATCACTGCTGAGGCTAACCTCTGAGGGTCAGCAGTAAGAAAATCAGTGAAACACTGCTCAAATGCTACAGTAGGAACGGGATTGTAGCAACAAGGAGAACGTGGCTTTTCTGGAACATGGGACTTTAATTCACATGGGACTCTGAGTTTAATTAATAAACATTGTACTGCCCACTGCTGGCCTCTGAACTGTAAATCTCAGAGGCTTTAAGGCTTCCCTTTCTCCTTGTCCCTTGACCTTAAAGCTTTTTTGAAATGCTATTTTCCCTCCCCACCTCTAGCCCATCCATCAAACTTGATTAGTTTTTGAGCTAGCTAGTAATATCACGTGATTCAGATCACATGGAATTGTTATGTTTTAAGTACTTAAGGGCTCATAGAGTCTATGAAAGTGTTTTCTTTTTTCCAAGTGGCAGAGGAAGAAAGAGGAGAAATGAAGAAATAGTAGCTAATAAATTGCTTTAAGTCAGACACAGGAGATCATCAAAAGGGGGCCTAGAAAGGGATAAAAAAAAAAAAAAACAACCACCACCAGTTAATTAGGTTGGGAAAAGAATTATAAAAAGTTTAGGCAGGTTGTAGGAAATAGTCTGTGCCAGAGAGCAATAAAATCTGATTGAGAAGGATGAAAGATCCCCAAAACACTGATGGCTCAGATTAGGGCTTTGAGGAAAAAGCCAGGGTTTCTTAAGTCTGACCATAAAGACTTCAGAAAGGTGATGTCAAAGAAATTACTGGGAGAGGGGGAAAGAGAAAGAGAGAGAGGGAGAGAGAGATGGAAGAGCGGGGGAGGCTGTGGATATAAATTAATCTTATAATCTTATAATGGGGGAGGGAGTCAGGTCAGGTACTAAAGCAATATTAAGGCAGTGACAGCTGAGATCAACAGGTCACTGGACCCAGACCTATTACCCAGAGTTTTCAGCATCGATTTCATTAACTTCTGAATGGTAGGGACACTGGAAAATATTAGTCCAGTTCTGTCATTCTACAGATGAACAAACTGAGTTCAATGGTGACTGAGTGACTTATGTAAAGATAGTGTGATTCCCAAACAGGAAATTACAAGCAGATGCTTCAGGGCTAGAACCAGGTCTCCCTGCTCCTGATCGGCATCCTTGCCATCACACCCTGCAGCCCAACTGAGGGGGAAAAGATATTGGAAAAGAAATCATGTACATTCTGTGTGCCTGATTTGGCCAATATGAAAAATGTGGATGATGCAAGAGGTCGCCTAACAGATAGTTAATAGCTTAGTCTCTGGACTCAGAGTGATCGAATTTAAATCCTGGCTCTGCTCTGTGATCTTAAGCAAGTTTCTTAGCCTTTCTTTGCCTCAGTTTGCTTATCTGTAGAACGGAAATAGTAATAGTGCCCTGATTATAGGGTTGTTATGAAGATTCAGTGAACTAGTACAGGTAAAAGCTTTTAGAATTAGTGGCTCACTCTTCTCCCCCATAGGCCTATTCTGATTAATCCTGGCTCTGGGTGTCTCCGTTCTTCTACATGAGATCTATGGCTTACTAAACATTATCTAATATCATACATGAACTCATCCTATAACTGTGGTTTGCATTATTCATTTAGAAATCAGAAACTGGTTGTACTTTTATATTGGGTGAAATGCTTTGAAATCCTTGTGAAGAAAATTATGTAGAAATGAGTAGCTATTATCATTACAGCAGTGATAGTAATTCTGACACTGCAGCTAGAGTTCTCTGAAAATTTCCCTGTAATCTCTTTCCCCTTTTACAACTAATTGTTTTTCAAAACTCTTTCTCCACTCACCATGTCCTGCTTCATGTCAATGCTGTGTGGTGTCTCCTCCCTCCCCCTTGATACTTATAAGGCCGTCTGCATTCAGATTAATAACCACCAGTTTGACCTCCTCTGAATCATCACTATTTCCAAATTTCCCCCGGGGAATCATCTTGGAAATCAACATGTTATCCTAAGGATGTCTCACCTGCCAGTGTTTTGGTGAAGAACAGATGAGGATAGTCCCTTGACACTTCTGCGTGAGAATTGAAATAGCAACAAGATCTATGCCTGCAACTGCCACTTATTCCTCCACATGGAGCCACTGACTATTTCAGTTCAGCAGTTCTGACAGCATTTGGAATTTTGAAGCTCTGCTGAGAGAGTAATAACCACAAGATTAAAAATGAAATAGGTATAGTTCAGACCTTGAGCTAGTCCTGAAGTGAGGGGGCTCAGCAGAGTCAGCGAGGCTGGTAGGGAAAGCAATATGATGTTCTGTCCACCTCACCTCAGTTTTCCAAAATTTTACTATAGTTTTTTTTTTTTTTCTTCCAGTTTTAGCTACTTGGGGCTGGTTGTTATGTGTCATGCTGCCTAAACAGGCACAGAAAAACTGGCCTCTATTTTCATCCAGCTAGCCAGTGTATGTGACAATGCAGAATACTCCAAGGTGCAAGAGAGTGTTCTACATGTTTATCATGCAAGTGTACCTTTTGGGTACCTCTCATTCCTGGCTCTTGACCTGCTTTGCAATCTTTCTGGTAAGTGCTCATCTTGAATAATTTGTTCTAGTCAATAATGAAAATTTGAAACTTTTAATTAACTTCTGGGCAGGACTAATAAGTCCATGTGTATCCTGAGAAGGGATCTTAAAGGATGCCTAAATGAGGACTGGTTTTGTTTTTTTTTTTCTTCTAATTAATCATCCTTTATACCAATTTACTCCCCTCCATTTCTGGAGGAAAACAAATGTAATCCATTCTGGGAATAGCAGTTCTCAGATGTTAAAAAGGACCTGGTTACTTTATTATATCAGCTTCTTCTCTGAAATCAACTGTAGAAAATAAAGCACTAAACCATCAACTTAGTATTCAAGGCCTTCCATAGAAGGCTTCAAGTCTCTGTTCCGGTATATTCCCCAACATAAGCCTCTCACTACCCAAATGGATGGATATTTGCTGTCCATAACTTGGGCTTGCCTTACTTATAGTTCTGCCTATGCTGTAACTTTTACTCAGCAGATCTCCCCCACTTCTCCAACCTCCAAAAACCAGCTGATGTACTGCCTCCTTGCTCAGATCATTCTAGTCCAATGCAATATTGTCCTCCTTAGAATTTACCTTCCTTATTTCTGGTCACATTCACTGGGCAAATTATTATATATTTCCTTCATGATTCTTCTTCCACTGTTTTATTGTATTTCATTCTGGTATTATTTATTAATTTTTGTTGTTTATTGTTTTTACTAAGATTACTATATGCTAAACTTACTGAGGTCAAAGACCATATAAGCATAAGACTTTATGTCCTCCATGGGGTTCATTTATGTATCTGGTGCTCACTGATTGGTCAGTATCTTCCTATCATGTTGGTCCTTGCTGACGAGGGATGACACTGCAGAAATGTATCTACGCTGAGGCTGACAACACCAATTTTCTTACCTTTATAGAATTGAAAAGCATTTCCATAATGTGAGAAAAATAGTTTATTCATAGTACATCATATAAAAAGCAGATTTATCTATTTTTATCCTTCATGTCTCCCCTCTCAATCTCTTTCTCAAGTTATCTCACATTTCTACTAATCATCAAAACTTACATGTTCTGCTGAAGGCTGTCTGCTATGGGAAGAGGTGCCACTGGCAGAAATATCAGTCTTCTGGTTGATAAACATCACTCTGGGGTTAACACTTAGAGTTTAGGAATGTCTTTAGACTAGCTAATTAAGGGACAGTTTATTGTGTTTGCACATGTGTGGTTGTGCATGTTTCACAAAGTAGGAATAAAATTGTAAATTCTTGGGAGATTTTACCATGGAGAGGTTAAGAAGATTATAAACTGTTTCGTATTCTGAATGCCAAGGTGATAATGCAGAAAATGCCAATGAACAAACAAGCAGGTACCATCAGAGGGTCTGCATGAATGTTTCCTGGCACATCCTGATGTCCATCTGCTCCGGCCTCTTCTTGCTGTATTGCCCTGGATGTTTAAAATTTAAAAGAGAAAATCTCTTCTTTTTTTTTTTCCTGAAGCTTATCAATAATATGTTAAATTCATGCTTCAATTATGTTTTTCTTTAATTTCTCAGTAAGCTGTTCTAGAATTAGCTCCATAATTGTGCACATCGTCACTTCTTTCCAGATCTTTGCCCTTTGCCAGTTTCACTGCGGTCTTCTACCTCCACCCCCCGTTCTCCTCCCCCCCCCCCACCCGGTCTTCCACTAGCAAACAAACCCAGCAGTAATTACTAATGTCCAAGCACGTAATTCCGGCAGCGTTAGGCTTTTTCATTTGACGCAACTAGGCAGAGCTGTCTGGACATGCAGCATGAAGTCAAAGCATTTTTAATGACTCCTACCCATCTTTTCTCCCCTCCTCCCATCACTAAAACACAGTTGTTTATTTCGTTTGCGGATTGCAGACTTATAAAATTTTTCCATGCAGCTACGTACCCCTGAATATTAATTTTACATCCATATACGGTAACAGGTCAATATACACTCAAATGGAAACACATGGTTATTCATGAAATTGAAAAACATTAGGAAATAAATAGCTGGGAATGAAAGTACCTCCTTTATATGGACCAGGCATTTTAACAGCTCTAGTATAGAAATGATTGGAATTATGATTTACATAAACAATCCAAGATCTTATTGTGAGGCTTTTCAAGGGATCATGACAGTGTTTCTTTTAATGCATTGCATAGATTCCCACATATGATGCTGTTACTCTTATTTAACAACTATTCAAATAGTACAGTTTTGCTCCTGGTCATTTTATGCCAATTTTAGTTATATCAAACAGGAGAAAATAACCCTGTGGTAATTTTTGTTCACTCAGAGGCTCCAAGCCTCAGAGTAGAAAATGGTTAAAGTACTTATCACTGTCTCAGCAAAATCCCGCAGTGCCGTAATAGAAATTGCAGTAGATCTTTAGGTCAGAGTCCGGTTTCAATCTAACACCTGCATTACCCTGAAGGTAATTTTCCTGAGGAAAACCAGTCTTAATGATGTCCAAATCAGAAACTATCAGCCTGAGATAACCAATATCCATAGGAAACACTTCCACTCACTCTGAAACCATAGCCAAAGAGATTAAATCTATACCCTGTAGGACCTGTAATATTTCTCAGAGATGTATTTTTGTGAGTGTGTGTTTATGTTCATGCCTAATTACAAGGATGGGGGAGAAGGAAGAGGAAGAGGGATTCATTCTTAAAGTTGATTCTGCTTAGTTCAACTACCCCCATATTTTTTTTTTTTTGTCAGATAGAAATATATACGGAAATATATTACTCCTGTAAACAGATCATGTTGGTATCTTCATATATACCTTATTCATGCTCACCAAAGGTCTGCAGACAAATATACTCTGTGTTAAAAACAAAACCCTTGATATCCGACTGGAGGATGAATGCAGATTTTTTAATTAAAAAAAAAAGTGTTTATTTTCTACCTAAAAAAAGGGGAAGAGGGTAACATGAAAATTTCCACAAGTAGACTTATTTTTTTGAAGCTATGCAGGAGCTGAGGATGGGAGAGGTAATTGCCTGCAAAGGAGTCCTGTGGGCAGGATTTATTTTTTTCTTTTTTAAAATTCTTAACCTACTATTCCTTCTCTATTAATGAGTCTCTGTGAGACCGGGGTCTCAGACAGGCAGTTTGGCCTCCAGCCCTGAATACCCAGGTCTGGCCAGGCAATGCTGCCGGACCGCTGTCCGCGGTGCTGAAAGGTCGCGGACGCCCGTGAGGTCCTTCGGTATTGCTGTCCAGGGTGCTGACTGCGGGCCGCCGCAGTCCCCGAGGCGAGCCCACCCCCGCCAGCCCTCCGCAGAGCCCTCCCACACAGCACGACCCGCCCGCCTCCCTCCAGCCTGCAGTTGACGTGGAGCAGGCGGCATAAATCAAGTCCGCGGGGCATGGAGGCTGCTGTCGCTGCTGCAGCTCGGCTTGCCCGGGGCGGGAACTCCCCCTTCTGCTTTCGCCTCCCCAGCGCCCACAACCTGCCTTCTCCCTAATTCTTCCCTGGATAATAGAGCCTTAAAGACAATAGTCAAAATAACAGGGTCAGAACGACAGGGTTTGTTTGTTTTGGTCTACAGAAAAAAAACAAAAACAAAAACAAAAACAAAAACCCAGCAGCCTAAACATCTCTGAAAACTGCATCGCAAAATGGAAGAGAGAGAGAGTCCCACTACTGTTTCGAAAAGAGTAAGTTATTATTCGGTACGTATCCTTGAGCTTCCTCCCCATCGCTCCATCTGCAGTGTCCCCATTCCTCCCTTCCCCAAGCAGCTCACCTCGAAAATACTTTGTAAAGCTCCAGACCGGAGCTATCCCAAGGCGCACACACGGAATACCGCACCCTAGGTGCACAAATACTTGTATTTGTCCAAGCTCACTTGGTCTCCCTGGCTGTGGTCCCCTCTGGGTATGCAGCCATCCAAAACCAGAACCACGACCCGAGGTGGAGGCTCCTTACCTTGGTTTCTTCGGAGGGTGGTGCTCGCCTGGCCCCTTGCAGGTTGCAAGTGTGGAGGAGCCGCCAAATAGGGAGGGAAGGAGAGACAGCGCCTGACCTCCCCGAGGTTTCGTCTTCAATGCAACGTGAGCTCTGCCCTCATCAAAGATGGCCGTCCCTTTTGACGTCAGCAGCTTTTAATAGCCGTCTCTAGGAGGGGCGGGGAGGAAGTGTGTTGAGGGGAGGGCGGAGGGAGGATGGAGGCTGGCGGTGGGAGGGGAGGAGCCGAGTTGTGCGGAGCGCTTGACTCAGCTCCCTGTGCGCCTTACTGCAAACCTTTGTATTTCAGTCTTTTATAAACACCTGAACGGGACGATTCTTATGACTCCATTTTAACACCCGGTGTCAGGCAAATACATTTATCTCGCAACTGGTTTTCTGATATTCTTTGTGTGTGTATGTGTATATATATATATCTATATATCTGTGTGTGTATATATTGTGTTATATATGCGACATATATGCGATTATATATAATCCCCCCCCCCCCCCCCGCTGAGTTGTCTTTGGTTGAGTCATAGAAGGGGAGGGGAAGGCAGAGGAGTAGAAGTGGGGGAGGGAGTCGAGGAGATTTCAGCTGCAATTTGTTTTTTCTGAAGGAGCGGCTCAGAAGGGGCATCCCTGTCAACCCTCACCAGCTCCATATATGGCCAGGCTACGTGGGCTGCTATTTTTATGAGTGATTTCTTCATTTTATCAAAGCAGCATCGAGCGCTTGGATTTTGCATTAATGTGGTCAGTTGGGGAGACAGACTCATACACGTTATTTTAAAGTACGTCAGAGCAATTATCTCTGAGAGATATAAAATGAATTGGGCGAAGGGGGAGGGAAGGGTAGTTACCCCGACCAGCGTGGGTTTCCTGGAGTTCAAGGCTTGGAGTTGAGAGTTGTTTGCTGAGGGCAAAATAGATGACGCTGTTTTCGGTTGAATATGCAACCGGAGCCTGGGGTTTTATGTTGAGTTTCTTAAGAATAGTTCACGGAAGCGCGTACACACCTTATAGAACCGTCCATACTTCCAAGGGGAGTGTGGAGGGCTGAGGAGTTAAGGATCTCTGGGACGCTACAAAATTCTGGTGGTTCATTCAGTGCGCAAACCTAGGTACCAGTCGAGGCTAGCTTTGGGCCGGGGGCGTGGGGCTGGGGGTGATGCTCAGAACAGCGTGGTCGAGAAAGGCTACTTGTGCTGGTCATATGAGAGACTAAAAATAATAATCATAAAGAAACAATCCTAATTGTCCTCCTTTGTTGTGCATTAGGCACTGAGGGAGGGCGGGTGGTGGGGTATGCAAATGGTTCCGCGGTGGCAGCCTCTCAGATGATTCACAGGTGTTGGGGAGGCTCTCGCGGGGCTCTCCGCGGGGAGGGCGAGCTGGAGAGCGCGTGGGAGGTGGGGGACCTCGGCTGAGGAACTGTTTGTACTTTTCCGGGAAGGATGCGATTAGAAGTCGTGCCTTGCAATGTTAAAACTTGATGGCCTCTTTCAGGCGATGGAAAATCCTTGTCTCGGATCCGGAAAAACAACGCACAATCCCCAACCCTGCCACCACATCCACACACCCACACACCCACCCCGCGCTCTGGCCTGAGAGCCAAGCTCAAGTTTTTAACTGCAAGCTATTGGAGAGAGAATCCCAGGAAAAAAAAGGAGGAAAGCAGAGTTGTAAAGGGGGCGTTTAGAGCTAGCAGAGCTGTAAGAATTGAATAAAGGATGCTTTTAATTGAAATAAGTAGAAGTCATTGTTTCTTTTTTTTTTAATTTTATATATTTGTCAGAGAGAGAGCACAAGCAGGGAGAGCTGCAGGCAGAGGGAGAAGCAGGCTCCCCGCTGAGCAAGGAGCCCCATGCGGGACTCGATCCCAGGACCCTGGGATCATGACCTGAGCCGAAGGCAGACGCTTAACTGGCTGAGCCACTCAGGCGTCCCAGAAGTCATTTTTTCTTAAAGATTCTCTGACCCAAAGGGTATTTTGAAATGTTAATGTTTTTAATAATAATTAACAAATAGTGTTTGGATTTTTATTAAAGCAGGATTCCTAAAACAAGGCATGTTGCTGAAATCTGTTTACTTAAATATTCATAAAACATTTAAGGTTCTTATACAATAAAGAAGAAGAAGATCTGCATGGTCCTCAGATCCTTAATTGCCAATAAAACTCCGAGTTATGGTTCTGACTTTCATTATAAAGCAAGCCGGCATGGGCTGGGAGAAGTAGTGACAAATGCAAAGTCACTACAAAATCCTTTAGAGTCAGGATTATTTTTTCTCCCAAATGTGACACTTATTTAGCATGTGGAAGGGTTTCTTGGAGAAAAGCCTGCAGTGGAGAAAAACGAAATATATATATGGCCCTCAGACTGAAAGTCATTCATGCAGAAAGTTTTGTGAAAGAATGGAAGAAGCGGGGGATTTTCCAGATAAATAAATAAATAGAGGAAGTTTGGCATCGATGTAGGCTCATCCTCCAGGCACATGTTATGTGAGAGTCACAGGGGAGGACTGGCTTGGTATTCTGAATTTTCAACTGCTGATGCCCCACATTGACATCTTTAAATATTACACATATGAGGAGAGAGTCAGACTGATTCAAAGCTTCACAGAAAATACCACAGGCCCACAGGATTATCTAGTGGTGGTGGCAGCATTTTCCACTCTCTTGTGCTTATGCTGAAAATGATACTGGTTAGGAGTTTCTTCATCTTGCTCTGGGAAAGGTAACAGAGTCTAATTTGAGAAGCATAAACACTGGATAAATATTAAGTCTATTAAGGATGACCAGATAGCCCTAAATTTATTTTTAATATGATAATGAGATTTTTCCCCCTAGGATTTACTCATTGCTTGATTAAAATAAAATATATCCATAGTCATCTTTGCCAGTAGGGAACCAGCAGATTCAAGTTATTCAGGGTCTATAAAGGCTTACACCACACAGAGAAGGAAGGAGATGGAAAATTTGCTTTGAAATGATTCAGCTGCCTGTGAGTTTTTTCCACAAAGAACCAACATGTAGAGTAACTAATGCTTAGGAACTCATTTGATGAGTAATGAGAAAATTACCTGCTCTGCTGGATGGATATTTATACCGTGCTAATTCAGTCTCTGAAAGCTTTTTCTGGTACACCATGCCCCAAAGTATTCTAGTTTGTAATAGCTCCAGATCCAGGTAGTTAGCTTATATTTGCCAGGTAAGGTGCAAGATGCATGATTGACTAAAAAATGACAACTTCAAAAAGTATAATAATAAAAGTTTCTTTTTAAAGATTTATTTTTATTTACTTGAGGTGGGGAGGGGCAGAGGGAGAGGGAGAAAGAAACCCAAGCAGACTCTGAGCAACATGAGGAGCCCCACACGGGAGCTCCATCTCACCACCCTGAGATCATGACCTGAGCCGAAATCAAGAGTCAGGTGCTTAACCAACTGTGCCACCCAGGTGTCCCAATAATAAAAGTTTTTATAAAACTTCCTATCATATGATCTTTCCAAAGTCAATTTGCAAGTAAGTTAGCTACTTGCTCAGCTCAGAAACCCCCCTCTCCAAGGTCCACCTTTGGGACATGCCTGGCACCCTGTGACAATATTTCAAAATGCCACAAGGGCACAAGGCTTGGGCACAGGAATATACAATTTGACAGATCCACTGTTCTGATTCCTTGGTTTGCCTTCCACATGGCTTGTTTACTGCTTTTTCTTTATATGTTCTTCCTGCCCTTACCCCAGTCCCCACCCCATTTACACATAGTGAATGAATAGTACCTAGTAAAAGCTTAAATGCTCCCAATCTAAACTCCCCAGATTTTCCTTGTTCCTTGAAGCCACTTAGGTAGGGACAGATCTTGTGAGAGGTACAAAAAGAACAGGAATATTGGTTTCTCTTTCTGGCTTGCCATGTAGAGAAGAAATAAGACTGTACATCCAGAGTTTTAAATCATATTTTGGTTTTTACTAAGAACAGCATTGTAGGAAAGGAGGAGAGTGCTCATTAGCCAGAGGCTAGGTGCTTCCAGACTCCTGTTCCTTAATGCATCAAAATTATAGGCTCTCTTTTGTACGTGAATGCATCCTAGAACCCTCTCCAATGCCAACACATGCCTGTAGTCAAGTAGGAAGGAAGAACCTTGTGTCAGTTACGGACAGAAGGAAGGAGAACATAGTAGTCAAAATAATGAAATATTAAAAAGGCTATTTGAAAGGGATCACAGTATTCCTTCAGTGAATCTTTTAAGAATCTTCTTGTTCCATCAGCTCTGTGTACCTCAGTTATCTCATAGGTAAAATGGGGACAATAATTATAACCAACTCACAAGGAAATTGTGAAGCACTTAGAATCATCATGTCTGACACTATGAAGCATTGGTTAAATAAAATAAATTGATCAATTTGATGAGACTTTTAACTTTCTCTACCTAATGACACATACCTCTGCTGCTTTAATGTGGAAGGTTATTTTTTTTTCATTAGCTACTAACTAGACATGTATAATTTAAGTCCTCTGGGCCTTGGTTTCTTCATCTGTATTCATTCATTCATTTACTCAACATCTAAAACCTTCCACATGCTTGGCACTGGAACATACTTGGGTTTAGGTAAAACAGAGGAAAGAATCGAGGATTAGAGAGGTTGAATAACCTGACTAAGGGCACAGTTAATGAATGGTACTGGAATTTGAATCTCATGGCCCAAGTTCATAATCATCATGCTTTAGTACAAACTCCTGCAGCCCCGTCAGATTCATCCCCTCTGTATTAGTCAGGGTTCTTCAGAGAAAGAGAAACAGAACCAATAGAATGTATACACACATGCATACATACACACATATTCTCTCTCCCCTGCTCCTCTCTGTATATATGTGCAAAAAGACTTATTATAAGCTCATATGATTATGGAGGCTGATAAGCCTCAAGATTTGCAGGGTGAGTCACAGGCTGGAGATCCTATAGAGCCAATGGTGTAGTACCAGTCCAAAGGCCAGCAAGCTTGAGACCCAGGAAGAGCTGTTGTTTCAGTTTGACTCTGAAGGCAAGAAAAAGCCCGTGTCCCAGTTTAAAGGCATTCAGGCAGAAGGAACTCTGTTACTCAGGGGAGATTCAGACTTTTTATTTAATTTAGGCCTTTAGCTGATTGGATGAGGCCCACCACATTAGGGAGGGTAATCTGCTTTAGTCAGTCTACTGATTTAAATGTTAATCTCATCCAAAGATACTCTCACAGAAACATCCAGAATAACATTTGACCAAATATCTGGACACCTTGTGGCCCAGTCATACTGACCCATAAAATTAACTATCACATGCTCCCTTTACAGCTAACCTCTCTGCCTCAACATATTGTGGCTTGTGTATGACATTTTTCATTAGCAGCCTCAGGGTTCCATTTGCTGATGGGATGAGTCTATGGATCACTGACCACAAGGCTTGGTTGCGGTGAATTCCAAGAAAGGGATCTAGGCTGGTAAGATGATTACTTGGAGTAAACAGAAACAACATAGTCAAAGGAAAAGAGTGCCAAGTACAATCAAGGAAGAAATTCAGAGATCAATACCAAATAAGGAGCATAAATAAGAATTGGGTCAAGATGATGTACTCAAAATATACTTGAAAGAGTCAGCCAGGGAGGTCAGAACAGAACAGTAAGTTTGATCACTGGTTTTGAGGGAATGATAAGAGATCTTAAATAGGAACTTATTCCGGGAGCCAAGAACTCTCGCAGTGAAAATCAGGTTGAGATGGGTTGAGGTGACTACTTCAGGATTTGTCTGGGAATGGACAAAGGATATCTGGAACTATTCTGTCAGTCTTGGCACGAAAGGCAGTGAAATTCTACCACCTAGCAGGCACCAGAGCATTTTCTTCATTCTAATATCTCAGCAGGTAGCATCAATGATCTCCTGGTCATATCCAATTGACTTCCCATGTTTGTTAACCTCTGGCTTCACCTGACACTCTTTACCATTCATCCATTTCTGAAATTGTTTATGAAGTGGCTTCACCTCTGGTTCTCTCCCTTGTCCTTATTTTCCATAGCAGATGAGTCAAAGCACCAAAATTGTGATGCCCAGCAGGTTAAGCTGTACATTTCCCTGAGCTCCCTGGGAGCTCCATTTGTCATGGACTGTGTCCTGAATCTCCACCATGAAAACTTCTGTACTCTAAACCAAAGAGTAGAAAATTTAGCAGCTCACATTTGTATAGCTGGGTACAAATTATAAAGCACTATCACACACATGATCTCATTTTAGTCTTACAATTCTCTGAGATATATATAAAAGCAATTATTATTTTATTTCTAAATTAACATGTGAGAATTCTGATTGATTCTTTCCAGACTCCTGTACTTTCCTTGGTACATCAGGAGAACCCAATGTCCTATTCCTTCCTTGACATCTTGTCTTAAAAGAATGTGATTCATAACCCTGATTTTAACCATTGTTTATGTATGTATAACTGTTAATTTTATTTTATCAATCTCAACTTCTCTCATGAGCTTCAGAGTCATATTCCTAGCTTCTTACTGAATACTCTCATCTGTAGGATCAAGGCATCCTCACACTGAACGTGTATATGCATCTGTTGATTTCCTCTACTCTTCTTCATCTCTTACATTCTTTTTTTTTTTTTTAAAGATTTTATTCATTTATTTGACAGAGAGAGACACAGTGAGAGAGGGAACACAAGCAGGGGGGGTTGGAGAGGGAGAAGCAGGCTTCCCGCTGAGCAGGGAGCCCGATGTGGGGCAGCATCCCAGGACCCTGGGATCATGAAGTGAGCCGAAGGCAGACACTTAAGGACTGAGCCACCCAGGCGTCCCTTCATCTCTTACATTCTTAATTAACAATCTCAGCAGGTGTCCTGTTTGCTAAATTAGCACTCAGAAAGCATCTTCCTTTCATTCTCCTTTTTTGGCTTTTCTTCATCTCCCCAACTCTGGGCTCAGTCATGCACCTTCTCTCCTCTCTATGCACTCATTTCTTGGTGATTTTATCCAGTTCTAGAACCTCAAATAGCATCTATGTGTTAATGCTCTCGTATTTACATATTCAGCCCTGATTTATCTCTTAAACTCCAGTTTGTCTATCCAACTTACTACTCGATACCTGCACTTAAATATAAAGCAAATATGGATATAAACCTAGCAGGTACCAAGTGGAATTTGTGGTTTTTACCTCCAAAATGGGTCCCTCCCCCTATTGTTTTCCTATATTTGTAAATGGCAGCTACATTCACCTGCTTCCTCTTGTCTTATTTCACTGATCTGTTTCTCATGCACATCTCACCTGTGAGCAAATGTTGCTCTATTTTCAATACGTTTTCTAAATCCAACCACTTCTCAACTTCCACAGTTGAAGCCACCATCATTTTTCACTTGGGCTATTACAGTAGCCTCCTGATTTGCTCTCTAGTCCTGATTTCTTCACATAGCTACCACGATGGCATTTTTAAAAAATAAATCTTTCTGAAAATTGTTTAATGGCTCCTATCACATTTAGGAGTCCTAACCTACAAGATCAGGCTCCTGGCCACCTCTCCAAATTCATTTCCCAACACTCTCTCTCTACTTACTCTATTATAATCACACTAACCTTGTTCATTGTACAATCAAACACACTTCGACCTCAGGACCTTTGTATTTACTATTACTTTTACCTGAAACACTCTTCCTTAGATTTTCTCATATCTAACTTCCTCAAATGCTGCTTTTTCAAAGGAGTCTTCTCTGACAATCCAAACTAGCTAACCTTGTTAACCTCCAATTCAGTATCATTATTTCTCTTACCTTGAATTATTTTTCTTCATAGCGCTTTTCTCTCCTTGACATTATATATGTCATATATATGTATATATTATATATATATGTATTATATATGTATACATATATGTAACAATTTTCAATGACATTAGCTTTTCCTTTGGGTAAAGTATTTTTTGTTTCTAAATAGTATGCAGACATTGCTAATTCTTGATTCATAAAATAAACTATCATTTGACTTATTGTTATGACCAATGATAATCAAGCTCTCTTACATTGCCCCTTTTCCTTCTCCCCATCCTCTCAATACCATGACTTTTTATTAAATAATCACTCAGTTATTAATATGAATAAGTTAGCACTGTTATAAATTAATCCCACACAATGAGTATGCTTCTTCTTTTGCATAATTTCTCACTTTACTTGGAGAAGATTTTAAGAACTTCTATAGAGGAGAAAAAGATGGTTGCTTACAAAGAAACATGAATCACATCAACATCCAACTTCTCATCAGCAAATGTAGACAGTAGGGGGTCAATGGAATAAATCTTGAAGTGTTAGAAAAAAAATAAGTTGCAATCTATAAATCTGTGTAAAGCCAAAATGTTGATAAAGAATTAAGGGCAAAATAAAGACATTTCCAGACATACACAGATTCAGAAAGTTTATTTCCTATGCACTCTGTCTACAAATAAAAACATTTTCTGAGAATTGTACCCCAGAAAACAACAATCCACAAAAAAATCCACAAAACGCAGGAAGCCTAGGGATTTAGTAAATGTTAGAATTAATGTAGGATTTGTTTCCTAGGATCAAAGCTAGGAAGCAAGTATAGAAATAAATCAGTAAAAATTAGATCATTTAACAAATAGTGTGATTTAAAAGGTGTATTAGTCTGACATCGATCTCTTTGAATAGCAATAAAAATGAAAGTGCCTTATAAATGCCAGGAAAAACAAGCTATCCCATACATTTTTGGTCCAAATATGACATAATTTTGAGCAATTTTTGATGGAGCTTAAGGAAGGAGCTTCCATCTATCTCTTTTGTTGATTATTTTCTTTGTGTGAAGATTTGGTGTCAAAGGAATATTTAAAGACTCACTACTTGGTTCTGCAGTGAATAGTATTCATATAGTTATGATGTTATAAATGCTATTTATTGATTTTTAAAGTTTATAATCAAGCTGTAAAACAAGCACAAAAGACTTCATTATGTTTTCCTAACAGAATATAAATGTTATGAGCCCTAACCTATAAAAGTGGTGGTAGAACTATCAGAATGTGGTAGTTAAAGGAGGGAGCTGAGGAGGGGACAAGGTAAAGAGGTGTCATTTAATATATAAGCCCCAATTTACTCATTTTCTGTGGTAAGGAGTTAAGAGAATTAATATAAAGTTGATAGAAGAAATAAACTTTAATCATATTACATGATTATATATAAAGTTATGTATAAAATTATAAAATTAATTAACAAAACCAAAATTTAATAAAAGAAACAAGGTTTGGGTGTTTGAATAAGAGAGAAAGCCAATTAGATCTAATCTTTAGATCTAATCTTTAATAAAAGAGAGTTAATACATATTATTCAAAGTTCATAAATCAAGAAATAGAAGTATATAATTTAAAATTAAAGTTATAAACACCAAGAAGAACTTAAAAGTGAAATATTTAAAGATGGTTACTTTGGGGAAGAATAAAAACTAAGATGTGTGATTTTATTTATTTTTTAATTTTTTGTTTTTTAAATGTGACTATATCACTCTTCTTAAAAAGAATAGATAGCAAAATTATAAAATTATTTCAAGATGCTTTTTTTAAAGATTTTATTTATTTGAATGAGAGAGAGAGAGCACAAGTGGGGGCAGGGGCAGCAGGAGAAGGAGAAGCAGGCTCCCCACTGAACAGGAAACCAGACAGATGTGGGGCCTGATAACTGGATCATTACCTGAGCTGAAGGAAGATGCTTAACCAACTGAGCCACCCAGGTGCCCCTTTCACAATGCTTTTAAGGAGGCACTTGGTTTGGGTGAGCTGCAATGTTCTATCTACAATGACTATCTTATAACACCTTAGCAATTCTAAAAACTTGTTTGCTCAGTCTGTTACAATGGTATCCACTTTTGTAGTGGAGAACAAAAAAGAATACTGAAATGTATTTTTAACCCTTTTGCTTTTCTGGGTTATGCTAGAGAGAGAGTCTGGATTAAAATTGAAAAGTGAGATGTGAGAGTTAACATCTGGGCAAGAGGCCTGTTGGAGTCAACATCTCAATAATATAATTATGTTTATGGGAGAGCCACTTTTGTGATGGTGGAGTAAGGACCTCCATAATCTGTTTCTCCATAAAAGCAATGAACTCACTGGCAAAAATTGTCAAAACAAAATTTTTTTTAGAACTCTGGAAATTAACAAAAGGTTTGCAACAACTTGAGAACATTTATTTGAGAAAAATGGCTAGATCTAGGTAAGAACAGCAAATTTTGTACCATTTAACTTTCTCTATTCCCACTTCCCTCTCCTCAGTTCTGTGGTAACCTTGAAAACCTAGAAGCCTAGAAGACAATGGAGGGAGGTATAATTGGTTTGGAGCTTCCCAGAAGCCCCATCCAAAGAGAATTGTCACTATTTTACCTGTGTGAAAGTTCCCTGGAATTTACCACTCTCAGTGCTTGTCTTTGATATGACTCAGAACTCAGTGTGAACAGTGTTTTCCCCATGGCACTTGTCAAAAACAATCAGCAGCAAATGTTTAACATAGCAGCTGCCTGAGGCAGTAATGATAGTTGGGGCAAACAAGGTGCTGACAAAAAAACTTAAAAGGAAATCCTGAGAAATGAGATGTACATAGGGGCTTTGAAAAACTTCAATATATTCCTGGGAATCTAGAAATTCATACAGATGAATAGGGCTATGCACATGCCCAGAAAGGATCTGAGAAGGCCCTATTCTCTAAATGACCTTGAGATTCTGTAAAAGTATGAAGTAAAGACTAAGGCAGTGTTGCAAACTGCCTGCTGGAGTGTTGAAACACTACCCTAGCACAGAGACAGATCTTCTCTGCAAAGATTGTGAGAAGTTTTGGTTCCAGGCATTTAAGGAAATCTGTCCATTCATTATCTGATCACTAAGTTAGCTGAGCAAAGACTTCAGACCACACACAACAAAGAATACACACTTTACACAAGTAGTTTAGAAAAAGCACCAAACTAACAAACAAACAGTGGCTGTAATAAATGCTGGGGGTAGTGGTGGTGGCAGAATCTGATTTCCAGAGTTTCCACATTATGCTATTTTAAATGTATTTTAAAATGTATTTGAACTAAATATTGAAACATGCAAAGAAATATAGCCCATAAGCAGAAGAAAAACTATCAATAGAAACTTCCCATGTGGACACCTAGAAATTGGACTAACTGGACAAAAAATTTAAATTAGTGATTACCAATATGTCAAGAACTAAAAGAACTTATATCTAAGGAACTAAAGGAAAGTATTAGAAAAATGACTCAATCAAATATAGAATATCAAGAAAGAGATAGATATTATTTTTAAAAAGAACCAAATAGTTCCAGAGCTTAAAAATACAATAACTGAAATGAAAAATTCACTAGAGAAGAACAAGAGTAGATTTGAGCTGGCTGAAGAAAGAACTAGCAAATTTAAAGGTAGGTCAATTAAAATTATTCAGTCTGAGAAACAAAAAGAAAAAAGACTTTAAAAAATTAACAGAGGGGTGCCTGGGTGGCTCAGTTAGTTAAGTGTCTGCCTTCGGCTCAGGTCATGATCCCAGGGTCCTGGGATGGAGCCCCACATCAGGCTCCCTGCTCAGTGGGGAGTCTGTTTATCCCTGCCCCTCCCCACACCCCCACTTGTGGTCTCTCTCTCTCTTTCAAATGGATAAACAACAACAAAAAAATCTTAAAAAGAATTAACAGAACCTCAGAGACAAGTGGGACACCATCAAGCATACCAAATATTCATAAAGGGAGTACAAGAAAGTGAGGAGAGAAAGGGGTAGAAAGACTATTTGAAGGAATCATGGTCAAAGCTTCCCAAATTTTGGATACATTAATCAAATATTTAAGCAACTTAATGAACTCCAAGTAGGAAAACTCAAGGATATCCCCACCTACATACAGCATGACCAAACTATCAAAAGGCACAAAGAAAAAATCTTGAAAACAGTAAGACAGAAGTGCTTCATCACATACAAGGGATCCTGAATAAGATTAACAGCTGATTTTTCATCACAAACCATAGAAGCAATGATATGATATATTCAAAGTGATGAAAGAAAAAGTCTTTCAACCAAGAATTCGATATTAGCAAAACTATCTCTCAAAAAGAAATTAAGACATTCCTGGATAACAACAACAATAACAACAACAACAACTGAGAAAATTTGTTGCTAGCATAACTGCCTTACACGAAATACTTAACCACAGGGCAACCACTAAGAAAATAACTAGAAAAATATAGTATAAGAAAAGAAATGACAATGAAGTTAAAATGGTACACTAGAAAATATCTAACACAAAAGAAGGCAGTTGGAGGAGTAGAGGAAAAAGACATAAGACATATAGAAAACAAATAACAAAAGGGCAGACATAAATCCTACCTTATCAGTTGTATTAAATGTAAATGGATAAAACCCTCCAATCAGAAGGCAGGGATTGGTCAAATTGGTCAAATATCCACTTATATGCTGCCTACAAGAGACCCAGTTTATAGTCAAAGATACAAATAGGTTGAAAATAAAAAAGACAGAAAAAGATAAGCAATGCAAACAAATATAAGAGAACTGGACCATACTAATAACAGATAAAATAGATTTTTAGACAAAAGTTGTTACTAGAGACAAAGAAGAACATTTTATAATAATAAAAGTGTCAACTGGTCAAGAAGACGTAATAATATATACATCACAGCAGAACCACAAATAGATTGAGGGGAGAAATAGATAATTCAACAACAATAGTTGGAGACTTCAACACCCCACTTTTAATATAGACAGGAGACCTTAATAGAAGATTAATAAGGTTCAAAGACTTGAACAACACTAAAACGCACTAGACCCTGACAGATTTCTATCCCACCTGTCATTCAACCCAACAACAGCAGAATACACATTCTTCTGAAGTACACATCACCTCTCTTCTGTGCACATATGTCCAAATCTTTCTCTGCCTCCCTTTTATAAGGATACATGAACCCTGATTTCATTTAAGCCTCACCCCAGATAATCTAGGATAATATCATCTCAAGGCCTTTAACTTAATCACATCTGCAAGACCCTTTTTTTTTTTTTAATAAAGATTTTATTTATTTATTTGACAGAGAGAGACACAGCGAGAGAGGGGAACACAAGCAGGGGGAGTGGGAGAGGGAGAAGCAGGCTTCCCGCCGAGCAGGGAGCCCGATGCGGGGCTCGATCCCAGGACCCTGGGATCACGACCTGAGCCGAAGGCAGATGCTTAACGACTGAGCCACCCAGGCGCCCCTGCAAGACCCTTTTTCTAAATGAAATCATATTTACAGGTTCCAGAAATTAAAACCTGATATCATTAGGAGACATCATTCAGCCCACTAGAGGAAGCTTTTAAAAAACACACATGCTTGGGTACCATTTCTAGAAATTCTGATTTCATTGGGTTGAAGTGAGCCCTCGGCATTCATAATGTTTTTAAAGCTTTCCAAATGTATCCAGTATTTCAAACTATTGCTGTGGGCAAGTCATAGATAAACTAATGAATAGGAGTTACCTTGTTTATTTCTTTTTGTTTCATTCTATCCACTCAATCCTTTAATAAAATCTCCTTCTCCTTTCAACATGACAGTGGAATTAACCTGCTGCCTTGGTAGCTTCTACTAAGAATGGATTGTCAGGTAACTAATTAATATTAAATTCACATTAAGTTAATTCATGTTCACCATGATAAAAAAAATCCAAGTAATTTTAAAAAGAACTAAGGTGGGATTTCAGACACATTGCCTGGTGGTTAAAGAAATCTTGTGGGGAAAGAAGGGACATTTCTGGTATAGGAGAGTTTCAGTGTACCATGGAAATCACTCCAGACAGGGATCAGAATTTATTTTTTTTTATTTAACAGACATATATAAAATGTTATATGTTGCTGACATAATTTAAACACTTTACAAATTTAATTCCCTACAGCATCATGAAGTATGTACTATTATAATGCCCATTGAACAAATGAGCAAACTGAGACGCACAACAGTTAAGGATCTTCCAAATGACACCCAGTAATAAGTGCCTGGGCAGCCCAGCTCCAGAGCAACAGTGTCCAAACACTACCCACTGTTCTTTTGTACCTTCTCATCTCTACTGTATCTTCTCATGTCTGCTCTGCTATACCTGCACTGTGTGGTTTTTTAAAAACCTGTTAACATCTCTGGGCTTGTTTTCTCATTTTTAAAATAAAAATTGTTTCCAGTTGGAGGTGGATATCATTCTACACACAGAGTCCAACCAACTGCTTTCTGACTGATAGAGGCTTTCTTTTATTTGTCTGCCCCCTGCCTTTTCTATTAATCTGTATGCTAGGCTGCCACACTTTATTTGAACCAAGGACTATAAAACATGAGTATCTTAGAAAGTCCAGTCTACAGTAAATCTCTGAAATAGTCTGGTCTGTTCATTTCACAGGTGAAAAAAATGAGACAGAGGAAGAACTATAGGACCAGTCTTCTAACTTCCAGGCAGCAACTTTTACCATTTATGTACATGAATTACTAGGGATTTTTTTTAAAGATTTTATTTATTTATTTTGAGAGAGAAAGAGAGAGAGCGTACAAGTGGGGGGTAGGGGCAGAGGGAGAAGCAGACTCCCCACTGAGCAGGGAGCCTGATGCGGGACTCGATCCCAGGACCCTCGGATCATGACCTTAGCCTAAGGCAGATGCTTAACTTACTGAGCCACCCAGGCACCCTAGGGATTTGTTAAGATACAAATTATATTTGGCAGGTCTATGGTGGTGCCTGAAATCCTGCATTTCTAACAAGCTCCTAAGTGATACTGATGCTGTTGGTCCATACTTTGAATAGTGAAGTTCTAGATAGAACCCAGCACTTCAGGTCTATGTTACACTTGGAAAAAAATTATGTCTGCCCAAATCTCTAGGGACATGACCAGTATTATCTCAGGAAACTCCATTAGGCTTGTGACCATGGCAACAAGTACAATTACAAACATTTTGGAATTTGGAAGTTGGAAAATGACCATGTCACAGCTGATGAGGAACAGAAGAGAGAGTGGAAGCTGAGAGCTGAGGACTTGTTTGGGGTCAACAAGCTTGGAACATAGGGTGGCTTTGTATATGAGGATTATGTTGCTTGCAAGTTATAGAAATCCAAATTACAGTAACTTAGGCAAAAAGGGGAACATATTGACACACAATTAAAAAGTCTGGGGTCAGGTCTGGCTTTAAACAAAGCTGGATTCAGGTGCTCAAATAATGTCATCAAATTTATCTCTTATCATCTATGTGTTGACTTCATTCTCAGATAGACTTCACCTGCTGTGGTGAACAGCAGAAAAGAGCATGCCACTTTCCCAATAGTTCCAACAAATATCCCTGACTATTATTTTCATTGGCCAGTCCCAGGTTATGTGCTTCCTCCAGAACCAGTCACTGTGGCTGGAAGAGGATTGTGCTCTAATCAGGTTGCCTGGGTCAAATGTCCCTTCCCAGAACTATGATAAATCCCATCCAAAATACACGGACTGGGAGTTGGGGAAGAGAGTTGTCTCAGAATGAGGTCAGCAGGAAGGGAAATGCATGTGGAATAAGCAAAAATAATAGACATTCATTCTAGAGAGTAGGGCCAGTTGAGCAACTGAAGGTGTTAAGAGCTTGACTAGGAGGTCAGAGGCTCAGCAAGGTGCTGGGATTTGAAGGGTTAACTCACCTACTAGCACAAATCCATCTATGGTGCTATTCCAGTGGTATGACTCTATTTTTATTCTTGCTAAAGAAGTGCTTCTCAGGGGCACCTGGGTGGCTTACTTGGTTAAGTGTGGGACTCTTGGTTTTGGCTCAGGTGATGATCTCAGGGCTGTGGGATCGAGCCCCGAGTCAGGCTCCATGCTCAGTGCAGAGTTTGCTTGAGATTCTATCTCCCTCTGCCTCTCTGCTCCTCTCCCCACTCACATGCACTCTCTCTCTCTCTCTCTAAAATAAATAAATAAATAAAATATTTTTTAAAAAGGAGTGCTTCTTAGATTTTGATTCAGGAGGTCCAGGGTGGAGTTCAAGAATTCACATTTCTAACAAACTCCCAAGTGATATTGATGCTGCCGGTTCATGGACCACATTTTGGTGTGGCACTGTGTTGAGGTATCAACTTCAATCTTTTCTAGCTTTTCTAGCTTGATTGCTCTTCCCTTGAAATGGTAGGGACTCAAAACTTCTTAGTAGGCTCTGTCCTGCTGTCAGTCATCTCTCTCAAGGATAACATGGGGAGGGAGGCAGCCTTTCTGTCAGAATCATGGGCTTCCTCATTTCCCTACTGCAGGCCTATACAGATTTAAGGCGTTGAACCAGAGGAGATCCCTGGTTTAGGGTTCAGGGAAAGTTAGTTTGCTGGCTCATGGTCAGCATTTCATTCAATAAAGAAGCCAGAGATTACTCCACTTCCTGCTGCTCACTTATGATTCTTTAGCCCTAAACTAGAGAGATTTGCCAAACCCCAGATGACAGCAATTGCATGAGTGGGCCCTGCTGAGGCCAATGCAAATGAGCAGAACTGCCCAGTTGACCCACAGGTTGACAAGCCATACCAAATGGCTGTTTATGGGCCACTGAGGTTTGCAAGACTGCATTACTGTGGCATTAGATTACTAAAAAGCTATCTATGTGAAGTTGGGCAAATTTTTAACTCTAAGTCTCTTCCTTTGTAAAATGGGAATAAACTCACATAGAATTATGTGACTATTAAATAAGGAGTGTGAAAAACTTAACACAGTACTCCAGTAAGTGGCAGAATTAAAACTACAGTTTGCCTTTCTAAAGCTGGTCTTCAGAAAGCCTTATGGAGAAAGAAAAGTCCTTGTAGAATAAAGAAGAGATAATGTGAGAGACAGAAGAGAGAAAGAAACAGTGATCTCTGCTTGGCATCAGGCACTTTCCAAAATCCTTTATTTTATTTTATAGCATTCTATCTTTCTTACCAACTTATGTGCTAAGTTTTATTATTCCCTTCTTACAGAGGAGGAAATCATGACTCAGAAAAGTGAGCTGAATTTTGTCAGTCAGACAGCTAGTAGTGGAGGTGCTGGGTTTAAAACCCTTAAGTCTTTCCCATTCTAATGACCTTGCTCTTTCCATTGTGAAAACCTGATTCAAACCTTAATCACATTACAGTTTTTATTAAAATATTGTATAAAGGGCTCCTACTACAGAGTAAGAAAACTGATGTCATAGCTAAATCTTTCAAATTTCATTTTTGCTTTTCCCATTTGACTTAATAGATTTTTCTTCTTTCTTTCTAGAATCAATCTTTCTTCTTCTCTCCCTAAATCTCTCTGTCTCTGTGTCTTCATCTCTGTCTGTCTCTGTCTCTGTCTTCTGTCTCTCTCTCTCTCTCTCTTTCTCCTTGCTGCCTTCAGATTTCTGGAGTTAAAATTCAAGTGGAAGACAAGTGACTCAGCAAGCTGGATGTTAATCTCAATGGTTTATTTTTTCTTAAAGGGAAAAAAATGATCTTAGCAGCATATCTAGAAAGAGGGGAATGAAAATTTTAAAGCTTTTGCAGGAAAAGCATTTTAGAAATACACAGCCTATATAGCACTTTTTTCTTCAACCAGATAGGAAAAGAGGCCCCACCTCACAGCAGAGCTTCAATAAACGTCTATATACCATTTACACTCGCACAAACAAGTTATTTTTTCTTCCTATGTTTAATGCCTATAAGAAATGAGGGCTAGGATTGACTTTGTCAAATTTGATCCCTTGCCTCTAACTCTTGATCTGCACACATATAGCTTTTCTATTTTTATTCACAGAAACAAAAGGCTCAGAACTCATCGTTTCCATTTTGAGCCATATGACCTGGATTTAGGTGATGTATTGGTCACAACAGGCTAGACTATACTGCAGTTCATAATGGCTTAACATAATAAACGTTTATTCTTTTACTCACTACTTGTCCAATACAAATTAGCAGGGCCTTTCTTCATCATAATCACTAATGGATTTCCACTGATGGAAACCCCAATGTGGGCTTCTATGATTGTAAATAAACCTGGGGAGAAAGGAGGAATCAGTCAAGCAGAGGAACTTAAATGCTAACACTGGAAGAGACATACATCACTCCTGCTCATATTTAACCACGCAAACCAAGTCATCTGGCCTCTCTTGCTTTAGGGGGTGGTAAAGTGTAGTCTCCCATATTCCTAGAGAAGTAGAGCAGGAATTTTTATGAACAGCCCTAATAACTAGTCCAGCTGGCCTCTCTGATGGCCAGGTAGGATTCTTGCCTCTCCTGGACCAATGATAGAATAGGTCCCTTGTCAATTCACTTTCCTCTTGGGTAGACTAACTTCTCTTGGGGAAAAAAATGATGCCATATCTTATTATATAGCTTACAGGTTAACATGTACAAGGAGTATAAATATTTCAGTGCTTTGAATATTGTAATATAGAATTTTATTTTTAAAATGATATATACTTGGAGATCACCCCCTTAAAAATAGGCAAGGTTCTTTTTCAGTTCATTCTTAATTCTAGTGTTATCTGAAAAGGGTCTCACATTGCTTGTTTTCTCTCTCTCTCTGGAAGATGTCAGGAGATATTAGATTTGTGGTTTTATTTAACCTTTCATCTATAATGATGGCTGAGCTCCAGGCAGTTAAAACCTCATTCATATTAGAGATGCAAAATTTAACTTTCCAAGGTGGACTGACCTTTCAAATATGTAAAATTTATTTTAAGAAACTGCATGTATATGTCTAAATTTTAGCAAAATGCATGTCCTCTTTTGGTATCCTAGAAAGAGCTTGTCATATTTTCTACCAAATAGAGTTGAGATAAGTTGATCTAGAAAGCTGGACACACTATATGGAAGCAGTTTCTAGACATTTCTGTCCAGTAGAACTTTCTGTGATGCCAGAAAATATTCTATAGCTACATTGTCTAATGGGCTATTTAGCACTTGACATGTGGTCAGTGTGACTGACAAACTGCATCTTAAATTTTGTTTAATTTCAAATAATGCAATATATGTTAAGAAAGAAAAAAAAGAAGAAGAAGAAGGTAGCAGGAGGGGAAGAATGAAGGGGGGGAATCGGAGGGGTAGACGAACCATGAGAGATGATGGACTCTGAAAGGCAAACTGAGGGTTCTAGAGGGGAGGGGGGTGGGAGGATGGGTTAGCCTGGTGATGGGTATTGAGGAGGGCACGTTCTGCATGGAGCACTGGGTGTTATGCACAAACAATGAATCATGGAACACTATATCTAAAACTAATGATGTAATGTATGGGGATTAACATAACAAAAAAATTAAAAAAAATAAAATAAAATAAAATGAAAAAAAAATTTTGTTTAATTTTAAGTAATTTAAATTTAAATCTTAATAGTCACGTGTGGCCAGTGACTACTGTATTTTATAGTGTATTTCTGAAGCTGGGCTTTCAATAAATGTTTATTATTGTTCAAGTAAAAAAAAACCCCACTAAAATGCATTCTTAACTTGAAATAAAAGAAGCTCATGTATGCATCCCTGGTCTGTATGCTGAAAACCTAAGACTGCCACAGGAATGTTTTCTAATTCTGGGGTATGGGCATCTTGGATTCTAGCAACCTGCAGAATCGCTTCTTTGGGAGTGGACTCTGGGTTAGGCCCTGCTGGGTGACAGTGTTAGACTATAGGACAGGTGGAGGGAAAGTCAGTGATTGTCCTAGAGCAGAATTATTATGTCAGTCATTGTGGTGGCCCTGATACCTTCTCTTGGTAAAGCCATGGGTTCAGGGAGGAGGCCTTGCCAGCTTGTGGTGAAAAAGATCTGAGCCTCACAAATACACAATCATCTCATTATTTACTCCCATTATTATCTTTCCTCAACACTGATGGGGCTCAAAGTTGATAGCTTTACCTCTTCCACCCTCATTTTAGTAAACCTTCCCCATCATCCTGTGAAATGACAATTGCTCTTTCCTCAAACTTTTCTGAAGTATTAAACAAACAATTTAATGTCCCCCCCAATAGAGACACAAAAATCAAACCTTATAAATCACCCCTACTCAATATAGTTATTTGGGAGTGAGCACTGACCACCAACATCAGGACAAAGCAGTTGGGGGTATCTTCTTTTTTCTGATTTGCCCAGGATCTCCAATCTTTAATAAGTGCCATCCACTGTGCTGAGCCCTGAGTATATAGAGAGGAAGTACACAAGGTCCTTCTTTCAGGAAGTACCAGCAACTAGTGGGACATAGACATATAGAGAGTTAATTCATGATAAAACACAAGAGTAGTATGAGGTACTTGGGAACACAGGATAAGCAGTGACATATGGAAATATTCAAAGTGAGATTAATATTTCCCTTAATTACTTGCAATTCAGAGAAAGAAATATTTCCAAAAATGTTTATGGCAGAAACTGTCTCAATACTCTCCAATCCTGTTGCTTCTTTCTGGTCTCACAGGCTACATTACAGTACCCAGCCTCACTTTTATTTAGTCTGAGGCCATGTGACAAGACTCTGGCCAATGCATCTGCCCAAATTGACGTGTCTCCTATAAAAACTCATGTTTTATTCTTCATGTTCTCTCTTACAGAAATCATGAAAGCCAAATACAGAGGATGGTAGCACCATGAAATGAATGGAGCTGGGGCTTTGAAACACTGCTTGGAGGAGACACCAGGAAAGCCTCATGAATCTAATTGGGCCATTATGTGAGAAATAAGCTTTTATGGTATTAAGCCACTATAATTTGGGAACTGTTTGTTATAACATCAATTATCCAATTGGCTTCAACTTGGATATCAAATATAATCACAGAATTTTAGAACTTAGAAAGCTCTCAGTCTACTTAATCTCTTCATTTCACAGAAGAAGAAATGAAGTGACTTGCATTCAGCCATCTTTAGGATATAACAAGACTAGAATCCACTCTCCCAATTCTCAGGGAAAGGCTGGTTTCATCAGGCCAAAGTTGCCTCTATTAGTCTATACATACTTTTCAGCACACCAGTGAAACAGAAACACACAGGTTGAATTTTATGGAAAATAAAAGTTGTCTGTATGAGGAAAGGAACATTGAGATTTAGCCAAAAGTGATTTATTTTGATATTAGCATATTTAGGTTGTTTTTCAAGTACTGAATTTAAAACAGGGTTGGATTTATTATTGGGACAATTTTAGGTTTATCATCAGAACAGTGCCTTATTATATTGTTTGTTTTGTTTCACTATGCCTGGTATTTAAGTTTATCCATTGCCAGGAGGTGAGACGTTGAAATTCTTTGAGTGTAACATATGGGTTCATCAATTTCTGAGAAAAATAGTCTGTAACCTTGCAGACCTTCAATGTCATGAGATTGAACTCTGAGTTTCCTAGTCCATGGACTAAATCTATGGCACCTATACTTTCTAGGATAAAGTGGGACAACAACAACAACAAAAACCCACACAGGGTAATTGAATTGCTTCAACAAATGCTGTTGTTTGCATGATCAATTCCATTCTCCCCTTCTATCATGGATACCAAATCTTGATGCATTTGTGTGGCAAGAAGCCTAGCCCAGGTGATGAATGGTGATGGATGCAGACCAGACGTGGCAGTCTTGGTCTCCTTAGCAAGTGATTTGTCTAAAAGTAGGAGTAGAACCACATTATGGTCAATAAAATATAACTAAAAATCTGCTGGAGGCTTTTGGGAAATATTTTGCTCTCTGCTAAGAAGGAGGTACTGAGGAAATGCCATTATTGTCTGTCCCTTCCTTCTTACATCTGGATTTATTTTCATGAGGACGTGACTCTAGGAACTGCAGCCATAGTCCAAGGGTGGGAAACAACTAATTGTGAGTTGGGACATTTTTTTTTCCATATCCCTTTACAATACTCCCTCCTGACAAGTGCACACTTGCTTGGTTTTCAAGTCACTGGAATTGAGGGACTAAGGATTAGGCACTGTATAGGTTCCCAATAGGTTAATTTGGTTCTAGTCCCTGACTCTTTCTCTAATAAATTAGACTAGCTACCATGTTTCCATCTCTTCTATCTGCTCTGAAAAATGGTTATACACATAATATTTGACCTCAAGTTTCTTATTTGTAAAATGGGGGTAATAAAAACCTATCCGATATTGTTATTGAAGGGATTGTATTAAATTCATTTCTTCAACTAATATTTACTGAGTGCCTATTGTGGGACAGAAATTGTGGTAAGCACAGATGATATTAAATGAACAAAGTAAAGACAATCTCCAGCCCTCATGGGACTTCTGATCTGGTAGTAAAGACAGGGAAAGGAAGGAAGGAAGGAAGGAAGGAAGGAAGGAAGGAAGGAAGGAAGGAAGGAAAGAAGGAAAGGAAAGAAAAAAGAAAGAAAGAAAGAAAATATACCAAGAATAAGAAATTGTAATAATTGCAATGAGCTGGACCAGATGGGCTGATGGAAAAAAACAAGTGCACAGAAGACCTCCAAGAGGTGATGAGAGTTAACCTGAGAAGGATGTAATAGAGCCCATCAGGTAAAGAACAAGGAGCAAGCGAAGAGATTTGTAACAGACAGAACAGCAAGAATGAAAGCCTTGAGATGGGAGGAGTTTGGTTGTTCTGGGAGAAGCAAGAAGGCCAGTGTGGCTGGGATGTGGTGAGTTAAAGAGAGGGCAGCAAGAGAATGGCAGGGACTTAGTCATGTAGGATTTCATAGGCCGTGATAAGAAATGTGGATTTGATTCTAATCCCAATGGGAAGTCTTTGAGGAATTTTAAGTAGTGACATAATATTATAGGATTTTTAAAGTCAAAACTAGCTTTTGTGTGAAACGGGGTTGGAAAGATTTAGCAGTAGAGAGGGGAAGATCAGATAGGAGGTTACTGTGGTGCTATAGGCAAGAGATGGCAGAGGCTTAGACTAGGAGAATGATGTTAGAGGTGCTGGAAAGAAGTGTAGATTTAAGATAAATTTAGAAAATAGAGTCAACAGGATTTGCTGATGGATTGGGTGTGAGAGGTAAGAGAAAGGAAGAATTAAAGATATCTTCCAGATTTTGTGTTTGAATATCTGGTTGTATGGTGGAACTACTTTCCAAGAGGAAAAGATTAGAAAGGGGAGGTTTTGTACTTGGGGTAAAAATCAACAGTTTAGTGTAGACTTGTTTGGTTTTTTTTTTTTTTTTTTTAAGATGGCTATGGACCATTTATATGGAGCTGTCAGGCTGGTAGTTGAATGTATGTCTATATATAAGTCTAAACTGGTATATTAGTTAACTATTGCTGTGTAACAAACCACTCCAAAAGTCAGCAGCTTAAACAATAACTATTTGTCCTGTTATATTTCTTCAGGTTGGCAAATTATCTTGGATTAAGCAGGGAGTCTTATTTGGTCTCACCTGGGTTCCCTAATGCATCGGTAGTCAGCTCTGAGTTGGCTAGGTGGTTTGCTGCTGGGGTTGGTTGATTGTCAGTTGGTGTAATGATCTCTGTGGTTTTTCATTCTTTAGTGGGATTCCTTGGGCTTGCTCATATAATAGAGGGAGGATTCCAAGAATAAGTAGAGCCTTAAGTTCACAATTGGTACATCATCACTTCCCCAGTATTCCATTTACCAAAGAAAGTTATAAGGCCAGCCCAAGTTCAGTAGGTGGAGAAATAGACTCTGCCTCATCATGGGAGCAGTTGTAAAGTCACATTGCAAAGGTATGGCTACCAAGAGGCCATTAATTGGGGCCATCAATGCCATTAATTGACTAAATTATAGGTTATAATTTGAGAGTCTTCAGCACATAGATATTAGTTAAAAACATGGAAACAACTGAGCTCAGCTAGAGTGAAAGTGTAGATGAAGAAGAGTCTTAAGAAATTCCATTTGGCCTGTGAGGTTGGGGTCAGCAAAAAGACTTAGAAAGTCAGGTGAAGTAAGAAATAGAAGCATATAAAGAAGAAATTGGCATGTATTAATGTATAATAAACTGAGTCTGAATATAGCTCATATTCATTTGTTGAAGTTGTCCTCAGTTTAGGGCATTTAGCTAGCTCTGTGGTAGAAAAAATGAGGTACAAACTATAGTCCTACTGTAGAAACCATACTGAATGTATACTTTAGTTGGAGAAAATAGCCTCATGCTTAGATAATATTAATAACAATGTAGGACAACTATATACAGGAGTTTCTCAAGAGCCCATCACTGAGAATCCGTTAGCAAGAAAAAAGTCAATCCTTTGGCTGGTTACATGGATGTTTTCAGTTTGTGAAAAGTTCCTCAAGTCATATACTTATTATTTGTGTAATCTTCCATGTATATGTTATACTGCCATAAAAAGGTTTTTTTAAGATTTTATTTATTTATTTGAGAGAGAGAGCATGTGAGAGAGAGAGAGAGAGAGAACGAGCAGAAAGAGGGGCAGAGAGAGAAGCAGACTCCCCGCTGAGCAGGGATCCCAGGACCCTGGGATCATGACCTGAGTCAAAGGCAGACACTTAACCAACTGAGCCACTCAGGCACCCTAAAAAGTTTTTTTTTTAAAGCTACCTCAGCCCTCTTGATTATTAGTACCTGATAGTTGTTTAGTTTGTATAAAAATACTAAATGTCTTTTCATAAGAATTTACTTTTGTTATATTTATTTACATATATGTGATATATTCACATATGTCTCAGAACCAAAATTTAGAAAAGTTGGTGTGTACTTTTTTTTTTTTCCACATTGGGCAGGGAATGTGACCAGAAGCAGTGGGAATGCCAAAGGATGTACTTTACAAAGGCTTGAGGATAAACAAAATAATCTTTTTTCTCCTTATAAGCAGTTCAATCAGAGTGGATTTAAACAACTTTTATCTAAATAGTTTTGAAAAAATATATATTTTGTCTTTTACCCTAGCTTAAATGAACCCCTAAATGTAAAAGGAATTCAGTTTTCTACATCAACATGCATTGTATTTTTAACACAAGAGCAGAAGAAATTCAGAGGGGAAATTGCTTTTTGTTATAAATTTATGCTAACATAAAGTTCTTCTGAATAAGACAACTGAAGAAAAAATTGGAACAGTTAGAAAGAAAAGAAGACCTTGCAGGGGAAAAAAGGCCAAATCAGATAGGGGCTTGCTTGGAAAACTGGAATGGGGATAAATTGGCTGGGCCAAAAAAGAGAGAGTAGCTTTTAGAAAATTAACTATAGAAATCATCACACCATCTAAAGTAGGTTCAAATGATTTAGAGATGCTGGGGAGGAGGGATGGCAAAACAGCTCAAATCTTCAGAAGACTTGCATCATGTTCTATGAAAAGATGAAATGTAAGCAGATCTCCTATAACTAAAGCAAATAAAAGATTATTATTAGCTATATATCTATAGTGTGTGAGCATGGTCAGTGACTGAACTCTCACATTGTTGGCTGAATTGCAAGGCACTTAGAGATGATGAGATATAAGGACCCTTAATTCATCAGGAAACTGAGCCCTAGAGAGACTAAAGAATTTTCCAAAGGCTCACTGAAGAGCTAACAATACAGAGGTAAGGGGCTGCTCTGAGTCAGTCACCTCAAAGTCTAAGCAGACAGGCTTGCTGAATTCTTGTAGGTAAACCATGCAAAAAATGGACTTTGTGGAAAGATGCAGTTGGTGTGGACTTTTTTTTTTTTCCACATTGGGCAGGGAATGTGACCAGAAGCAGTGGGAATGCCAAAGGAAGTACTTTACAATGGGTACCAATTTCTGTAAGAGTGAGTGTGGCAGTTAAAAAAAAAATGGCCGCAAGTTCTTTGACATTCCTTTTACTGAGAGCTTGGGTGTCAATGTTACCTCCCTTGGATCTGGGTTGGCTTGTGACTGCTACCTGAAGAATGACTTGGGAAGCAAGAATAAAGGCCAAGACACTTGGTCAGAGGCTGTTGTTGACATTCAGAATGATGGCAGCTTGGACTGGGGGGGGGGGATGATTCTGGAGATAGAAAAAAGTAAAGTTCTAAATTTCACAAACAATGAATCATGGAACACTACATCAAAAACTAATGATGTACTGTATGGTGATGAACATAACATAATAAAAAAAATGGCCAATGAACACATGAAAAGCTAAAAAGAAGTTCTAAATACATTTTGGAGGTAGAATTAGCTGTACTTGATGACAGAATTGATATCAGAAGGTATGGCTTGAGCAATTAAATAGTGCTCATTTCCCTAGGTGGGAAAAACTAGGCATAAAACCCAAAAGTTCTATTTTAGCCATGTTCAATTTGGGATGACCATGAGATATTTTTTCTGTTGGTGGTTGTATGCTAAGTGGGCAATTGGGTCTATAAGCCTGGAGCCACAGGAGAGATCAAAGTTAGATATAGAATTTCCCTTATTACACAAAAATGAGGTGTTTTTTTTTTTTTAACTTGAATTATTCTTTTGACACAGCTGTCTGTCTTTCTCTAAACCCGTGAATCTCAATATCCCCCCATGCTTCTTCACACAACACTGGGGTCATTTTCCTCCATCTTTGTTCTGGTACCTATGAAGAATTTCTTTAGTCATTTTCTTTTGTGAAGTAAAGCAAAGGCCAACCAGATTTCTGGATTTTTAGTTACAGCATAAAAAAAAAAAAAAAAAATCAAGCAAGGTCTGTAGCTTAAATGGCTCCACACCACACATTTGTAATTTCACAGCAGTCCCTAGGAGTTCAAAAGAAATATGGGAGACTCAGAGTCTGAGAAAAAGGTGGTACTCCTCATCAGTTTTGTCTATAAAATTCTGTAACCCAATGCATCGGATCACATCAATTTTTCAGTCTATAGAAGCTTCAAGGGATGGCTTGTCTTCCAGATCTAATAACTCCCCATGGGACTATAGTGCTGGTTGGGCCCCTACTCCAAAATCCACACTGTCCACCTCTCAGAATTACCATTATTTTCTCACTAGGTCATTTCTATTCCCTCTAGCTTGTTAGCCTGACCCCATTAAGTCATAGCTTTGGAAAGATACATCTGTTTAACTCCTTTCCTCAGAAATAATTTCCACCATTTTGGCAATCTTTGTAATTTATCCTTGTCATTGAAAATCAAAATGCTAAAAAGAGTAGAAAAGGATACTTTCCTCCAAGATATGCCACACACCTATGTGTATTGATTCCTGCCCTTAGGAATCTAACTGAGGAATGCCAGTTTTGTAACATAATGAGATAGGTTCTATACAACAGGGTAGGAAAAGGGCAGTTAGTCAGTGGCAATAATTTTGCCCCTTTAGAAAACTAGGACAGTATTATTATCAGAGGGAAAAGTAGCATTTCACAAATGGTTATGATCAGAGACTCTGGGGACTGACCAATCTGAGTATATAATCCTAGTCTGACTCTTGAGTAGCTGTCTGATCTTGAACACAATCATTTAATATTCCTGTAAAATGTTCCTCTCATCTAAATTGTTGCACTTCTAGCTCATCTTTACCATTCAAGTCTTAACTCAGATGTTCCTTCTCTTAGAGGCCTTCTCTGCCTGCTCTCTCATTTAAGGAAACACCCCCATCTCTGGATAATTATTCCCTTAATCATTATGGCACATATTTTTTCCTTGTACTCATGAAAATTATTTGTAATTGTCTTATTTTACAATGTTGGTTTATATGCTTGTTTATGATTCAATTGTTCCTTTCTCCCTAGCTCTGAATAGGTGCTCAATTAATTAATGAAATGTCTGACCAAGGCCAAAATCACCAGCCACTCTGGTAAGAAAACTCAATCCAATTATTTGCTGTCCTCTGCCAAGCACTATCCAATAGAAATATAATGCAAGTCATTTATGCAGTTTTAAATTTTCTATTCACCACATTAAAGAAGTAAAAAAAAAAAGATGAGGGGCCCCTGGGTGGCTCAGTCGTTAAGTGTCTGCCTTTGGCTCAGGTCATGATCCCAGGGTCCTGGGATCGAGCCCTACATCGGGCTCCCTGCTCAGCAGGAAGCCTGCTTCTCCCTCTCCCACTCCCCCTGCTTGTGTTCCCTCTCTCGCTGTGTCTCTGTCTGTCAAATAAATAAATAAAATCTTTAAAAAAAAAAAAAAAAGATGAAATTAATTTTATGATGTGTTCTGTTTATCCAACATATCATTTAAATATGTAATCAATATAAAAATTATTAATGTAAAAATTATTAATGAAATATTTTACATTCTCTTTTTTTGTAGTAAGTCTTTAATATGTGGTATTTGACACTTACAGCACATCTTTATTCAAGTGTTAAATTTTCATAGGAAATCCTTGATTTGTATTTCAATTTTATAAAATTTATGGTTGAAAAAGGAGATTCACATACCCAAGTTGCTCCATACATGCATAAACATTTTCTAATACTTGAATCAATATTAGATTTTAAATGTAAGTTTAAATAAATTAAAATGAAATAAAAAATTCAGTTCCTAATTATAGTAGACACATTTCAAGTGCTTAATAGCCACTAATGTCTAGTGGCTACCATTTTACAGCTCTAGACACTTTGCCAAATTTTTCTCATCATGTTTTCTTGGGAAATGTGTTCTTACAATCAGATTATCTTATTCCAAAGGGAGATGAGATGCTTTTTTAGATAATCTAAGAATATCTAAGAGGAGAAAGGAACTCGAACACATTAAGTGGAGAAGTTTGCCAGGAACTTCAGCAAGGATTTTCCAAATAACCCTTCTAATAAGCCTATGAGTCTGGTTTCACTGTCCCTGTTTTATACATTAGGAAAATGAAAGCTGAGAGTGAGAACTTACTACAAGCACAAAGCATCTTTCTTTCTCTCCAGTGGTTTCCAAATGAGCGGAGTATGCAAAGGGGTACTCACTCTCAGCTTTCTGTCCTCCTCCCTGTGTCTTTCTATGCACTCCACCAAACATCCAAGAGCATGCCCACCTCTTCTGCTTAACACAAGGCAGGCTTTCTTTTTCCCATTCATTGCAAAGCCTGGGGAAGACTGGTCACTTGAAGGTAAGGAGAGCACTGCTTTCCTCAAAGTCAAAGACTCTCTAGACAAAAATTGAGATCATTGCCCACTGTTCTACGGGAAAGACTCTGGGTTGGGATGGCCTCTGGGGAGGTGGAGACCAAGTGGACTGCGATCATTTAAAATCTTCTGCATTCTTTAACTTGGACAACTTTCCTTCTATCCTCCTTTGGAGAAAACAAATTGTATATTTAAAACAAGTTTGAGGTGCCCAGACATCATATGTGTTTATGTACTCAGTTTCTTGAAAGGGTTCAGGGAGGAGAATTTTGATGACTTTATATGTCTGAGATTACTAGTTGACCCTCTGTATCCCTTTGCCTTCCATACTTAGTAGTAGAACATCTTATTTTTTAACTGGGCACATATCCCTCCCCAGAGAACAGTCTATATTTCTCAGTTTTCCTTGTGGCTAACGATGGTCATAAGACTACATTTTGGCCAAGGCACTATAAGAGGAAGTGTTGTATGAGGCTGATGGGAAGTTTCCTTAAAGAAAGAGTCTCAACCCTTCCTCACTGCCTTCCTCCACCGTGCAGGTTGGAATGCAGAGTTGATGCTAGAATTTTAGGAGCTAGATTGGACCATGAGGTAGAGGCCATGTGATAAGGATAATAGATCCACAAGATAAAGGAGTTTAGGTCTTTGGTATCAGGGAGTGCCAAATCTGCCCTGGGTATCTAAATCTAGATTCTCCTTATGTGAGGGGAATATGAACTTTTATCTTCCTTAAGGCACCATTATTTTGCATATTCTGTCACATGTATCTACACCCAAATCCAATGCTAGCTGAAACACATACACTTTTCAAGTAAAAGGCACCAGTGGAAGTGGAACTTCTGAAACTGAAATGGCCCAGTTAATAAGACTAAAAATGGACCAAACATTTAATGGGAGGTGTGAGGCCCCACCTAGCCTGCTCATTATTAAGATGTATCTAATCTCTGGGCTCATCACCCATATTTATTCAGGATGTGATGTACTTCCATTAGGTCCTTAGATTAAATACTAGACCAGAGCATCTCCACAGCATTTTTCCAGATTTTTTTCATTTTATCATTTTTTATCCTGCTGATATTTCTTGATTTTTTTTTTCTTTCTCTCACCTCATTTTGTTCCCCCTAGTGTTTCTACATTTGACTTTCTAGTGTTATGCTTCACAAACATGCAGGGGGAGTATTTTTCTGGTTAGGGAAGGACAGCACAAGGGTTGGACAAGAAGGAGGAAAAAGCTAGCTTTCTGGACTGTCAGAGTGATGCCTAGAATGTTGGCCTCATTACCCCAGCGCTGCTCAATAATGCATGAAAGTCACATGCAAAAAAGTACATATGCAGGGGAAAGACTGGAAAGAATTGTCCAAATTGAGAGCAATGACTACCCCTGAGGAATGAGGTAGAAGCCACACCATAATTTTTTCATATGTACTTTTGAATTATTTGCTGTTTTTTCCTTAGAATGAGCATTTCTTACCCTATAATTTGAGACATGGAAATAACAATATGTTCACAGTCAAGGGGTGGTAGTGATTATAAGGTCATAGAAACCCTGAAATGTTCAGCTGTACCTCTGTCCAAAGGCATTCAAGGCCCAAGACCATACTCTGGAAAACCTTAGCTCTTATTGGATCTGCCCTTGTGCCTTCTGGGAAATTTTCTTCTCTTCTTAGTCAATACTAGGGACTTATTGCTTCCTTCTAAGAACCCAGTTCTCTGTCCAGCTTCATGATTATTAGCTTGTTATTGAATATTGATTGCATTAATAGACACAGATTTCCATGCCTCTTTATTTTTTTTAAGATTTTATTTATTTATTTGAGAGAGAGAGAGAGAGGGAGGGAGAACACAAGCAGGGGAGAGGGCCAGAGGGAGAGGGGTAAGCAGGGAGCCTGACATGGCTCAATCCCAGGACCCTGAGATCATGACCTGAGCCAAAGTCAGATGCTTAACCAACTGAGGTACCCAGATGCCCCCATACCTCTTTTTATCCACAGCATTGGTTAGTGACCTTCCCACTGATTCTGGGCCTGGCCATGAGATGTGTTTGATTAATGAGATAATAGCCATCTTACTGAAAAGTGCATGCCCATCTTCACTTTCTGTCTTGGACGCTTGTACCATCAAGAGGACATGTCTGAGCTAGCTTGCTGGAGGCATGTGAGAGATACATGGAGCAGAGCCAAGGCATCCCAGCTGAGGCCACCTTAGACCAGCCAGCTGATAACCAATCTAGCAGCAGATAGTTGATGTCTGAGCAAGCCCTGCCAAGATCAATCGAGACTGATCCAGGATGCAGAGCTTCCTAGTAGAATCACAGGTTGATGAGAAATAACGGTTGTTATTTTATGATACTTAGTTTTGGGGTGGTTTTTTGCATAGCAATAGCTAACTGATTCAGTAATACACTTCCTTCCCTACCTGCTCCCTCCCACCACCTCACCACAACTAGCTCTGCCGTTTACCATCTTTGTGGCAATATCAGTTAATTTTTTCAGTATAACAAACCACACTCAATTTTTTTTTTTTTGCATAGAACAATAACCATTTATTCATGATTAATCATGAATCTGTGGGTCAGGTATGGGTTCTGGTGATTTGGGTTGAACTTGCCTGATCTTGGTGGGCTTGCTCATGCATCTGTGGTCACCTGGAGGTTTGGCTCATGCTGGCTGATTTATTATGGTGACACTGGGATGATTGGGGTCTCTCTCCATGTGGTCACTCATTATCCAGCGGGCCTAGTTTGAGCTTATTCACATGATGACCACAGAGCTCAAAGAGTATGCAAGAGTGGCAAGTCCTAATGTAAAAGCACTTTTCAAGCCTCTGCTTATATCATGTTTGCTCTATCCATTGTCTGAAGCAAGTCACATGGCTAAGCCCAGAGTCAGTGTAGAAAGGCACTACCAAAAGATGTAGATACAGAGAGGCATGGAAAAAACTGGGGTCACGAGGCAACTGATTCACCACTGTGACATCACACAATTCTTTTGGTTTTTCTGAGCCTCAGTTTCCTCCTCTAAAAAAATGGAGATAATAATACTAACCTGTGATAAGTTGAATTGGGTCCCACCAACAGATGTAGAAATTCTAACTCCTGGTACCTATGAATGGGACCTTATTTGGAAATAGGATCTTTGCAGATGAAATCAAGTTAAGACAAAGTTATTAGGGTGGGCCCTAATCCAAATATAACTACTATTCTTATAAGAAGAGAAAAACACCAGATGAAGACTGAGACACACAGGGAGAATGCCATGTAAGGATGAAGGTAGGTATTGGTATGATACAGCTATAAGTTCACAAATGCCAAGGATTAACAGCCACTACTGGGAACTAGAAAGAGGGGAGGAAAAATTCTATCCAGAGTCTCAGAGGGAACATGGTCCTGCCAACACCTTGATTTTGGACTTCTAACCTCAAGAATTGTGAGGCAATACATTTCTGTTGCTTTAAGCCTCCTGTTTGTAATGCTTTGTTATGGCAGCCCTAGGAAGGTAATACAGAGCCCAAGTCCTCTGGCAAAGCTTTTCATTAAGGGTCAGTGAGAACAGTGGCTGCTAAAGGATGGGCTCTGGTCCTACCAGTGGTTATTCGGAGATAAGGTTTATCATATCTTACATTGGGAGGAAGCTCTTCAAGCACGTATGAGGTTGTACAGCTGTTGCAGCATCAGAGCTGCCTCAGGTCTCTGGTTTTAGAGGCTTTGGGGTTTCCAAGGTAGGAAAAAGCCAGCATTGCTCGTCCTGACAGCTTCCCTCCTGATTTGTGGTCAGCTCCCCAAGCTCCTGACAGACACCCGCCCTGGCCAATCCTTCAGCATGAAATGGGGCATGCCTGCAGGGCCTGGGATATTTCCCTTTGCTGAAGGAGAAGCCCTGCTCTCTGATTGCTGGCCTTGTTCCCGAGTAGCTCTAGCTCCGGGAACATTCCAAGAAAACAAAGGCTAAATTTAATCTTCTCCACCTTGGGATTCCTATTCTGTGCCCTCCATTCAGACTCTTACTATGCAGGGAACTTGCTTCTCTGCATTGCTAGAGGCAGTAGTGGTTGTTTACAGCCAAACACAGGCAGGAAAAAGCTCCCTTCCTCTCTGGAAAGTCTTGCATCTCCCTAGGCATTTTATGGGGCTAGGTATAGGAAAGTGCTCCCAGAATGCACCACAGTTCTCCCAGAATGCTCCCTGTTGCCTCCTATCTCCCTAACATTGCTCATTCTGTTCTCTTTGACTAGAGAGGGCTTTCTACCATATGTACCTGTTGAAGTGGTTCTTAAGCTTTGAGAACTTTAAAGCATGGGTCAGAATGGAGAGAGCACAGAATTTGAGACAGAAGACCTGAGTTTGAGATTCATATTAACACTTACTGTGTGTCTTTGAGCAAGTCACTTAACATCTCTGTACCCAGATACTGCTATCATTATTATTATCTGGTGAAAAGAGTAACTTTATTCTGAGAATCCACTAAGATAATGGATCTGAAGGTCCATTAAGAGTTGTTCAATTTAGAAAGAGAAAAATTCATTCATTCATTCATTCATTCATCCAACTAATAACTAGTGGAAGTCTATTTTTGTTCCAGGTCCTCTGGTAGAGGTTGGAGATGAAGTAGTGAATGATATACCTGAACTCTCTACCCTCATGTTTCTTACATTCTAGTGCAGGAAATGGGAAATAAACTAGCAAGGAAATAAATAGGCATAATTATAAATAGATAATTACAAATTCTAATAATTTCTAGGAAGGAAGCCATTATAATGGTGAACTAGAGAATTACTGGGAAAAGTCTTTTGGACTGGATGTTAAGCAACATGGACAGAGTTGACATGGTCTGAAATTTGAAGGGTCTAATATTCTTTGCCTGGAGGAAAAATCAGGCAGGCAGTGTGATGTGGTTTTTGTTTTTCTGTGTTTTTTTTTTTTTTCTATATCTCTATAATACATTCTGAATCTGTCTTGCTGCCTTAGTACACTCTACTCATTGGCTTACTGGCATTTATATCTTCATGAGGATGGCAGATGCCCCCTAGACAAACGTTAGGGTCATCATTATAAAGGGGGCTCTGTCTACTAAACGACAGTTTATAAAACTAGCTTTTGTTGACAAAGAAAAAAGGAATTTTAAAATTTCAAACCTTTCCTTTACATGGTAAGGGGAATTGGAGTCTAAACACAGGGTTTCACAATGAGCTAGAGGTAGAGAGAATTTAGTGTATATTTAAAGAGAAGTTTCAATGAGACAGAAAGGAGTAGGAAGTTTCTCACTACTAAAAGAGAAAGGGAGAGAGAGAAACTGAAGGACAAGAGATCAGATATGAATGTACTGGTTCTTTCTAGTAGATATAAAAAAAAAACCTTTTGTGGGTTGCCTCTGTGGCTCAGTCAGTTAGGCATCTACCTTCGGCTCAGATTGTGATCTCAGGGTCCTGGGATGGAGCCTGGGTGGGACTCCCTGCTCAGAGGGGAGTCTGCTTCTTCCTCTCCCTCTGCCCCTCTCCCTGCTCATGCTCTCTCTCTCTCTCTCAAATAAATAAATAAAATCTTAAAAAAAGACCTTTTTGAAATATGTTTTTAGGGAACATTATTGTGGGAGAACAAACATCCATAACTGCTTATCTTCTTACTGGTAGAATGAAGACTTTGTTAGGTGTCCATCTTTACTTCACATAGTCTGTGTGACTAGGAAAACTGAACTCACCTCCAGTTACAGGGGTGGAGCTTTAATTGAACCAAATTATGGTAATCTCAACCGTCTTCATGGCAATTGGTTCAGAAATTCAGGCTTTCACCGATCAGCACAAGCCATTCCTCTGTCCACTCTTACTTGTTTTGAGCTCGTCCAATGAAAAGGGAAAACTTTTTAATACAAGATTACAGAGAGGTGTTCTCCCTCTCTCTCCCACTGGTGATGGAGGAAGCAGGCTCCCAGTATGATTTACAGCCAACTTCTGAGCTAGCAGGAAACCAGTTTTAGAATGAGGTCAACAGTGTGGCTCTCAGAGTGAAGAGATGGAAAGAACCCATATCAGAGCTGATAATGTGATATTGCTGAGGTCTTGAACCAAACAACCCTAATGCTAGACTTCTTCTTTTGTGACATAATAATTTTATTTCTCTAATCTAATTTGAGTCAGACTTTCTGTTATTTAGAGCCAAAAGTATCTGAGATAATACAATGGGAGAAATAGCCATATTGTTTTGGAGAAGTGCCAGAGTGGGGGGAATTATGTCTCAATTTTAATGAACATATCTTAGGAATATTTCAAGATTATTAGAAGAATCCTATGCCAACAAGAAGAGGTAAAAGCAAAATAGACAAGAATACATGGCATGAGGGCGCCTGGGTGGTTCAGTTGGTTAAGCGACTGCCTTCGGCTCAGGTCATGATCCTGGAGTCCCTGGATTGAGTCCCGCATCGGGCTCCCTGATCGGCAGGGAGTCTGCTTCTCCCTCTGACCCTCCCGACCCTCCCCCCTCTCATGTGCTCTCTCTCTCAGTCTCTCTCTCTCAAATAAATAAATAAAATCTTTAAAAAAAAAAGAAGAAGAATACATGGCATGATGTGGTTAATCATCAGGAAAGCTTATACCACCTGCTTTAGCCTGAGAATGCTTTGTAAGGCATTCAGAATCTCCTGTATACCCCAGGGAGTGTGGGACAGAGGGGCACGTAAGATAATTGAAGTAGCTGCCTTGTGACCTGAATGAAGGGGATCCTTGTAGTAAAGGATGTGGTGATTTTGTAGTAGAGGGTAGCAGGGTGGGCCACTCCAGATCAATTTGAATGGAAATCATTGCCATGTCCCAGAGGAGGAGCATCACCACTAAGACCCCAAAAGTTGAACAATTCAGCCAGAGAACATCATGAATTACATAAGACCCATCAGCATTGGATGCAATAAGATCGGAGTTTTGCCAGGTAAGGTGAGGTATATCCAAATTTGAGGTCAGTGGGATTTAGCAGAGAACTACATTAGGGAAGAATGTGAACTTCTACCTATACCCAAACCTCATATTAGAAGGGTAGATCAGATTATGAGACCAACTGAGAAATAAGAGATATAATCTTGATAGAGCATCTGGAATTAGAAGTACTTAATATTTAACCAAATGTGACTGTTTAATTCCTTATGGTAGATTGCATCATTTGCCCTAATTCTTTGCCCATCCTATATCCATGTCATTTGTCACGTGACTTCATAACTCCTCTTTCTAACAAGGTAGAGTCTAGGGCATAGTCTATTTCCACACCCCTGAATCTGGAGTTGGACATGTGACTTGCTTTAGTAAATAGAATGAAGCTGAAGGGATATGTCCCCCTTCTATGCCTAGGTCACAAAAGGCCTTCTGTGCTTCCATTTGCTTGCACTTTTGTGTCTGCCACCATCATGAAAACATGCCCAGGCTTAAGGGTTTGTGGAAGAGAGCTGAGTCACCCTGGTCATCCCAGCTGAAGTCATCTTAGATCATCTGACAGCCAGACATCTCAAGATGTATTAGTTCTCTAGTGCCACTCTAACAAATTATCGCAATTTTAGTGGCTTCAAACAGCACAAATTTATTATTATAGATCTGGAGGTCAGAAGCCTAAAATGGGTACACAGAGCTGCCTTCCTTCTGGAGGCCACAGAGGAGAATCTATCTCCTTGTCTTTTCCAGCTTTTAGAGGTCGCCTATATTTCTTTGACTCATGAATGCTTCCTCCATCTTAAAGCTAGCAGCATAGCATCTTCTCTCCTGTATGACCTCCTGCTGACTTCCTATAAGGACTCTTGTGTTTATATCAGGCCCACCCAGATAATCAAAGATTATCTCTTCATCTCAAGATCCTTAACTTGATCATATCTGCAAAGTCCCTCTTGCCATGTAAGGTAATATATTCACAGGTCCTGGGGATTTGAACATGGACACCTTTGGATACCATTATTCTACCACACCAGTCATATGAGCAAGCCAGACCAAGATCAGCAGATACAGATGTGTGAAAAATAAACGCTCATTGTTGTGTGCTATTGGGGTTTTGAGATCATTTGTTTTGTGGCACTGTTGTGTCAATAGATAACTGATACATGGGGACAATTGAGCTATCCATTATTGGTGAGTTTAAAACTGTAACCTATCATTAGTTAAAATTAAAACCACAGAAGGAGGTGCCTGGCTGGCTCAGTGGGTGGAGCATAGTGACTCTTGATCCCAGGGTTGTGAGTCTGAGCCCCACGTTGGTTGTAGAGATTACTTAAAAATAAAATCTTAAAAAAAAAGAAGAAGAAAACCACAGTACAAATGAAAACAAAACAGTAAAGGAAGTTACTTTCCTTTCATTCTTTTCTTTTTCTTTCTGTCTTTCTTCTTTCTCTCTTTCTACTTTTTCATTATGGAAAAAAAGAGGACATGTAGAAAAACAAAATCATAGAAAAGAATTAAAAGGCACTTTTAATCATACCATTTTTGAGATCATTACTATCAATATTTTGGTGCATATCTATCCAGAAATTTTCAAATATTCAATACTTGGAAATTTTATTCTGTGACTTCCAATGGAAGGTTGACCTGACCCAGGAAATCTCTCCTTCCACTTCAAACACATAGAAATGCGAGAACAAATGTACTAGAAAATAACAGCATGAGTGCAAGAGGTCAGAGTTAGCACATTACTAAGAATTGTACTGTTTGGAAGAAGGAGAAAGATGCAAATTAACTTGAGATTTCCTTTTTTTTTGAGAGAGTGCACACTGGGGTTGGGCAGAGGTGCGAGAGGGGCAGAGGGAAAGGGAGAGAGAGACTCTCAAGCAGACTCCATGCCCAGCGCAGAGTCCCACATGGGTCTTGATCTCACAACCCTGAGATCATGACCTGAGACAAAATCATGAGTTGGATGCTTAACCGACTGAGTCACCCAGACACCCCAAACTTGAGATTTTTTAAGTATACATCTTAAACCTGTAAGGTTAACCACTAAAATAGTAGAAATAAAATATGACATCTCAACCAATAAAAGAAGCCGAAGGAGATGGATCCAACAAAACTCAGGGACAGGGAGAAGAAGCAAAGAAAAATCTCCAAAACGGAATGCACAAAATAAGATGGAAGAGAGAAGTCCAAATATATCAGTAATTATAATAATACAAATAGATTACATTAAAGGTACAGACAATCATATTGGTTTAAAAAAATCCATCTATTTGCTACTTTCCAGAGGTACACTTTAAGTAACAAGACCCAGAAAGGTTGATGGAAAAGGCATTTGATACATCAGGTAAATACTGAAAGAATGCTGGCCTTGCACATGGCCGAGATATGAACAAAGTCACATACAAATCGCAACACTGTTTGTACTAGAGAAAATGCGGAAATAACTTAAAGAGCTATGAAAAATGGAATGGATAAACAGATTATATATTCACATGATAGAATGCTATACAGCAGTTACAATGAATGAACTAGAATCATATGAATCAACATAGACAGATTTTTTTTAAATGTTGAATGGAAAAAGAAATAGAAAAATATTGCATTCAGTCTGATAACATTTAAACATATGAAAAAGAAACTCTATATATTTCCCATATGTATGTGGCAAAAATATAAAAATCTGGACTGGGTGATATACATCATATTTATGACAGTCAGTTTGAAAGGGGAAAAGATGAGATAAATAGAATAAGCAAGGCTTCAGCTTTATATTCTAATTTCTTTAATTAAAATTCTGAAGGAGATATAATTAATTAATGTTTGTTTCATCATTCCATCTAATTTGCTGTGCTTTTAAAAACATCTCAAAGTGGGCACCTGGATGGCTCAGTCGTTAGGTGTCTGCTTTCGGCTCAGGTCATGATCCCAGGGTCCTGGGATCAAGTCCCACATCGGGCTCCCTTCTCCGCGGGAAGCCTGCTTCTCCCTCTCCCACTCCCCCTGCTTGTGTTCCCTCTCTAGTGTGTCTCTCTGTCAAATAAATAAATAAATAAAATCTTTTTAAAAAAAAATCTCAAAGTACAGTTCCTTAAAATAGAGTGAGAGATATTTTTTCTAAGGCTTTGTTCAGTGCCAAAATTCTGATTTTACTATCATAACTAATAAAAAAAGAAAAATAAGAAAAAAAGAAAATCTTAGTGCTTTGGAATCTGCAGGCAAATATTAAGCATTATTTACTACAGAAAAAATGGGAAAACTCTAAATGTCTCAAATAATAAAATTGGCACATGTCTTTGGGGGCAGTATTAAACAGCTATTAAATTCATGTTCTTAAAAAATATTTCATGACATGACAAAATGTTCACAATAAACTGTTAAATTAACTAAGTGGGGTGCAAAACTATATATACATATATATTCATATTTACATATACACATATAAAATTGAACTGTTCTGTGGCTGCTGGCATCACGGGTAATAGTTAGCTATATTTTCTACAATAAGTAGGTATTACTTTTAAATTAAAAAAATTTAATTAAAGAAGGCTAGTTTCATTACAATTGTAAATGGATAGGAGTCATATAGTTTAAATAATAAGAAGTCTTTTTTTAAAACTAAGTGACAAGTGTTAATACACCAGTTCATTAGAAATGATTCAGATGATAGCGTTATTGAGTTACTTTCTGCCTTTCCCTTCCCACCTATGGGCCCATTCGTTGTGGATTCAGGATGGAGAGAGGTAAACAGGCTGGTTGGGACAGCTGATGAGGCCAAATGTGGCAAGCACAGCCATCCTGCACTCAGCCCTACCACCGTGAGAATAAGGGGATGGGCCGGTATAGACATTTTTATCTGATAGAAATTTAGATTCTTTCCAAGACTGAGGCATCCTAGTCTCGCAGAGCATTGTCATCCAGACTATTGGGGCAGCACAGCATTTGTCCCAACCAGTGCTTCCTCCTGGCTAAGGATCTGATTGCTTCTGGCCTTGGAATAGGTTTTTCCAAGGATGGGCTTCTTCTCTGGTTTATATCCCACCCCGCTCTGGATTTTGATATTGAAACAAAGAATTTTATGTTTCCCTGTGGAGCGCTATTTATTTTATTGTTAATGCAAGAGAAGCAGCTTGCTGAGTTTGATCATTTCTCAGCTGTCTTAAAAAAGATGAATGGATAAAGAAGATATGGTATATATATACCATGGAATATTATTATGCAACCATCAAAAGGAATGAAATCTTGCCATTTGCAACAACATGGATGGAACTGGAGGGTATTATGCTGAGCGAAATTAGTCAATCAGAGAAAGACATGTATCATATGATCTCACTGATATGAGGAATTCTTAATCTCAGGAAACAAACTGAGGGTTGCTAGAGTGTGGGGGAGGGATGGGGTGGCTGGGTGATAGACATTGGGGAGGGTAAGTGCTATGGTGAGCGCTGTGAATTGTGTAAGACTGTTGAATCACAGACCTGTACCTCTGAAACAAATAATACATTATATGTTAAAAAAAAAAAGAAGAAGAAGAAGATAGCAGGAGGGGAAGAATGAAGGGGGGGAAATCGGAGTGGGAGATGAACCATGAAAGACTATGGCCTCTGAGAAACAAACTGAGGGTTCTAGAGGGGAGGGGGATGGGGGGATGGTTAGCCCGGTGATGGGTATTAAGGAGGAGGGCACGTTCTACATGGAGCACTGGGTGTTATACGCAAACAATGAATCATGGAACACTACATCAAAAACTAAAGATGTGATGTATGGTGATTAAAATAACATAATAATAAATAAAATAAAACAAAACAAAACAAAAGCTAACCTGGAGCACAGGGGGCCCAGGAATTAGCCAGTTGGAGACCTCCGTGAAGTCTAGATTTAGGTGACCAACATATTTCAGACACTAACTCAGATGAGCATCTAGGCTGCCAACCTTGCTCCTTCTCAAAGCAAATATGGTTTCAGAAACCAGTAAAAACATAGATGGAAGAAGAAAGGACACCTGTCTCCCAGCACACCGATGGCAAACACTAGATGGCTGGCTCCATTGTCACTGATGGCTTTATTGATATTAGTGGATAACAAACAGCATGCAAATGTCTTCACTCTAATAAGCCCACAGAAAAAAACGAAAAAAAGGCTGCATGTGGCACACAATGTCACTTGGAAACTGGCCTCTGTCTAAGAGTAATTGAATCACTGAGAATGTTTGCCCATCCCAGGCTTATCACTAGGACTGGTTCTTTAAAAACTATGGGCATTTCTTTTCTTTATGAACTAAATTTCCTTGCATTATTACTACACAGAGGATGCTGAGATGAAAGAAAGCTTGGTTGAACTATTGCACTTCCTACTGCCTCCGCTTGGGCTGGAAATGAGACTTTGTGCCCAGAAATGGTGGGAAGTGGCACCTGTTTAGGGTCTTGCTTCTGCCCCCCAGCCAAAGATCTCTTTGGATACCTACCAGACTATTAATTTAATTGGTCTCCTTGGATGCACCAGCAGCACACACCCTGGGGCTCTGCCAATTCCCAAGAAAGGACCTATTTACCACACACCTTGTTTTGCTGACTGCAAGGTTCTTGTTAGAACATGTTTATTTCTTCCCTAAACGCTGAAATAATCTTTCTAGTGGAAGCTTGCATATTCTTTGTGGAAACTCATGGATCCTACGTTTCATTTCTTGCAACATGCTGGACTGCTGGGTAGAAGTTACTGATGCTTTATCTTTTAATACAGATGTACATGATGAAAAGAGCAAACACAAAGCAACCACTCAGAGGCTGTTGAGTGGGGACCAATCTTTCTCTCTGTGGTAGAAAAATAATAAGACAATTATGGGATATATATATATAACTTTATATATAATATACATATTATATACATACATGTATATATAAATATGTTTGTTATCTACTTATACATATATATATACATATATATATAAAATTTTTGGTAAATAGCAATGATCAAAGAATACAGGGGTCACAATAATCAAGGAATACAAGATTCACAAAAGTCCAATCTTTGGACAAAAATGTCACCACCAGCCACTTGACCGTTTGCATGTTCAGATAAATAATGGGGAGTAGCTCCGGAAGGAATGCTATTGCAAAAACCTACTTCCATGAGACCGTTTAAAAACTTCCATGAGGGTCAAGAAATTACACAATAGGCTTGATCTAGTCTTTGGACTACGTATTTCTCACTTCAGGGCCAGACCTAGCCTGATTTATCATTTGCCCATACAACCCAAGTGTGATAGGACTCTGTTGTGGTCCACTCTTGGCCTGGAAAAGATAGCAGTGTGGCTTCTGAGGCCTTGGAGACAAATGGAAATCTTTACTATACATTTCCTCAAAGATGCAGTACAGGGGCTTCTCACAGTGAGTGGCCCAGAAAACATTGGGAATATCCTCTCCAGGTACCTGTCTCCCAAGTCTCCAGGAAGAACAACTGCTAAACTTTCTCCCTTCCTTTCCACACATCCCTTTCAGCATCATGTGGCTTACCATTTCCTCATTTCAGACTCTCTGATATGCCTGCCCACTGTGCTGGACCTGGGAATTCCCAGCACATTACACTTGGAGAGTTATGCCCTTTTCCATTCCTAACTTGAAGAGAAATTCCAGGAAATAAAATTCTTTACTGTGGTAAAAGGCAGAATGTCCTACCTCTAAAGGATGGATTATACTGAGTGACTTGCTTCCAAAGAATAGGATTATGGAAAGGGAGAAAGAAGTACCTTTACAGTGGGGAACCCTGGCAAACACTCCCTTAGTCAGGTCATCAAGGTTAATATCATCGGTGATAAGTCATATTGATTCATATGGGCCCTTCATATGATGTGTTTTAAAAAATCCCACTTTGCCTCTGTGGTCATCCTCTGTAAATCCATAACCCAAGCCTAACTATGAAAAAAAAAAAAAAAGAGAGAGAAAAAAACCCCAAACAAATGGAAAGACATTCTACAAAACACTTGACCAGGACTCCTCAAAACTGTCAAGGTTATCAAAAAAAAAAAAAAAGAGAGAGAGAGTCTGAGCAAGTGTCACAATCCAGAGAAAAAAAAGCTAAATGAATGTGACATCCTAACTAGGATCTTGGAGCAGAAAAAAAAAATCATTAAGGAAAAATCAATGAAATCTGAAAGAAATACGGAGTTTGCGGGGTTTTGTTTTGTCTTTGTTTTTGCATTTTTAAGAAAAGGATGACTGATTTTTTTATCTGGACCATGTATCTAGTGAGGGTACAGAATTTGGTTGTCCTGCCAGGGGACATAATAATTCTTAATTAAATTTGCCCCAGCAAAACTTCCAGTTTTCATGTGGTCTAAGCTTACCAAAATGTTACATTAAAAAAAACTCAACAAAGTTAGTAACCAAAAGTTATCAAAATAAAAGGTAGAGCAAACTTTACTTGCATATATGAAAGAAAAACAAAACAAAAGAGATCCAACTTAAACTCAGCATAGCATTTAAAAAAATTCTTTCTTCTCTCTAGTTTTCATATAACCTGTAGCTTTTCTGGACTTTCCTATTCTCTAAATCCCTTTCTTTCTATTCCCTACCTCTGCTCTTTCTGAAGCCCCACCACACATGACTCCCCTGTGTCATCATTCTCTTGGTCTTTTCCTCCTGCTTCTTCTCAACTTGCTCTCCCCATTATCCACATTCAGCTGTCACTAGAAGCCTGGGACTCTACCCAGGAAAGACAATTCCCCAGGGGAGAGGTAACAAAGCTGAGTAGTCAAAGAGAAAATTCTCCATAGCAGGGGTAGGAAAGGGAATGAGGGTAGGCTGACAACTCCATAAATTAACATAAATAGCTCCCATCACAAATATAAACAGTTGGCTTGATATGCCGACCAGCCTTAGGAGATCCATAACAGCAACTAGGGATGAGAAGTATGTCCAGAGGAAGAATAGGATGGTCTTGGTTCAGAACGGTCTTGGACCTGTCGTTTAAATGGTAAACTCTATGCTTTGTGCAGATAGACACGTCTGCCCTATTTTCTCTTGTGTCCCAGTAGCTGGTCCAGAGAAAGAATCCCAATATATTTGATGGGTGACCTTGAGAATAAGAGTATCTGTTTCTTTAATTATTAAGTAGCAAATATAGACATTGTCTGCCTTAGTTACTTCACAGAGATTTTGCTAGGAGTCAAGCAAACCTACATTATATGGGAAATAACTAAAAAAGAAGTGTAGAAAACAGCATTGGCGTGGACACAGCATCAGTGTGGAGGCCAGACTAATCCTCCATAGTCAGAGGGGGACTTGAATAAGCCCCCTGGCTGCCCGTCAATGGGAAAGGTTGGGTCACATCATCTCTGAGTTCTCATTGGCTCACTGCCATGGGACTTTGCAACTTATCCTGTCAGAAAGTGGAGTTGTGACTTGCTTTGACAAATAGAATGACAATGTGCAAGTTCCAAACCTAGATCTCAAGATTCCTTGTGTGAGTTTCCTCTCACTCTTGGAATCCTGCCTCCACCCTGTCAATAAGCCCAGGCTGGGCTGCCGAAGGATGAGAGACACAAGGCCCAGTCACCCATGGCCCCAACCAACAACCAGCCAGTTTCAGAAACAGGCACTTAGCTGAACAGAAACTGCAGATACAAGAGTGAGCCCAGCTGAGACCAGAACACTCCAGCTGACCCTAACTCCAAGTGCTGACCTACAGAATAAGGAGCCAGATAAATCATTTGTTTAAGCCACTAAGTTTAGGGGTAGTTTATTTTGCAGCTATTGCTCACTGATATGACTTCCAAATTGAAATTTCAGTGAGTCAATGACTTGGCTCCCACTTGTACCTTCAGACAGAGGGTACATTTTCCAGGAGAGTGCCCCTGACCAAGAAAGCATCTGGTACCTTGTCTTGATGGTCTGTGGCCTGCTTTTGTTTGGCCATATGACTTCCTGTATCATTCTCATATTGGCTATTTAAAAAGCTCTAGCAGGGGCGCCTGGGTGGCTCAGTCATGTAAGCGTCTGCCTTCAGCTCAGGTCATGATCCCAGAGTTCTGGGATCGAGCCCCGCATCGGGCTCCCTGCTCAGCGGGAAGCCTGCTTCTCCCTCTCCCACTCCCCCTGCTTGTGTTCCCTCTCTCGCTGTGTCTCTCTCTGTCAAATAAATAAAATCTTTAATAAATAAATAAATAAATAAATAAATAAATAAATAAATAAAAAGCTCTAGCAGACAGGGTTAAAATTTAATTCACACATTATCCCTCAGACCTATCTACTTCTGCCTCAAGCATCTTCTTATTTAGTTAAGACTGAGATACTCATGACTCCTGATGTTTACGAAAGAAAACAATGGACTGGGATATGTCTGTCTTTAGTTTCAGCACCTGTCTGTTTTGAGAGCCACCAACCTTGAAGGTGGACAGCATCCTCTTGTCTTTAGGTGCCTGGGACCATTCACCATGAATATCTAAGCTCATTCAGATCAGAACCCTGTTCTTTGCATTTCAAGGTAACATCTAGTTATGTAACAGATTAATTCTGCTATGATGTGGCACATCATAGAAAACTCAGCTCAAATTGGCTTGAGTGAAAAGGAGAATTTGTTTCTGCTACTGAAGGGTATCTGGCTTCGGGCATGGTTTTAATTAGGTTTCAGGCTCTTTCACTCCATCACTAATCTCTCTTTTCCTCCATGTTTCCTTAATTTACAGGCAGGCTTTCTCCATATGGTGACAAAAAATGGCTGCTCTGAGCCCAAGACTCATTCTGTTCTCTGCTGAATAATCGCAGCACAAAGAGACCGTCCCCTTCGTTTCAGCAAAAGTCTTGAGGCTGATTCTCACTGGACCTCTTTGGGTCACATGTCATGCCTGAACCATTTACTTTCTACAGGGGAATGGAACATGCTATTTGGTCAAACTGGTGACCTGTTACCTAACCCACCCCCTACCCCACCCCCACCCCCCCCACCCCCCGGCCAGGAAAAACACGGTACAGGAGGTGATGGTGGGGATAGCATTACTAAATTGAGGGGATCCAGAGAGAATGGGGCTTCCAGAAGAATATCAGGTGCTCTTACTAGAAAGAAGAACAGTTGTGGGCAGGCAAAACCAGCAGTTACCATTACAACAGTGGTTTTCAATCTTACAGCACACTGTAGTCACCTGGGGGAACTTTCCGACAATACCACCAGAAATAGTGATTTACTTGGTCTGAGGTGTGGCCTGGGCATCACCCTTCCTTTAAACTCTCTAGGTGATTCTAATGAACAGCCGAGGCAAAGAACGGCTGCATTAGAGATATTAATAGCTAATTAAGCCTTAACCCTGGGGAATGCCTTGAAGTGCTGTCGGTCACTCTAAAAGACTGCATCTCTCAGGGTAGAGTTTTCCACACTGGAGGAGGCTAAGAATCAGTGTGGTGCAGTAATGTGGGAGTGAATGGGGGTAGGCAGACAGGAAGCTCTGATTGCCCCCAATTTGAACCATATTAGCAACCATCTGCTGTGTACACGAGCTGCCAGTCCTGATGACAACTTTTAAAATTAAATTTGAGAAACCTTTTGCTCCAGAAAGCCAAAGAACCCATTATGACACCCCCAATTGCAGAATGAAAGGTACAAGGTTAACTGCCCTGTCAGATGCCACGGCTCCCAGGGTCAAGTGTGGAGACCCTTGGGGGGGGGGGTCCCTGGCATCATTGCCTGACTCCGCTGTACCCCATCAGAGGGGGGTGGGACAGCCATTGCACCTTGGCTTCTGCACAGTGTTTCCTCCCAGCTGGTGGGAGGAGGCAGATTCTCCTCATCTTTCTAGTGAGGAAAAGTTCTGGCCAATCACGAGAAGCCAACTTGAGACTGCAAATGTGGGGATGAGATGGCAAAATCTGTTTTTGGAGCTGCAAGAGACACTCCTCTCCCAGCGAAGAGCCGCTCCAGAAAGCTTGTTATCAGGCGGGGGCTGGCAGCTGCTCACCGCCCCGGGTGGGGGAGGGGAGGGGGCTTCAGAGGCTTCTGGCTGCCTGGATATCTGCGCCCAGAATTCCCCATTTTCCTTTACCAGGGTCCAGGCCCTGAACAAATTACAATGTGGGGCTTCCCCCAGAACTATTATCTTAGAGAAACCGGGAGTGGAGAATGCTCAGGGAGAGGCAGTGGGGTGCAGTAGGCAAGGTAATGGATTGGAAATCCAAGCCCCAACACATCCATTCCTGTCTTGTCTTCCTCTACTTGGGCATATGACGGAGCCCCCCCGCCCTGTAAAATGGGATGCTGTTCGAGAATCCTCCAGGCTCTGCAAATTCCGAGGTTGTGATGATAAAGAAGGGAGGGGCCACCAACCTGCTTTGCTTTTGGGGACAACTGCTGGCTTGGGGCCAATGGAGTGTTTATGACCCTGGCCATTTTTAAGGGTGAGACAACTCCTTCCCTCCTTGTCCTTTCTTCCCTCCTGACCACCATCACTGTCATTCTAGGAGCAAAAACACTGGGGATGATGCCCAAATATGTGAGGGGCAGCTAAGCCAAATCCCACGTATACCCACGGCTTTAATTCCTGTAGCACACGGGGATGTTTGGCACTTCTGCAGAAATGGAGGCTCGAGTCTCCTTCCGTTTCTGTTCTTCTGTTCTCCTCTCGGGCCCTATCTCCCTCCTCCCCACTCCTTCTCCCTTCCTTCCACTGCTGTTTACTGATCCCCCAAGTCGTGATGACGTGCCAGGCACTGGGCCAAGTGCGAGGGCCCCCCAGTCCCCATCAGGGGGTGGATTAGAAAGCTCTGCCCTAACGGAGTCTCCTGGGGCAGATGTGGAAATAAACAAACAGTGACTGTATGGTGACAATACGGTGCCCCGAGGGCTCCCGCGGAAAGGAGCACAGGCTGTTCGGAAAGCCCACAGGAGGACCCCTGAAGCAGATTGCAGGGGCGCGGGGGAGGCCCAGCCCCAGCCTGGGCCCGCGCCAGCCCCGCCTGTGCCGCAGTGAGTCAGGAACCCCTCCTCCCTGCCTGCACCCGCGAACGAGTCACCGCCACCCAACTCACTGCGGCACTGCCCGCCGGAGCCCGCCCGCCCACGCCCTCGCCCCTCGCCGTGTCCCTCCTTCCCCGGCCCGCTCGCGCCTCGCCTCCCGCGCCCTCGCCTTCTGCTCGCCCGGGGGGAGCTGGCTCCCCGACCTTCCGCGGCTGCTGGAGCGAGGCCAAGGGGGTGCGGGTGCCCGCTCTGCTGGAGGGAGGCGCTCGCAGAGCTGCAGTGTTCCTTTGTATCGGGAAAGTTGCCCGGAGAAAGGGGGGGAAACAGAAATGGTAAAATGACTCAGGGTTCTCGAAGTCGCTCAGCGCGGCGGCGGTGCGGAGGGCTGGCTCCAGAAGGAGGGCTGGGAGGCGAGGGGCCTTGCCAGTCTCTAAGTCTCAAGCGCGGGGGGCTCTGCCCCAACCCTTAGCTCGAATTTCTGCGGGAGAGTAGAAATGCAGTTATAATGTATAACTAAAAATATCAAACTGGTGTATTTGGATGAATTCACATCAAGCAGGTGACCCAGAAAAGGAAATAAGATCTGAAAGTCTTGAGCATCCACAGAATAATCACTCTGCTGGGCCAAGGCCAAGTGCCTTAACCCTACTGGATTTACCAGATGACTTTTTGGGAAGAAAGTCTGGTGATGGGATGGAAGTGAAAAGCAGCAAATAGCGTCATTTCTGTCTGAAATCACTTAAAGGGTCCAACTCTGAAAATCCACCCTAACTTCGGGGCTATGGGTGGGGTCACCAGGTTTTGCAGGCTCTGCTGCTACGGCTGGAATCTGTCCTTCCCTAGTCACTAGTAGGCTAATGGCAGGGGAATGGCACTGCTCCGGGCCTCTGGGATGGAAAGACCTATCACAGGTCTAGATGTGCCTCACCAGGACGCACAGTGACCGGCTCAGTCAGCTCATACAGAGGCAGTGGGAAGCCCACTTTGTTTCTCTAGTCCCTACCAGTTTGCTTCCTGGCGAGGAAAAGCCTGGCTTGCCTTCATACAGCAGCCAAAATTATGCTCCTGGAAACTAAGTTGGATCATAATGTCACCTGCTCAGATCCCACCAATGTCTTCCCATCCCAAGTTATTACCAAGCCTAAAAGACCCTCCATGATGGCGGTTACCTCTCACCTCCTCCCTTTCCACTCTTTTCCCTTCCCCTGTCTGCTCCAGCCACACTGGCTTTCTCTCTGTTCTCTGAACACACCAGGATCCCCCTACTTGAGGGCATTCCCACATGCTATCCCCTTCACCTGGAATTCTCTTCCCCCTTTTTCTAGACCGTCTATCCAAAATAGCATCCTATCCATAGCACCTCTCCTCTCTATCTCTGCAAATCTACTTACTGTTTTCTTATGCTCCTTATATGTTTACTTATTTATCATGCATTTCCCCTAGCGTGTAAGTTCCTTGAGGACAAGAACTTTGTCTTGTGGGCTGTTCTAATTCCCAGTGCCTGGACCTTTGTAGGTGCTCAATTAATATTTGTGGAAAGAATGAGGTTGGGATAGGCCAAGGAATTTGCTCAACTTCACGAAGTCAGTGTAACAACCAGTAGCCGAACCCTTGACACCTCCTCTGGACCTAGAACTTTTCTACCATCTCATGCTGGTTATTGGAAATGATCTCAAAGTGGAATCAGATTGGACAATGGCCACTGGGCAAGCTGGATACCTTCTCAAGATGCAGTTTTTAGGGTCCTCCAAATGTTCCATTACTCTGTCATGTAAATATTCATAAAGGTAGTAAGTTCCAGTAGATGTTGAGTGGTTCACGATATGATGCCAACCTTTGGTCTCCCCTGACATTTCTTTAATCACCTTTGAAAGCATGGCTGGAAGTTGAGGTTTATAGTGTTCAGGGCTTTTGTACTGAAGTTCATCCTACCCACTAAGGCTGGAGTTATTCTGGGAAGAGTGAGTCCTGTTAACTGAACCCAGAATCATAAGATCTGTATTAATGTGTTGGAATATTGCTGACAGTCATTTGGGCAAATACAAGCATTCTAAGTGGATCGGTCTTATTGTGGCCATTTTTTGAACCATAATACCTCATTCCTGTTCTTAGCAATTATTGTTTTTTTCTCTTCTAAGTTTGAATATTATAAAGGATGTCCGAGACTTTCAGCAGGGATAGTACTTTTTGAAATAGCATAATCCAAAGAAATATTTTCCAGAGTTGAAGACAGGAAAACTGGGTTTTCATCTTGGTTGCTCTGTATACCAACTCTGTGACCCTCTTTGTATTCCAAGTACTCATTTGAACAGGTGGGGTTGTACTGAGAGCACTGTGGTGAGGTCAGATGAGTTAGTGTGCAATAGAGTGTTTTGTAAGCAGTATAACACTGGGTACTTCAGTACCCATCATGATGCTGTTAGAAAGAATATTAAAAAAGAAACTGAGAATTAAGGTCCATCCTTCTGAAGTGACAGCCAGGATGGAGACCGTGTACAAAATACAGTGTTCTGGGGCACATAAAAATGGGGTTGAGAGCTAAAAGGAAAATCTGCAGGTATCAAGAGTCACGTCTGGGGGCACCTGGGGGGCTCAGTCAGTTAAACTTCTGCCTTTGGCTCAGGTCATGAAACCAGGGTCCTGGGATCAAGCCCCACGTCATCGTCGTTGGGCTCCCTGCTCAGCATGGAGTCTACTTCTCCCTCTCCTGCTGTCCTTCTCCCCTGCTTGTGCTTTCTCTCTCGCTCTCTCTCAAATAAAGAAAATCTTAAAAAAAAAAAAAAAATCAAATCTGAAACAAGCACTGTGCCAGGGACTAGGGGGGAAATGTGATCAGTGAACAAATTTGGAGATTTGTGATGGCTGAATCACATGGCTGGAACCAGTGGGAGTTGGAGGGAGCAGACAAATGGATGACTTTTGATCAAACTGAGATGAAACAGTGTGGAAGGATGGAAGGCTGGGTAGGGCAAGCTAGTTCCTGTCTTCTTCGCTCCTTTCATTTGGCAAATATTGTTGAGTGCTGGCCAGGTGTGAGGCATACTTTTTCCAGCATCTCCTGGAAACTGTCCTCAGACAACTGATGAATAGCCACGTCCTTCCATCAGTGGGCTGGTATTGATAACCACCCCTCCCCAACCACCCCAGCTTGGAAAAGCTGATGAAAGAACTAGGGGATTTGAACTTCTTAAACACCTAGAAAAGCATATAACTTTCTATAGATGGAAGCCTGCCACAGGTTTCTAAAGAGACAGAAGAATTGGGTTTTCTGGGGCTTTGGAGATTATGAATGCATCCAACAAAGTTAACATGGTAGAATCAGACCAAATAAAATATCTAAACTTGCCCTTGATTTATCTATTTATCTGTTACCTATACAATGTTTTCTACCAATTGCCTGCCTCTGTGTTGTCTGCTTTAGTCAATAAGCCACTAGGGGATGGGTGGTCTGTCTTCCTAGCACATCGAGCACCAGGTCACTATGTAAAGAGGCACAGGGGAAATATTGTCTAATGGCAATGCGTTTTCTCTAACATGCTAATTATAAAATAGCCTTCAAATGCCCAAAGTTTTCAATCACTCATTAAATAATTATTTGGCTTCTATGGTGCTCTTTTTTTGTGAGTATAACTTTACCTACCTTGTTTTTAGTACCATTTGGGTCCTTAATAATAGCTTTTCATAATCCTATGATGATACCAATCCCGTTATTGAAACTCTTGCCAATCTAAGACTTAAGAAGAGGTGGTGATTCGCTGCCTGGAAAAAAACAGGGAGTGAAGATAACTTCACTTCAGCTTCAGATGGGCTCAGCTTAAAGTTGCAGATTGGGCCTATATCCGCACATATGTTTTTTGTTTGTTTGTTTGTTTTTTTCCCTTGGCTTAGCGAGCTACATTGGGCAGGTAATAGGAATACAAGAGGGCAAACCCAACTAAGCAAGTTCATTTTGAGTCTTTGCTTACATCATGATTGCTAACATTTCATTGGGTAAAGCAAATCACATTGCCACATCCATCATGAGTGAAGCAGGGAAATGTATTCTGCCTCTAGTTGGAGGAATAGCAAAAGGTCATGGGTACAAGGAGAGTGAAGCACTCTTTTTTTTTTTTTTAAAGATTTTATTTATTTATTTGACAGAGGGAGACACAGCAAGAGAGGGAACACAAGCAGGGGGAGTGGGAGAGGGAGAAGCAGGCTCCCACTGAGGGGGCAGCCCGATGCGGAGCTCGATCCCAGGACCCTGGGATCATGACCTGAGCCGAAGGCAGACGCTTAACGACTGAGCCACCCAGGTGCCGCAAGGTGAAGCACTCTTATCAATGATGCATAATAAGAATCCAGTTTCTGTCTTTGGAATGTTTCCAGAAAATGGGAATATCACTTTATTCCACCCCCTGATGTTCTAACTCATTAAAGCAGTTAATCCATGGATTAGGCTGTTCTCGCAGCAGTTGGAATTCTTCCCCAGTGAAGGCTCTTTTGGCTGTTGATTCATTGGCAAATGCCAAATCAGATGCATCACTAGACATAGAATCAAAAAGTTTTAGGTTCAAGTCCCAGTGGCACCATTTACCTTCTGTGCATCCCCGAGGGGTCATCTAACCTCTCTGAGCCTCTATTTCCTCATCTCTAAAATGAGGGTAAGAATTCATGCTCAATTTATCTCATGGGGTTGTTATAAAGATCCAGTCAAAGGAGATCATAAGTATGAAAGTGTTTTGTGAACTGGAAATAACTGCACATACAAGACAGTATTATTGCTGGGTACTGTTTGTGTTGGAGATTTCTGGAAGTCCATCTAGAACTTATCCTGTTCCACTGATTGAATGACTGTACTACTGCTGTGCCCCTCAGGCCTTGTTCCTGGGCAGCCAGATTGAAGCGTAAGTACTTTGAGTTGGGGATGGGATACTCAGGGTTGACTTCTCAGGAAAGGGCCATAGAAAGAGATGGTAAAGCCAAGGATAAATTCAGCTCACTTCTTGTTCTGCCATGACTGGCCTTTCTGGGGTCTCACAGCATGGAAATCTGAAGTTGAGGTCCTTTGTTGCAGCTTTGACTTCTCTCCTCCTGGTTATTTTCCAGTGGTTTCTCTGGAGGTTGCAGCATGCTATGGAGGCCAACACCAACGAATATGAAATAATGCACAGCTTGGAAAGTGCCTTGTGGTTTCCTTTGCTTGGCTTTCATTTCAGTTATAAAATTCTTGATTTTCATGAATCCACCTAAAAACACATACTTATTTAACAACCTTAGCAGTCTAAATTTTACATATTCATATCTGGAATACCATCTGTTCTATCTCTTGGAGTGAGTTGGTTCCTAGGTATGTGCCATCAACCTCATCCAGGAGGTGGCCTGGGGAGTCCATATGGCTTCTGGCATTTTCCTGGCCACACCAGTACCTGGGCTCAGGCCCAGGAAATGGTTTGGGATTAGGGAAAACATCAAACCAAATGGACTAAGGTTGGATCTGCAGTATAATCTGACTTTTCAGGCTGTTTCTGAAGGGAGAAGGAAAGGTCATGTGACTTTTTCTTGTGACATCCCATGACAAAACTCACTGTGTGGGAGGGTTCCTCCCCAGTGTGACTCTTTAGGCAAGGCCACTAAATGCAGTGGTATAATTTCACATTCTCTAAGAAGAAAAATCCCATACCACATCCAGAATAGGTTATAGGAGAGAAACATGAGCTTAAGATAAAACAAGCATGCAGGTGAAACAAAAATTCCATTAAACCAAAATTAATGAGAGTGGTCTGATGGAGGTGCAGTTATGGAATCAAGATTCCTTAGTTCTAGCCCCAATTTTGTCCTTAACTAACTATGAAGTCTTAGTGAATCATTTCACTGATCTGTGCCTCAGTTTCCTTACCTGTGACAGGAGTGAATTAGCTGTTAAAGTCCTGTCCAGCTTTGTCATCTAAGACTTTCATGCCTTCCCTCTCCTTATTGGTGAAATAAAGAGGTTGTACGATGTTACCTGGAAGGTGCTGACTCCTTTATCCCATGATGGTACTTTCTCACAGGAGTGAAATGGAATTACACTGGGCTCAGCATGAGCCCTGTTGGCCATATGTGCTCTTTGGCAAGAATTTAGTATTGGAAGCTGGAAAAGAACAAAAAAGAGAAGTGGACCTTTTCCCATTGGCATTAAAGTGAATGTTTTGTTTAAAATACCCCAAATAAAAATAAAACAAAGAAGCCTGCATTCTAACACTTTTCATGTAAATAATAGACAACATCCCATTAGTGAGACTAGGCAGCAAGTACACTATTTAAAAGTGCTTTTTTCATCTGACAGGTACCATTTGGAGTGCAAATGCATGTTTTTGGCAAAGCCCCGTGCCTGGTGATGTTTTTCTTAGCATGGAAGGTTTAGGAACTGGAAGAGAGACGATGCAGGGAGAGAGGAGTATATCCAGAAACGAAACATATCTGTGTTGCTTATCTTTTAGCACCACCAAATTAATAATCTAGGTGATCATGATTCTTCCAATGAAGAATCTAGACAGCTCATGGCCACTGCTAGAGGATTAATGAGTATCCTCTGCACCTTGGCTGTTCATGCTTTTACTTCTCTTTCTCTCTGAAATCTTCCATCTAGTACGTCACCTTCTGTTTGGCTGGCACTGACAGGGAAAAAAAATGCATCGACTTACTGGATTTTGAATTCATAGCTTCTTTCTAGACTGAGTCTATGTCAAAATGGTCTGTGTATATATCAGTCTACTTGGGAGTGGAAAGATGAAAATTGTGTAAGCCAAACAACTCTTGGGGTGCATTTTTAAAGTTATAAGTAGATGTTACTTTTTATAAATTTCTGTGGACCAGTGTAGCTTTAGTTTGCTTCTCTGCTAAACAGTGTCTTGGCTTGCAAGGACCCAAGTGCAAGTAATTTAGTTGGAAGGTGATGCCAACAAGCCCATAGAGAAGTGAGGAAGTGAGACAGGGAAAGGAAGGCAGCCAATGCAGGGTGCATTTGCAAACAAATTAGGCTCAGTCCTGCTGGGAACTCTGAAAGCACATATGAAACATGTATCTTAACTATCCCAAGGGAGCAAGGCAACTAGGGTATTTACCCTACCAACCCCTCCCACTCATTGGTTGAGGGCTGCCTCAGAATGGTGTTAATTACCCAGCATTTTTGGTCTGTCTTGTACTAAGGCAGAAGCACTACAGTAAGCCCAGGAGTAGGAATTCAGGTAGAAGAGCATTACAATGGTAAGATCTGAAAGGAGATGGGCAGGGCTCTACCTGCACTTAATACGTATAGACACATAAGGGAGACCACATATAACAAATAGATATATTTGTAATTTATTTGTTAGAATTGAAATGAAAGTATTAGAATTCCCCACTCAAACTTAAATAATAAAGGGGGCATAATGATTCAGAACTGAAATGTCCAAAGATTGGGGTGGCTTCAGGTAAAGCTTGATCCAGGCTTTTAAATGGTTTGACAAGTATGAGTCTCTTTTCTCTATTTCTTTGCACCACTCACTATGTGTTAGCTTCATTCTTGGTAGTTTCCACCTTTATGATTACAAAATAGCATAGCAGCTCCTTAGGGTTCTATTCTCTAGGTTCAACATCCATCTAAGAAGAGAGGGTGTGTTTTTCAAATAGCTTAAACAAGTCCTAGAATTAAGTCTTTTGGGCTATGATTGTCCTGATTAAGGTCAAGTTTCTGTTTTCCCATCCCAATCATTGCAGCCAGGGGGCTTAAATCTATCTACACTCATTTCTGAGCTGTTGGTGGGTGGGGGCAAGGTTACTCTAACTCAAGAACACATGGCTGAGAAATTTAGTCTGTTGGGACAGGAAATAGAGGTAATTAATACTAAGGCCTTAAGTCTAACAGCATAGGTGTTTGATAACCATAAGGAAGCAACTAAATCAGTGATATTATATTTCAACTCCCTGAGAATCCAGTTGAATGTCCAGGGAAGAGAGAAAGATTAATAGTGGTGTGGTAACGGAGGGCCAGGAAGAAAATGTAATGGTGAAAACTTGGGTACCAACAACCACTCCAGGGAGCTGAATTCAGACTGTATCTTTGACAACACTAATGCCGGGTAATATTTATTTAGCTGAGCCTAATAAGCAGTGTAAAGAGTCTCATCTCTCAAATTGGCACAGCAAGGGGCTACAGCAGCCAGGCTGCTGATAATTAACAGTGAAATGCCTAGCCTGTTCTCTCCCTGCATCATCCGAAGAGATGCCTGGGACTCCTGGGCAAATTCATTTTCCTCTTGCTGGCTGGGATAAGGATGGAGCTTGCTGCAGAAAATTACCAGAGAGGCAGCTAACCAAGGGCAAAACAAAATGGCTATTCTGAGCAAGCAGGCTGGGCTGAGGAGGGCAACCCACCTCTTGATTGTGGAAGGTCACATACACACTGCATTTTCATTACCCATGAGTGTAGACCTATACAGCCAGTTATGGTGGTTTTAGCTCACAAGTGCTGCGTTTGAAATAGTAGTTGCAGAATCAGACTGTTAGAATTCAAATGAACCTTGGAGATTGTGTAGTTCAATTGTATTTACTGATGAAAAAACAGAAACCTATACAGATGTGTGGCTTATTTAGCATCACAGTGAGTTCATTGTAGAGTTGACACAAGGAACACAACACCCCTATGTGAAAATTCACTGTTAATAATAACAATGTCTATGATCTAAATTCTTGAGATTCAGTCTGGACATAGATCTTGTTCCCCTTTTATAGCTGAATCGTTTTGTGGAATTCATACAGCAATTCAGTAGAAAACAGAAGACTCCAATCCTAATTGACATTGTCCATTAATAATTCTGGAAGCCCTCTCTAATTAACTAATAATAGTGATGATAGGGATGATGGATAATTATTTGCCTCTCAAAATATACCAGGAGCTGTGCTAAACAACTTACATGCATTATTTTGAATTATAATCCTTATAATAACTCTTTGATATGAGTATTACTCCCATTGTAAGGTGGAAGAAATTGAGGAATACAGGGTTTATGAACTTGCCCAAGAACACACAATTTGTAAATGGTGGAGCTGAGTTCTGATCTCATGTATTTGCATTCAAGAGCCAAGCCTGTAACCACCCCAACCTTAACTTTTCTCTTAGCCCTGCCAGAGTTTCAATGACTTCCACTGGATTTTGCTTCTCCAAGAAGAAATTCTATATCCAGAGAGATCTGGTATCATTTCCTTTATCTTTAAAAAAGATCATAAATTTACTGTACTTTTTAGAATTGCTATTAATGACTTTTGAGATTTGGTACTTTTTTTTTTTGGAAGATCACAGTGAAACACTACATTTACATATTTAAAGACAGTTTTCCTAAATGTCATTTCAAAATATAGATTTATCAGAATTTGGAAACGAAAGGATTTTCTCTTACTGCTGACTCTACTGGATGTCAAGACTGTGCAAACTGCATCCCAGAATTAGAGCACTGTGGGGCATCTGACCCCACCCAAGTATCCCTGCCAAATAGCCTGTCTTTCTTCTCATTTCCCCACCCCTGATCTGCATGGCTTCCAATTCTCCTTCCCCCAGTTTCTCCAGATGGCAGACATCTTTCAGCCTCCTGGCTCCTGCAACTTCTTCCTACTGAACTGGAGCCAATTCCTGTAATCCAACTTCCTCCTCTTCAAAGGGATGTGCATAGCTTCTTCAAGGATGAGGCCATCTGACTCCAATGCCTGTTGCCTTCTCTTGCCAGTGTCCTTATTTGACTTCAGTGTTTCCCCAGTTTGGTCTCCATGGAGAGATGACCATTGGCTTGATTTGCATCAAGTTTTCCTGTTGGTCAACTTCTCTTCTGAATTCTTCTCTCTCATCTTTACCATTAATAATATCCTGCTATTCTCTACTTTGGGGCCGTTTCTTCCTCACTATAATAGTATTATAATAACTTAGAACAGATGGATTAACTCTGATAATTTTACACTTTAAGCAGTTTTGCCAATTGTATCACCAGAGAACTGGCTTGAGGATGACCAAAGAATTGACCCTTCATCGGTAAGGGGGTTTGGGAGGAACTGTTTAGCACGGGGAGCATCTACTACAGAACGGATCGTTGAGGCAGAGGCAAGAATCACATAGAACATACCTGAGTATGAATCATACTTTTTTCTTTTTCTCTCTTATCTTAGGTTGTTAAGACCTGAATTTGCCTCTCTTTCCTATCTTTAAGCAAGACTGTCTTATATAAGGTGGTCTATTCCTATATTATCAATAAAAAATTGACTTTCTCCTATCTTCTAGAAATGTTTAGTCTACCTGAATGTTTATAATATGTATGATTGAGCATTTCCCAAAAGTATCAAGACTCAATTAAAGGGGGCTTATACTACTCATTGAGATTACCTTTTTTTTAAAAAAAAAAAAGCAATTATTTCGGGGCGCCTGGGTGACTCAGACGGTTAAGCGTCTGCCTTCGGCTCAGGTCATGATCCCAGGGTCCTGGGATTGAGCCCCATATTGGACTTCTGGCTCAGCGGGGAGCCTGCTTCTCCCTCTCCCTCTGCCTCGCCCCCTGCTCATGCTCTCTCTCTCTCTCTCTCTCTCTCTCTGTATTTCTGTGTCTCCAATGAATAAATAATAAAAAAAAACTTTAAAAAAAAAAGGAATTATTTCTTCTGATGGATCATCCCTTTATCTTCAGGATGGGTACTTCTTACTTTCCCTCTACATCAGTGTTTATATTTTATTGCTTTATTTTTTATTTCTTTTATGTTGAACCTTGATGAAAGCTACGAATTCTCTCTCCCCAGTAAAATGTCCAAATACCACATTCACACACATAGACATGCACAGAATTTTGGCCACAACTTCAAAGTGTTCATTCATGCTCATACAGAGACCCATTCATCATACTGCTGTCAGACTAATAGTTCTATAGGATGAGTGAAGTCATCTTACTTTCCTAATCCCTGTCACCTCCAGAATGAAGTTGAAAGCCTTCCATGACTATTGCTCAAAGTACTCTTCCTTTCCATTCATCTTCTGCTCTAGCAACATTTTGAGTATTTTTATTTCTTCATGCCTTTGTTCAAGATGTTCACTTGACCTGGAATATCTTTTTCATTTTCTATCTTGAAGAATTATGTACGACTTTCCCTATCCCACTAATGGCACCTTCTGTGAATCCCTCTATCACCCCAACCAATGTAGATGACATAAATGTACTCAGGATTCATTTCACCTTTCTTTATATTACAACTTCCTGAGTTTTTTTTTATCTCTTTGATAGCATTTAGGAGCATGTAAATCTTAAGACTAAACAGAACCTTAAAAATCGTTTTGTAAAGCTCTTTTTTTGCCTCATATTATTCATTTATTTGTAAATAATGATAACATTTAAAAAATGCTTAATGTGCAACTGTTGTATGCCAGGCACTGATCCAGCCACTGGGGCATAGTGGTGGACAAGGCAGATAGAGCCTTTGCTCTCATGGAACTTTCTTTATATTAGGAGAAGAAAGACTAGAAATAATTTTTTTTAAAAAACTAATACTTACAAATATTGAGTATTTGGAAGACCATTACTTTGAGAAATGTGATAGAGAATGACTGAAGAGAAGGAGAGGAAGGACATTATGTTTTTTAATTGGAAGGTCAGGGGAAGCATCTCTGATATTTGAGTTGAAACCTGAATAGTAAGGAACTAGCCAGGTAACAATGGGGGTAAGGAACTGTCTGGTAGAGGGTAGAGCAAGTGCAAAGGCCCTGAGGTGGGAGCTTGCTGAAGCAAAGACAGAAGGTCAGTGGGGGACAGTGGAGACGTGTTCTTTGACAAGGTCAGAGAGGAGTAAGGAGTTTGGAGTTTATTCTAAATGACATAGAGGCTTCTAAGTCTGCAAGCTCCTTGAGAGCAGACCTATCTACTCAGCACAGGACTTAGCAAAAGAAATAAATGCTATAAAGAAAAAAGTTTTATAACCAAGCCATTTTGAGCATGTTAAGATGCTCCTTATTGTAAACTGAAAGAAAATTGTTTCCTAGGCTATTCAATATATGTCCGTGGTCACATTTGGTTAAGAGGAAATGTAACTGTTAAGTAACAACCCTTGGATTTCAATTTCCTCGAGGATCATTGTGGGGACTTTTATGAGCTCATAACAGTCCTACATGCCCTGCAAATTCCCATTCATTCCATTTTCTTCGATTCTATCTTATCACTGAAATGGTTTGAAGCCTCAGGAGTTTTACAAGCTTCAATCTGCTCTTGGCTTTTTGCCTCCGACATTCAATTTTCACACCTACTTTTATGAATTCAAGAATGGTACTAGACTGGCTTCCTCTGATAGGATTTTTTCCCTTCTCAACACATTTTCAAACATTACTTGTTTAGAAAGTTGTATGAAACATGTACGTTCAGCTTAAAGAATCATTAAAAGCAAATACTTGTGTAACCACTACCTAGGTTAAGAAATAGAATGTTGCATTTTAGAAAGTGGGGTTTTAGAACTGAAAGCAACCTTTAGAACCAAAATCACCTGGTTTGCACCCTTTGTATAGATGAGAAGTCTAAGGCTTCGAGTTGGCAAGTGGTTTTATACAGGCCATACTGCAGTTACTGGTGGAGGTAACAGAATCTTTTAACTCTAAACCAGCACGCCCCATAGAGATTAGGTACTCATTTTCTCACACCAGATTGTCTGGGCTCCTACATGAACATTTGCAGTCAGAGTTGAGGGGATAAGAGCTAAATTTCTCATGAAGGGACTGTTGTCTTTCTTTCTAGAAGCTCTCTATGAAGGCAACACTGATGATCTATCCTCAAGGTGCTTGCTAATTTCATGAATGGTTAGATTTCTAGCATGGAGTTCTTTCTTTTTCTTTTTTCTTTTTCATCACCAACTTGGCTCATGTTTAGAGTTGACATTTTCTGAGTATCGTAAGATTTCTAGTGAAATCTTATGAAATCTGGAGTCAGACGTGGTTTGGAGTTCTACCTCAGTGGCTTTTTATTCCAACGACAGTTTTAGTTGGAAGGGTGGGATGTTGGGATTATATCTGATAATTTCCCTAGTAGGATTGAGATCTGGGCTTGGTAATTCTGTCATTAGCATTATTTCTCTTTCTCTCTCTGTCTCTCTGTTTCTCAACTTTGTCTTGGTACACACAAACACACACACACTCACATCAATAAGCCAATTAACACGGGTACCTTGGAAACACCAAAAGATGGAGACAATAGTCACACAAATGTCTATATTCCTCCATGTAACTTTTTGCTCCCCAAAAAAGACTTTCTTGACCTTCATAAGCAAGAGGGCAAGGACAGCATTTTTGGATCCCTAATAATTAATTCAAAGGTAGAGAACTCAAATGTCTTCTATTCCAGGTAGAAAATATGAGTGTAGTGTGCAAAAAGTAGTGGGGGACCATGGTTGTTGACTGGAGGTCATTTGCTCATTTGTGATACTGTAATATCATAAAAAATGCATATTTGGTCTTTGTCCCAGGTTGTTGGCACAGAGCTCCTAAAACTCTTGGCATTTCTTAGTGATAGGCATAAGAAGAGCACCTTTTGTTATTCATAATAAGCTCATTTAATCATACCTGAGTTTATGCTAATAAAGTGACTCTGGGGGGATGGGGGCTGGTTGCCAAAGGAACTAACCCTGTGATTAGAAGGTTGGAACTTGCAGCCCCACCCTCCATACTCTGGGGAGGGGAGAAGAGCTGGAGGTTGGGTTAATCATTAATGGCCAATGACTTAATCATGCCTACTAAACGAAAACCCCATAAAAAATCCTAACTGAAGGGATTTGGAGAACTTCCTGGTTGCTGAGCCATTAAGGTGCTGGCTAGGGGTAGCACGCCCAGAGAGAGCATGGAAGCTCCATGCTCCATTCCCCCATTCCTTACCCTATGCATCTTTTCCTTTTTGTTGTTCCTTTGTTGTATCCTGTGTAATAAATGGGTAATAGTAAATGAAGCACTTTCCTAAATTCTGTGAGCCATTCTAGCAAATTATCAAACCTGTAGAGAGGCTGCGAGAACCTCTAATTTATGGCAGGCTGGTCAGAAGTACAGTGACAATCTCAAACTTTTGACTGACATCTGAAGTAGAGAGCAGTCTTGGAACTGAGCCCTTAACCTGTGGGGTCTGTGCTAACTCTGGGTGGTTAGTGTCATAACTGAGTTAAATTGTAGGAGGCTCAGTCAATGTTTGCAGAGAATTGAAGAATTGCTTGGTGTGGAAAAAAAAACCACACACACATTTGGTGTCAGAAGTAAGTAGTAGAAGGAAGGAGTGTTGTTCTCCACCTTTATAAGTCTAAAGACATTTACATTCAAACATTTAAAAAATGCTCTGTGGGGGCACCTGGGTGGCTCAGTTGGTTGAGCTTTTGACTCTTGGTTTTGGCTCAGGTCATGTCCTCAGGGTCCTGAGATTGAGCTTTGAGTTGGGCTCTGTGCTCAGTGTAGAAGTTGTTTGAGATTCTCTCTCTAGCTCTGCCCTTACCACCTCCCCCCTCCCCGCTCTCTCTCTCAAATAAATAAATAAAATCTTTGTAAAATGCCCCCCAAATAAATTATCTGTAGGTGAAATGAAGCCTATAGCCACTTCCAAGTTTGTCATCTTTGAATCTTTTCACACTAGTCAAATCAAATTAAAATTGCCATACAGTATAGCACCAGTGAGGAAAAAAGTTACAGAGTGGTAGGATATTGGTTCAGAGTTCTGGCGGTGATGACGGTAGAGAAGGGCATGGTGCATAGAATGGGGTAACATGGAGGATTTTGCTACAAAGCAGCCTATCTCTTGGTGAATGGGTGTGATTTATCAGTTCACTCTCCCCATGCTGCATTTGGGTTATTTTTTTTTTCAAGCTATTTTCCAGCTCACAAATTCTTTCTTCAGCTCCATCAATTCTACTGTTATAATCATCCTCTAGTTTTTCCTTTGGCTATTGTAACTTTCAGTTCTAGAATTTCATTTGTCCTTTTTAAAAAAATTTACAATTCTTTGTAAAATTTTTCAATCTTAATTTTTATCTTCTTCAATAAAGCAAAAAGTTATTTTCAAGTCTGTTTCTTATATTCATATATAAGGGAGACCCTGTGGTTTTCTTTCTGTTGTCTGAAGTTTTTGATGCTTCTTTTTAAAGGTCTTCATTTTTACCTAATTTCATTTTATATAAGACATTATATTTGAAAAAAAAAATTGTGGAAGTTATCTTCCTCTAGAAAGGAATTGCATTTTTTTTCTGTCATGTGCCTGGAACACTAGCAATTTGAGAGCACCTTAATCCAAGTTAGGGATTTATTCGGGCAATCCAGATAATTCAAAGCTAAACTATGTATGAGAGCAGAGGGATTTTGATCCCAAGTTTTGTCTTCCTGATACAGTGAGACTGACAAAAACCCTTTATGCTCTCACATGCATTTTCCATATGGGCAAAAATAATGGTTCACGTCTCTGGATTTGCAACTCCCCCTGGATTTGGTTGGTAATTTCTTGCTATCTTATTTACTCTTTTATGCTTTCAAGCTGACTTTTATTAATTTTTTTAAAGATTTATTTATTTTAGAGAAAGAGAGAGAGCGAGTGCGCATGCACACCCACATGGGGGGGGAGGAGCAGAGGGAGAGAATCCGAAGCAGACTCCCCGCTGAGCACTGAACCCAACATCGGGCTCTATCTCATGACCCTAAGATCATGACCTGAGTCAAAGTCAAGTCGGATGTTTAACAGACTGAGCCACCCAGTCGTCCCTATTGTTAATTTTTAAAATATAATTTCCCAGCTTTTTCTAGTTGTCCTCAGTGATGAGGTTAATTCAAATTACCTTGTCTTCCATTACTAAAGGCAGATGTCTCAAGCTAATGAGATTTATAGACTAGTCACCCGTGTATAAACTTTAAAGGCTGGTTATACACTGGCTAGGAGAACAATATCTGAACTACTACCTTTCTCAGATACTGCCCTATTACCTGTTTTTTGGTGATTACCTCATTTCACTCTGACAGCCACTTCCTGCCCTCTTTTTCCTAACCCACTCCAGAGCCATACTTATGATGCAAAACTCTTAGCAATATATGACTTGAGCTAGAAGAGAAAAAAGATGTCTATCCACTAATACTCTTCCTCTTCAGTTAAATATACATATATATTTTATAATAAAAATATACATTGATTGATTGATTGATATGTTTTGGTGAATGACCAGGAGAGAAGGTATGAGATTTTTAAAAAATATATAACTTGGGATCCTGAAAACCAAGCCATTTTCTTTTGAAAAACTCAGGATATGCGACATCTTCAGATTCAAATGTGTTCTTTTTGTGAGATTCAGCTAAAGATTCAACTTCTTTTCAACACATGCTTCTGATGGGTTTGAAAGTTGGCATATCAATCTGTGAGTACTTGCAAAAGAGGCTTTCTTAATTTTCTTGGCTTAGAATTCCTTAAAACATGAAGTTTTTTTAGTGAACTTTTATTGAAATAGGAATAAATACAGGAACATGCACATGTAAATGTATAGCTAAATGAATTTTGGTAAAGTTAACATATCCATGTAACCAGAACCCAAAAACAGAACTAGATCATTACCAGCATCTCTTTTACATCCCCCTTTTAGTCACTAACTCTTCAAGGGTAACCACTATCCTGATCTTATACTATAGATTAATTCTGCTTATTTTTGAACTTTACATATAGAATCATTTAGTATATACTCTTGTGACTGGTTGTTTGGTTTTTGTCTCTCAACATTATATTTGTAGAATGTATTAATATTACTGCATGCAGTTGTAAATCATTCATTCTTGCATTTTGTATAGTAATCCACTGCATGAATGTAATGTGATTTGTTTATCATTTCTACTTTCGATGGATAATGGGGAGTTTCACCATTTTAGGAACAGTGCTGTTACAAAAATTCTTGTGCATTCTTATTACCTTTTAGTAAATACAGATAGCAGGAGGATTCTTGACCTTTCATCTTCTAAATTTCATCCTGTTCACCAGGACTGTGACCCAGATTTCTGTCCCTGATCTTTTAATTTGGACCAAATACAGATGAAGACAGATGATTTCCATGAACTCCTTCCTAGATTAGCCAGGAGCATATTGTCCAGCTGACTGTGGTCTTTTGTCTGAGCTTTATCTCCAGACTCTAGTGGTTAAATTGGATGGGTTTGACAAAATGGTAAAAAATTCCCATTGGCAGAGTGCCTCAGTTTGGCTTAATCCCTGGGTTTATACCCTGATATCTGAACATTGTTTTGTAGTTTCTTCTGGTGAACTGAATTATATCTACTGCCCATATAGATTGTTTTATAATTCTGCCATGTCCCAATTGAATCTTTTAACAATGTAAAAAAAAAAAACTGTTCTTTCAAAAATAAAATATCTAGTCTCTTATGAGAATATTATTACAATTCTATTAGCTAGTGACATTCTGTGAGAATTCACAAAAGAAGGGATATCTGTTTGTGGGACCTTCACATTTCTCAAAATTTGCTTGGATAGAAAAACTGTCCATGAATTAGAGCAAAAGATGCTTACAACAGGATATTGTCATATATGCCTCAGAGCTAAACAGATGGCTAATTGGGAATTAGAGTAGAATTACTCATTCATTCCACAAACACCAAATGAGCCTCTACTATTTGCTCCTCTCTATACTAATATAATTTACATTAAGTTATATTAAATTCAATGTTAATTATATAACATAGTATTGTCATAACATGATCTACTATAATTCCAGGGAGTGATAAGAGCTAGAGAGAAAATAAATCAATAGAAGAGGTGGATTTGGATGTTATTTTAGATGGATGGTAGGAAGAGGAGTCAGGAAATCACAGAATGAGTGACACATGTGAAGACCTAAGTAAAGTGAGGGAGCATTGCCTTGATCTGGGGGAAAGTATTCCAGGAAGAGAGATTTGCAAGACCAAAGACTGTGAGAGGGAAACAAGAATGGCAGATTCAAGGGGGAGCAAACAGGACAGTGTGGCTGGAGTATAGTGAGCAATGGGCAGGAGGAAAGGAGGTCAGATGAGAGAGGAAAAGGAAGACAAGGGACACCTAAGGAATTTGAATTTTATTCCAAGGTGATAGCATTCCACTGGATCTTAAGTAGGGGTTGCGAGGATGTGGTTTGATTTGACCTATGGTTGGGAAAGATCAATTCGGCTGCTGCATAGAGAATGGCTTATAGGTATTAAGAATGGAATAAGAATGGAAGTTATCTGAGAAATTCATTTGATTTCCTGGGGTTGGGAGGTGGGAGAGATATGTGTGGTGAAGTCTGCTACAGGGCAGGGTAGGACATTGCTCCCACGGAAGAAAGGGATTTACAAAAGTTAGCTAATGCCAGAATTTCAGTTTGAGAAGAAATCAGATGAGCCACTGCATTTCACCCTCTATTTTACAGATGAGAAAACTAAGACTCAGAAAGCCTAATAAGTAACTTAAGGGAAAAAATGCGGTAACCACATTGAAAATAGGAAGCAATTTGGGGAAAGGCGACTTTTGCTACTAAGTCAAACTGTTCATATGCAATAAAGTAAAATTATTGGTAAGAGTTAAAAACATTTGAAATTGATTGCTGAATCTCTCCCTCTTTTCTTTTTTTGAGAACTGAAATTTTGGTGAAACAAAAATGACCAGCTTATCATATTGAGATGACTCTGAACTTTTAAATGGCAAGTCCAAACCTTATTAATTTTCCTAAAACCATTGGGAACAATGCCTGGCATATGGTCGGTGCATAATAAATATTTGCTGAATGATTATATGATGAAACTGAGAGTCAGAAGAAGTCCAAAACTTAGAATTATAGAAAAAAGGAGAAAGAAAAAGTACATGCTCTGTACTTAGCACTGTACTAATATTGAGAACAAACAATTAAAGCTTTAGTCAGCATGCTTTGGATTGTGACAGAAACTCAGTTCAAACTGATTTAAGCATTAAAGAACATTCACTGGCCCATGTAATTAAGTCTAGGAGGGTAGTTCTGAGTTCAGGTATGACTGGATTCCGGACTCATATGGCATTTAAAGAACTCTCTGTGTCTCTGTTTCTGTCTTTCTCTTTCCATTTCTTTGTTTATCTTTCCTTCCTGTTGGCTTCATTCTCAGGCTGGCTTTCTTCACATGGAGATCCTCCTGCAGTTATAAGCTTACATCTTCCTGTTTATTGATACCAACAGAAAGAGTTCCCTTTTCCCAAATGGTTCTATCAAAAGTCTTCAGGGGCCAGGCCAGTCAGCCCATGTGAACATGGGCTGGGAATAGCAGGGGAGTGGTTCCCAAAGGAGGAGTTAGGAATGATAAAGCAGAAGTTGGTAGAGTAGATAGTGGCAGGAGAAACAACAAAGATGTACTACCAAAGTGAAAGAAAAGGGAACAGCCAGAAGAGGCAATTTCTGTTTGTGAAATCCCCCTAAAACCTAGGGCACCTCAATTCTAGAGCAAGACTTGCCAGGTCAGTGTTCAAAAGGCCCCTCTGCTTGCTGTATTGACAGTGCAGATATTTGTAGATATTTCCAAAATCTCTACTTATTCTCTTTCTGGCCTCCCGAGGCAGCTAGATTTTCCCAAGTTCCCCTGAGAAATTTAGCAGACTTCTTGGGTATATAAGAGCTCACAGGATCAGCAGCCACTACCATGGTTCTGTCCTCCTCACAGACTCTCCAGTCCATGGTTCATCCACAGCTTTTTAAAATTGTTCTTCATGTTTATTAAAGAAACCATGAGCCTGGTGACTGCTTTCCTGTGAAGTTCAAATGCTATGAAAGGGAATGGCAAGCCAAATAGTGTGTGTGTGTGTGTGTGTGTGTGTGTGGAGGGGCAACTTCCAGTAAGTGCGTAGTTTTTACTCCATGATGAAGGTAATCAAAGAAACAAACCGCTTTCCTACACTCCACAAAAATGTCTCCCACATGGATATTTCTCAGCCAACGGAAAAGTGAGTCAGATAAAGAACTCCAAAACAATTAAGTTAATTGAAAACACATTTCATTAGAAAAACTGGATAGATTATTTGAGGTCACAGAGCATCCACCAATGAGTATTTACCTCAGCATCCACAGCTTTACTTTGCCTCGCCAGTTGTAACATTTCTGAAATCCACTTGTTTCTCCTTTGTGTGTAAATTCTGAAAATGTGTGTTTCTGATTATGGCTCCATAAGACCAGTATTTACCACCTTCACAATTTTGGTCACATGTGCCACATCATCAGGCTTCAGTGAAGGAAAGCAAAACCATTCTAGTTATTTCAAGCAGAAGGTGATTTAATACAGGGAAATAAGTGCTTACAAAATGGTGAGAAGAATGGAAGTCAGAGGCATCAGTGGGATCTTGGTTTCAATGTCAAAGTAAAAAAGAAATGTGGTCATCACATTTTCCACTGTTGCTGCCTCCCTAAGTGTCACTCCGGTGAGGCTGCCGACTGAAAAGCAGAGCCCTGAGTCTGACTCTTGTGTGCACTCAAATCTTTGAAAGCTTACTTTAACTGCCTTTACTGTAGCAAGACTGCCTCCACTTTATTTCTGCCTTATAAAACTCAGGCAACTGCATCTAACTGGCACAATATAATTCATATCCAGAACCTTAGCAGCAAGGGCATCTGGAAAGTATAATTTTAAGACTTCCAACCTTGGAAAGAAAAGAAGAGGTTGAGAGAAGGAATCCAAGAACTTGTCACTTGTACTCACTTTACAAATTAAATTTTTTTTTTTTAAAAAAAGAAGACCTTATATTTATACTGTAAATGAAAATCCAGGATAATTTGCCATTAACAGAAGGTATTGTCAAAATAAATGCAAGGAAATTTTTTGCCTTACACTTACCAAAAATATTTTTCCTCCCTGAGAGAACAGAGTAATTATAAAAGGCTCTTTTCCCAGGCTCTCCCTAAACTGCACTCTATATACTTTGTGTGAGCCAAAAGTCAATATTTGCAATTAAATGACAGGTCATGTTTGAATTAAGGCAGGCTTCTATGCAAGTCATAGTCATGTTGTCTTTTTTTTTTTTTCCTGGTGGGGGGATAGAGAGGACCACACAGAACCAGTCCTACCAGCAGTGTATATATCAGTGAACTTTGGGAAACTCTTTATTAGGTTGTAATCAGTTTGAAGGTGCTTTGATCTCTTCCTCTGTCTTAATTTCTAGGATAGACCTCACTTTTTTTTCATCCAACCTGGAGTTACAAATCTGAGAAGCAAAAACATCAGGAAAGGTGACCCAGGGAACTTCAGAGAGTGAAACAAATACCAACAGCAGTTTAAAGCAGGACCTTGTTGCCTTTGCTGAGGGCAGGAGGTGGGGGACCTGGGGACACTCCTACAGGTGGAGTTATACCCTCTGGACAAGAGTTGTCGACTTAACCAACTCCTTCCCCGGCACTTTGCATCTACCCTTCATGTTACCAGCTGGCCAAACCCTTCTCTGCGTGAAGACCATCGTTTTCTTCCACTTGCCCTTGGTCAGTCTACCTCTTAACCTCTTGTCCCCAACTGTCCTTCATTTTTTTTTTCCAGAGCTACCACTACCATCTTCATTACATATTATTTTTTGCCTTTGAAAGAGCTCCATGAATGTCTATTTTGTTCACAGCAGAACCCATAACGTCTAGAACACTGCTTGTTACAGACATTCAATTCCCACCATGTGAACAAATCACAAATGGGCAAGGGAGCAGTCAGCCTGCTTGGCTCAGCCAGGCTAACCCAGAATGAAGCCCGAACCCATCCCAGACTCACTCTGGACCTTACTGCATTTCACAGAATGCCAGATTGACCAAAACTATTTGCAATGGAATGCACTCCAGGTTCTAGACCACCTGAATCAAGTGTAGGCCTTCAAGTTATTGTACACTGAATTTTGAGATAATGTTGGTAGCTTCCTCATTTGTATTAGAGAATAAAAAATTGGGTTGAGACTTGATGCCACCATCTCCTGAATGGCAAGTCACTTTCATTTTCTGAGCCCCCATTTCCTCACCTGTAAAATAGGGGAAGACTTACTTTTTGCTTAATTCACTGCTTGTTGCATGGGGTCACATGAAATTAGGCATTTACCTATGTATTTTATCATTTAAAAAGTAGTTTTTTGAGTGCCTACTATGTACAAGTCTCTTAAATGTCATCTTCTTAATGTGGCTTTTAATAATCACCTTATGTAATATTTCAGCCCTGATTTTTCAACACCACTAATCCTCTTCTTGGCTTTATTTTTCTAACAAGTGCTTTCATTTCTTAACTTAAAAGATATTTTATTGATTTATATTATTTATTATAAGTATCTATTTAATTTGTATTGTGTGTCTCCCCCTACAATGTTTTAAGCTCCCTGAGAGGGATGATTTATTTTTTTTTTAATTTTTATTGGGGTTGTTTTGTTTTGTTTTGCTATTGTCTTTCCAGGGCCTGGCCCATAGTGGGCACTTATAAATAATGTTGAATGAATAAACAAATGTCCCATGCTCAGAGTACAAATGCTGATATAAACCAGGCCACCATATAAAACTCAAATTTATTTTTTATTGGAGAAAACTCACTGAAGAATGTGTGTTCTGTACAGATGGTTTGTACAGAGGGCTGGAGTTGCACTGAAGGAACAATTAGGAGGCCAGTATATAATCCAGGCAAGAAATGACAAAGGGACTGAACTCAAGACAATGTCAATGAGTGAAGGGAAGGAGACAATTAGAAAATATTGAGGATATAGAATTGCAGGGTTTGGCTCCTTGGATGTGAGGTGTGGTGGGAAAAAGTGAAATCTACGTTGAATTCCTAGTTTCTGGGCTGGCCGACTGGGTGGATGAAAATGATGCTCACTGAGATGGGGAGACTAGAGAAGGATATAGTTGTTTGAAGGACAAGCAGGAGGAGAGAATTTATTGTTTGGTGACTATAGGTCAACAGATGTTTACCCAGAGGTTGAGTATATGGCTCTGGGCTTATTTATTTATTTACTTATGAAAAGGAGGCTTTGGTCTTTTAAAGATTTATTCATTTATTTTAGACAGTGAAAGAGAGAGAGAAAGGTGGGGGAGCAGAGAGAGAGAGAGAGAGAGAACCTGAAGCAGACTCCCAGCTGAGCATGGAGTTGGAGGTGGGGATAGACCTGGGGCTCGATCTCATGACCCTGAGGTCAGGACCTGAGCTGAAATCAAGAGTCAGACACTTAGCCGACTGAGCTACCTAGGTGCCCCTATGGCTCTGGATTTAAAAGAGAAATTTAGGCTGGGGAAAAAGATTTGAGAGCCATAATCTTAGGCTCCAGGGACAACATGCAGAGTAAGGATAGGGGAGGGTCAACAGGATATCATCTTTTGGGATAAATATTCTTATCCCACCTCTCCATATATGAGACCACTGGGGAGGGCCCCTTTATTCTCAAAAATTAGTTTTTCATCTATTCCATTTGAGACCCCAGAGTTCGGCACCATGGATGATGGAAAAAAACTTTCATGTACTTAAAATCCAAGACTACTACAGTCTCCTTGAGGCCAAATACCCACAGTTCTTTTACTTTATTTTTATTATTATTTTTTAAAGATTTATTTATTTGAGAGAGAAAGAGACAGGAAGAGAAAGAGTGGGGGGAGAGGGGCAGAGGAGAGAATCTCAAGCAGACTCCCCACTAAGCATGGAGCCCAATGCACTGGGTTCTATCTCACGACCCTGAGATCATGACCAGAGCTGAAATCAAGAGTCAGATGCTTAACCGACTGAGCCACCTGGGCACCCCAATTCTTCTACTTAATTAACAAAAATGGTGTGCTAGATAGTTCTGGGGTTGGGGGCCAGAAAACCTGGGCTGATCTAACTTAATATCTGCTATAGCTAAAGGGTGACCTTGAACAACACATGGATTTTTCTTTCAGGTCATTTCCTCATCTGTAAAATTATGGGATTAGCCTCCATCAGGTCTCTGGGAAGATGTATCAGGAGCATTTGAGTGATTAAATAATGAAATCCAGAGTAGATATTTATTAAATATCTTATAAAGCATCCAATTTCTATTCTATTCCAATGATGATTTTGTTGCTGGACCCATTCCAGTTCCTCTATATATTCTTTAAAGCATATAGAAACCTAAACAATACACAGAGCTCTCTAGCACAGTCATGACTAATGCAGCAGAGTACAGAAGAAGGCAGAAGAAAATACAAACTATACTTCGGTCGGTCGTAGGCTGCTGGCTGTTGTCAAGCTGCTATTGATTTATTTAGCATTCTGGTTACAGAGAAGCAGGGCTAAACCATTTGCATTGATACTTTAGGTTTTCTTTAAAAGTAATTAACCCAAATTAAGACAATATTCACCAAGGGTCCTGAAAACAAAACACAACAATAAAACCACCCATCTACTGATTTAGTAGTAAGATTTCTTAAAGGTAGCTAAGAAAATTTTGCTATTATGTTGTGTGCTTTCCCAGCTAAGATCTTAATATATTTTGCAAACATGACTCAAATGCCAGTGGTACTTCCCCCTCTTTGTCTCTCAAAAACATGGAGCCAGTGAGAGCTGAAGAAACGTGGTGGTATTGAAAATGTGGTCTTTGAAGTTCATGTGTGTAACTATAGTATATTATTTAGCTTATCTCCATTCCTTCCTCCTCCTGCCCCCAACATCCAAGGGAAGGGTGAAGTGTGTACTTGCCTGTCCAACCCATGTTGGCCTTGATCATATGCCTTGTTTAGACTGATGGAATATGTGTGGAGGTGACAGTGTTACTGCTGCTTGATATCGTTCTGACATCTGACACTTTCAGCTTCTCCCTCTTTGAAATGGTGTCTTATCCTGAAGGAGATAATGCATGTTTTTGCTAGTGCTTGTGGAAACTTCTTCTGTCATGAGAAGGGCTTCTCCCTAGGAGCTGCTCCTTTTTCAGCCCGAGTCTCAAAATGAGATTCATGGAGCAGAACTGCCCCAGTGTGCCTACCGACTCAGAGTGGCCCCAGCCAACTCGTAGACCCTGAAGCATCAGAATAAATGATTGTTGTTTGAAATCTCTGAATTCCACATTGGTGTGGTATGCAATATGATTGTGTCAATAGTTAACTGAGACAGTATCATTTGGCATAACAACCTTTCTTGTAGATTTAAACCCCTGGGAAATCTCTGGTCTCTGTAACTACTCTATTCAGGGCCTAACTGACTTGGAGCAGAAATCAATGCAAAGCTGTACTTAGCAAAAAATTGGTTTACAATTTTTTAAAGCTTAGGAGTCAATTTTACATCTCTAACAGTTGACCATTTTTAAGGCCTAAATCTCAACCAAAGGCAATTTTTCCTCTTAGGGATATTTAGCAATGTCTGGATGCATTTTGACTGTCATGACTCAGGGTGGGGTGCCACTGGCATCTAGTTGAGTAGAGGCCAGGGATGCTGTTAAACATCTTACAAGGTACAGCTCCTCACAACAAAGAATTATCAGTCCCAAATGTCAACAGCGTCAAGATTGAGAAAAGCTGGGCCAACTATATATTCTTTCTCTCGGGGCATATCAAATTTATCTTTGCGGGGGCGCCTGGGTGGCTCAGTCGTTAAGCGTCTGCCTTCGGCTCAGGTCATGATCCCAGGGTCCTGGGATTGAGCCCCGCATCGGGCTCCCTGCTCAGCGGGAAGCCTGCTTCTCCCTCTCCCACTCCCCAGCTTGTGTTCCTGCTCTTGCTAACTTTCTCTCTCTGTCAAATAAATAAATAAAATTTAAAAAAAAAAAATTTATCTTTGGGTAGCACAGCATTAAAACTGATATCATTCATTAGGAACAAATAGGAAAAATTGACCAAGTCTATTGTATCACTCCAGATAGCCTCCTGAGAAGAGACCAGAATTCTTTTATTGTTTATTAACCCATTGAAAAACATACCGCAAAAGTAATTATCTGCTCCCTTTTTGAGTTTTAAAATTCTTTAATTGGATTAAAAAAGGCTTTCCTTTTTCACCAGCACTTCAGGATATTTCTGTATCACTCAAACATCAGAGGCCTCATGACTTAGTTATTCATTTACTCTCTCATCCATTCAAATTATTTATGGAGCACCTACTCGTGCCAGGCAATCTTAAGATTTCTCATTCCAAGATGTCAGGTTTAATTCTGTTTGTTTTGTTTTGATTGAAACTGAGTATATGAGTGTGTGGAAGTTCACATCTATTTTAAAGCGCCCCAAGAGTGAACATAATCTTTCTGTTCACCCTACACCTTTGAACACCCTTCCCTGTGTTTTGAACCTCAAAAAGAGGTAGAGCCTGCCTCTCACTAGAGATGTATAAGATGTATTCTCTTACCCTCCGTTAGGAACAACCCAATACAACTGCATACAACTTTGTATTAGACTCCAGTGGGTCCCAATAATGGTTAGAGGTAGGTACAAAAATTTTAGTGGTAGCAATATAGCACAGTTCACTTTATAGATATATTTCTCAGTGTATTTCATGTATCGTATTTTACAAGCAAATATTTCATATGCTTTGTTAGTAAGAGGCATCCAGCAGAATTTGATACTACTGGGTGAATGAAGATGATTTTTAAGCTGAAGAACAATGGTGACCCCAAAAGAAAACTTAATAGGTTGAGCCTAAAAGTGCTGGGCACCGGGCTTTTATCCACCTGAAACAGAAGAATTTTCTGGCAGATCCACAGGCCCAGTTGGGTCCTTGAAAATGTCTACCATAGCAAAAATGTCCTCACCTCCCACTGCAGGCTCCAGGAGAAGGCATGGCCAATGGCAGGCTCTGATTATGAAAACTCCTGCTCCAGCCCTCTCTTAGCTCTGCCATTTGAAGCCACAGTGAGCTAAACATGAGCCAGGGTATAGAGAGCCAAGGACTCAAGCAGGAAGATGGTACAGAGCCTGACCCAAAGAGCTGAAGGTGCAGACAAAACACAAAGGTAGTACTTTTCTGGCCTTAGTGGACTGAAATGTCCTTTTTTTTTTCTTCCTAATTTGATTTTGCTGTTTTGGATTCAACCCCAGTATCTCCTTCCGATAAAGCTCTTTTCTGTACCCAGTCACAGAAAGAGTAGAAGGCAGCTAGCAGGAAAACAATGGTCTGACACTTAAGAAAAAATCAATGGCAGATGTCCTCCTTTATGTTTTCTCAGCTAATCCTTACTAAAACCATGTGGGAAGGCTTAGTTCCTATTTTTCAGGTAAGAAAACTGAAGTGCCCAGAGGGTAACTAACTTGAATTTTAATTGAGGCGTGTCTGATTTTCAGGTCTGTATTCTTTTTCATTAACTACAAAAGCTAATGTTGACTCTCTTTTATGACCTGTTAATATTCCAATCAATATGATTTTTGTCATGGAAAAATCCAAGCCTTACCCAGAGGGAGGAAGCAGGGAATATAAATTCAGCTCCTTCAAATCACATGGAGAGGCAAGGAATCTACTTTGAATTTGCAAATTTGATTTTGAGGACTCCAGGCATGGGACCCGTGTCAGAGTCAATATATCTGCCCATCGGCAGATTAGGACCAGGTGACTGCCAAGCTATTCACTGTCCCCTTCTGACCTACCTGCTCCACTCACCAAATCTTTGTGCCGGCAGAAGATCAGTGAGGCAAAGGTGGCCTTGTGCCTTCTGACTTTTGCTTTCTACCTTCTCACTGGGCTTTTTGACACCATGTCGGTGGCAACCAGTGGCCGCCTGCTTATAGGCACTAGTCATCTGAAGTAATAAAACAAGAGGTAACTGGCCAGAGCCAGCCATTGAAATTTTAAGGGTCCAAGCCTTTCTTCAAGAAAACATGGTTTCTTCAAAGAATCAAATGGAGTATAGCAGTTACATGTGTGGACTCTGGAACCATATTATTCAAATCCTTGAGCACTCACTGGCTATTTATTCACTGCGTGACCTCGGGGATTTAGCTTTACCTCTTCAGTGCCTCAGTTTCTTCATCTGTAAAACAGGCTTGTTTATTCATTCCAAACATATGTTCTGCCATGTACCACAACCTTGATTCCATAGGCTGGGGATGGAGCACTACACAAAACCATCCAAGTCCTTCTGTTCTCATAGAGGAGACAGAAGATAAATGGATCTATTTGTAACATAATTTTAGATAGTGCTAAGTGCCATAGAGTCAAATAAAGCAGAGAAAGAGAGGGGATGTTGAAGGAAGGGATGGCCACATTACGAAGAGCAGAGAAGAAAGGCTCTTGGAGGAGATAAAACAGAGAGAAGACCAGAATATTGTGAAGGGAGGGTGCCACGCACTACTGGAGGCAAGAATATTCCAAGCAGAGGGATCAGGAATGTAAAACAAAACATAACAACTATCTCATCTTATGGTGTGGGAGTTAAATGGGATAATGCATATAAAATAAGACTGTAGAAACTACTCTGTAAAGGTTGGCTCTGCATATATCTTAGAATCAGAGTTGAAAGAATGATAAAGTTCTATTCAACCTTTCCCTTAGAGTACAGGTATCTCCTAAAATAGTCATGGAACTGAAGTACCTGTCATGATGAGGAGCTCCTACTTCAAGAAGCAGGGTCTTGCCTCCATTGTTGGGTGGCTTTACTTTGTGAGGAAGTGCTTCCTTCCACTGAACTTACACCCTATCCAGGGAACAATAAAAACTTAACTTGACTTACTTGCTCCCTCTGACACACGACAACATCTCCAGAGTTCAAAAATAACTTCCATCTGAGCACCATGAGTACCTTCAAACATTTCTCACCTATATGACTTCCAGATTTCTCATACTTTCATTTGATCATTTCAAAAACACAGTACAATAGGCTTGGTCTCGGAAATATGGAGGCAAAATGATGAGATTAGTGTTTGAGGCTCAAACTTCCCCACTCAAAAGCTCTTTCCTAAAAGCATAGTCCCTAGATAAAGAGGAGTAGGTCTACTCTTCTTGGTGTGTGGTTGCCCCTACCTGCCCTCTTGCTCAGGCATAAACTCAGCCTACACCAATTTGAAATCACATCCATGGTAATAGTTAAGAGAAGTAGCTGACCAACCCATGCTTCCAGTGTCCTGGAGACTGGAGTGGAGAAAACAGAAGAGGGTTGTCTCGAGGGGTGGTGGGTTCAGGACAGATGTTACTGCCATGTTATTAATTAAGTGTCAGATCAATGGGATTAGAATAGAGTTATGAGTCAAAGACCTTAGGTTCCATTTCCTGTGATTCAGCCAGCTGGGACTTGTTACCCAGAGTCTGCTCAGCTCCTTACCCTGTCAGCTGCTTCATAAAACAAACCATGGTTGCAGAGCTTAGAGGGTATGAAGGACTCAGCACTCAGCACAAACCCATCCCTGCTGCTAGAGAAGAATCCCAAGGAGAAATCTGCCTGATGATAGATGAGTCGGGACACATTATCTTTAGAACTTACCTTCTTTAGAGCAGATTCTCCTTGGCATGACTTCTCAAAAGATGTGCAGGATTTATCACTATGGAGTGCAGGTCTGAATTTTAAGTAATGAATTTGATGGCATCGTGAAGTTCTGTATCATCTTTTTCTGATTAAATTAATGGACACACATAGGTATTTGGGGTGGTAGGTAGAAACAAGGGATAACACTAAAGGCAGTCATGTTTTGTTTTGTTTTGTTTTTTAATTAATTTATTTATTTGAGAGAGAGAGGTGGGGGGGTGGGGGGGGCAGAGGGAGAAAGAATCCCAAAGCAGACTCCACACTGAGCGTAGAGCCACATACAGGGCTGGATCTCACAACCCTGAGATCATGACCTGAGCCTAAACCAAGAGTCTGACGCTTAACTGATTATGCCACCCTGGCGCCCCAAGGCAGTCATGTTTTGATCTGTTTGTTTCAGTTTTTATATTTAGACCAAAAAGCTTAATTCTTAAATTGGATGTAGGAAGGGTGAGTGCAAGAAAATTGCGGCATCCACTTCAGCTGATCCGATAGGGAGCAATAGTCACGGTGCGGACTGCCTCTAACAGAAACTTCACGGTGATTTATCTGCTCTCCTGGACTGGCCTGATAAAGCAGCCTCCTCACTGATGTTCGTATGATGCCACTCCAGGACTCGATTTGCTGGGAGCTGCCAGTTGGCTGAGTTAACTGCTGGAGAATAATGAGCCAGCATCTCATTGGTCATCTGTTTGACTAACAGGCAGATTGGACAAGGCCAGGAGTCTTGTGTGGGCTGGTCCATTCCAGGACACAAGGCCATCTGACCTTGAAGTCGTCCAAACTGGGCAAGTTGCCATTTGGGGATCCTGACACCGACAGCCACAAGAATTTGCCGACTCATCCTACCTGACTCAAAGCTTTTGCTGTTGTGGAAAATGTGTCTGCAAAATTTACTGCCTTCTGCAGTTTGCAGACATATATATATACATATATATATATATATTTTAATTTGGTGGAAGTGGGAAATTAATATTCCCTGAGCCCTCTGTACCCAGCCAAAGTCTAGTCATTCTTGAGAGACAAACTGATGCAGGGGTATATTTTTGACCACCGAAGTACATGATAATCTGTCTCTCCCCTGAACTCCTACAGCTTCAATTGTACCCATCAGTGGTCTCAAATTTTACTGTGCTTGGAGTCCCTTAGGGATACAGTTAAAATACAGGTTCTTACTCAGCAGGTCTGGGGTGTGGGGCATGGTGGGGGGCTGGGCTGAGACTCTGTGTCTCACACAAGTTTTCAGTGAATCCACACTTCTGTAGCAAGAATCCACTTCTCTGACAACAGAAATGGGCTGTCTGTGATCTTGCACATTTCTCCAGATGTGTCTGAATCATCATGAGGGCTTATATACTCTCTTCCTTTTCACCCTTTCTAGCACCTTGCACAGTGCGATGTGAGCAGGCAGCACTAATAAATATTTGTAGAATAAAGAAACTCCTATGTGGCAGAAACTATATTCTTCATTAGCACAATGACTCACACACAAGTGCTCAATAATTATTAATTGAATGAATGAATGAACCGCCAGTATCTAGGAGGCTGGTGAGAGAATAACAACAGAGAGAAGACGAAATCTAAGCTCTGGCTTAGATTTTAAGCTCTGGCTACTTGAATCAAACAGGTAGGAAAAACATGGATGCAAATTCAGGAAACACAGTGTCTAGAATTAACTGATTTACACCCTAGTCATGTGACATCTGACACATACGCTGACAGATCGTTTCTGTCATGAAGATTTTTAAACGTATTTCCACTGCCACGAGAAGGTTTGAGTGAATTCGCTGATCTGTCCTGTTTGGGGAACTGTGTAGAGGTCCATAGTAGGGGTGGGGGAGAACATTTACTCTGGAGGAGCTCAGTGGGAAGGAAAGCCTAGGCTGCCTGAGAAACAGTTCATCCTCAAACAGTGATTTCTGATGGATTCTTTCCAGTGACTTCCATCTCCTTCTTTCTCCACTTTTGACCATCCACCAACATGCACAACATACAGACCAGTTTTTGACCTTGGCCTGGAAACTGATCTTCATTCTTGCATAGCTTTATCAGCTAGGAGGTTGATTGGCTCAGTGTCCTTGCCACACAACTGGACCCTGACTGAATAAACAGGCCACAGCTGTTCGTAGAGAGGGGCAGCCATCTCCCAACATGGGGGAAAGAAAGCCATTGATGGCAGAAGGGTGGAAGTTATGGAAATTGGCAGTGGGAAGAACCCAGGAGGCTGCAGGTCAAGGCAATAGCTGGAGTTCTGCTCTTTAGACTTAGAGAGATGTTTGGGTCCCCACTCCAACTCCCCATAAGCTTCTTCACCTGCCTGAAGTACCTCTTTCCAGCCCATGGTAACTCCCTCCTTTTGCCTGTTCTGGAATCTCTGCCATCAGAGCCATCATTTGGGTTAGGAAACAAATCAGACATTGGCGTTGAAGGGCCACTGTTACCTGTTCCTTTGACGTCTGGCATCTATAGGACTGGTGAGGGGGAGGCTTTAGGTTTCATTGGAGTCTTCCTATGTCAGTACCCAGATAGAAAGAGCCCTGGGTATTTTCCAGCCCCCTCCAGCTGGATTTGAGTAAAGACCATGGAGTCGAGGTGGGTTTCACTGGTCTGAACCTTGAGCCTTATTGAGCCAGAATCATCCTGGCTGTCGGACTGTCACAGGGCTCAGGGTCAAGAGGGAACATTCAGATGTCTCCAGGCCAGGTGGAGCAAGTCTGCAGCCTGGAGCTGCTTCCTGGAGGGACAGAACGGGAGGGTGAAACCCCAGGGTCCTTAGACTCTGCCAGCATATACAGGCATGCCCTGAGCTGCACCTGTGTTGGGTTACTGCACCCAGCTTTCCAGCCAGCTCTGCAGTCTCGCTTGTTTTGTTTGCTGCAGAGCTGTGTCCCCTCTGGTGCAGGTGGTGTTGATGCTCTGCGGGGCCCAGCAAAGGTACACCAGGCAGCCTCAGTCTCCCTGTGTAGCTGAGAGCACTGCAGTGAGGGCCCAGGCCTGCTCTGGGCTGCCTGCCAACAGTCTCTTGCAGACTGCGTCGCAGCACAGACCTCTTGCTTACAGGCAAGGGAGGAGGAAGACAGCAACACCAGGGACTTGCATGTGTCTCTGGAGCTGCTTCGAATGCTTTCCATGCCTCTCCGCTGTTTCATGCGTTTCCTCATTCCCTTTCCTTCCCTCCACCCCACTCCTCTCCCCCCCACCCCCCATGCTGCCTCATCTGTGTCCTTCTGATAATTCTTCAGGCCAACCTCCAGAGAAAGTGACCCAGACATAGTGCTTCCCATCGGGACAGTGCTTTCTAGGGAGAAACAGGCTAGTTGACCTGATGACAAGCTAGGCATGTCAGTGGGTATTGGGGTGAAGTAATGGAAAATGAGCAGTTTCCATATAGAGAACTTCCCCTGGCATGGAACCAGTGGGGTGCCCTTGGTACATTAAGTTCACTTTCTGTGTCTTGATGTTCCCGTCTGTAAAATGAGAACAATTACCCTTCCCTTCTCTGTTTTATAGGGTCTTGTGAGTATAAAGAGGGATAGAAGAGGGCTTATAAACTTTTATGTACATGGGAATTACCCCGGGATCTTGTTAAAATATGGATCCTGATTCCATAGGTTTGGGGAGAGGAGAGTCTGTATATCTAGACAAAGTTCCAGGTTAATGGATACTGCTGGGGCGGGGGATCACTCTGAGTAGGTTGAGCTAGCAAAGAAGGGGACAATGTAAACATTACAAAACACCAGGAAACTGTAACATTTTAATTATTTTATGTATTTGCCCTCCCAAAAAAGCACATTTGCATCTTAAAAGGACTCTTCACATCTTTAATTCAAATGAATGTCATTATTTTAGGCATCTCAGATGGCTACCAGAGAGAAAATGTAAAGTTGAAAGGGACTGATTATCATTTCTGTTGTCACTGGAGCTGCCTCCTCTTTTCCTTTCCCTTTTTCTTCTCTTTTTCCTCCTCCCAGAAAGATTGAATCTGGGTTCGAATGTAGATTCTTACCTAAGCCTGTGATCAACAGGTGACCAAGGGTTTTGGGTCCTTACCTGGACCAGATAGAGGACAAAAGAGAAGTTGATTGAAAGCCCTTGTTTCCTCAAGAGAAAGAGAATGTGTGTGCACCAAAAGGCCCATGTACAAAACTGTTCATAGCAGCACTATTCATAAAGTCAAAGCTGGAAAGAGCCCAAATGTCTAATAGCAGTAGAATAAATAAATCATGGTGTATTCATGCAATGGAATACTACAGAATGATTAAAAAAAAAAAAGAACAAAACACTATATCATGTACCCCTCATATATGAATCTTAGAAACGAAACAGTGGGCAGAAAAAGCCAGACATAAGGGCATATGCCACATGATTCCATCTATATGAAGTTCAAAACCAGGCAAAATTAAGTAACAGGGTTACTTCTGTATAAAGGGGTGGTGGACTGGGAACAGGCATAAGGGAGCCTTCTGGGTGCTGGAAAGATCCTTCATCCTGGTCTGGGTGCTTACACTACCAATTCACTGCTATGGACTTCTAAGATTTGTACTAATTACTGTATGCTTGTTACATTCCGAAGACACTTTAAAACTACAAAAAGAGAAAGCCTGTTTCTAATTTTACCCCCGATTTTCACATTTCTGGGCTCTGTTCTCCTCTCCTTCCATCCCACGTCTTTCATAAAATGGAAACACCTGTTGGCCATATTAGTCAACTTCCCTGTTTTGCTCCCTGCTGGCTTCCCAGGTACTTTTGCTAGACCTTGGAACAAAAATAGAACATGCTTTCTCATCACTTCCCCTGTGACTGCACGGGAGGCCTCAGACTGTGGAGTTTGCTGTTCACAGGTTCCCCTCTGAGCTCAAATCCTGCTCTTGCCTCCAGTGCTTTTCTCTGGCCACCAGAATCCCTGCTCCCTCCATGGCTGTCAGCTGCAAACCTGTCTCCCCAGACCAGAATCAGACATGCAGAGCTGTTTGTAGTTTGTAGTTTAATGTTTCTGTTCCATATTTGGGTTTCTCCAAGAGGGGTCTGAAAGCTGTGGGGTATCTGTGAACTGTTGTCACAATACTGCCTAACAGACCACCCCAAAACTCAATGTCTTCAAGCTACAACCATAATTAGGTCTCAAGGTTATGAGTCAGCTGGGTGCTCTTTCTGCTCAGGGCCAGGCTCTGCTGATCTCGGCTGGGGTTAGTTGTGAGTTGGTGGTCACTTGGAGGATGACTGCTGGAGGATGGCCTCACCCACATGGCTGGTGGTCAGCTGGCTGCTGTCTGGGGAAACAGCATGACTGGATCACACAACTCCCATCCTCCAGCAGACTAGTCTGGGCATTCATTGCCACATAGCAGTGGCTGGAGGGTCCAAAAGAGAGAGGAGAGGTGTTCGAGGGCTCCGGGGGTCAGGCTTGGAACTGCCAAACTACTTGCTCTCCTTGACTCTGTTGGTTAAAACCAGTCCAGCCCAGGTTCAAGAAGTGGGAAACATACTCTGACATCTAAATTGGAGGAACTGCAAAATCACATTGCAAGGAGTGTGCGTACAGAGAGGGGTAGAAAATCAGTGCCATTTTTGGTAATCAATCTGCTCCATGTGGCTGGGGCATCAAGACAGCAGCATTGAGAATCAAGTCTTTTCCTTTCTGCAAAGCATCTATAGGGTAGCAGCTGCTCTCCAGGCTTCCCAGGAGACATCCTTGACCCTCGCCCCACAAAAACAGTCAAATCTGTTCTCCAACTCTCTTTTATGCATTATTCCTTTGGGGCTCAGCAGGCTGTTTTAATCCTGACTGGTCAAACAAATGTGTGGCAATGTGGGTGATCACATAAAAGGAGCAGTCTTAAATGTTTCTGCTTATGAGAAGCTGTTTTAGGTCAAGTTCCCTAGAAAAGCCTAAAATGGGGCTTCTTGTGAAGTGATTTGTTGAGGGAAGATTCTCAGAAAAAGGGGAGGGGGCTAGGCATGGACATGTCTAGGATCTCACCCCTTGAGATCAGAATTGTCCCACCTTGAGACAAGGAAGCTGGGCTTTCTTGTCCCCATGTATGTCAGCCATTGGTTGTGGCTGTCCCTGGGTAAGGGGTGGCACACATCTCCATTGCTGTGGCACCCATCAGCCTCAATTTTCTAGAAGATATAGCTGTGAACTCTCAGAGCAGGCAGGGAATGGGAATATAGCCCAGGAAATGGGGTCTGGAGCAGACCCCAACAGTATCTATTATAGAGAAGCACTATTTTGAAAGTGAATTTTTAAAAAAGTTTTATTTATTTATTTATTATTATTTTTTTTTTTTATTTAGTACCTGTGAGCAGGAGTTGGAGGGGCAGGGGCTGAGCATACAGCCTGATGTGGGTCTCCATTTCATGACCCTGAGATCATGACCTGAGTTGAAAGCTGACTCTGAAAGCTGAAAGCTGACTCTTTTTTTTTTTTTTTTTTAAAGATTTATTTATTTGACAGAGAGAGACACAGCGAGAGAGGGAACACAAGCAGGGGGAGTGGGAGAGAGAGAAGCAGGCTTCCCGCCGAGCAGGGAGCCCGATGCGGGGCTCGATCCCAGGACCCTGGGATCATGACCTGAGCCGAAGGCAGACGCTTAACGACTGAGCCACCCAGGCGCCCCGCTGAAAGCTGACTCTTAATCAAGAGTCAGATGCTTAACTGACTGAGCCATTCACGCACCCCTAAAAAGTGAACTTTGAACTCAAAGAAGAACTAGAGAAAATATAGAGGAGGTTTAAAGGTTCTGATACCAATTCCAGTGTGGGGGAAGGGGCTGGGGTTCCCATAGCATGAAGCAATTCTCAGGCCCCAGCTGGATGTTCAACATTCATTCAATTGATACTGTCTACTTGAGATATTGTCAGATCCCACAGGCTATGGGCTCAATCCTACAAGACTACCCTCTACTTCACAAGCTAGCCAATTGCAAATCCTGATTGTTATTTGTACTTCTGACCAACTGGATATAGTTTGGAGGTTTCAATGACTCCCTCCTTGTGTTTGAGTAATTTACTAGCATGGCTCACAAAATTTAGAGAAACATTTTACTTACTAGGTTATGAGTTTATTATAAAAGGATATAACTCAGGAGCAGCTAGATGGAAGACATGCATAGGACAAGCTATGGGGAAAGGGCAAGGAGCTTCCATGTCCTCTCTGAGTATACCTCTCTCCCCCAAATCTCCACATATTTACCACCCAGAACCTCTCCCAACCCTGGCCTTTTGGGTTTTTATGGAGGCTTCATTACACAGGCAAGATTGATTGAATCATTGGCCATTGGCAACTGATTCAACCTCCACTCCCTCCCCCAGTCCCCAGAGGTTAGGGGGATGGAACTGAAAGTTCCAACCCTCTAATTACCTTGTTGGTTCTCCTGGCAAGCAGCCCCCATCCTTAGGTGCAGTCCAAAAGTCATCTATTAACATAAAGACACTTTTATTGCTCTCATCATTTAGGAAATTCCAAAGGTTTCAGGAGCTCTGTGCCAGAAATAGGGACAAAGACCAAGTATATATTTCTTATTATAAATCACAATATCACAAGGCTTGAAAATTGTCTAAATGTTTGATGAGTTGTAATGTCATGTAGATAACCCCTTTCTGTAGGCAGATGTAGGATCCATAATTGGGCCCTCCATGAAAGCAGATTTGTGCTTAACATAAGGGAAAGACTTTGTACAATTAGAGTCTTATGAACATGAAAAGGCCTATCCTAGGAGTAGTGAGTTTCCCAAAAAGACAATGGACACAGTTTGACAGGAAGATAGTATAGGACATTAGTTAGGTTCCTCAAAGAAAGAAAGAGACGCTGACTAGGAGTTCTTGACATTCTGACCAGAGATTTAAGAAGAAAGTATACAATGGAGACATTGATTCAGGGCAAATACACTTCTTCTGTTAATACAGGGTGTTGGCATGTTTATTATGAATGAATCCCCTGTTCATTACCCCCATGGGCCACATGCCCCTGAGAAGTGGATTGAAGGGAACTTCTTGCAATTATAGTGAGCCCTGGGGTACATATAGCTCCAGCTACAAAGGAAAAGAGAAAGGGTGGGCCCTAAAAGAAAGATCAAGATAGAACCTAAGAAGAAGGGTCACTAGATACATCCCTGTCAAAGCTCTATGGTCCAGTCCTGGCTCTGAGTCTCACTGGAGATGTACCCTCAGATACATGGGTCTTCTGCTTGGGAGCATTTTCTTATGCCTCTAGACTCTAGGCTACACAATAAACCCACTTGGGGATCTTTTAAAAATCCTACTGTCCAGCTGCTCCCTAAACCAATAAAATCAGAATTTCTGAGGGTGGGAGACATAATAATTTTTAATTTCATTGTGTAATTAAAGGTGAAGACATTGGTCTAGTTTACAGACCTTAGTTTACAGCAAAATCACCCAGAGGGCTTGTTAAAACACATGTCACTGGGCTCTAGCCCTAGAGTGTCAGATTCAACAGATCTGGGATGAGCCTGAGACTCTGCATTTCTATTAGGCTTCCAGGTGATGGTGGTGCTGCTGCTGCTGGTGGGAACACAATACTTTGAGTCTAGGTTTCTAGATTTAGCACCACCCCCATCCCATCCCATCCCATGTGTGCTCATTGGGAGTTTTAACTTTCTCCTGGCAGGGTCCTAGGTGTTGGGGGTGGGTGGAGAGGAGTATAAATTCACTGGGATGCATGATAGGCAGTGATGAGCATTAAGTGGCTTCATTTGGCACTAGAAAAGGAGCTGGTGAGAAGGGGGTGCTATTGTAAGTATGAATGGAGTATTTTCTCAAATTTAAACCTCTTTTGCCAGGAAAAAAAAAGTCACTGATGAAAGTTGTATACTTCAGAGTAAGTGGATTTAAGAATACTTCTCTGTGATACAGATATTTTATTTGGCTTCTTGGCAAACTAAAAATTTGTGATCAGGAAATAACATGATATGAAACAATTTCCACAAATAAGTGAAATGAACTCAGTCAAGAAAAGACAACGTAAGCCATCTTGCTCGAGTACAGTGACCCAGCATTACAGGCAGATGTTACACTTGATGCTAGCCATTCAACTTCTGAAATGTCCCCAAGAACGAAAACCATCCAGGGATGAAGAAATAATAAAGGAAGTCTCAACTACAGTTGCAAATGTTGCATTACTCATCTTAAGAGGAGCAATTTCCAAAATAAATTCAACCATTTTATAGACATTTTGCCAGAACTGGATCTTATTCCATAAAGTTTTTAGCCACTCTTTTTAAACATTTTGTGCTTTCTTAAAGTCTCTTTCAGCCCTGATGATTTAATGTCTACAATTAGTATTTATATTGACCTGAATCATTAAGCCCTCTTTACCAAGCCCACTTAGCAACTTTGCTAATTGCACACCCATGTCCTTTCTCCACTTCTGCCTCACTAACTGAACCCTGATTCTTTTTCAGAGCAGCAAAGTACCCAGCTAAAAATGCTCACCACTCCACCCTCCTTTGCAGCTGCCAGTCCTGGCCAGCAAAATGTTAGTGGTGATCACTAGCTGAAGCTTCCAGGAAACTTTTCAGAAGTGGAGAGAGATCCAGCTTGCTTGTACCCTTTACCTCTTGCTCTTCATCAATCATTCTTCTCATCTCATCTTTCCTGACATGTATGAGAGGCCATCCTGCGGCCTTGAAGTGTTGTACCTGAAGACAAAAGCCACTTACCAAGGCTGGCAGAGTGTGAAGGTAGAAGGAGCCTGGGACAATGATAACGTGGGATTTGCAGCATCAGCCCAGTCTTCTTGTGACAAAAGAGAAATCCTCATTTAGAGAGACCACAATGGGCGACTCTCTGTGCCTTGCAGCCCCAAACAATCCCAACTGGTATATCCACTCTTTTCTTTAAAATAGCTCTGTTACTGGCAATAGGTAGAGTAATAATGCTCAGACTTGAGCATGCATCAGAATCAGTGGGAGGGCTTGTTGAAATACAAATGTCTGAGTCCCAGCCCCAGATATTCTGATTCAGTAAATCTGGGGAGAAGCCTAGGAATATGCATTTGTAAAAATGCATGGTGATGCCAATGTTGCTGGTCTGGGAATCACACTTTAAGAATCCACTGATAGAGATGAGCAGAAAGAGGGCAAATCTATTTCAGATGGTTTCAGTGGAAGCCTGCCTCAACTGAGAGTTTAAAGTGGGTGATACTTCAATGTCTGTTTCTTGAATCCCCTAGTTCTGTGACTCTTTCTACACTGGCCGAAAGACCTGAATACTCTCCATATTCAGCTGTTGGGTGTTGGTAGTCAAACTCTCAAAGTGGCTGGCTAAATATTTTCAAGACATCCTAGGTATTTAGCAGTGGCTAAAAACAATCTGTGGTTGGGTCAAATAGCTTCATGAAATCTTATCTTTCCCTTAACATACCAGGGTATTTCTTGGGATCCAGTTCAAATATGTAGTGAGTTTCAGGCACCAGCGACTTCCTTTTGCTGCACCTGCCTGCGGGAATCACTCCTGTCCACAGCTTACTTGAGGGAAAAACTTTTCTCTAATATCAGTGAGTTTAGAAGAAACTCAAGGTGACATTGTCTTACCATTCCTCTTTTGAAGACTCTCTCTCACACTAGCTACTAATAATTGCTGACTTTCCAAAGGATTCCGGGGAAATTGGTTTTCTGCAAAATCTGATTTATGGCCAGCCACCTCTAAGAAGATGGCCTGAGTCACTCTCCTGGACTCATGCTCACTGCAGAATATTCAGTGATAAAAATCCTCCATTTAAATGCTGAAAATTTATGGACCAACTTCAAGGTCCTCCCCCTAAACTCAGGAATTAATCTTGAGGCTAGATAGGCAAAGGAAATAAACACCATTTGCAGAGCAGCAAAAAGGGATGCCCCAAATTTGGGTTTTCAGGCACTATCCGCAGGTTATGAATATTGAGCCTTTGCCCTTCACATTCTTTGTTTTTTGTTGGTTTCTTATTTTTTCTTTTTTCTTCCTCTCTTTCTTTCTTTCCTTTTTTTTGTTTCTGTTTTTGTTTTTGTTTTTGCCCTTCACATTCTTTGTATTTCCCCAGTCAGGAATAAGGCTGAGTCTGCTCCAATAAGAAGGCTAAGTAGTTTAAAATTTAAGATGTTTTTGAGAATCTGCCAAAGAGTAACTATATAAATACTACTGCTGTTATCATGCATTGAGCATAAATCCTTGTTTTAATGACTGAACCCTGAATTTTTAGGAAGTCATTTAGGCCTCCTAATGACCCCGTGAGATGAATTCAATTATTCATCCCATTTGACAGATAGGGCAAAGAGAGGCAGTTAATTTAACCTAAACCATGGCTAGTAAAGTGGTGAAGCCAAGGATTAGCAGCCCAGCAGGCTGACCTTAGACCTCCTAACCACACGATGTACCAAGCCAAGCCAAACCAAACCAAACCAAACCAACAAATAAAAAGCTCCCTGTGGAGGAAGTTGAGATGGCATATTTATGTAAGGAGGAAGTTTTATGAGGGTCAAACGAGCTTAGGTGTCTTCAAAACCAGACCAGGAGAGGTATAGGGCTCATTAACAATTATAACATGCCCCATTACTTATTATCATTTTGTACACTATAATTACATATGCATTTTATAATATATAATTGACAATACATAGTATATATGATATATATATCAGTGTAATGCACACTATTTGATTATCATGTCTTATATAATATGTGATATTTAACATATATAGTTTTTGGAACAGTTTTATTAAGATATTATTCACATACCATAACATTCAGTAATTTAAAATATACATTTCAATAGTTTGAAGTATAGTCACAGAGTTGTGCAACCATCATCACTAATTCCAGAACATTTTCATCACCCCTAAAGAAGTTCCATACCCATTAGCAGTCACTCGCTACTCCTTCCTCTCCTCAGTGCCTGGCAACAACTCATCTACTTTCTTTCTTTGTGGAGTTGTCCATTTTGGATAGTCCATATAAATGAAATTACACAGTATGCAGTCTTTTGTAATGGGCTTCTTTCACTTAGCATCAGGTTTTCCAGGTTCCTTCATGTCTTAGAATGTGTCTGTGTGTTATTCTTTTTATGGCCAAATAACATTCCATTGTATGGATACATGACATCTGTGGATGGACATTTGGTGGTTTTCACTTTTTGGTGATTATAAGTCAAGATGCTATTAGCATTCATGTACAAGTTTTCATATGAACATGTTTTCAATTCTCTTGGGTATATACGTAGGTATGGGATTGCTGAATCATATTGTAACTCTATGTTTAACTTTTACGGATCTGCCAGGCTTTTTTTCAGAAGTGGCTGCACTGCTTTACAATCCCATCAGCAAAATGTGAGGGTTCCAAACTCTCTACCCTCACCAACATTTATTCTCTGTCTTTTTTATTTTAGTCATCTTCGTGGGTGTGAAGTGGTATCTCATTGTAGTTTTGATTTGCATTTAGGTAATGACTAATGATGTCAAGCATCTTTTCTTGTGCTATTGGCCTTCTGTATATCTTCTTTGGAGCAATGTTTTTTTCAGATCCTTTGCCTATTTTTAAGTTAGTTTTTGTCTTTTTGTCTTTGACTTGTAAGTGTTCTTTATACAGTCTAGTCCCTTGTCAGATATATGATTTGCAAATATTTCCTCCTGTCTACAGTTGTCTTCTCACTTTCTTTGTGATTTCCTTCAAAACACAAAAATTTTTAATTTGGTGAAGCCCAATTTATTTTTTCTTTTGTCACTTGTGCTTTTGGTGTCATATCTAAGAAGTCATTGACTAATGCAGTATCATAAATATTTATTGTTAGGTTCTCTGCCACAATTTTGATAATTTTAGCTTTTATATTTAGATCTTGGGTCTATTTTTAGCTAATTTTTGCATATGATGTGAAGCACACATCCAGCTTTATTCTTTTGCATGTGGATATCCAGTTGTCCCAGCATCATTTATTGAAAACACTATTTATTCCCCATTGAATTGTGTTGGCTTACCAAAAATCTATTGACCCTAAATGTAAGAATTTATTTCTGGACTCTAAATTGGATTCTATTGATCTATATCTTTATCCTTATGCTTGTATTCAAGATGATTGCTGAAGCTTTTCAGCAAGCTTTAAAATGAGGAAGTGTAAGTTCTTCAGGTTTACTCCTTTTTAGGATTGTTTTGGCTATTCTCAATTTTAGAATAAGCTTGTGTGAATTTTAGAATAAGCTTGTCAGTTTCTGCAAAAGTGCAGCTGGGATTTTGATGGGACTGGTTTTTAGTCTGCAGATAATTTGGGTATTGCTACCTTAACAGTCTTTAGCCCCCTAGTCCCTAAACATGAGATGTCTTTCTACTTAGTTAGGTATTCTTTCAATTCTTCCAGTAATATTTTGTTATTTTCAGCATTCAAGTCTTGTACTTTCTTGCTTAATTTTTTTCTACATATTTTATTCTTTTGATGTTATTATAAATGGCATGTTATTCTTAATTTCATTTTTGGATTGTTAATTGTTAGTATATAGAAATACAATTGATTTACATATACTGATCTATCTTGCAAACTCGTGAATTTTTTTATTAGTTCTAGTAGGGTTTTTTTGTAGATTCTTTAGAATTTTCTACATGCCAGATTTTGTCATCTTTGAATAGAGATAGTCTTTTTTTTTTAATTTTATTATGTTATGTTAGTCACCATACAATACATCATTGGTTTTTGATGTGGTGATCCACAATCCATTGTTTTCGTATAACACCCAGTGCTCCATGTAGTACGTGCCCTCCTTAATACCCATCACCGGGCTAACCAATCCCCCCTCCCCCCTCCCCTCTAAAACCCTGTTTGTTTCTCAGAGTCCGTAGTTGAATAGAGATAGTCTTAATTCTTTCTTTCCAGTCTGAATGCCATTTGTTTCATTAATTAATTAATTAATTAATTAATGCCTAATTGCTCTGGCTAGAATCTCCAGTAAAATATTAGATAGAAGTGGTGAGAGCAGACCATCCTGTTCCTGATCTTGGGGGAAAATGTTCCAATCTTATGTTGGTATGATGTTAGCTGTGGGCTTTTTGAGGTGGCCTTGTCAGATTGAGGACGTTCCCTTCTCTCCTAGTTTATTGAATATTTTTATCATGAAAGGGTGTTGAATTTTGTCAAATGTTTATTCTATGTCTATTGAGATGATTGTGTAGTCTGTGGCCTTTGTTCTATCAATAAGGGGCATTACATTACTTGATTTGAGGAGGTCAAACCAACCTTTCATTGCTGGGAAAAATCCCAGTAGATTATGGTGTATATTCCTTTCTATATGTTGCTTGATTCAGTTTTCTGGAACATATAATATTTTCATTATGAAGTATAATTAGGTCTCAGGAATTAAATAGACCTGGCTAGGGGTGCCTGGGTGGCTCAGTCATTAAGCATCTGCCTTCGGCTCAGGTCATGATCCCAGGGTTCTGGGATCGAGCCCCGCATCAGGCTCCCTGCTCAGCTGGAAGCCTGCTTCTCCCTCTCCCACTCCCCCTGCTTGTGTTCCCTCTCTCACTGTGTCTCTCTCTGTCAAGTAAATAAATAAAATCTTAAAAAAAAAATAAACAGACCTGGCTAGATATAAATATAACCTCTGGCATCTATACTAATTGTGTGACCATGGGCAAGTTATCTCCCCAATCTTTGCCTCAACTGTAAAATGGAGATAACAATAGAATATACCTCTAGTCCCTTGGGTTGTTATGAGGATGAAATGAGATATCTAGAAAATTTTAGTATCTGGCACATAGTAAGTACTCAATAAATAGTAGTCATTATGATAATTACTTTAATAAAACATTACAACCATTTCTCTAGCAGCCAATTGGTGCTTATTTGTGGAGTCAGTATTTGTGGCACAACTGTGGCGGGATTTACTTTGGCCTAAATGACTTGGAAGGTTACCTCATAAGGGGCTGAACATTTTAATTGCAGAGGGCAGAAATATGCTCACGTGCTAGCAAAATAACAGCCCCTTGTGAGGTAGGATCACGGGAGACACATGATCTAGAGTCAGAGGAGGAAGAGAGCTGGGGCTGAGGGGGCTGAAAGCAGGAGAAGGCCAGGGAGAATGCTTCAGCATGGCAGAGCTGGTACTAAACCTAACCGGAATGAAAGAAGGTTTGCCCCATGCAGAGCTAAGTAAGCCAACACAAGGGGCTGGTAGGACTGGCGTAGGGACTTCCTTCTGTAGACCAGAGGCACATTTTCTCTATAGACAGAGGGTTCTCCCCGGGGGGAAGGTCAGAGGCGTCTTGTGGCACTGGTGCTGGCCTCTAAGATGCAGAGACTGACAGACCTGCAGTTTTGAACATTGCCTGTAATGTTCTTGTAAAACAAAGATCTGATTTTGACACTGTTCTGCTTCAAGCCCTTCAAGGCTTCTCTTTATCACCAGCATAAACCCCAAATTCCTTAAATAGTTTATAACATTTTTTGCATATTCTGTCTCTCCTCTTGCCATTCCATCATATTCAGATTTCTTCCTTCTTGAATATGTCTTTTCATCACTGAGTTTTTGCAAATGCTGTCGCCTCCTCTCAGAACCCTCCCCCTTCTCCTCTTCCCCACCTCCCAGCTGCCTTCATGTGGCAAGAATTCCTCCTCAATCTAAAGTTGTCAGCTTAGGGGCGCCTGAGTGGCTCAGTCGTTAAGCGTCTGCCTTCGGCTCAGGTCATGATCCCAGGGTCCTGGGATCGAGCGCCGCATGGGCTCCCTGCTCTATGGGAAGCCTGCTTCTCCCTCTCCCACTCCCTCTGCTTGTGTTCCCTCTTTCGCTGTGTCTCTCTCTGTCAAATAAATAAATAAAATCTTTAAAAAAATAAATAAATAAAGTTGTCAGCTTAGCCTGAAATTTCTCCCAGGAAACCTGATCCCCAAACTTTTAGGTAGAGGCCCTCTCATGTGTTTCTATAGCTCCGTTTCCCCATCTACCCCTCACATGTGAGCTAAATTATTGCTTGTTGATGGCTGTGGGCTCTGAGAAGGCAGAGGTGATGTGTGTTGTTCACCACTCACAATGGGGTTCTCACCCAGCAGCAGCAGCAGCTGAGAGTATGTTGGAAATGCAAACTCTTGGGCCTCACCTCAGATCTACTGAGTCAGAACCTCTGGAAGGTGGGACCCAGGAATCTGTGTTTCACAAACTTTCCAGGTGATTCCAATGAGCGCTAAATTTTGAGAAGCATTTATACAGCCTGGCTACTGGTAGATGGTCAGTCAATGAATAAATGCACTTACATGCATTTATTATATGCATATATTATATGCATATATTATAGTAGTAACTATACTACTCATCATGTAATCTTTACCAGATCACTTAGCCTTGTGATTCTCATCTGTAATATGCTCACCTCCTCTCATAGGGTTGGGAGGAGAAAATGTAATGTCTTATGAAGAAGCTCCCGCACACTGTCTGACACATAATAGGCTCCTTCTTTCTTTGTTTTTTTTGTTTTGTTTTTAAAGTAGGCTCCATGCTGAGCATGGAGCCCAACACGGGGCTTGAACTCATGACCCTGACATTGAGACCTGAGCTGAGATCAAGAGTCAGATGCTCAACCAACTGAACCATCCAGGTGCCCCTTGTTTCTTCATTCTTATTTGCAGTTCAATTGACTGCCTGCCAGGGTGGTCTTCCAACCCTCAGCCTGTTTACAGACCTTGGACAAGTTTGGAGCATCACTACCTCTGTTCACAGATCCAAAAAGGGAATAAATAAAACGCAGCTGAAAGAAAAGAGTGTTCTTAGGAGTTTGCAGATGGCCCATCTGAGCAGGAGTTTGTCTGGTTATGTGGGTTGACCAACATATGTAGCAGATGACAGGATATTGAAATGTTTTCTTTCCCAGCTTCAAGCCTATAGGCTACATGAGAACCATCATTTTTATTTTTAAAAGACAAAATTTTGATTATCAATATTTTTCAATGCCAAGTATAATAATTGCTTTCAATCTGTTTATTAAATGGTTTCAAAATTTGAAGTAGTATCTCTCCTAGTTTTGTGGTTTTAAAGTTTTCCTTAAAAGCAAAGTAGGAGAGGATTTAAAAGTTCCTAGGCTGTTTTCTTTGACCACATCCAACCACATCCGAGTCTGGTTCCTAAGTTCCTAATGGTTTCAATCAAGGTCTCTTTCTCCTTAAATTGTCATTGAGCTGTTAAAGAGGGTTATAATTTCCTCCACATTTATTTGAATTGAATGGTCAATTAAAATACACAGTAACTAACCCTTAAATCGACTGGACTTCTAAGAGATTTTTCAAAAGGTAGTTAAGGGGATATGAAAGTAAATGATGCTTGAATGGTTAAGAGCCCCACAATTCTTTTAAAGGCCCACTTTAATTTAGGCTGAAATCTATGCAATATAAAAAGCACTACAAAGAACAGAGTGGGGCAGTATGGGCGTTTGTGTTCTTCATCAAAGGGAAGGGATAGGTGGAAATTAATGGAGACATAGAAAGGGATGGTGGCTTCTGATCTTGTACCCTATCATCTCCTTAGAATTCCCCACAAAGGAAAGCTTGACACCATGCTCTGGGAAAACAGTCTCAGCAAAGTAAGTATCCTGTATCCAAGAATGACAGACGGCTGTCAGAGCCACCTTCCTTCCAGGGATTGCACAAGTCTGAACAATGAGCATACAGGGTGACCAAATACCAGGGAGAATCCTGACCTCACCCCAACCCCCAATTCTATTCTGCATGCAACTTCCTGGAACTTTCTGTGAGCTGAGAGGTGGGAGAGAAGAACCCACATACCCACTGTGATTGAATCCTCCCTAACCCAAGTGAAATGAAGACTTGGAGTCAGCTACAATTTGATTTTTTTTTTTCTAATGAAGAATAAAGCATTGTGCCATATTTTTAAGCGTGAGAATTTTGGGAAACAGAGGCAAGTTGACAACTTGTTAAGACTCTTCTCTTTGATCTCTGCATTTTCTTACCTCTGGTAAAGATGTGAGAACCAAGTAGACATGAATCAGGTAGGTACTTTGTGGCATGTAAGACAAAGGTTCCAGAACTTTTGCTCGACAAAATGTACTCTACCTTGTCAGAGGTGGTGTAGAGTATAGCTAAGAGAATAAGCTGGGTTCCATCTGAGCTTCACCACTTACCAGCTGTGTGATCTGCAGAATGTTATTTATCCTCTTTGTACCTCAGTTCCATCATTTGTATATGGGGATAATAATGGAGTACTCTATAATATTAGTGAGATGATTAAATTAGCTAATATATTCATAGCACTTGGAATACTGTCTTGCTCAGGATTAGGGCTCAGTGAATGTTAGTATCATCATCATCATCATCATTATGATTATTATTCCATGGAGTGGTGTCAGGTGACTAGGGTACTAATTTGACTTTACTCCATTCCTTTTGTAAGACAAAAAGTAGTAAATAAACTGGACCAAGATCAGCCATTTCTAAATACAGTTTTAGCACCAGAAATAATTTTCAAACATAAAATTCAAAAGGATCTTAGCATATATATATTCATTGATGTTCTTTGATTCTAGTTGCTTAAATCAACAAGAAAAATAAAAGAAATCTGTGGGCTCATACTACAAAATAGCCCAGGAAGATCCAACTTCAAGAATAGCCAGAAATACAGGTACAAAGTTATCAAGATCAGTTTTGTTTGCTTGTTTCTGTCTCCTCTTCCCCTCTGCTTTCCCTCTTTCTGCTCCATCCCCAGGATCACCTGTCCCTCCCTATCACAGGACAGCTGCTAGCAGCTCCAGAACAATATCCTTCTCAATTCTAATATACTGAAAAAGAGAGAGCATATTTTCTCTAGCATTCGCTGTGAATGTCCTGACTTTCATTTTGATTGACCTGGCATGGGCCATATGTCCGAGGCTACACCACTCATGAAGGCCAGAAGAATGTGTCATGCTGATTGGCTACTTGAGTCACACGTTCCACCAGTGAGGCTGGGAAGAAGGAAGAAGCCCCATCCCTGAGAACAGACAAAGGGAATAAGCTATACCCACCAGGCTTGCTTTGCACCCTACATCCTTGGCAGGCCCTTCTCAAAATCCCAAGTGTTCCTAGTTTGAAGCCCATTGGATGTAAGGATCTCTACATTCTGCAAGTTTGCCAGCTTGCAGATCCTATCAGAGCAATTACCATAGGAGCAGTCAGGGGTCTGAGCAGTCCCCTGAGGGAGGTTCCATTGAGTATCTCTCAAATCGTAGCAGGCTGACAGCTACCAGCTCTGCTGTCCCATGAGGCATTGCCTTGTCTCTGCGTGTCCTCATCAGTGCTATCATAGACTTGTATACAGTAATAGGTAGGAGAATCATTTGGGTTGAGTTCTACACCACACTCTGTGCCATGAGCCTCCTGTTCCAGTCATTTATTGTAGCTTAAAACAATAATAATTTATTACTGTCTCATAGGCTCCTCTGGACATTTCTGGCTTCCAGCTCTTAGTGGTTACAGACAGCAGCTAGGGCTAGAGTCCTCTTGAAGTCTTCTTCATTCATATATGTACTGCATTCCCTAGGCTGAGAAGATCAAATGGCAGGAGCTAGAACATCTGGGGCTCATTGTTCATCTCTCTCTCCATCTCAATGGTGTCTCCACATAGTATCCCCAGCAGGGCAGCCTCCAGGTTGTCAGATTTCTTATAGGGCAGATGAAGACACCAAGAATGAGTGTTCCAAGAGAGCTAGGAGGAAGCTATATGCCCCTTTTCATACCTGGCCTTGGAAGTCACACAGTGTTACTTCTGTTGCACTCCTTCAGTTGAGGCAATGACAAAACCCATCCAATTTCAAGGGGTGGGAGCATAGATTCTAACTCTTAGTGGGAGATGTGTCAAAGAATGTACAGCCCTCTTAAAACCATCTTACTCCCTGGGGATGACTTTGGGTCAACCTAAACAATGCATGCTTTCCAGGTCTCCAAGAAACCAATTCACACTTTTAAAATCACATTTCAGGGATTATCCTTGGTCATGCTGCTCTGATTCTGTCTTGCTCTTGGTGGAAATGAGGTGAGATTATCAGGGCATAGCAAGAAAAGTGGTTTCTTAAACAACCATGTTCCAGAAAAGAGGCTTAGACATCACATGCAAATGTAGTGGTCTCCATCTGGGTACATTGACATATTTTTGATAGTCGGGATCCTTTTCAACATTTGTGAAAATATTGCAATACGTCACCCGAGTAGTTTGAGCTTTTGCTACAGAATACAACTAAACTCAAGAAAAATAGTAGTCAGGCACTCTGGAGGGACTGTGATACAATCTGTTATTACTTGGAGTTTGATCATTTCTGGAAAAAACAATGTTATCTTTAAGATGAGTTCTAGTGTTAATTGAAAACTTTGGCATGTCTTCATATTCAGAGTAAAAGGGAAAATATACAAACATCTGACTGCACCAAGGCTCAATGCTCTGCTTTCTGCAACCAGTCCATCTTGTGGTCATTACCCAGCATGTATGTAAAATCAGAAGGCAGGGAGAAAGCAAGATAGGAATGCATCTACCTAACCCTTCAGAGGAAACCACTTAAAAGTGGCTTAAGGAATCCTCATTCTCACATGTTTGTGATGGTGTTTAAGAAGGAACTGCATAGGCAAAAGACATGCAAATTGTCTTCCTTATAATTTCTGACACCTAGCCCAGGCCTAACCCATTTCATTGGACCCTAAATGCCTTCAAAATAGTGGAAGAATAAAATTCTCCATTATAGAATTGGCTTATTATTCAGAGCTAAGTTCTGCTGAGTAAAGAGTACTAGGTAAAATTATAAAACCAGCAAAGAAGGTCTTTGGTTTTCTTCTCCTTAGTGTGCTAACATTTGGGCCTGTGAAATCCATCCTCTTACTAGTGACTCTGGCAGAACTAACTTGGGAATGCTACAGCCAACATCTTTCTTCCCACGGCTTGGGACTCTGGTTAACTGGTAAATGTTTATGATGCTGGCCACTGGGGTTCATTCCACAGGCATTCAACGTGCATTTATCGAGCACCACCACATGCCAGCGGTTGTTCTCGGTACTTGGTTTACAAAAATCAACAAGGCAGTCATAGTTTTGATGTATGGAACTTATAATTTAGTACCATGTCTTTCTGGAAAAACAATTGGCTGCGGGAAGTTCTATACATTATTCATTTCTACTGTAAAGCCAAGAGGGAGACCAAGAGGAAGTTTTCTGAGCTTTACAGTTGAGTGATGCTCTCCCTTTTCCCCCAGTCCTGTAATACTTTCTAGAGAAAGTACAGAGAACCCCAGACATGGCTGATATAATAGCAAATGTTTTCCGGAAGCCTGAATCTATTAGTTAAATTTCCCCAAGATAGAAAATCACAAATACTTGTTCAAAGTGCATGCTTGTCATTCTCTATCAATGTGAAATTTTGTAGCTTGGGACAGAGCTGGATTGGACTCATTAACTTAGGGTTAAGCTAAAAGGGAAAGTCCAAGATGCTCTTGCTGGAAAAATAATCAAGGGGCAGGTAGAATACAGTATCCATTTAATCAACAAATATTTATTAATTTCCCATAGGTCCTAAGGTCATTGTGGTAAACAGGACAAAATGACTCCCTTGTGCAAGTTGTATTCTAGTAGGGGAGAGAGAAAAGAAATGAATGCAAATAAATAAATTCTATAATTGCAGAGTAAGGTGAAAGAGAATGACAGAGGTAAGTTGTGTTTGAGATAGATGAATCACAACACGATACTCTAAGGAGTTGAGATTTAAGCCAGATCTGAAGAGTATGAAGGAGTGAGTCATGCGGGGATCTACAGGAAGGTTTCAGGCAGAGACGGTAGCATGGAACAAAGCAAGTGATCCCCCAGTAGGACAGGACAAACAGGGAGGTACAAGGAGCAGGGGAACTTTCAGTAGCACATACCCAGTTGGTGCTGAGCCATCTGGTAGTGGGCTGTATCTGGAAAGCAATGATCCAGCTATTTAAACAGGATTACAGACAGCTCAGAGCCAGAGCATTGGGGAAAAATTGATACCATGAAAGCTGGGTAAATTCTACCTTCACAGGTAAAGATTGACCTTTGAGATTTGGGTAAAACTGAGCTGAATGGTGAGGTTCAGCAGCTGCTGAGAAGAGATGTGGAGGCCTTGAAGCAGAAAGGGTCTGACAAGTTTAACTTTGGAGTCCACCAGTTTTCAGAATTGAGGGTCAGGGGACCTCATTCTATGCAGTGAAGGTGGATGGTGATTGCTTCCTTCTTGGCTTAATCTGCCATCCTGGAAATGTACTAGAGGACTGGACTTTGTATAAACTTTAACTAAAGTGTGTCTGAATGGAATTAAGCTTTAAAAAGAAAAAAAAAAGATAAAGGATCCAATGTTTTCTGTTCTGCAGTAGGCAGGTGAGAATAACCCAAAGTTTCTTGGGGCCCCATAATACACAGAAATCCCCAAATCACTTAATTCATCCCAAATCACCTTAATTCACTGCAAGTCACTTAATTCACCCTACTACATCATGAGGCCAAGATCTTGCTTTCGGCTCCTGAGGTTGTTGTAGGGCTTGGTGATTCTGTTGGGAGAAACTGCTGTACATCCTCACATAATGGAGGCTATTAATCCAGAGTAAGGCCTGCTTACTGCTTTCTGTGGATGTGGAATGCCTTCAGATTTCCTTCTTTTCTGAGATGCTATGGCCAAAGTGTAGAGTTGACTCTCTGCTTTCCACTGCAGGTTCTGCCATATTCCCTACCAAGATTATGATGTTTTTTGCTTCTTCTCTAATACCTCTCTTTGCTTTCTCTTCCTTTGGTCTATTCTCCAAAACTGGAATTTTCCTTGAGCATGAATTGCTTTCTACCTCTCAGGGGTAGGGACTATTTTTCACCCTTTTCTCCTATCTCTCGCTAGTCTACATGGTCTGGTCCAGGGTCTTCTTCCAGTACTTCAGCAGACCCTTGTTCTTCTTGGACATCCTAGAAGTAGAGAGGTTTTCCCTTGATCTTCCCATGGACTGTGTCTTCCATTTTTTAAAAAGTTTATTTATTTAAGTAATCTCTACACCCCACATGGGGCTCAAACTCATGATCCCAAAATCAAGAGTCACATATTCATCCAACTGAGCCAGCTAGTTGCCCCTGACTGTGTCTTTCAGTAGCATCAACAGAAGGTCAACGAAAGCCTTCACTAACCTTTAAAGCTAAGGACCTGCCTCTCATGATTCCTTTTGATCTCCCATGTTTCCTATAACTCTTGCCTACTCAGTCTATGGACAATACTCTCCCCATTATCAGGCTCTGATAAACTACTTCACCCCAGCATTGTGGTCCTTAGTCAAGCTTAGAGGAAAGTTAACTTGGCAAAGATGAAATTGGCTCACCAAATCTATTTCCCTTTCTTCCTGGCTACACAGCTAGACTACATTTCCTAGACTCCTCTACAGTTAGTTGTAGCCATATACCTGAGTTCTAGCCAACAGAATGTGACCCATGAAAATTTTCCATGAGCTCTCTACCATTTTGTTTTTCCTATCTACCAGGTGAATGGAGAGGATTCTAACAAACTAAGATGAAGAGTCATGAGATGAAGGAGTCTGGGCCTTAACCAAACCGGGAGAATCTGGTGGAATTTATATGAATAAGAAATACATTTTTATATTGTTGGATTGCTGAAATTGCAGAGGTTGTTTGGTACAGCGCTAACATTATTTACCCTAAGTAATACAGTTGGTCACATCCCTTTCCTAAGGTACTGCTCCACACAGACACACATACATTCTCCTAAACACCCCCTAGGGGATGCCTGGATGGCTCAGTCAGTTAAACGTCTGCCTTTGGCTCAGGTCATGATCCCAGGGTCCTGGGATCAAATCCCTCATCGGGCTCCTTGCTCAACAGGGAGCCTTCTTCTCCCTTTGCCTGCCGCTCCCCCTGCCTGTGCTTGCTCACTCTCTCTGACAAACAAATAAATAAAATCTTAAAAAAAAAAAAAGCCTAAACTCCCCCTAGATTCCAGACCTCCTGGACAGGTCTTTGGGCCACTTCCAAGAGGCACTGGGTCTAACTAGGAGCACATGTATAAGAAGCAGGGGCCTCTCTTTCCCAGAAAAAATCCATGATGGTTAACCTTTAGTGAGGACTGGCTAAATGCCAGTCATCGTGTCAAGCAAAGGCAGATTTACAGTAAAGCCAGTGAAGCTGAAACTTGGGGCCCCTTACATGCAGGACCCTTCCCAAGGCTCTGGAAGGTGATTGAGCATGTTCACATGGTCATGCTTTCATAAAGTTTGCAAATGTAAATGTTTTCTTTGTTTTAATTTGTGGGAGGGTATATTTGTAGAAACTTCAGGCCCCACCAAATGTAGATACAGCCTTGAAGCAGAATGTTCAATATGTATTTTCAAATGTTATCCTCATAACAATTGTGTAATAGTTTCTATTATTTTAGAGAGAAGAAGTTTGATGCATGAAGATTATAAGTCACTTGCCCCAGATCACCCAGCTCCAACTTGTTGAAACCAAGATTCAAGCACAGGCTCTCAAGCCCAAGCTCACTGCAGCTCTCATGGGGTCTCTAGCCCATGGGTTACATGCATGTGGTCTAGGCAAGCTGAAACAGGAATGGCAATGGTTAGCATATTTCTCTTGGCCCCTCTGCACAGCTTCCTTTGGACCCACCCTAATTTCTTTTCTTTTTTTTTTAAGATTTTATTTATTTATTTGAGAGAGAGAGCATGAGCATGAGCGTGGGGGAGGGAGGGGCAGAGGGAGAGGGAGAAGCAGGCTCCCCGCTGAGCAGGGACCCTAACTCAGGGCTTGATCCCAGGACCCTGAGATCATGACCTGAGCCAAAGGCAGATGCTTAACCGACTGAGCCACCCAGGCGCCCCCACCCTAATTTCTTTAGTCCCAGATAAAACAGGCTGGAGAGTTTTTTCAGGGCTGCATTAAAGTGTTAATTTCATACACTAGGAAGCAGATAGGATTTAGCATCGGAAGACAGGAATTTTAGAATAAGGAGATAATGGGGTGTAAGGGCACAGATTTTGCCAAGAGATTGCTGGAGGTAGCAGTCCGCAATTGAATCAAATGACTGTCAGGGGCTGTCAAAGGCAGTGGAACAGCTTCAAAGCTCATTTCTGCCTCAGCTTCCTGAGGCCCACACCGTGCAAAGGAACTGGAAGATGTGGAGGATAAACAGGCTGGCTTGGAAAGGGGGATTAAAACATGCAACTCCAGATGAGCCTTCGGGGCCAGCAGTGCCCCAGGGCTTGTGGGTGCATAGCCAGCTGTTACCTGTGTGGTGGTTTTATCCCCAACTAATACACCAGCTGGTGGAGTTTTATTTCCTTGTTGACTTTTTTGCTGCCACCTGGGGAGTCTTGGTAACTGTCAACAAAGATTTAGAACACTAATAAAGTGTCGGGCGCCGATGCAGTTGACTCTGTGCAGATACTAAAATCAAGTAAGCTGTGGATGGGCAGCTGGCATTGGGGACCCCAGCCACTGGTGGGGAGCAGGAAGAGACCAGGAACAGGGAGTGAGAGAGAAAGGGGTTTGGTTGCTGAAACCCCCATGTTCAGGGCCCATGGCTTAGGCACTTGTGGTAGATGCTGTTAGATGGGCAGGAGATCCCAGGCCCTGGCTGCTGTATTGGCTGCTAAGGGCTCACAAAGGCCCCGTTCCCCAAGAATTGCCTTCATCTGATGCCTAGGAGGTCACATCTCTATGCCCCCACCAGGAGAAGCTTATGGTAATGACTGACTGATACAGGGGTACAAAAGGCCAGCCCCCTTGCCTTAAGGAGGGGACAATGGTGTCAACATTGTGATTTCATGGATCAGGCCAAGTGTAGATTTTACCTGAACACACATCTTTGACCGGCTTCTTCCCCTATCCTGTCTGCTTTCCTCCCTTAGATGCTTCTCCTAAAGGTCCTTTCTCAATGCACTACAGGCACCTGATTTTCCCTGTCTTGGGTTCTGCTTCTGGGGATGACCTAACATGGCACTGAGGGTTTTAGGCGCTCATTGCCACAGCTAAGTTTGGCAGGAGGTGAGCAGGGATTTGAAGCAGGCAGTCCCCAGAGATGTGTATTCAGGCAAATCCTCCAGCTATGTGTATATGTAGGGGATGGCTGGTAGAGATTGAAGATATATTTTGAGGAGCAGGTGTCAACTCCCAGAGGAAAAAAATAAGTGGGCCAAGGATGGATGTCAGGGTCTTAACCAGGAAAATACAAGGAGAGTACTTAGCAAGAAAACCAGAGACAAACCCAGTGCTACAGCCCAGGTCAGCAAAACCAGGGGCAAGAAATGCTAGGACTTGTAATATACATGGAAGTTCAGGGATCTTATGAGACTCACCAAATCCTTGGTCTGTTGGTGGCAAGACCTAACTACATATTAGCCATGTGAATCTGCACAAGTTAGTTTTCTTTTGTCAACCTCAGTTTCTTCATGTGTAAAACGGCAAATTGCATACATTCAGGAAATAGAAACTATTTTATTATATAAATAATATTCTAAGCCACAGTGAGTAATGGAATTTTTGCCTCTATGCAACGGCCCTGGATATCTGCATAGGGCCCATGTGTAGATCCAAACTTGGAAAGTAAAGAAATACAAAGCTATGCAATACAAAGTAGGGGCTGAAATAATGGCCAGACCAACCTGAAAGGTCATAATGACATTTGTATGACTCTCAATCGTTTTGCATCTCAAAGCCCAGAGCCCTGAGTTGCCATTTTTACATCTTCAGAGCCAGTCTTATAGGGGAAGAGGGAAAGGAAGAGGGAGAGAGAGAAAAGGAGAGGAAGAGATGGGTATAAGCCAAGAATACTCTAGCTTTGATCATCATTAATCCAGAATTGGACCCAAGAGGGTCTGTTAGGGAAAGTTGGCCAGTCAATAGTTATTGACCCCAAGTCTGAAATTGCAAGAGAGTCTTTCTCGACTTTGGCAGACACTACATTCACAACGCCAGATTCCCAGTGCCTAAATAAAACTGGAAATTCTAAAAGACAAAAACATCAGGAACCCTGAGCCACTCAAATGCTCTTTCACTAGGACCACTCTCTATTCTCTCTATACGTCCAGTACAGAGTTTTATGGTCCTTATTTTAGGAAAGGGTCCCAAGAAGCAGATCTTGAGATGATAATTCATGTGCAATTTGGCTTATAGAAGAGGTTCTCTTGGGAAAAACTGGGTGTGGAAAGCAGGACAGAAAAGGAAAGAAGCAAAGTAGAGTTCCCACAGGGGAGGTTGGAAGAGTAAATTACACCTCAGATTTTGGCCTAACCCCAAGGCAAGGGAGCTGGGCTTTCATTTTTCCACCCCAGTTCATTATTGGATAAGGACCACTCATTGAGGACACAAAATCCCAAGAATTTCTTCTCTCACTGGCCACCCCAATGGCCTAATGATTCTTTATAGAGAATCACAGAGTTGGACAATTAGAAGCAAAACACTTAGAAGGCAGAGGAAGGCAAACTGAAAAGGTCGAAGGGACCCAAGGAAATGTGAGTAGAACACCAACGTATATGCTAACTTAAGATGTGCTAACAGATATGCTAACTTATGCATACTTAAAATTATTTTAAGGGTTTGGAAAAAGGCTAGCCAGTTCTGCAAATACGCAGTTTATTCTATATGTTTTAGTATTATAAGGTGGGTAAGGCATAGGATTTAGCATTAGAATATGTTTTAGTCCTGGCTCTGACTCATATAAGCTGTGATCTTGAGGGAGTCACTCAACTTCCCTGGGCCTCAGTTTCTACAGCTATAAAATGGGTTATTTTTTTTTCTATTATTTTATTTTTTTAAGTAGGCTCTACACCCAAAGTATAGACCCAGAGATCAAGAGTTGCATGCTCTGCTGACTGAGCCAGCCAGGTGCTCTTATTTAGCTTTTTAAATATACATTGATATTTTCTGCTGGTTCCACAGGTTTTGATATATATATTTTAAAACCTTGAATGGGACGGTAGATTGTTCTATTTTGTGTTGTAATTTAGTTAGTGTTTTTTTTTTCCTTTATATTTGAAGCCATGGTGTTACCTATTCAGATATAGAATGGATTCTTTTATCACAATGTATGTCTCTTTCTATGCTTTTTGGCCTGTGTTCAATTTCATCTGATATTGATATAGCTTTCTATTAGTTAGTAATTGCCTTTTTAGCTTTTTCCATTCCTTTATTTTCAAACTTTCTTGATGATTATATATATGTAGGTGTTTCTATTGTAAACCACATACAGCTGGATTTTTAAAAGTCTGATAACCTTGTTCTTAAGGCTTAAAGCATAAAAAAATTAACAAAGTTTAAGTTATTCAGTGTCTCTACGCTCCTCCCAAATAACCCAAGAACTTAGTATACTTTAATTACTCACTGAATACCTACTCCATCCATATTTTCCTTGGTAGTATTTGAATTATACCTAGTTATGTGAAAAATATCATTCTCTTTTTGAGTCAATAGCAAACTACATTCATCATATTTTATGAAATTCTATATTATTGTTTATGTACTCTATTTCGTCCCTCTCTGTTTCTCAGGGTGCATTCTTCTTCCACCTGAAATACATTCTTTAGTAGATATTTCAGTGAAGATCTGTGGGAAATAATCTCTTATTATTTCCATTTCATCATGAGTAAATTCATTTCCAGTTGTTGATTTTATTGCTGTCTTAGTATCATTCCTCATGTGTTTTGGAATTTTATTATTAAATGGAGGTTCTCTCCCTCCCTCTGTCTCTCTCTTTCCCCCACTCCCCCACCTCAACCCCCGTGTCTCACAGTTTTGCAGATTTATATGTGGTTTCTTCTTCCACTACCTCCTAAGAACTTTCAATCTAAAACCAGGTCTTATATTGGTAGCTCAGGGCTCCCAAACTTCACTGATATTGGAGTTATTACATATTCAGCAACTGAGGATGAAAGACTTTATTTCTTAAAGTTTCCCTGCCACACAGCTTTATATAAATGGTAGTTGAGACATGGTTTTAAGAATGTATTTCAGCATGCTTTAATGGGTGAGAAAACCTCAAACTTTCTTCCAATTTCAAACAGTGAGGTGTTTTTTTTTTTCATTTTAAATTCTTTTTTTAAATTATTATTTTGTATTATTATGTTCAATTACCCAGCATATTTATTTATTTTTTAAAAGATTTTATTTATTTATTTGACAGAGAGAGACACAGCAAGAGAGGGAACAAAAGCAGGGGGAGTGGGAGAGGGAGAAGCAGGCTTCCCACAGAGCAGGGGGCCAGATGCGGGGCTCAATCTCAGGACCCTGGGATCATGACCTGAGCGAAGGCAGACAATGACTGAGCCACCCAGGCACCCCTAGCCAGCATATTTAAACATGAGTTTGAAGAGTAAGCCTCTTCCTTCCATGGGACACTTTTGCTCTTGTTACTCCACAGGAACCCAAATTTCTCCATTTGCTTCTGGATCTGGAGTTAAGTGAATCTGAAAACTCAATCCTAGCTACTCCTCTGCATTCACTTTCATTTCTGGTCTTCCAAGTGGTTTATCCCAGTTTCTAGAATGGTGGTATTGTCTTTTTTTTTTTTAATTTAATTTTATTATGTTATGTTAGTCACCATACAACACATCATTAGTTTTTGATGTAGTGATCCACGATTCATTGTTTTCGTATAACACCCAGTGCTCCATGCAGTACATGCCCTCCTTAATACCCATCACTGCGTTAACCCATCCGCCCACCCCGCCCTAAAACCTTCAGTTTGTTTCTCAGAGTCCATAGTCTCTCATGGTTCATCTGTCCCTCCAATTCCCCCCCTTCATTTTTCCCTTCCTTCTCCTAACATCCTCCATGCTATTCCTTATGTTCCACAAATAAGTGAAACCATATGATAATTGACTTTCTCTGCTTGACTTATTTCACTTAGCATAATCTCCTCCAGTCCCAACCATGTTGATGTAAAAGTCAGATATTCATCATTTCTGATGGCTTGGTAATATTCCATTGTATATATGGACCACATCTTCTTTAGCCATTCATCTGTTGAAGGGCATCTCGGCTCTTTCCACAGTTTGGCTATTGCGGACATTGCTGCTATGAACATTGGGGTGCATATGGCCCTTCTTTTCACTACATCTGTGTCTTTGGGGTAAATACCCAGGAGTGCAATTGCTGGGTCATAGGGTAGCTCTATTTTTAATTTTTTGAGGAACCTCCACACTGTTTTCCAAAGTGGCTATACCAACTTGCATTCCCACCAACAGTGTAAGAGGGTTCCCCTTTCTCCACAACCTCTCCAACATTTGTTGTTTCTTGCCTTGTCAATTTTTGCCATTCTAACTGGTGTAAGGTGGGTATCTCAATGTGGTTTTGATTTTAGTTTCCCTGATGGCTAATGATGATGAACATTTTTTCGTGTGTCTGTTAGCCATTTGTATGTCTTCTTTGGAGAAGTGTCTGTGCATGTCTTCTGCCCACTTTTTGACTTGATTATTTGTTTTTGGGTGTTGAGTTTGAGAAGTTCTTTATAGATCTTGGATACCAGCCCTTTATCTGTAGTGTCATTTGCAAATATAAACTCTTCTTTCACCATGTCATATTTTGTATCAGCTATTACTGTATACAATATATCACCCCTGAAAATTGAGTGGCTTACTATAGCAGTCATTTATTCTCACTTGTGTGTCTGAATTTTGGCTTGGGTTTGGCTAATCTGGGATGAGCTCAGCTGGGCAACTCTACTTCACTCTGAGGAAATAAAGGAATAAAAATTTTGGCTTTTTTATTACTTGCTATCCAGTCTCCTATTAGTTACCCACCCCACATTAGCCAAGCTCAGTGGTGGCCAAAGGACGGGGGTACCATTGAGGAATCCATAAATGTCAGTCCCCTGGGGCACAGAGATGATAGAGAAGATGCAAAGGGTAACAGAGAATATCCTAGCACATGACCTAAGGAGAGTCAGAGGCAGTTGGAAAATCACTGGGAGACATAGGGCATGCTCAAACAGAAAACCAAGACCTGCCAGTCTCAAAAGGGTGTGATTACCCAAGACACATTTTGGAAAATCACTCTTTTGGGGTTTTTGGAAACTGGTGACTTTCAGTTCAGATGGGGGATACAGAGGCAGAGGGGACTCTGTATCTCTAAGTGGGGAAATCCTGTCACATTTGAAAGCTTGTCTTGCACTCAAAGAAATATTGCATCCTTTGGACTTTTTACTACTTAGGTCCCATTAACCTAGTCTTTTGTACTGGAGAGAAGGAGAAGGCAAATTTTTCCATTCAATTGATACAGGAGTGGTGGTCAGGAAAGCTATTGAGTTCCAGCTCTGCCCTTGTCAAGTTCTGTGACCTTGGACAGTTCCTGTGGCTTCCTGAGCCTCTGGTTTCCTCCTGCAGAAAATGAGAAGGTTGAAATAAATGCCATTATGACTCTGAAAACTCTATATATGGCTTATAAATGGGATGAATGGCCCTTTTTTTTAATTAAAAAATATTTAGGACTGATTGTCCATGTTCTGGTCTCTTTACTGAATCACTGGAAATCCTGAGAAAGAACTTTATATTTTCTGTTTTCCCTTTCCTAATTTTTAAATTTATTATTTTCTTTGATGCCTCCCAGGCAAAGGAGAGCGAGATCTGACAGCCACCCTGACAGGCAAAATGTGGTTTGATAATGGTAAAATGAAAAAGCTAGACGCTTGTAAATTTAGATTTCCAGCATGTGTACTCATTTCCTGGCCTCATGGACATCCCAGTAATTATCTAGAATTATGCATAATTTACCTACTTCCATTTTCTAAGAAATTGTTGGTTTTAAGGTCAGAGTTTGACAATTTATTGGTTTGCCCTGCAGAAATAAATTGGGGGCATCTGGGGCTGGAGTCTATAATGTGTGCAGTTGGGGCCATAGATGTGAAGCTGCCTCCTATTTATAGCTGAGCAAGCTTAATTGTTGCTTTTCAATCTAAATAGAAAGGCTCTGTTTACTGCTGCTTTTAATTGTAACAAGCTGGTTAAAAAGCATGCAGGGCCTCTTCAGTAAAGGCAATTCAATAAAAGCATTTTGTCAATAAATTATTATTGCCATCATGAAAACCATGCACAGCATTCAAATATAAAGCAAGCAACAGCTCGACTTCTCCCTTTGATGGACCCAGCATAATGCTTTTAAATTTTCTTAATTCATTCTCTTTTTCTCCTGTTTTCATTGAATGTTAGAGCTGATAAGGGGATTGTGGATCTTCTCAATCCCTACCCTTCATTTTACAGAGGGAAATCTGATTTCCCTATCCCCTTCATAGCATCCCTCAGCATGAGTGGTTAATCCAGGAGTGGACATCTGGCCCAAGGGTAACCATGTATAGATTTGGCTGAGCTAATAAATTTTCTTTCTCTGGGAATTTGAAACACACACACACACACACACACACACACACACACACACACACATGGACTATTGCAGCCTGCTAGCAGTGGAGGGCAGAGATATAAATTCTTGTAGCCTTAGGAGTATGGCTGCCAATAGGGACTATGAGGAAGTTTGCAAGTAAATGGAGAGGTTCTGCAGAGAAAAGAAAATAGAGCAGATGGGCAGAAAGAAGAGATAGATACTTCAGTCCCTGAGATGTGAGAAAGCCCAGCTCAGATTACAGAGCTGCCTCCCACACCTGCCGCTGACCCTACACACAGGACAGCCCAAGTGAGCCTACAACTTCCCAGCTGAGCTCAGGCCCAATTGTTATCCCCAGAAACAGGAGCTAAAGAAATAGTTGTTTCAAGTTTTGGGATGGTTTATTATACAGCATTGTTATGGCAACAGGTGACTGATAGAAAATGATTGGGAAGGCCTGTACAAACACACACAAACACACCAGCTCCCATGGACCCTGGATTGTGGAGAAGACTGAGATTATTTGTAATCCCTGAATAGAGTAAGCCCAGCCCAGTGGATCTTGGCTCTGCCTTCTCAGTCTTTGTTTAGGGACAATTTCTTCCTGATTCAGAGAATTTCAGATAAAATGAGACCCTGAGGAATATTCTGTTCCTTTCTGAGGCTACCCTAAGCTTCCCAAGCAAGATGGAGAGAGGCCAGAGATGCCTTCTCTCCTGGAGGTCAGGTTCTAATTCCTCAGTTCTATAGACTTCATTCCATTCCTTCCACTCTTAGAGGTCCATTATTCCCCTGCCTTTAATCCTCATAGCATGTTGTGCTGTCAAGGCTAGCCATGGGCCTTCTCTAATTTGTATAAGGAATCAAGAGCTCTCATTTCCACTCAGAGAAAGGCAGTAGCTCTTTCACAAGCCACACAAAAGCATCTAGGTCTGTTCTGGAAAAGGTTATTGCTCTTGCAAGGTAGAAAACCTTAAGGCCCTGAGAAAAGTCGAGAATTGATAAATTCCAGAATCCCTTTTTACAAAGGGAGAATGTCCCTCTAGCCATATTTCCAAGAAACATTTTCTTTCTTTTTTAAGACCAACTCTGTCTCTGGATTCAGAGGAGTCAGGATAGGCTTTAATTAGGATGTTTCTGTTTCTTGCTACTTCTAGACAACTAGCTGATTGTCTGGTTAGACTCAGTGTAACAGAGGGCCTAACCCTTGTACCCTTGGAGCTAGGTGTCTGTGGGAGGGGCAAAGGGAACAGCGAGCGTTTTGGAGGGGAGGACCATCTTGCTTGGGGCACTGTACTAGGTACTGTGGGTATGTTTCCTCATTTGAGGCTTGTGACAATCCCCTGACATGGCTACTATTAGTATCTTCATTTTATAAATAATGTAATAGAGGCTCAGAAGGGAAAGTATTTGGTAAAGGTTACTCAAGAAACAGATCAGTGTTCCTTCTTGAACCCTACGGGACCTTGCTAATTACAGAACATCATACCCACCTCCCACAACATACTTTTTTTAAATTTAAGGAAAAGTATAGATAATAATATGATAACCACCTAATATCCATTATGAACAACTGATCATTCCTGATATTCTGTCTTATTTGTTTCAAATATTGTAAATAAAATATTAAATCACTTTGACCCTTACTTTCAACCTCATCCTACCATCTTCTTTCCACTCCCACCCCAAAGAATAAATCTTTACTGTAAGTCTCCTATTTTTTCCTTCCAGCCCATTTTTTTTTAGATGCTTCAAAGACCTTTCTGGGTGTAGAAAGTGTCATCCTCCTTACTGCTGCCTTCCAGGGATTTTGTGAATCCCACTCCTTAGAAAGCACCAGCGACTGCCGCCTTCCCCTCTGAGCCCTGTCTGCTCCCCACCTTCCCCCAGTGGTTTGTGAAGTTGCTGCTCACAGTGGGCTCAGACAGAGTGGTGGCCAAGTGGCCCCCACCGCGACTGGCTGCAGACACAATCCTTCGTTCTCAGCTCAGGCTGGTATTGTTTGATTCCAAGGACAACTAGCAACACTGCCTGGCATGTTTCCTGAGCTGTAGGACAACTTGATAGGATGCCATCTAGTGTCCCAACCTTTGCCAGCAACACAAATGAAACATCACCCAAAATAAAACAAATAGACCAAAAAAGAAAGAAAGAGAAAAGATGTTTTGACTAACTTAAAACTGAAGCTTGAGGGGTTTTCTTCTTTGTTATGGCCACTGCCCTGCAGAAGCTACTGTAGCTGTCTTACCTGTATTTCCCTACCCTTACTTCTTCAACACACAGTGGCCAGGCCACCAGCTGCCAGGACCTGCATACCTCTGGGGCCACTTTGCTTAGCATAGGAAGCTGAAGTGATGGAGAATCAGTGTCCCCTTGAAAAGCAGCCCTCAACAAAGGATGGATGTGAATGGATGTGTAGTATAAATATTCCAGCTCCCTCTCTCAGGCAGAATAACAAAGAAGCCTGTGTCCAACACTTCCAGAGTTTTCCAATGGCATTAAGCTCTAACTGCCCAGAGTGCTAGCTGGCCCAGTTAGGGACCCTTTACTGGCTGCTTTTCTGTGTCTCAATCCCCTATTCCCTGCCAGGATTTCCTTTGCTTCCCAAGTAACCAAGTAAACCATTAGCTTTGGAATCTTTGTCTCAGGATCTCCTAACCAAACGAAACGTCTCTGTGGTACATAGCAAAAATGGCCGCCCCTCCCCCCTCTCTATTTCTTTACCCAGGGATGTTCCCACCCCTCCCATCAAGCGGTGGGCCCAGCTGTGGGTCTTGCTTTTCACCAACAGAACATGGCAGAAGTGATAGCAGGAGGAACCTTGCACACTTTTACTTTTTTTCTCAAAACTCATAAGCAATAATAGTTGTTTTTTTAAAGCCACTGAGTATTGAGTGATTTGTTACATAACAGAAACTAACTGTTGCGACCTCCACCCCAAGTCTACATACGAAGCCCTCTTTTATGTGTATTTGCTTGAAGGAGAGTATGGTTTTTCCAAAAAAAAAAAAAAAAAAAAGGCAATTTCTCGGGCACAGAGCTGCTCAATGACCTTCTCAGAGTTGCCCAGTGGAAGGTGGCTGGCAGTTGCTGTCGGTGTCCTGGTTCATTACTTTGCTCCAGGCCTCCTGTGCTGAATCACCTTGTGTGCCTGGGTTTGCCTGCATGCTGCTGCATTTTCTGCCCACCACGGCTGCCAGCCCTGGCTGCTGGTTTTTTCCAAAGCTCGCTTTTCACAGAACTGTGAAGTAGGAGGCCACTGTGTTTTCACGGATTGTGCCGATGACATATGTGTCTGACAGGGATTCAAGTGCCTGCGAAGCTGGCCCAAGATGGAGAGCTCACCAAAAATACTGCAGTTGCTGGACGCTGGAGAATTTATGGAGCTTCAGAGGCAGCGGGAAGCAGAGTAAACAACCTTGAATCAAGACAGTCAGGATGCTTCATCCTGGCTTTGCCTCTGGTATCTGAAGTCTCTTTCAGTTCTAAAAGGACAGGACTCAGGGACTGAGTAGAGCTCATACAAAGGCCAAGCCAGAAAGCATGAGGTTCATTGTCTAATTGAAGGAAGTTCTGGTAAGGCTAGAACAGTGGTTCTCAAACTGGGGTCCCTGTACCTCACCTGGGAACTTGTTAGAAATGTAAAGTCTTGGGCTTCATCCCAGACCCTCTGAATCAGATTCTCCTGGGATGGGGCCCAACAACCTGTGTATTAACAAGCCTTCCAAGGGATTTGAATGCAGGCTCAAGTTTGAGAACGGTTGATCTAGAGCCATGTTATTGTAAGTGTGGTTCAGGGCATTGGCATCATCTGGGAGCTGGTTAGAGGAGCAGAAGCTCAGCGCCATCTCCTTAGGCCTCCTGAATCAGAATCTGTATTTAATAAGATCCCCAGGTGAGCTCAGTGCACATCAAAGTTGAGAAGCCCTGGGTATAGACTCTTGGTCGCCAGCTTTGAGGATTGTGATTCACTAGATCTGGGGTGGGGCCCCAAAATTTACATTTCTAAGAAGCTCCCAGGTATTGTGGACCCTTCAGGGCAGGGATCATACTTTGAGTAGCTAGGCTCTAGATATTAAGGCAGGCTTAGACTCTTGGCCTTGGGATAGTTTCAAACCAATCTAAGTTGGTTTGAGCCTCTTTACAGATGTGCAGGCTGTGCACTGCCCAAGTCTAGGAGGGGGGAGTTCACATAGACTATGAGACAAGAACCTGCAACCCAAAGCTAAGTACAAGAAGAGGTAGGGGCTGGCTAAAGAGTGGGTTTTGGAGAGAGAGCTGGGTTTGAATCCTAACACTGTGGCTTACGTAGTTGTGTGATCTTGCGAGATACATTGAACTCTGAGTGTCAGTTTCCTTGTCTATAAAATGGAGACGATCATACCTGCCCCACTATAGGAGAGATTCAGTGGTCAGCACACAGCACAAGCCAAGGGGACAGCAGGTGTCATCAGACTTGGAGGCTCCTTCTCTTTCAGTTTCATCCTGGCTATCGGCCTAATTGCCTGGTTCGGGCTGAAGGCCAGGTGAGCATGATGGGCTTTTCTTTAGAGCTCCCAGGGGTCAGATGAAGGTGAGACAGCAGTAAGTCAGGCTGTTTATATTAGGAACGCTTCCCATAGGTTTGTTTGTACAAATCGATTCATAAAAATGACCAACGTGGCCAATTTCAAACCGCACCCCAGGTTCACCTACCAAAGTCACAAAAGACAGTAAGCAGTTCCTGTATCTGCCAAGGCTGTCTGTGGTGCCCCTGGAATCACCCAGAGGCTTTGTGAGGGCACCTTGGCCAACCAGGCAGGGAACTCTGCCCTCTTCCATGTAAAGGACCCAGCTAGACCCTTCCTGTATTTTTAGGAAGAAAAGACAGTCAGGAATGCTCTGAAGCAAACCTAAAGACCAAAATAAAGTCCAGATGTGGGGAGAGGGGGTGAGGGAAGAGCCATTCTGGGTACAGAGCAGGCAGCGAGATGCTTTCAAAACTCATCAATAACAAACCAACCAGGGCAACATTAAGAGGTCAGATTAATCTTGATGGTGTCAGAAATTAGACATCCCCAAATTTCCTTTTTAGGAGAAGCAGAAGAAAAGGATTTTAAGGATTTTCTTTCTTTTTCTCTTTCTCAGGGCTGGCGGAATTTTTAGAAGATGGGCAGGGCAACTGTTAGGCAGGATTTCATCATAAAATGGCCACTAGAGGGCCTCAGAGATCCAAGAAAACTTTTCCAGTGTTTCCAAGGAGAGGCCCTGAGAATGAGGGGGCAGGTCTGGTCTGGGTGGGGTGATGAGGGTGGACCTGATTCCTGAGAACCTTCTCAGCAGGTGCTCACCTTCCCATGAGAAAGAAGTAGCCAGCTCTGTTAGTTAAGTTAGGTAATTAATTGATCCGTTTATCCACTGATAAAAGATGTCTGCATGCAAAACCCTGTTCTGTCCTTGGAGTGAAAGTATAGGACTTGAGAGTCTCTAGCTCAAAAGAAACCTAGTGTTAGGGCTCAGTTCTGGTATCAAGGACAGTATTGGGAGGTGGGATCTAGTACCCCTTTACTTTCATGTGCTGCCCCATTACATAAAGTCAAAACCAAAACAGCATTTTGCTATGCAAATATAGCCTCAAGTAAAGTCCCATTGGGTAACCAGATTGCCACACATTGGTCCCTCCTGGATAGAAATCCTAGCACTGTCCTGATTGGCACTTTGCAATGTATATTGAAGCAGAGATGAAGCTGTCTTCTCTATTACTGTTCAAAGGCCCTTATAGCGTACAGTTAGAACACCAAAGAAGTTTAGGAACTCATCTTTCCTGAAGAGATCTAGAAAACAGGACAGGCTATCTAAGTAGGGGGACAAGCTAGAAGATGACCTACAAGTGTATGCTCCAGCCAGAGGAACTGCTGGTCGTGGGAACCAGAAGGACAGAGCACAGGACAGCATCTGCTTTGCTTCGTCTGCCCACATCTGCTGGGGAAGAGACTCCTCTCCCTCAGCCTCAAGGCTCTCCAGCGCTCCCAGCAGGGCGTTTTGGCTAAGGAAGCCCTTTACCAACATAACCTACACCTGCTACCCTCACTCCCGCTCCAGCACAGCGGCAGCAACTTAACTGAGTAGGAAAGAAGAGTTCCCCAAAATTGAAAGGTCTCCCAGTCCATGGGTTTGCTCTGGGAGAGCGGAGTCCTAGATGACTTGCAAATATGGTCTCCTCTGTGCAGAGAACTTCTGGAAAAGGAAAGAAATTGGTTGGGTTTCAGTATATTTCCTTGGTTATAGGAGACAGATGGATAAAACAAATGAGATGAATCAGATTATATTAAGCAATGTAATTATGTTTCCCTTTTAATAGAAATTTTCTTTTCAGAGGCTAAAAACCCAGCAAACCTCTTGTATCCCAGTTTCTCATGGAGGAAAGGAAGGACGTTTTCCTATGAGACTCTCTATTGTTGTCTGGATCACTGTGGCCAGTCCCTCTTGCTCCTCTCTCCAGGTGGCATAGTCTTGTAGATACTCTCTTGGTCTTGTTGCTCTTTGCTCCTTAATTCCCACCACATTAAGTCAAGCATTCTTACCTGGCTCCCAAGGACAGGTCATCCTTTTCACATAATACCCATCCTTTACTCTCATCCTACTGGTCATCTCACTGTCCAATAAAGGATCCTTGACATTGACCCCTCTGAGCATTTAGGTATGCTATTCCCCTTGTTTGGACACCCTTCCTTCTTTCTGGCATAGAAACTGAACCCAAGCTACATTTCCTTCAAAGGGTCTTTCTTAACTACTTAATCTTTATTGACTGCCTCTTCCTTTGAACTCCCATATTTTCCTACAGACAATGGGGAACTTAATCCAATACTGTTTCTTTTCCTCTTTGTTACCTTATTTTAGGAAATTGATTGTGACCTGACAATTAGATGGCTAGGTTTTTGAGGGTAAAGGTTTGAACATAGCATCTCAAGACCCCGGCATGGTGACCCCAAGCACACATTAGAAACAACTAGCTTCCCAGAGAACCATGTATCTCTTCTGCATAGCACTCTTCAAAAATAGAAATTTTTATTTATTTGTTTTATTCCATTACTCAGTTCCCTCCATGAAGGCCAGGTCTATGTCTAGCTTTGTCTGGTACACAATAGGTACTCTGTAAATATTTATCTAAATGAATGAATACATGTTGGTTGGATGGCTGAACTGGAATGTGACACAGACTTCTTGGGGAACAAGGAGAACAGAGTTGAAGATGTTAATCTCCTGGGAGCTGGTATCCTTGAGCACAGTCCTAAAAATAATCTAACAGCAGAGGCTTAAATGGGCCAAATCAACAAAATCATTTTAGGGTCATTATTAACTATGCATAACATAATATTTTCTCAAAGATTTTATAATCAAGTCATAAAAGTAATACATGTTTATTGTGGAAAATATGTAAAGTTTAAAAAATTATAAGGAAGCAGAGGAAAGTAACTATAAGTCCACCCCTCAAAGGCTTTTCAAAAAATAATATTTTCTTCCAACACTAAGTACCTTTTTCTTTACATATTGGAAATCCTACTGAATATACAGTGTTGGATCTTCCTTTCTTTTTAATCATTTAACATTAAATGATAAGTATTTTTCTTTGTTATTGAAAATTCTTTGGGTTGATTTTAATAAGTCAAAGAATAGAATTATAATTTTAAATAGCTCTAGAATATTCCACAGTAAGAATGTACTCTATCATTCCCCAATATAGGACGTGAGGGTTGATAAATGTGAATTTTGACCATTATGATTTTGAAAACATTCTAAAATCTAAAGATGATAAAGATAAATGGGAGATGTGTGACAGATTTCCCCAGGTGTTTCAATGCGACACCTACCTTCATTCATTGGCATCTTACTCTGGCTATCCAGAATTCAGCCCTACGCAAGTGATGCTCCTCATCCCTGGCGCCTTCATCCCCAGTCCTCTGCTTCTCCATCTTCTACTTCTCCCCATGTGGAAGGCACTATTTTTTTTTTAAAGATTTTATTTATTTATTCATAAGAGACAGAGAGAAAGAGAGGCAGTGGGAGAAGCAGGCTCCCCGCTGAGCAGGGAGCCCGATGCGGGACTCGATCCCAGGACCCTGGGATCATGACCCGAGCCGAAGGCAGACGTCTAACCATCTGAGCCACCCAGGCGCCCTGTGGCAGGCACTATTGATGCCCTGCCCAACTGTCAACACTCAGCATTCCTGTACATGCCAATGGCTTCTTACTGCAAGCACCTCGGATTCTGCTTAAGGATTTTCTTGGCTGCAGGAGCATGCTCGGTCATGAGTGAGGCAGGCTGGGCGTGCCAAAGTGTTAATGCCCCCAAATGGCCCTCAACCAATGACAAATGGGAATTAGTGGATAATATCCCAGCTCCTCATCGCCTGTGAGGAACAATTTGGAGGTGGGTTCTATACTCAAGGCTGAGTTGCAGTTACCCACAGACATAATTTACTCATTAATGCACCTGTATTAGCTTCTTTTCCTTCACTGCCTCATTTCCATATTCTCTTGCTGTGTTTCCTGGAGTCATCTCACAAATAAACCACTTGGATTCAAATCCTTGTTTCAATGCCCACTTCTGGGAGACCCAGTCAAAGATACCCCACTTCTTAGTTATGAGTTCTAGCACTTTGTAGCTTAGAGAGTTCCTCTTCTTTTTCACTAAAGTGGAAGCTAAAAGTCTAAGTGATCCAACACATAATTTTTTTAAAGATTTATTTATTTATTTGACAGAGAGAGACACAACGAGAGAGGAAACACAAGCAGGGGGAGTGGGAGAGGGAGAAGCAGACTTCCTGCTGAGCAGGGAACCTGATGCGGGGCTCGATCCCAGGACCCTGGGATCATGACCCGAGCCGAAGGCAGACGCTCAACAACTGAGCCACCCAGGTGCCCCCAACACATACTTTAAGGAACAGGGTAAAAATGCAAAACCATACCAGATGGCTGACTCTTCATCATCACAACGTCTGATAGGAATGCTCCCAAGAGGGAATAAATTATTCAGAGACTCTGGTCTCTTTGGAGGTGACTTTGGGTTGTTCTTTCTCCTCTCATTTGCCCTCTCATTTCTCTCTTAATCTGCTTCCTCTGTAGTAGAAGGCATCCTAAGCTGAACTATTTTTGCTGCCAATTCCTAATTAGTTTTCCAGAAACAGCCATAAACCTGGATGTGAGCCTAGGTATGTTATCCAGAAGTTCATGTTCATTTTATTTAATTCATGGTTACTACTAGTTACTAAAGATCTGATGTGTGCTGAGCAACTCTACTAGGTTCTGCAAGAGATTCTGCAGGGACTAGTAAGACACTATCCTTGTTGAGAAGATAAGACAAACACCTGGACTCCTGCAGGGCCGAGTGTGATGTGTCAGTTGAGGGGCAACACATAGACCAAGACAAATAACTCCAGGAATTCAGAGAAAGTAATGGTTCATTCTGGATGGATTTTGAGAAAGCTTCTTGGATTGGGCTAAGAATGGTGGGTGGGTTGGATTTTATTAAGCCAAATAGGTCAAGACAGAGGTAGAAGTGATCCAAACTTCCCCCATCTCAGTTCCTAAGGGACTTCTATTTGATGTTCAAAGGCAAACTTCTGCTTCCCTCCACCTCCCCACAGAGGGTTAGGAAACCTTCAGTTTTCTTCTATCTCAGCTCCTCCACTACACACTGAGGAAACTATAGCATCTTTCTGATGTAAAGACTGGGCCAGACCCAAGTCAAACTGTCATGTAGTAAAATAGCATATCCATTAGGAATGCATTTCATTTTAGATATAAGAATGCCATCTCACAGGGGTTTAAACAAAATAGACAACCTGATTGTATCTCATGTTAAGAGAGGATTGGAGATCGGCATTTGCTGGTGCTGGTTTAGCTACTCAACATCATCAAGGATCCGGGTTTTTTCCATCTTCCTACTCTGCCTTCCTTAAGCCGATGGCTTTTCAACCTCATGCTATTCACCTCCTGGTCACAAGTTGGCTGCTTTGGACTCAGGCATCACCAGTGCTTTTGAGGCAGGAAGAAGGGAGAAGGACAGTAACAGAAGTTCCTTTTGTTCTTAGCAAGACAGCAAAAATTTTCTTAGGCGTCCCTTGCAAAGCTATACCTATGTATCATTGGCTAGGACTGGATCATATGCCCACCCCTGGCTGTAAAAAAAATTCTGGGAATGTAGGGATTTGATTTTTAGAATCTATAATTGTAGAAAGTAAGGAAAGGGGGATAAGAAATGGCTGCATTAAAGTTCCTACAAATTCTGCCTTTCTTCTGCTGTGGCCAAAACTCAGGGCCTTGCTCCCTGATAGCTGGTATATTAGTCAACTATTGCCACAGCTATCCTGTACGAACCACCCCGAATCTCAGTAGCATATAATAAGCAAAATTGTGAGCATAAGAGAAGCAAGCAGAAAGACAGGGACCACGGGAAGGAGCCCCACGTGAAAAACATTATGCACCTACAGCACTTTCCGTTGGCTGTTGTTGTTAAGCCTCTCCTCTCAAAAAGTAGGGTAAGGATGGGGCCAGGATGCGGCCTTATCTACAAGCCGGACTTAAAATAGAGGACCCTGGCTCCAAAAAGCGCCCGTGAGCTGCCTGAGTTGCCTGCCAATAGCGACCAATCGGGATGAAGCCCTTCTGACCAGTCAGGATGTGGCCTTTCCAACCAATCAGGATGAGGCTTTTTTTTCTTTCCCTCATTAGCATATTGGACCGGAGTGGGAACCTGAGCAGGCGCTTTCTCTATATAAGCAGGGTCTTCCCGGTGTTTGGGGAGGCTAGTATGACTGTTTTCTGTTGCGTGTGTAACCTCTCAGTTTGAGCTGTAGCCGTGATACGGACTGGCCTGTGCCTTTGGTTTTTGGGTCCGGCCTCGCTTTTATTGTTCTTTGGCTGTGGAGCCCAAGTCCTTTAATAAAGATGGGCTGCCGCCTCAGGTGCAGGCTCGGAACTGGCACATCTCCATTTTTGTCTATATTCCCCCGGCCAAAGAAGCCACACGGGGCCAAAGCAAGACTATTTGTGGAAGGAACTGTAGAGTTACTTGGGCAGGGATGGGGGCATGGGGAGGGATAAGGAATGGGGACAATTCCCATACCCCAACTGGGTGACCTGTATTATCTGTGTGCAGCAAGTGGTGGTGGAGGTAGGATGTTAATGTGTGTCCCTGCTGGTGACAAACGCGCCTTTGATGGGCAAGGACCTACTGAAGGCAATATCCATCAGGAAAGTGACCCTAGAGATGTAATTCTAGACCAGGTGTGAGAGAAGGGATGGATAGGGCACACTAGTCCTCTAGGGAAGGCAGAGCATGTTGTACCTTGAATCACCTTTCACAGGCGGCTCTTCTTACTGATGAGTATAATCTATCCAACAAAAAAGGATTCTGAAGCTCAGCTTCCAGCATATATCAATTTGGCATTACCAGGGGCAGGCAATTCCTCTGGGTTGAATGAGTCTTGTTTTCCCCAGTAATGGCACCTGGGGCTGTTAACCTTCATTTCTCAAGGAGGCTTTTCTCAGCTAAACTCCATTTACTGTAGGTACTGTAACTTAAACCAAATATTGTGACAATAAGAATAGAATAGAGATGGAGGTATTCCCCATGATGGTCATGATACCCAGATTTTTGTTGGTGCTGTTACGTATCAGAGCATACTTGACAGGAGGGCTGCATTGGGGTTTAATTTAAATTCTGATGTGTGCTCAGAGGAAAAGGAAAATACAAGCAAACTGTATTTAAGGACAGGGTTGTGTCTCTGAAATAACATGTACATATTCTTTGAAAATGGGAGTCATTCAATAAACATCTTCAGTTTCTCCTCTTTCTGGAGGCCACCTTGATGGAGAAGTATATATGAGCTCATGTGAGAAATCAATGAATCTTCTAAGAAAAATATACATTTTGCATATTTAGTGTTTAGTGTTTTTTTTTTTTCAGCACTTATCATGTGCCAGACTCTATTGGTAGCACTTCACAAATATTAACTTATTTAATTTTTATTATAAATGTATGAGGTAGGTCCTATTCTTGACCCTGTTTCACAGGTGGAAACCCAAAAGCAGAGCGAGTTTAAATGACTTCAAGGTTGGGTAGCTTGAAAAGGGTATGGATTTCCACATGACTAACTAATGGCAAAAGGAGATGAGGCACTCGGCGGACGATGCCATCTTCCTCATGAAACCACATGAATTCTGAATAACCATAATCAGTTTTGGAGAACCAAAAAGCCTCATTGCTAAGAGTCTTGATTTGACATACAAAGGATTTGTCCTGCCCAGTAACCCTTCTCTCCCCTCCTAGCTACAACAACCTGATTTTCCCTTAGGAGAATCACTGTTCATCAGCTAGAGCATGTGGTTTGAATAGGCAGATCTGACCCTTTGTCTCCAAGGCTAGGAAATAAATCAGGGCTGGGGATTAGGTGAGAAATGAGCATCCACTCTAGGATTTGGTTCAGGCTTTTAGGAAAGAAGGATGCCCTTTCTGGTAGGGATGTTAAGGATGGGACATAACGCTGGGATAGCTGGTGGCTATCTTGCCATGGTTGGAGAAACTCTGAGATTTAAAGCAACCCAGATGCTGGGGGACTGAGGCACAGATGCTTGGGGACTGAGAAAAAGAAATTCCTAATGATGTTATTTGAGCCCCTGGATTTTTTTTAAGGTTTTATTTATTTGACACACAAAGAGCATGTGTGAGAGAGCACAAGTGGGGGAGCCCAAGCAGGGGGAGCAGCAGACTCCCCACTGAGCAGGGATCCCAATTGGGGGCTCGACCCCAGGACCCTGGGATCATGACCTGAGCTGAAGGCAGACCCTTAGGCCACTGAGCTACCCAGGCTCCCCCCGAGCCCCTGGATTAACCACCATGCTTTAGCTTCTCATTACAGAGCCTGCAGACTTTTTAGTTACTTGAGCCAATAGAGAATCTTCACGGTCAAAGCCAGTTTGAATCAAATTTCTGTCATTTGTACCAAAGATCCCTGTCTGAAAGTGTACAGATCACTTTCCAGGCCCCTTCTGCTGCCCTGGGGGCCTCCATCCTTTCTGTAACAGATCTTGGACAGTTAGGCTGATTCCCTTTCTCTGAAGCTTCCACCGACATCCACCCATTCTTACCTGGAGCTTTGCTCCTTGAAACTTCACTTCCTTATTGACACCAACAAGAACACAAGTTCTTTTCATTCAAAGGCTTCAGGCTCATTATTATGAAGAGAAAACAGGTCACATAGAAAATTAGCATACAAAAGTTTCAAGTGGAAAAAAATCTCACATGTTCTGACAGTCATGGTCTCTGATCCAGTGTTTTGTTTTTCAGTGTGGTAACCATGAACCACAGCTGTCTACTGAGCACAGCAAATGTGGCCATTGTGAGTTGGAAACTGAATTTTTAATTTTATTTAATTTTAATTAAAATTATGTTTTAAAATTTATACTTGACTTAGTTATTGGAAGATATTTTTATGCATGCTTGGAATAACTCGAGTATATGAATTTTTCTTACCAACTGTATATTTTGTAAATATAAATACAGATCAGTATTTTGATAAAAATTTAGTATCTGAATTGACACATGGTATAAACATAAAATACACATGATTTCAAAGATTAGATTTGAAAAGAAGCAAAAATAGTTCATTAATTTTTATGTTGACCACATGTTGAAATATTTTTGTTATATTGAGTTAAGAGTGTTTGTTTTAAAGATTTATTTGAGAGGGAGAGTGGGGGAGGGGTACAGAGAGAGGGAGAGAGAGAAGCTCAAGTCGAGTCCACACTGAGTGCGCAGCTAGATGCAGGGCTCGATCTCACCACCCTGGGATCATGATCTGAGCCAAAACCAAGAGTCAGACGCTCAACCCACTGAGCTACCCAGGCACCCCTACAAGTATTCTTAAAATTTTACCTGTTTTCTTTTACTTTTTCAAACATGGCTCACACTGTATTTCTACTGGACAGTGCTGGTCTATAGTTTTTGTCTAACCAGTGATCTGAAGACCCTACTGGTACTCTGTAGGGCAAGTTCACCAAACCAATGGTCATGGTGTTTTGTTCTGACGGTGTTCAGGATTGTGCTTTTACTCTGGAAAAAGCACTGAAGAAATGTGTCAGCAACCCCTCTTATGTTAGTCTTCTTATAAAAGTCTGGAACAATCTAATTAAGTAGTTTTAATTATTTTTCATATCATTATTTGATCAATGAACAATCCTTCTGTTCTCTATGTGATACTCTTACAGATTAGGGTATAAAACATAAGTTCCTGAAAGATTAAAAAAATGGGGTAATATTCTATTTAATGCAAAATACTAGATATTGTTGTATATTATTTCCAGAAATCTTCCCTTATTTTATTGCTTTGGTTGCTGTTTTGTTAATTTTTTACTCCTATATGTCTGATATTTTTATTGAAATCATCTGACAACCCTGGGAAAACTCTGCTTTGCTTCATTTCTTCCACTTTCCAGAGATCATGATTCTAGAGTGCTTCTTTCCACTCAGAAGCTAGAAGATAAAATTACAGCAGATGGTGAATGAGGGCTCAAGCTGCAAGGGACCTGCCAAGTGGGGGGCTCCTGGCCCAGGAGGTCCCCTCCTGCATGGTAGGAACTCCCTTTGGATTCTCCTTTTAAGCATTCAAAGGTCCCTTGACACAAGCAACAAAACAAAGCTATGTTCTTCACCCTGGAAAGCTGAAAAGCAAAAGGTTTCTTTTCAAGGACTTCATGGTAAATCCAGAATATACACTGCAAAGCATGTGCCAGACATTTGCCTGCTTGCTCTCTGATCCACTCTCCACATTTCCCCTGCTCGCCTCTGCATTGCAGAAGGCTCATCCTGCAAGCTACATTTCTCTGACTTTCCAGCCAGCTGGCTTCTGGCTCAATTCAGCCCATGGGAGGCATGAGTAAGAGACAGGAGGTAGGACAGCAAAGGGAAGACAGGGAGGAATCAGGAAGCTTATCTCCCCCACTCTTTCTCTCTGAAGATGTGTCATCTTTGGTAGTGGCTTTGTGTCCTTTGTTTTCCAGCTCTTGTCAAACAACCCTTCATTCTATGACCTTATATGTAAAAATTTAGATAGCGCACATAAAATAATGCTGTAAATTGATTATGGACTTACAATTAATATTTTTAAAATGGATACATATACATGTTGAAATATGATTATGCTTGATGGAGTGGATCAGGGAATGCCCCTGGGGGTTAAGATTAAAGGAGACCTGATGTTCAACTGTCATGAATATTTTATTCTTTTACAAAAAGAATGAAAAGCCATAACATGAAGGAGAAAAGAAAAAAGAAAAACCACACTTTTGGACATTGTGGGGAAGAAGAAATAAACCTTATTATCATAATATATTTTTTCTTACATAGGTTTTTTTTTTCAGGAATTATTTAAATATCATAATTATTAGTTTTCTGTTGCTGCTGCAACAAATCACCATGAATTAGGTGGCTTAAATACCACAAACTTATCATCTTACAGTTCTGGAGGTCAGAAGTCTGATCCAGGTCTTATGGGCCTAAAATTAAGGTGTCAGCATTGTAGCCACCCTTTTTGGAGGCTCTAGGAGAGAATCTGTTTTTCTCTGTCTCTCCCAGCTTCTAGAAGCCAGCCACATTCCTTTTGGCCCCTTTCTCCATTTTCAAAGCCAACAAGATTACACATCTTTGACCCTTCTTTCGTGGTCCCATTTCCCTCTGACTGCAGTAGGGAAAGTTTGTATGATTTTAAGGGTCCTTGTAATTAGGTTGGAACTACCCAGATAATTCAGGATAACACCACATCTCAAGATCCTTAACTTAATCACATCTGCAAAACCCCATTTTGCTATGTAGGGTAACATATTCATAGGCTCCAGGGATTAGGATGTGGACATTTTGGGGGAAGGGCCCATTATTCTGGCTACTATGATGATTTACAGTAGGAAGATATCCTGCATCTGTTAAACTAAAGGCTCTCTCTATCTGTCTAGCATGGATGTAAACCCTCCTCCATTTAGCATGCTATTTTTCTGAGAAGACAAAATGTTTGTTGAAGTTCAAGTCTACAGCAGTGAGGGTGTTCCTCATCTGATTATGCATAGCTGAGCAGGAAACTTGCTATACATTTTTACAATAGAAGACAATGAGAATTTTACCAGTTCATTACAACGGTTCTTATCAGGACAGCCAGGCAGATCTCAAATTAAAGTTATGACAGAGCTGTCTTGTAGATTTCCCCAAATGAAGAGACAAGCATCATTTGCTCTAATTGTTGCTTTGCTATCGCAAATCATCTTGGCTATAATGACAAATTAACACGGTTCTATGAGATGTTATATTTTGCAGTGGTTGCAGAGGTTCTGCTGAAAATAGGTCAATTTCTTATGAAGTAAAATTTTGCTGAACTGGCTAGTTGTCTAGAAACTGGGGCTTGGAACTAATTATTAGAATGTGCTAATGTTCACTGACCTATGATGTGCAAGCCTTCCTTCCCAAGCAGATTAACTTCTCTTTAAGGAAAGAGGTAATGAAATTCAGAATCTTGCAAAGAGATCACAAGTAGACATTGGATTAAGCAAACAAGTTAAAGCAAGAACTTGGTAGATAATCATGAAAACAGTCCTTGTCAAGTCTTCTTTTCACATTTCATTGAGCAATTGCATTCCTCCAGCAAACAAAGGAATAACACATTAAATGTTCAAGAAGTTGAATTATGCAATCAACCACCAGAAATACTCAAGCTGCTTGCTCTTCCAGTTCATCAGAGGTTAACTGCTTTTTTCCTGTCATCCTTTTGTAGGGCTTTTGTATGCTTTGTTTCTGAAAAAATGATTTCAGCAGCTAGACATTGTTCCAAAGTTTAAGATGCAAGAAAGGGGACATCTCTCTGATTTCATAGCCCAAGTCAAATGTTGTTTGTGAAGGTTAGCAAAGTGTCTAATCATAGTTATTTTTTTCCTGGCTGCTTTTTCTTTTTCCTGGAGTAGTGGAAACCAAGATAAGTAGAGGTATGGCTATTGGGCTGCCAAGATACATTACCCATCCCAAATTGGGCCAGTAAATTGTGGGCCAGCTATATTGTCAGCACCTGGCTTCTCTAGGCCTAGCTGGATGCTGTGAACTTCACAACTGCCCCCAGGATGCAGCATTTTTTGCTTTAAACAGATTTTCATGCAGCTTCCCTTTTATGGATGCTTCCACTTTTGAGGGACAGAGTGGGAGTTGAGTCTTCTATTCTCCCAGTCTTGAGAAATCCAACCCTGTCCCTGGCCTGACCTCTCTCCCTGTGAGGGAGAAGGTGAAAATTGCCTTTTCATTCATTCCATAAGTATTTATTCAGTGTTGTCTTAGCTTAGGTTCCCTCAAAATTAGACCCTGGGATAAGATAAGGTAAGCAATTTTTTGGGAGGTGACCCCAGGAAACACTAGTAGGGAAGTGGGAAGTGAGACAGGAAGGGAAGGCAACCATAAGGAGTGCCTTATCGAGTTAAGTTACTGCTGTGGGCAACTGGACCTCAAGCCCACTGGGGAACTCTGTAGAGCCGTGTAGAAGACCCCAAGTTGAACTATGGAGGGCAGGGGAGCTGGGTTGTAGATCCACAAGTTCTTAAGGACCGTTGGTGGAGGGCTACCAGTAGTTAATTTCTCAGATTGTCCAGTCAACTGTGCTGAGGCCAGAGTGGCTTTCTGCTGTTTGTAAGAAAGCTGTCTGGCAACGAGATGCAGATACTGGCCATTGGAAGTAGAGCAAGCTCACACTGTAGTAAGACAGTCATACAAACAACTTTGTGTTTCAGCCTATGAGTAAAGCATTGAAATAAGTGTTGGAGAAAAGGTTAATCTACTCCAATTGGCACATTAAGCAGAAGCAGCTATATTTTACTGGGTGCTCAGAATGATGTCAGGTGCTGGGGAGGAAGCAGCAGAAGTAGGAGGCATGGTCTCTCCCTGATTTTGAGGTGCTTCCTAAGTAGGGAAGGCAGCCCTGACTTTATCATGTAACCTGGGTAAACGAACAAAATTGAATGGTGCTGTAGGCGTTAGGGGAGGATGGGAAAAGCTTCCTGGAGGAAGTAGGAAATAAAGGAAGGAAAGTGTTTGCAGAAACAGAGACAAAACCCGTACAGCTGGAGGAACTGGGGAAAAATGTCAGCATGGAGACAAAGTTAGCCTAGCATGTTGGTAGACCATGAACAAGCCCATGAGATTGGAGTAGAGGAGACAGGTTCAAGAGTGAGAATCTTCAAGCTGGATTGGGGAGGCAGGGCCAGCCTGAGAGGTTTGAAGGCAGAACAAAAAAGTCTTGGCTTATTATTCTCCTAGAGATATCAGTCATTGCCTTGAGCCTATAATCCCTTGTGAAAAAGTCCACCCATTCCACGGTACTGCTGAAGAAGGGGTTGTGTCTCAGAAGAGGACCCTGCCTCCACAGCTGCATCTGATTGGGATGGGGAAGACAGCTGACCCTAGATGGGCTAATCAGATTTTGGTGTTTGGGTTTTTTTTTTTTTTTTTTCCCTTGGCATTTGGCATTTGGACCTAGGACACTAAGAGTTCGAATAAGCTGGTTTTCTGTAGAACCAAGGCAAGCGTCTTGTTTCCTTAGTAAGCCACAGCCATGTGCAGGCAACTACATTAGAGTAAAGCACCACAGGAAACATTGAATTGCAGCAAAATAGATGAGTTCCTGTGCTGAGAGAATCAGAGAAGGGAGACTATGTGGTCCCAACAAGCTACAGGTAATTTTCTAATTCCCCCAGGGCATGGTATACTTCTGTAAACTTCCCATTCAAGCAAATTTGAGTGGGTTTCTCCTCCCTGGAGATCAAGGACACTTAACTAAGACAAAATGGTAGCCATTAATTTGCATTTTGCTAGTGCTCCAATTTTTAGTCCTAAGGGTTGACCTCATAGCTAGTGATCCACAGAAGAAAACCTGGAGATGAGAATCATGTGCAAATAGATTCTTAAGGGAGGGCTCCAAGGGAGACAGTAAAGGAATAGGGGAAGCAAGAGGGAAGGGAAAGAAGTCAAGCCAGGGGTGAATTCAGACTAAGTCGGTGGAGCCCGCAGGGGGTGCTGCAGTGGAAGTCTGGTCTCAGGTTTGCTTTCCTCCTTAACCCCAGGCAAAGGAGTGGGGTTTTCACTCTGCGCTGTCCCAGGGATGTAACTTAGGTAAGACCCTTGCCCTCAACTCCTTTATAGCCTAGTAGGGGCAGACGAACTTGCAAAACACATATAGGCAACTAGAAAAATGGCTTCCAGGTGGTAGAGGAAATCTAGACCCAAAGGAAGTTCTCTGCAAACAGTGAATGCTTTAACATCTATGTGCCATGTGTTACCACCACCCACCCCAAACAGAGAACCACTGAACAGCATAAGCGTGGCTGATTTCCTCCCAGGTACTTTTGGTTTTTCCCTCTAGAAAGCAGAACTTCCTGAAGAATGATAAGGACCTGGCACCCAGTTTTACCCTCAGCAGGCTTGACCCAAGAAAGAGAAGAGTAAGTATCAAACCCAACATCAATAAGGTTGCTGTGTGTTTTTCCTCTTTTCCCTAAAGGCATGTTTGCTCTTTCAAAGACTAGGAACACACTGTTTAAAGTATTTTTGGTCGAAGGGCCAGGCTGCCAAGAAAGCAGTGGGCATTTGCTTGCAGTAGTGGGGTTTTTACCCCATGTGACCTCTATTTAGGGCAGGAATTGTCAAAGTGTGGACCAGCATTCATGAGGCTTTCAGAAGTTTTAAAGGTTCAAACTGATGAAGGGCTGAGAGGCTTTTTCTTTATTGTGAGCAAATGATACACCATGTATCATTTTATTTTTTATATCTAAGCAAGTGCTATATACTAGTAAACTACTGTATGAAGAATTCACTATTACTAAACTTTGGTATTCATACATTTTAGATAGTACAATATTGGAGTTTACTGAGAACAGTAATTCAGGATTCCAGTGAAAGTCCGCTTCCCATAAGTAGTTCACAGCTGCGCACAGGTGGATAGGAGGAATTCCCACAAGGCTTGGGGAAAACCTGAGCAGTGCCTCCCCGGTAAGGTCATCTATAGTTCTTAATCACAGCTATGCTTGATTCTTAATCATCAGCCATTGTTGGCTCAAACTCCTCTTAATCTACTTTCTTTCATATCTGGTTCATTTTCTCATGTGGTAAAATGCTGTTTTAGCTTGGGTCTCCCCAGTAGAGTGTGAGAGGATGTGAGTGCAAGTAGTTTATATGGAGCGTGATCCCAGGAACCACTTGGAGGCAAAGCTGAGTGAGAAGATAAGACAAAGAAGGGAGAAAAGCCATTAAAGGTGTGCTAATGAGCAGAATTTGCTCAGGCCTTTGGGGATCCTGGGGAGACTGCATAACATGCCTCCATGTTGCCCCGCCAGAAAGGTGAGGATTGGGGTATATACCCAACACTTCCCACTGGGTGGTGTTGAAGGCAGCTTCTGGAGGCATCAACTCACAGATACTTCCAGCCTTCCTAGCACACTGGGTCAGGCTCCTGCAGCCAGAGAAAGCCTTCGGGAGAGTGGCAGGTGCTTTATAAGAGGCTGTTCAGTGACGAGAAGATTCAGAAGAGAGGACCAGCGGAAGCTGGGCAGGGCACAGGTCTGCTATGGATGCGTATTTCCACAAACAGTATTTGGAGTCCATAGTTTTCTAATCACTGGATTTTGAAACACCCATGTGTTGCATTCCAAAGAACTGCATAAGCCCAAATTGCTTAATAGTCATGGAGAACTTTATGTAAGGATATAATCTTAATGTTGAACTTGGAGGATGGGAAGAAGCCAGACATATGAAGAAGGAAGCATGGTCCTAAAGTCTTCTGCATCAGTTTGCCCATGTAAATTGAGTCTAGAATGTGCAGATTTAAATCCTAGATTGCTTGAAGAGTGATTTTTAGCAATCCTGTTCTCATTCAGAATGAAATTGTTTTGTTTTTAGCCATCTCCTGCAGGATAAAATTTCAGATTTTTCATTTGATCCCATTTTAACATCATGCTTCTCATTTCTCTGTGCCCACCCATTAGTCACATTTCCCAATTCCATTTTCACCAATCACTGCTTTGACAGTTCCCAACTTCCATCCTAGGTTTCTCTCATCTAGTTTCTTAGGAAAAAAAAAATCCCATCGGAGACACGGAAATCTTCAATCCCTCTAAACGTGGTGAGGATGACAATTCTGATACCTGGTACTGGACTTGCTCCAATTTGTCTGGTTAAAGACTTCCCCACTTTGTCTTGCCCCTCAGCCTGAAGGTAATTCCATATCTCTCAGATACTAATCCTGAAGCTTGTCTTCGGTTCTTGACATTCTGTGAGTAATTGTGGTGCATTGAAACAGACTTAAATGAGTATGAGAACGGATGTATTCCCCAAAGTCCTTGCATCACAGATTTTTTTTTTTTCTTGCAATGGGAGTCACTGTCAAATTGCCTGAGTCACACATTTTTTCTTTCCAGTGTAACACACCCCCAAGGGACTTGTGGCTTCATCCTGAGCAAGTTCAGTCAGCAGTGTTAGAGGGAATACTAAGAACTTTAAAGAATTATGAAGCCAGCTCAGACCTCATTTCTTAAAAGATTTCCTGAAATCTTCCCTGTAGAAACAGCATCACTTGTCATCAGATAATGGCATGTCCCCTTCAATCATATTCTACCATAGATGGCATTGCCCTTCCTTAGGCTTTCTCTGATGTTTCTGACTTTTGGAAGAATCATGATCTCCCATTTGTATTTGGACTTGTCACCTTCTCTGCACATGACGGTTTTCTACCTCTCAGAGATTCTTCACAGTGTTTGTTCCTCTGATGGAAAACTTTGTTTTTACATACCATTATGGATTATTTTCATCAACTTTTCTTTCATTAAAAAGGCTTTACAATGAAAATAGACACCTGTACTCTATCTGTAATTTGATTCAATTTTCAATAGCCCTTTCCTGTTACCTAATTTTTCCATATCTAGTAACACAAAGTTAGCTCTCAGTGAAGGCTGAATGAATAAAACATTTAAGTCATTGCTTTATAAGAAGATCCAACCTAGTGAAGCTGTATGCAGACTTCAAATATATGTGTTAAAGGAATTCTAGGTATCTGGGTTTCTGACATTCTATCTGAAATGTCATACCAATTTCATTGACTTTGTGGTGCTGGATAGCAGGAAAGGAAAAAAGTAATACATAAGCATATCTTTACGTAACTACAACAGGAAAAAAAATCCTCACCTCAAAGCTGTAAACCAGTATTTTAATCCACCTAAAACCTCTCCTCCAGTGGTTTTTCAGCCCTCTTTAAAAAAAAAAAAATACTTCCAGTGATAGCAAACCCATTATCCCCTCACAAAGCAATTCAAACAACTTTCAGAAAGTTCTAATTGTTGGGTGCCTGGGTGGCTCAGTTGGTTAAGCAACTGCCTTCGGCTCAGGTCATGAGACTGGAGTCCTGGGATCGAGTCCCGTATCGGGCTCCCTGCTCAGCGGGGAGTCTGCTTCTCCCTCTGACCCTCCCGCCTCTCATGCTCTCTCTATCTCATTCTCTCTCTCAAATAAATAAATAAAATCTTAAAAAAAAAAAAAAAAGAAAGTTCTAATTGTTAAAGAAAAAAAAAGTATTCAGGGGACCTAATTATGGACAGTTTTAAGTGCTGTGCTAAAAAAATGTGGATAGCTTTCTGGGTTGGTCATCTTAATTAAGGGAACTCTGCAAAATAAACCATGTTACCAGCCCATGTGGGAAAAGAAAACAATTTATATTGAACCTCAACATCCCCTGACCTCTGTAAAGTCCTCATTCCCTAACCAGTGTATTTGTTTATCCAGCAAGTGTGTACCCATTTGGGTCACTGTCTCATCGACATACTATGAATAACTATGATTCAGTAAGTGTGTTGAATAGATTTACTCTTCTTTCAACCTGTAGGTCAGATAAAATCATCATGGCCCAAAGGAGTATCTTTCTAGTTCTGTGGTGGTCATGTTGTCCTAGAAGGGTCTTTGAAGTAACCAGCCTGAGCCATTTTCTCTCCTTATGTGACCTAGCACAGGTCCCTGTGTTCTGACTTCAATTATAGTCAACATCTAAGGTTGGTCCCCGAGTGGCAGGTGAAGGGGTAAGGGACATCCTAAGCCTCCTTGATGTCCCCAATAGTCATTGTCACCGGTGCCTTCACACAGGCCCTCTCCATTTCTAGTCCGAATGGTGCCATATTTTATTGTCCCCCTCAGGCTCCGCCTTGCCGGGTCTCTCATCCCTTCCTGCTACAATGCTCTCTCTTTCATGCATCCCTGGTCATGTCACCGTTGGTTAATTGCCTCATTGCTATCTATGTAAAAGACTCCTTACTATGAAAATACAAAGCCTACCCCGACTTCTCTCACCACATCTCTTGTCTTGATCTATCTTCCAACCATGTGGGATTACGTTTGTTCTTGGGTAGCATATGTGCCCTGCTGGTTCCCCTCCTCCCAGTCTTTGGCTACACCCACCCCTGAGAGCAAAGCCCTACTGCATAGCTTCCAGAAAGCTGGTTTTCCCTTACACTTTCTTCCCCAGCAGGATAGGTTTATGCTCCACTGCATCTTGAGCTTATCTCAATTGCTAGCACTAATCACTCTGTATTGTAATTAGTTCCTACTCTACATCCTCCCCAAACCTGGAGCTTTTGGTGAGAACAGGCTGGGTTTCTCTCTCTGTAACATCAGGATGTAACGTAGTATAGTTACCCCATATTACAAATGCATGATGAATGCAAGTGCTCCAACTCAGAAATGAATAAATATTCAGCACTCTGAAAAATCTAATCATGCTGCTGAAGACTGTTCTATGGAATACACCTTTTGAGTGAACTGTCAAGTAGCTATGTAATGATTGCTTTTAATGGAACTAAAATATTAATAGTAGTGATCTCTGGTGGTTTTCCCCTGGATTATGTTTTTGTCTTAGTTTTTATATTCTCAAAATTCTCTACAAGGAGCCATATGAATTACATTCATAATCAGGAACAAAGGTTAAGAAACATTATATATTATTTTGTATTTGCATTTACCTTTATGGCAAATGTGTGCAGAGCAAAAGGACTGGGATAAAGTCCTCAAGGGGTGAACGGTGGTTTTCTCTAGAGTTGGAATAGTAGGTGATGTTTTTCTTATTCCTTCTAATTTGCATTTTTCCTGTATGATTATGTATTCCTTTTATAAGAAAAATTGTATTTAAGTATTTAAAAATTAAATAACATGACTAATAATTGGAATAGTCAAATAATCAAACCACCTCCTATCAAGAGATTACTGAACTTACACAAATCATACTTATTGTCAAGACATTTAGCTCTTATTCTGAGAACCCACGGAAAACAACATAAATATAAGAATCTATAATTTAAAATGGAAAAAATGTGATCCTGTAAATCATAAAACTAAAAAATTTGTTTTAGACCTTTTGGAAGTTAAGTATATCATTGGACTGGGAAGAGAACCTAGGTCCAGTTGTGAATTATAGAGTTGGTTTTTAATGGAATGTAACTATTTCTGTTGCTAAATCTATTATCCTTTGGTACATAATACACTGGAGATTAAGGTTCCTTATATTCAGTAAAAGATTTAGTGTGAAGCAGTAAAAATAGCTTTAGTCATAATTTATACAGGTGCATATTTATAAGTAGAACATAAATATTTGAAAAAAGGCAAAGAGAAAGGTAGGAACCAGCATTATTTTAGAATTTATTTTTACTTTCTTCTTTAAACCCATATGCTTTGTATTTATTATGAGTTAAAACTAAACACGCCTTCAATATTTATCAAACAGTTAAGACTTTTCTCAATTGCATTTTACTCAGCTGTGAGAGCTGAGTAAAAATCAGTTGCTTGTGGTTATTTATTGAAAAGGAGGTTAGGTATTAGTTTTTAGCCATTATGAGTTGTTCTTAAGGTTCTTGTATATTATCAATTATCATGAACTGAAAATATGATTTACGAACTTGATGATCAGTAATTTTCATGAATAATTAAATGTCAGCATAGACACTTCTAAAGTGTCCTCCCATCCTAGGCCTCAAACTCCTATCCTGAGAGCTACACAGATGCTAATACTTAGACGTGGAAGGCCAACAATGACTGAACGATGGAAACATACATGTACTTAGCACTTTATGGTGTGATGGATAATAAATAGAGCAATTGCCCAGCATATATTGTCCCACTGTGTCCTCAACACAAATCTAGGAAGAAAGTCTATTAGAGTAGTTGACAGCCTGTAATCTCAGCTGCTTATGACCTACCGTGACAGAACCTCTCTCTGTCATGTCCGTTGACAGGCAGCTCTGGACCTCACTCTGTGTCCCCTGGGCTGACAGAAGAGCCAGCAGCAGAAGGAAGTGAAGCTCAGAGACTCTCAAACCTGCAATTCAAAGCACCACCCTGGAAATGACGAACATCGCTTCTGCTCACAACTCATTGTTCACAACTAGTTAAGAAGGGGGCAGGACAGGAAGTGTGGTCCTACAGTGTGTGGGGACAGGCTGGAAATATTTGGTGAATAGTACTAATCACTACCACAGTGAGTGAGGGTCCCTATTTTACACACGAGGAAATAATCTGAGAGAGGTCAGTTTGCCAAGTCACATAGCTAGTAAGTGAAAGAGCTAAGATGCTATTAAAGAATTAAGCCTGAATTTTATAGCAAATTCTGAGCCTACCAATTCTATGCCACCTAGAAAGACATGGGAATACTAGAAACTGAACAGAGATGAGCAGGTATCTCTTGGTCTCACTTTCGTGAACTCTGAAATCCCTTAGCTATACCTCCTGCTGCCTACCTCAAAAGCTGGTGACCAAAAGTAGTGACCTTGTTACCAGAGCTGAGTTCCTTATAAAAATGTTCTGGCCCATGGAGTTCTTGGGTAGTTTATTGAGTATCAGGAGCAATGTGACTTGCAATGACTCGGAAGATGCTGTTAGCAAGATAAAGCCAAATAACCCTCAGAAGAGTCAATACTATCCATCCAATCTGCTTCAGTGATGTGCATTTTTCATTAAGGTGACTTAGAGACAGGCTGTAACTCCAGGGGCACTGTTCACAAAATATTCTATGGTCCCGGACCCTTCTGGAGTTGTGCAATGCATTGTCCAAAAAACAAGTCTGTCCCTTAAGGGGCACATGTCCCCACTTTCCCTCCAATTTCAGCCCCTCTCCTCCATAGTATTTCACTTCTTATAAGTAGGAGTTAGAACGGAGTATATTATCAGTAAAGTATTGAGAAGTCTACAGATTTTGCCTTTGCATTGAGGGAGGGTTCAGCCAATGGAAGCTCTTTCTGTCATTTCCCTTTTAGCATTTGACATCTTGTGACCTTCTGCACCTCTGTAGGTATTAAAGAATCTCTGCTCCCCCCTAGATACTGCAGCACCAAGCCAACAACAAATTTACGTTGCTTCTACATAATTCCCAGGAAGTGGTCTCCACCCAGGCTGCACACTAATACTCCAGGGTGTTTTCAAAAAATCCCCTTGCCCTTTTCCCCACCCTTGGGATCTGATTTGATTGCCCCTGGATAGGGCCATGAATATTTTACAAAGCTCCTCAGATGGTTTTAATGGTAGCCTATGTTGAGAACCACTGACCTAAGAAATAGTTAACAAGTTACCAAGAAGCTCAACTTACTAGATGAGGAACATGGGAGAGCTGTAACATTGCTCTGTTAAAAGAATAAAGAAAGATAAACCATAATAGATTTGATTCCTGCGCCTACCAGTCTGGTGTCTGGCCCACAGTTCCGCCAAGGCCCACAAATACAGCCACATTGCCAAATCTGTTAGATCACTGGTTCTCAACTTTACTTAAGGTGGTCCTGGAAAGCTTTTAAAATCCAGACACCCTGTCCCTACTTAAGCCCAATTAAAGCAGAGGCTTTATGGGTAGAGGACAGATACCTGTGTTGTTTTTTGTTTTTTAATATTCTCTAGTTGATTCCAAAATGCAGCCAAGGTCAAGAACTGCTAGATCCTTTTAGTCAATATTGTACTAAACTTCGCAGCAATTTTTGATATTGGCTCCTCCCCCTTCTCGGGAACCAGTGACCTTGGCTTCCATGACTCCACACTCTCCTGCTTTCCTCTTTTCTTTCAATTCCTCTATTTTTCTTTTTCATTCTCATGTGTGAGCTTCTCTTCTTCTAGATTTCTACATTATGGAAATCTTCAGACTTCAGCTCTTGAGGCAGATTCATCACCTGGGTCTAGTTGATATAATTTATTCCTATGCCTCTAATCACCATCATAAAACCAAAAGCTCCTAAATTTATGTCACTAACCCAGATTTCTTTTTTGGAGTTTGTTTATCCCCTTGGCTATTTTACAGACATCTTTAACTAAACATAACATATCCCAAACCAGACCCTCAACCTCAAATGTGTGCTCTTTTGATGTCTTCTTTGCTCTCACTAAGCAATGCAAACTCTCCAGTTGTACAAGCCAGAAATCTGGGAGGTGATCTCTGTGCTGTCCCTCCTCAAACCCCACCCACAGATCCAGGCCTTGGTCACATCCCATCTTGTCTACTTCCAAACACACTGCAAAGCCACCCCTTTCTCTCTGCCTCCATAACTGCATTAGGCATTTCTTTGTTGCATCATACGTTGCCCTAAAACTTAGTGCCTAAAAACAATGAATGTTTTATATCACATACAGTTTCTGGAGGTCAAGGATATGGGAGTGGCTTAGCTGGATGATTCTGGCTAGGAGTCTCTTGTGATTGCAACATGAGATGTTGGCCAGGGCTGCAGTCTTCTGAAAGCTTGACTAGCACTGGAAGATCTGCTTCCGGTGGTGGCACATCCACATGGTTGGGGAGGTTTGTGCTAGCAGTTGGCAGGAGGCATCGGTTCCTCCCCCTACATGGAACTCTCTATAGGGCTGCTTGAGTGTTCTCAGGACATGGTGGCTGAATGCCTTCAAAGGGAGTGATCCATGAGAGAGCAAACAGGAGGCTGTTTTGTCTCTTCTGGCTGACTTTTCGTAGTCACACAATATCATTTTTGTATGGTCTTATTGCTTACCCGGATCAGCCCTATTTAATGTTCTAGGGAACGACACCAGGATATGAAACCCAGGAGGAAAGGATCATAGGGGCTGATTTGGAGACTGGCTAACACAACTGCCAATACTCTAAGCCGTGCTGCAATCATTTCTCACCAAGAATATTAAAATAACTGATCACTGGGGCGCCTGGGTGGCTCAGTCGTTAAGCGTCTGCCTTCGGCTCAGGTCATGATCCCAGGGTCCTGGGGTCAAGCCCCGCATCGGGCTCCCTGCTCAGCAAAGAGCTTGCTTCTCCCTCTCCCACTCCCCCTGCTTGTGCTCTGTCTGTCAAATAAATAAATAAAATCTTTAAAAAATAAAAAATAAAAAATAAAATAAAATAACTGATCACTTCTAACTTTGCCTTCATTTCAGCTTTTTCTATAAAGCAGCTACGATGATCTATTTTTTTCCCCCACAATCACCTTCTAATAAAGAGAACTGGATCATGTCATCTGTCAGCTTGCATCCTTTAAATGCCATTATATTGAACTTAGAAAGTCACACTCCTTACTCTTCCCTGCAAGTGCTCAACATCTGGCTCTAGCCTCCCTTTCAACCTCATCCTCAGCTCCTCAGGCCATTCTGGTCTTCCTTGCAGCATACTCCTCCCCAGCCAGGCTCTCTCTCACTTCAGAGCCTTTGAGGTGGTTACTTTGTGTACAGATTGCCTCCCTCTCTCTCCTCCCAATCTGGCAGTTTCCACTCATTCTTTAGGTCTCAGATTAGATACTTTCTCAGAGAAGCCCTCTGGGTCTCCCAGCCTAAAACTTTACCCGCAGTAACATTCATCACAATTTATAAGGATACTTTGTGTTTATTTACTTACTGTCTCCCAGGACCACAGCAGTAAGGGCCCAGGGAGCAGTGACTGAGCTTTGCTCAGGTCCCACACTAGGTGCCTAGGATGCTGACAGGAAAATAGGAGATCCTTAATATTTACTGAAAGCAATGAATGACCGAGTGGCTTATAGTCTTTAAGTGAGGATTTCACTTGAACTCCCCCAATTTCAACTTATGTTTCTCTTCTTTTAAGCTTTGCCAACAATTCTAACGCTGGAGGTGAGAAAATGGAGATGGGAAAACCAGACACAACCGGAGAAGTTTAGATAAAAATGAAAACCGTTCTCTCTCTCTTCTGCTGATCCTTTTCCCCCCAAAAGCCTAAAAAGGATGAAACTATTTGGACTTATTGATTTTGAAAATGATGTAGAAAAGAATTTAAGAACATTCTGCTCCATTCAAGATGATTTCTATAAGTAGAAAAGGAGATCTAGAAAAGCCCCAAACCAATTACTACATTCGAATCGATAAGTACATTTTACATTTTTTGTCAGACGTTTCTTACCAAAAGGCTTGGAGAATATCATCTGTTCTTGTGTTTTTTTCTGTGCATTCCTACTCACGCATATCAAATGAAGAAAAGCCTAAGGTGAGGTGCTCACATTTGCATCATAAAACACGTGGCACATTTCGAAATTGACATCACAAGGGTAACTTCAATGCTACGCAACACATGTATCTGCTGATGTGTGGTCTAGGAAGTGTTCTTACCCTATCAGTTCTGCGGCCCACCGTGTCCTCCAAATAAGAAACGCTTTTGCCAAATCATGTGTAGAGTTTTTGAGACCACTTGCTCCCTGCTTATGTACAATTCCTTCACTTCTTCAGAATGATTAACACTTTTTATGCATCCTGGAGCCTGGGCTGGAACTGAGACTCCAATAGGAGGGTGGTGGAGTAAGGGGGAGCCCCTGACCAGCGGGCACTGATGAGAAGCAGCCCTTTAGAAGAAGATTTGCTCCAGACGAATAGCTGTGTTATGAGGGGCAAAAGGGAGTGCTGATATGGTCCAGTAGAAAGAAACAAGGGAACAGGAAGGAACAGGTGCAGGAACTCAAGAGTGTAACAGGGATGAATTAGCTTCAGAATGAACCTCTCTCCAGCGGACTAGGCACCAAGGAGGTACATGCATGATTTTTAGTTGCTTACCATGACTCATTTTAAAATAATTTAAGTGTAGATTACCTTGCATTTTCAACGTGGCAGGAAAATCCCTTCAGAGATTTACAAGGCAACCAGATGGATTTGGGGAAGTAACTGATTTCTGTTTAATTCTGCTGATTCTTGAGGGCACCTGGGTGGCTCAGTCTTTAAGCATCTGCCTTCAGCTCAGGTCATGATCCCAGGGTCCTGGGATCGAGCCCCGCATCGGGCTCCCTGCTCGGCGGGAAGCCTGCTTCTCCCTCTCCCACTCCCCCCGCTTGTGTTCCCTCTCTCGCTGTGTCTCTCTTGGTCAAATAAATAAAAATCTTAAAAAAAAAAAAAAAGAAAAGAAATCTTTCTTTAAAAAAAACAAATTCTGCTGATTCTTCCCTCATCCTAGGAATTTCCTTCACTTTAGTAACACCACAATATCCTTTGAAGGGCAGTTCTTTTTGTATGAGGGCTCTCAACACAAACCAATTTAATCCAAAGAGAGCGTGATGGTCCATGAAGTTTAGAATCTCTAGGGGTAGACTGTGCGAGACTGCACGGAACCCTTGAGAAGTGTGTCTCTTTCCTGGGCTTGTGGGCACTCGCTCTCCAGCTCTCTTGCTCCTTCAGCTCTGCTTAAATTTGTGTGAGTGCCAAGCTCAGCCAAAATGTCCCCACAACGTGGCACAGATGTCTACCCGCAGCTCCAGACTTACATCCCGTTAGAATCCCAAATGGAAAGAGGTACTCTCTCCCAGTCAGTTCAGTAAAGACCCTGGTTGGGTTCTCCATGGATCTGGTTTGGGCCTCTTCCTCCACCCAGCTTCTGTTTTGGTTCTGGTTATACTGTCTTCATTTCATTTCTTGGAATAGACCTGCCCTGCAAAATGCTGTTCCTTCCATCAGACTCTTCCCTTCCATCAGGGCCAACTGAATTCCTTACTCATCCTTCAGATCTCAGCTAAAATGGTATTGTATCAGTGTGAAGTCCCCTGATTTTGTAGAGACTCTGTGACTTTACATGTGGCCTCAGAACAGCGTTCCTTGCAGCTATGCTAGGCCAGCTCAATAAATGTGTTTCTGGGCCCACAGTTAATTAACTTTTTTTTTTTAAGATTTTATTTATTTATTAGAGTGCACACGAGCAGGGTTGGGAGAGGGGAGGCAGAGGGAGAAGCAGACTCCCCACTGAGCAGGGAGCCTGACAAGGGGCTTGGGGCTCCATCCCTGGACCCTAAGTTCATGACCCAAGCTGAAGGCAGATGCTTAACTGACTGAGCCACCCAGGTGTCCCTGGGCCCACAGTTATCTTGATCGTGTATAATCTGAAGATGAAGTGTGCCCTACCTATCCTGAATACCTAAGAAAGGCCCTGGGGGTGGAGGGGTGGTATGCCTGGAACCTTAGAGCCAAATATGATTCCTTATGCTCTATCTTGCCGTGTTGTACCCTCTACCTGTATTAAAACCTTACGTGAGCATAGGTGAGGATGTAGAGAAAAGGGAACCCTCTTGCACTGTTGGTGGGAATACAAATTGGTGCAGCCACTCGGGGAAACAGTATGGAGGTTCCTCAGAAAGTGAAAAATAGAACTACCCTATGATGCAACAATCACACTACTGGGTATTTTCCCAAACAATAAATAAAATACTAATTCAAAGGGATACATGTACCCCAATGCTTGTAGCAGCATTATCTACAATAGCCAAATTATGGAAACAGCCCCAGTGTCCATCAATTGATGAATGGATAAAGATGTGATCTTATCCACAATGGAATATTAGCCCTAAAAAAGAATGAAATCTTGCCATTTGCAATGGCATGGATGGATCTAGAGAGTATTATGCTAAGCAAAATAAGATCAAGAAAGACAAACACCATATGATTTCACTCATGTGGAATTTAAGAAACAAAACAAATGAGCAAAGGGGGAAAAAAGAGAGAGAAGCAAACCAAGAAACAGACTCTTACTATAGAGAACAAACTGATGGTTACCAGAAGGGGGGGCAGGGGGATGAGTGAAAGAGGTGACCAGGATTAAGAATACACTTACCATGATGAGCACTGAGTAATGTAGAGACTTGTTGAATCACTATATTGTATACCTGAAACTAATATTACACTGTATGTTAACTAACTGGAATTTAAAAAAGAAAACCTTACAGGAGTATGCCCTGTGGAATCTTGTCTTAATGATAATCATTAATTATCCAAACTTGTGTGATTGTCACATATGGATTTTGTGGTTATTCTATTAAAATGGGTCTCTGCTACCGAACTGGAAGCTCTATCAGGGTAGGGGCCAAGCCTGATTTTTGCATTTTATTTTCTCCTGACATGCCATCATGCCTGATACATGGCGAGTTAGGATCCAACCAGGAAAACAGAAACCACTCTGAGTTCTTACAGAAGGGAAGTTAATGCAAGGATTTGGTGGTGCAGCTGATAGAAGACGCTGAGTGAGACAGCCCAGATATGAACAAGGTGGAACCATCCCCAAGCTGGAGGGACAGGAGGTTGGGGTGGTGGACAAGAGCCCAGGGGCCAGGTTCACCTGGTGGAAGCTGGAACCACGGTAGGGTGCTCAGGGGAGAGCAGGTGCCATGGGGAGATGGACAAAGCTATTGCATGGGAGCTGCCCCCAAGGGCAAGGAGAGGACTGGAGAACTAGCTTGGCTTCTCCTCTCCTTCCTTTCTTCTCCCATCTTTTACCAGTGTCTGCCCTTGCCTAAATCCAGTTGGAAGCCAGGTGATGCAGAAACCTGGGTTTCTCTCCATGATACACCACATGGGGCAAACAAGGAACAGTTCCCGGATCGTCCTTATCAGTGCTCAATAAATATATGCTGAATGAATGAATCCGACCAAATTGTGCACAAAAACTGTTGCTGGTTGATTCAAAATTCTAGTGGTACCAGTCTTGAAAGGTCTAGATCTACAACAAAAATGCACATGTTACAGAGATCCCTCGGTAGGGCAGAATCTGGAGAAACATAGCCTGGCTGATGTCATTTCATGATAATTCTATCACTGACCAATCCTCCTTCTGGCTGACACTCTTCTTTCTTTAGCTGTGCAATATGTTGCTTTAGCTTGGGATCCATTCAGACTTGTCAGGAATACTTTGTCTATTGTTCATTTCATTCTTCTTGTCTTAATTTCATTATCTTAATTTTTGTGAGGAAATACTTATTTCTCTTATTTCCAACTTCCTTAAGAGAGGAGCATCACATTGGAGCCTGCATGTCCCAACAACAAAGAACATAATAATCTCTCAGGTTTAGAGAAATACATGGATATTTCAAGCCATCTTATAAAAAAGTCACTAAACCGGGGCGCCTGGGTGGCTCAGTCGTTAAGCGTCTGCCTTCGGCTCAGGTCATAATCCCAGGGTCCTGGGATCGAGCCCTGCTTCGGGCTCCCTGCTCTGCGGGAAGCCTGCTTCTCCCTCTCCCACTCCCCCTGCTTGTGTTCCCTCTCTCGCTGTGTCTCTCTCTGTCAAATAAATAAATAAAATCTTTAAAAAAAAAAGTCACTAAACCTGTGGAAATCAGATCATCTTTTATGTATTAGTTCTTCAAAGTCTTATTTACTGAAGATAAAAGGAAAGACATCATTATTAATCCTGAATAAAATACACACACATATGCATCACATAATACTCAACTATTTATCTGGGATAAAAAAAATCTCCAGTGAATTCCAGAATATTAACAGAATATTTCATTCTTCTTTATTGCCCAGATAAAATTCATGATGTAGTAACAATTACCTAAGGACCTAAGAATGTTAACATGAGCTTATCTGATGTGCACAAACGCCTCATCTGCCTTCATTTATAAATTCCCCCCATGATCCATTGTTAAAGAAACACAAATCCAGGAAAAAATGTACCCCCTGTACAAATATTTAGAAAATAATAACAGTTCAGATGACTACTGCAAATTTATAGCTGTGGGTAGAAGGCATCTAAATTCTTCCCTTCCTCTCTTATCATCCCACCTCCTCAAAAACAAACTTCAGGCTCAGTGGTTTTCTTGGGCACCTTCATGGCTACATAGGAAATTTGCTAAATTGTGAATTCAATAAAAATTGCTAAATTAACCGCACTGGGGGGGGGTGATTCATTTATACCAATTAGACATGACCTTCTCCTGAGCATGGGGTTTGAATGCGTCCGTCTGTCTCTCACAGTTATAATTTTCAATGATTGATAATGCTCAACTCAAGCTTGAAGAAACAGAAATGACTTTCTCCTTTTAGGTAGCTGCTGAATTGACTCTCATTGCTGTTCTTGCTCATTCTGTATCCTTAAGAATGATTTAGACAAGTTTGGAAGTTTGTAAAAGTTACTTTTCTTTTTAAAAGAGAGACAACTTGTTATACAAAATAAACCCCAAGAAATCACCGTCAAAAACTTTACGCCCAAACTTTGCGCCCATAAACATGTCATTTGTAGCAGATGCTACCAAGTTCCCCTCACCAGCTGACACACGCATTGCTCTGTGGCTCAGAGCTCCCCCCTTCTCTGGAGGATTGCCATTGGCTGATGGGAGCCACCTTGCATCTGTGAGGTTTCTGTCCCCACAGGTGGCTGGCCAATGACTGACTGATGGAGGGTACAACAGTCAGCCTCCTTCCCTCAGGGCAGGGCAGCCCCAGTGGTACAATCCATCCTCCATAGCTCCCCTTGGAGTCAGGCGCAATCTAACTTTCTCTTCCTTAGGTCCTCGCCCTGCTTTATCCTGCATCCCTCATGCCCTGAAAAGTCTCTTCTGGGAGCATTCCTGCAATAAAGCATTTACAGAAGAGTTTCCATCTCAAGCTCTAGTTCTAGGGAGCTCGAACTAAGACTCTGTTTTAATAACCTATTTTCATTCTAGAAGAAGTTGGGTTAGGCTCTAGAAACAAACAAAAAAAGTAAACATTTGGGCCACTAGAATTAGTGTGGCTAGAATTAAGTGACTATATTCATAGCAAAGGGGTCATGTTCATCTTTCTCTGATTATCAGAAACCAGATAAAGAAAATGTCTCCGTGTTTAAATCACTTCAACTGACAGTCTGAAAGTGATTCTGCTTTGATGAACCTTTACTCTTCTGATGGTCTAGGTCTGGATCTCCATCCTTGTGCCTTCTTTTGGTTTACCTTGCCCCTAGAGACTGAAAGAGGGTTAAAAACAGGTCACTTACTGAGTACTGACTGCATAGACACAAAACTAGAAACCTTACAGGTGTAATTCCATTTGATTCTCATGACAGGTTATTGAGGGTCAGATTATTATCCCTACTTCATAGAGGATGACACTGAGATTCAGAGACCATTTGTAACTTGATCCAAGCATAGGCAGCTAGGAAATGGCAGAGTGAGGATTCAAATCCAGGTCTGCTGACTACAAAAGCCTCATTCATTTTTTTTTTTTTAATTAACACATAATATATTATTGGTTTCAGAGGTACAGGTCTGAGATTCATCAGTCTTATATGATACCCAGTGCTCATTACATCACGTGCCCTCCTTAATGTCCATCAACCAGTTACCTCATCCCCCCACCCCCCTCCCCTCCAGCAACCCTCAGTTTGTTTCCTATGATTAAGAGTCTCTTACGGTTTGTCTCCCTCTCTGGTTTCATCTTGTTTTTTTTTTCCCTCCCTTCCCCTATGATTCTCTGTTTTCTTTCTTTTTTTTTTTTCTTTAAGATTTTATTTATTTGACAGAGAGAGACACAGCGAGAGAGGGAACACAAGCAAGGGGAGTGGGAGAGGGAGAGGGAGAAGCAGGCTTCCCGCAGAGCAGGGAGCCCAATGCGGGGCTCAATCCCAGGACTCTGGGATCATGACCCAAGCTGAAGGCAGACACTTAACAACTGAGCCACCCAGGCGCCCCTCTGTTTTCTTTCTTAAATTCCACATATCAGCAAGATCATATGATAATTGTCTTTCTCTGATTGACTTATTTCGCTTAGTATAACACCCTCTAGTTCCATCCACCTTGTTGCAAATAGCAAGATTTTACTTTTTTTTTTGATGGCTACAGAATTTTCCATTGTATATATACACCACATCTTCTTTATCCATTCATCTGTGGATGGACATCTGGGCTCTTTCCATAGTTTGGCTGTTGTGGACATTGCTGCTATAAACATTGGGATGCAGGTGCTCTTTCAGATAACTGCATTTGTATCAAAAGCCACATTCTTAACCAATTTACACAGTGCCAATTTAAAGATAAGGACATACATGGAAGAGAGTATTTCCTTTTTTTATTTGAGAGTATTTCCCTCTAAACTTAAGCATCTACATCTTCATTTCTGCAGCAGGGTCGGTGTCCCTTTTCCCATACTGCACCCACCGTCAGCTCCTGCAGGCTCTCCAACCACTGGTTCCCCCAGGACCCACAATTCAATTTATTGAATTGCCTTTGAGCACTGAGATAGCCTTACCAGTACCTTCCCTAGGCTGTAGTTATTAACAGATGCAGGAATCCAAAAGCCCAGCACTTTTTGCCTGTTCTCTATAGCTCTCCAGGAGTTAAAACGAAGCTGGGGTGGTGGGGGGCTTCACCAGAAAGCTCACCCTTATTTGGTTTCCTTCACTTCTCTGTCCTGCTCACCCCCACCCCCTGCACTCCCCAACCCCTTGTGCCCCCCCCAGTGGTCTCCCCAAGAGTATTTTCTCAACAAATCACCTGCTCCTGAATTCCTGGCTCAGTGTCTCCTTCTGAGAGAATCATAACTAAGTCAATATACATAAAGGAATGGAACAGACAAATACTACTAAAATCACTTTGGCATTCTGGACTTCTGGATGAACTTGTTTTGTTTTTTTCAAAGAAATAATTTTGTTGTTTATTGAAAAGTAATACATGCTCATTGTTAAAAAGAAGGATAGCAAATATAAATTAAGACAATAAAAGTCAATTCAGAATTCTAAAACTCAGAAAAATTACTATTTGAGTATTGCATATTTATATGTCTGAAATTACTATACATACCATTTATACTGGCTTTTTTTTTTTTTTAAAGATTTTATTTATTTGGGAGAGAGAGCACGAGTGGGGACAGGGCCAAAAGGAGAGGGAGAGGGACAAGCAGACTCCCCACTGAGTGCAGAGCCCAACGTGGGGCTCTATCCCAGGACCCCGAGATCATGACCTGAGTCAAAGTCAAATGCCTACTGACTGAGCCACCCAGGTGCCCCTATGCTATTTTTTTTTAAATGTCTTTGACATGCTTTCTTTCTATGCCAGTAAAATTTCCTCTACAAAATGTTTTTTTAAGCTTATATAGTGTTCAGTACTGTAATTTTTGGGGGTGGGACCAAGCCTTCAGGTGATGCTACTGGTCCATGGACCACTCTTTGATTAGTACTGATGGCTTTCTAAGGCCATCAGAGAACTCTGGCTTTGGTCTGTTTTGGTTTAGTGTTAATCTTGAAATAAACTTAGTCATTTAAATGTTCCCTCACACAATTCCCATTCAAACATGTTGATGAGTCATTCAAATGAATATAGACATATATGGGGAAAGAGAATTAATAGGACTTGACATTAATACTTTCTCTCAGTGAACATTTGCAAGTGGCTGAAGATGATCACAGAACACTACTATAGATGCAACTAACACTGAGGAAGTGTTGTATTCACTAGGGGGACAGCAGAAATTTAGACCTTCTGATAGTCTGCTATTCTCCTTGTTCTTGAATAAAACCATGGGTAAGGCATTTCCCACCGTATTCAAGAAATAAAATGTCCTCTAATTATTTGAGGAAAAACCATGGGTAAGGCATTTCCCATCGTATTCAAGAAATAAAATGTCCTCTAATTATTTGAGGAAACAACATGTCTTGTTCTCAGAAGCCACCTTGAAGGGGCTTCCACTAGCCAAATCAGGGACAATTGAAAATCAAAGTCATGTTAGTAAAGGATTATAACTCATTAAATAAAAAAGGAATGCATGGGTCCATACTTATTTAAATACATAAATTAACGGGTTAGAAGAAATAGTTCTGTCCCAAAGTAGAAAACCAACTAAGAAATGCTGAAAGAATGATGAAATTAGAAAATCATCTTATGACAGCCATCACTGTTATAACCATTTCAGACAAAAATCATGAATGTTAAAGTTAGTAGGTGAAAATTATGGGGGTAACAGGAAATTTATATAGTTTCATAGGTTTTATTCATAAGATACTAAGTACAAAGGGAAAAATAATAGCTTTACAGTAGAGAAATACCAGTTCACCAGATGGATACCACTTTAACCAAGAGATTAGAGTTCACAAAGTTTACATCACATATCAACATCTCGTGCCTCCCGATATGATGTACTGAGAAGGGCACAATATCACATCTGTGGTATTCCTGCCTAAAATGTATCACTTGAAGCTATCTTGAGGAAACATAAGATATCAAAATTGAAGGACATTTTACAAAATAACTGGCATGCATTCTTCTAATATATCAATGTCAACAAAAAATGAGATGAAGGAGATGGGGCAACTCATGCAGCCCATGATCTGGGATTTTCTTTCACTGTAAAGGATATGATTGCGACAAATAACAAAATCTGAACAAGGTCTGTAGACTAGTTAATTCAAATATTAATTTCCTAATTTTGGCAGCTGTAATATGGTTCTGTAAAAGAATGTCTTTGTTTTTTGGAGATATGTACTGAAGTATGTAAGGTAAGGGACATCATGTCTTCCACTGACACTCCAATAGTTGAGGAAAACAAATTATACATACATGGGTATATGGAGAGAGAAAGAAAGAAAGAAGATATGTGGTTAACATGTAGGTAATCTGGGCGAAGGATATACAGGAATTCTTTGTAAAATTCTTGCAACTTTTCTGTACATTTCAAAACTTTAAAATAATTAAAAATAAACATATACACACAAAACTCATAAAACAAACAAAATTCAGTTCTGTCTAATAGCAAATCTCCAGGCTCCATAATATACAACTTGTAAGGAACTCCAGCTCAAGCCTGCCTCAGGGGAAAGTGGGCCTGGTTAACTACTTGCTCACTCATCCAGCCTCCTCACCACTCACTAGCTCCATTAAAGGCTCTTCCACAGGTGGAAAGTGAGGGAGGGGATAAAGCAAAGGGTTTTTGTCATACATGGCTGACAGAGTTGTAATTTGGAGTCTGTGCCCTTTGCTAAGGCAATCCTAAAGTGAATTTCTGTCTGTGGATATTTTTGGCACTCCTGCCCAGCATTCACTGTATTTCCTGTGTGGGTGATGCCTCCCCTCACTTTTTACTCAGCAGTACGCCTCCAGCAATGGTCAGTTTTCTGTCTCAATTTGGCTAGGTTATAGCACCCAGTTACTCAGTCAAACAGTAAGTGTAGGTGTTGCCGTGAAGGAGCTGCGTAGATGCAATTAACATTTACAATTAGTTGACTCTATGTAAAGGAGATTATCCTCTGTAATCTGGGTGGGCCTGATTGTCTCAGTTGAAAGGCCTTAACAGCAGAATTGAAGTTTCCCTGTGGAAGAAGAGATTCCACTTGTGAACTGCAGGGACAGCTCTCACCCTCTCACCTAAGAGTTTCCAGCCTGGCCTTCCTGGCCTGCTCTGCCAGTTCCACAATCATGTAAGTGAGCCCCTTGCAGTAAATCCCTTTCTCTATCTATCTATCTATCTATCTATCTATCTATCTATCTATCATCTATCTATCTATGTATCTATCTATCTATCATCGCCTATCTATCTATACTACTGGTTCTATTTCTCTGGTAGAATCCTGACATACCTCTTTTCCAAGTATCAGGCCCCTGCCCTAAATCCCAATGGACAATTGTAAGGGTTCATGGTGGGTCTCTTAAACCCCCTCTTCTCCCTTGCTCCCGCCCCATACACTTGCCTTAAGAAAAAGTCACATATGATATCTGGTCATTCTTTATCATATATATGTTTTTTTGGCATCTGGGAATTTTGCTCAAAGTTTCAGCTAGTGTATGAATACCACTTGAACTGTTTCTTAATTGCACAAAACCCTGGGGCACATCCTCCTTGCTGGGGAAATGCTTATTTTATAGTAAACAGAAGATAAGGGAAGGCACTTTTTTTTAAAGGTTTTATTTATTTATTTGACACACAGAGAGAGAGCACAAGTAGGCAGAGCGACAGAGGGAGAGGCAGAAGCAGGCTCCCCACTGAGCAAAGAGCCCGATGTGGGGCTCAATCCCTGGACCCCAGGATCATGACCTGAGCTGAAGGCAGACACTTAACCGACTGAGCTACCCAGGCATCCCAGGGAACACACTTTTAAAATTTTTGCTAGGGGGTCTCAGAATCATAACTAGTACTGTAGTTGTTATCTTAGTTTGGGTCCTTCCAGAAGCAACCTTGAGACAAGGGTTTAGGTATATGTATTTCAGAGGTGATCTTGATAAAGATCTGTAGGTGTGGGAAAAATGTGGGAGGACAGAGAAGGGAAGGTGGCCAGTGAAGGGTGTGTTATCAAATTACCACTGTGGGCAATGTGATCTTAACCTCTCAGGGGAGCTTTAGCAATCAGTAGGAATGCGCACTTCCAAACAATCCAACTAGGGCAGTGAGGGAGCTGGGGTGTTAATACACCATATCTGTTCAGTCTCTGGTTGAGAGCTGCTTCCAGGAGGCTCTCATTCTCACGTACTTGGGTCCTACTGTGTCAGAGGCAGCCTTCCAGCATCTGGAAGTCAGGCCTACCTCAATCCCAAAGCAGAGGAGAAAGGGGTGGAGTGCTGACAGCGTCTGCTAGAGGTGATAAAGTTTATCTGACCCAAGGTATCGGATACATACCACTATCTAATACATACAATGGTGTGTCAGAAACAAACTCCTTACTTAAGGGATTAAAACTACTTCTCTTCCCGGGGTGCCTGGGTGGCTCAGTTGTTTCGGCTCAGGTCATGGTCCCAGGGTCTTGGGATCAAGCCCTGCATTGGGCTCTCTGCTCCGTGGGAGGCCTGTTTTTCCCTCTCCCACTCCCCCTGCTTGTGTTCCCTCTCTTGCTGTTTCTTTCTGTCAAATAAATAAATAAAATCTTTAAAAAAAGAAAACCTACTTCTCTTCCCTACTATTAAATTGTTTTCATCAATTTCCCCTAGAATTATAACTTTAGCAACATAATGACATACATCCTGTAAATTTTTTGTAATAATGTTATGTTTATAACCAAAATGCCGTTTATTCCTCTACATCCTTAAAGAAGATTAGGGGGTTTATCCAGAATATGTAATTCATTGCAAAATAAAATACACACTTTCTAGATAGCTCAGAATATTTATAGTTGTTAGAGCAAAAACAAATGTTTGGTTACAAATTCTTAATTTGTGGATTGCTTTGACTTTGATGGAAATACCAACTTTCTCTGAAGTATGGTCCCTGGGCCTCAAAATGTTGACCACAAGAAGCAGCTGCTGTGATTTAGGTCTTGAAGGCGGCTTCCAAGGCTTTAGCTTTTTCTGTGATGTTCTTCTGAAAGGGCATCATGAAGTCCTCAAAGTCCACCTCATAAGTGAACCTCTCTCGCCGCAGCTCCCTTTTTCTGATCAGCTCTGCTGTTGTGGCTTCAGGACTCCAGATCTTAAATAAATCACCATAGTCGGAGAAGGCATGAGTAGGAAAGCCAGCAAACATGGCAGTATGCAGATAATGCCCAGTATGGTTAATTCAAAACTATCAAATTTATTTCTAAATCTATTTTAACTTATGTTTTCCTCTTACATGATGTCAGTGGCTACATGGGCATCACTATTTCTGATGGTGACTATTTGGACAACTGGAATGCTTTTTAGTGACCTCTGATGATCCTCTGTTGTTCATTTTTAAGATGTCAAAAAAGGAAGTGATAGAGTTAGATCATTGGGGTTTGCTACCTTTATGTCTTATGGGGAAGTCCTGAGAAAATTATTTTCATAGTAGAAGGAAGAGGGGGCTGGTGGTCTCTTATTCAGCATGGTTTGATGGGCATTGGCAAGATCGCTCCTGTTTTCCAAAGATGTCTCCACCTCTTTAATTGTGGATGTTTTAGGCAGCTACTAAATAAATCCAGTGTTGCTTAGTATGAAACTCCCAAGTGAAATGGTAGTAAGAGTACAAAGAGGAAGGTTAGGGTCTGAGAAGCATCAAGAAAATGTATCTATAGCATTTGATGACCAAATAGCTATAGAGAATGGCATTGACCAAAAAATAGTTTTTCAAGGACAATTAAAATGTCAATATAGAAATAGTAGCAGGGGAAACTAGATATTGGAAGCTAAACAAGTTGGACTCAGTCAAAGCAATAGGACCTGGCAAAAGGACACCTTCAAATTATAACTATGAAAGATAATCTCTGGATATTTGTTTGGGTGCTCTGCATAAAAAGTATTTAGAAGATGATATTATGAGTTTATAACATGTTATGAAGGTCTTTCCAAAGTACTTACCCTCCGTGGAATAAATGTGATATCCACTTTCTTGGTATAACCACTGGTAATCAATGAATTGAGATAAACCACATTATCCTTACGCATTTTCTTTTCCTCTGATATGGTTGGTATGGTATAAACAGATGAAAGTGGTTGCTGGAAATGAGACAAAAGAAAAACCAACCCTATCAATTGCAAAAACCTATATATACTTTCTAATATTTGCCATTCTTTATCTTACTCTGAAGCCAAGAAAAAAATTAAAATTAAAATTAAAATGTTACCATACAAATTATAATTTGAAATGAAATAGAATATTATTATAACTTTGGATGGGGAAAGATAACTAGTTTGCCTTGTTTAGCTCTACTTAATTAGTAGTATCAGAGACATCATACAAGTCTTCAAAATATCCTTGACCTATGGCCATTGGTTAGAAGAATTAAATTATTCTACTAAAAAGATAATGATGTATGTAGTAGAAGCCTAGCCAACTGATCTTCCTTCACCTCTGGCCCCCCCTTACTCTCGTCTTCCATGTTTATTACTCTCTACTGTTTATTGTCCTCCATGTTTGTTACAATCTTTTCACCCTCTCCACTTCTTACCACCTATGTTTCTCCAACCCTTCCAATTTGATAACATTAGAGCTTTTCCTTTTTGAATTTCACCCTGTCTTATGTCTGCAAAGAATCTCCAGGGATCCTCTTGCTTCCCTAAAAGAAGCTTCTAGCCTAGAAATACACTTGACCTTCCCTGCTAATGACAAAGTCTTGCTCTCTCTGTAATCTGCCTGGGCAAAAACCTCAACCTTTTGCTGGTAGTTTAGAGGCATGCACATTATTCAGGATTACCAGGAACAGTCCTTTGGCACCTTTAAAACTTTCTGGAGTCATTCTGAGGAATATCCAAGTCACAAGTGGCTCGATATCCCCAGGGTTCAGTGGTAGTCATTAAAATTCCTTAGAAGGGGGATAAGGTGGGTAATGAAAGATTATGAGACCAAAATGAAGGAAAATCATGCTTTCCTTCTTTCTTCTTACCTTCCTTCCCTGTCTGAGCCATCTCATCAAATCTGTATGACTTAGAACCAAATATATACATATCCAATACCAGTTCTTTTTTCAACATTCTAATTGTATTTGGCTGAGCCAACTCAGTTTTTACATGGATCCTATTTGCAATGAGCACTTTTTAGAATTTTCAGTAATAGGAATTTCTTTGCTAGGTATTTTTTTTTCAATGCTGCATAAGAGTGCTGAAAATATGGCTTGCATATTATTTTGCCCATGCTGTGTAACAATGTGTAAATACTGACACTCTCCTACCCCCCGCAAGCTTTTACCAGTTACTAATGGGTAGTCGATCACTTTTCTTACCTCTTCTTTCTTAACTTCAGGGCCTTCAGTCTTCACTTTAGGAGGTGGCTTGCCTTTCAGTTTTTGATTTTCTGTTGGTTTTGGCAAGTTATCCAGCTTCTCTTGAATCAAACTAACTATTCTATAGTCAGCATATGCCTTTGCAACATCCATGGCAGTATGTCCTGCTCAAGACATAAATTCAGAGTTGCAATAAACAGACTGATAATAAACCATGCCGAAAAACCTCAGCACATCAGCCTCAGCATGTGGCAGTAAGGGTGATTACTACAGCCAATCGTTATGTGTAAGGTCACCAAGCTAGATCAGATACTCTCTAAGGTGGACCCAGCTCTGAAATCTCATAGTTTAAAGTGCCATTTACTAACAACACAACGTTTTCTTGTTAATTTTTTTGAGCATGTTTCTTAAAAAAATGGATAAGAAATATTGGTAGAATATTTACATTTGGATATTTGATTGATGGTTCTCTTCCCACCTTACACACATTTCCTTTTGTGTGACAATTTTACACTATCCTCCCCTTTCCCTGATACAAGGATGTATATTCAAAAAGGCCTGGGGAAGCTGGTAGTCACAGTGCTCTATACAGATGGCTGGGTATTATGACAACTGTAATATCCTCAGGCAGGCCTGAAACAATACTACCAGTGACCCAGGGGAAGCCCGAAGCAGCCAGAAAGGTTAATGCTCTCTCCGATCAAAAGGAAGCAATGGGTTCCACTGTAAGAAAATGACACCTCCAAGCAATGAGGTCAAACATTTATTCAAATGCTTATTTTTCAGGTTGTATATTTATGACATAAGATGCGCCCCTCCTATTTACTTCCCAGAGAGAGCCTCAAACTCAGGAATTGTGTTGTTCAGCTTTAGAAAGAATCCAAATTCTACAGCCTTTAAAATCATGCCACTTCCTAGGGACTTGGTAGTTATGACAGTGTGATAACCCAAGGTATGGTCTGAAAACCGGTACAAGCCCACAAACCAATGCTTCCTGGGCCACAGTGAAATAAGTAAGAAATTAAGAGTGGGCATTTAGAAATTTTTGGATGGATTTGATAGAATTTTCCATCACTTTAATCTAGTGATTAAAAAAACCTTACATTTTATTTCCCCACTTCATTTTCTAGTAAATCACTTTTTACTGTACTTTACAAAAGTATCCATCCATGACAGACTGCAAACATCAAGAACTGGTCCTTTCACACCAGTGACTTGAGAGGAACTGTGTATGAAACCAACTTCCAGAACATTCAACTTAGGCTTGTGGTTGCAGTAGCGACTTGCGGGGAAATGCGATCTTACAAGAAGAGAACCAGAAGGGGTTTGGAATCTAACGTAAATTCTCCTCTTCTGACCCGAACCACCACTCATGCGCCCACGCACCTTTTCTATTTTCCAGCTGGAATTTAGCGCCGATATCAAGAAGGTACTTTACGGTATCCAGTCTACAGCTCTCGATGGCTCTAGTCAAAGGGGTGGAGTTGTTGATTGAGACCGCATCTATCACTGCTCCAGCTTTAACAAGAAGCTCAACGATGTCTTGTTGGCCTGCATGGCATGCAAAATGAAGTGGGGTCCACAGGAAATTATCTCTTGCATTAACGTTAGCCCTATAAAATAAGATAGATGCACAAGCTAAAAATGTCGGTTGTTCCAAACACCAGAGGCTGGAAATGCAAAGCAAGATTTCCTATTAGTATTATCAAGTTGTTCAACTGTAAACCAGGGAAGCCCTAAATAAAGTTAAACTCTGTGCCATAATTTTTCTTGACTCGTGTTCCGCATTATCTGACAGTCTTAATTTGCTTTGCACACATTTTGTTTAGTTTTAAAAGGCACTTAGTTAGATCCCAGGGGTTACACTTTTTTGCAAAGGTTAAAATTAAGGAAAATTATATAACTGGATCTAATGAAGGTAAAAGCTGATAGGAAATAAAAAAGTCCTATTATTTCATTTTGTGTCTACTTTCTCTGCATGTCATAGATTTTTAAATGCACCTTCATTATTAAAATTCTAAGCATGAAAATGTATTATTTTAAATGTTAGTCCTTTTTAAAAATTCACTGTCCAAAAGTTCAAATTCTCATTAATTACTTTATACTCCCTCTTGATAATATACAAATCTGAATGCTTCTTTGACCTTGACCGTTATAGTAATAACAATAATACCCTTTTATCAAATATGCAATTACTTTGCTTTACATATTTTAACTCATTTAATCTTCAAAAAATCTGCAAGCTGAATCCTAGTAGAGCCCCATTATAAAAATGAAAAATGTGAGACACAAAAAAGAAACTTATGCCAGGTTATTCAGCTATGGTAAGAGAAGGAATTAAACCTGAGTAGTTGCTTTAGAAGTTCAGTAAAAATGTCATGCTTGGCTATTTTAAAGATATTTACAAATGAACCAAGGAAAAGACTGCTGCTTCTCGAGGAGGGAATGAGACATGCCCTAAGTCATCACGATCACTGTCCCACTTGTTTGAATTTGCTAGGATCCCCACACATAGGAGACAGATTAAAAAGCAATGCGGAAAATGAATAAGTTCTAGAGATCTATGCAATTCTGTGATTATAGTTAATATTGTACTGTACGCTTATAACCTGTTAAGAGGGTAGATCATGTTATCTGTCCCTACCACAATAAAAAAAAAATTCTTTTGCTGGGCTCCCTGCTCAGCAGGGCATCTGCTTTTCCCTTTACCCTTCCCCCACCGCTCATGAACTCTCTCTCTCTCTGTCTCAAATAAATAAATAAAATCTTTAAAAAAATAGTTTAAAAAATTCTTTCGGTAATTTAAAATAAAATAAAAAGTGACTCCACACCATGTAGATAAATCCTTAGGCAAAGCAACTTCATGCATAGTTACTGGCAAACCATCCTTGGGTACACACATTCCCAGCTTCCCATTAGCCCACTTTCCCATACAAGATCAATCTGTAATCTCGACGTCAGGAATGAAGCACTTTCTTTGTCCTAAAATTCTGGAGTTGAATGTGAATTCAACCAAGAAAACACACCCTTTTTCAAGAAGAAACTTGACGGCATCTATGTTTCCCGTGGCACACGCAGTCATTAGCGGTGTTTTGTAATAATTATCCTTCATATCCACAGGTATTCCTGATTCAAACGCCTTTTTCAGAGAAGCCAGGTCTCCTGCCTTGGTGATGAAATTAATATTTGAAAATACCTTCGGTGGATCATCAATGTACCAAGCAGAGTCATCCCGAACGGGATGTTCGGGCGGCCGGTCTCGGTTAAACCGACTGCTATCTGTTACATTCTGGTAGGTTTCAATCATGTAATAGGGCGGCCCGCCGTCACTCCGGCGGGGAAATACGTGGTCGGGGATGATGCAGATTGGCAGCGGTAAGACAAACTTGCCTTTCTTTGGCTTTTTGGCCATCCCTTTTTTCTTTTTCTTAGGCCCATAGGATCCCAAGACATAAGACTTACTCAGGTACCTGGTTCCTTTAAAGAAATCATTAATGTTGACCCCAGCTCCCCGCAATTTCTCATGATATTGAGCTATCATAGCCAGCTGTTCTGGGGTCACATATTCTTGCCTCTCCTCCAGCGTCAACACGAAGTCCTCCTTGCTGACTGTCCCATCGCCTCTGTCCACAAACGAAAAGGCTTCCCGAAGGAAAGTCTCATGTTCTAGCGACCAGTCGTGAAGTCTCAGGGCCCAGAGTGGATTTGGATCTTTGGCTCCTGGCCGCACCAGTTTATTAGCGGTGCGCTCTGCCCGCCGTATTTCTTTGCTTGCTGCTTTGAAGCCACCTTCCTTGGCCACAGTCCTGGGTGTTTTATGGTCTAAGTTCTTCCATTTCAGGTCACATCCTAAAACATGAAGCATCATTATCATGAATAGTGCCTAGGCACTTGCATGACTCTGCAAATGACATTCCTACAACCATTTTCTTAAGCTTGAACTACTGGCCAAAAGTTTATCCCTAAATTATTTGTATAGAGCAATGAGCCCATTTAGCTATTATAATTACAAAATTAAACTGTGATTTTTTTTTTTTCTGTGAGCTTCACTTTGGTGAATTCTGAGGGAAATCTGTTTCCAATTTATATTCTCTGCCCCTAAAGGATTGGGACATGAATCCCTATAGATACTTGAAACAAATTTCATATTGGGATACTTGCTAAGGAGACTTCCTGCCAAACAGGAAAAGAATAAGGGTGGAATTTGAATTTGGAAAGAAGCTGGGTTCAGACAGCTTACAAGGCCCTTAGGAACTCAATGCTGTACACCTGCTTCTTTTTGAATGATTATGGCTGCAAATCTGTGTACCATCTTAAACTATATTTATCTGTATTCTCCATGAATTCAATGTAATTTATATCGACCTGCTGTTTTGTGATTGGTCATGTGAACAACCCGGTAGAGGACAAAGTCATTCGTTCATCAAATCTGAAAGGACTCTAGTATTACGTTTGTGCAAATTAGGCATTAAAATTCATTTTCCTTCTTGGACCCTTCCTTAAAATGATGACACCAACATTATATGTAAGTATTCCTCAAATAAATAAATTTCTCTGAGTGCATTGGGGAGTCTACTTAGTGCCACTAGGAAGGTTGTGCTGTCCATAAGTGTCTTAAGATATTAAAAATCCATTATGTCTATAAATAAGTCAGACTACGAAGAAGCTCTTTCTAGTGTTTTGAATCTAGAAGAAGGCTCTTCTGTTTCTTTGCCAATATCACATAATCAGGAAGATTGCTACTCAATCAGTATGTCCAGCAACCAAATACATAGGCAGCTGCATGCAAAAATAAAACATGCCCCTCCAATACTTTATAGTTTTATTCCTTGTCAAAAAGAAAATGAGTCACCAGTGCTTTTTAAGATTAATACTTCCTTTGACATTGTCAAAACTTAAAATTTTATATTAAGACTGATAATTTTACTAGTGGTAGAAGAACTCAAAAAGAGTATTATGACAATGAGGGTTCTAAAATGTCCATATTGAACAGTTTTAAGAACAGTGACTTATTGAAAAGGGGACCTGAGACTGATCTTGATAGCATAATTCCATAGCGATTTCGAGAATGCTGTCTTTACTTAGCTTTTTTGCTTATTCAAGGTGTCTGGGTGTTTATCTACCATCTCCCAAGCCACTCCTATATTCACCCCTAAGGATCAAAGGACTTTAAAGGTGTTTTATCTTGCCTCCTTCTGCTCCCAGTTTCCTCCTAGTTAGAAACCTTTATGTGGATAAAAGACTACAACATCCCAGCTTAAAGATCTGAAGGCCCTTTTCTTCTCCTTTTGCCTTGGGATTTTTTGTCTCCTCCTCTATAATTAGTAAAAATAAAGATCCATTCATTCCCTTTGTGATGTATGATCTGCGGTCAAACGGACTCAGCTTACAGCTGGTGTGTGCTGCAGAGCACCAGCCAACGGCCCAAGAGAAAGAGAAGCCTCATGGGTGCTTCCCCAGAAGTGCTCCAAACTCCCAGCTTCTGCCCTTGGATACCGCACTCGCACTGCTTACGGGGACTTGTAAATTGTTCCAGCAGCAGGACCAGGGGCAAAGGAGGAGAACACTGAAGAAGATAGTTTAATGTGGCAAAAGAATTCAGCCTTCACATTTAAGGCTGAATGCACATGATGCAGATTGGCAGCGGTAAGACAAACTTGCCTTTCTTTGGCTTTTTGGCCATCCCTTTTTTCTTTTTCTTAGGCCCATAGGATCCCAAGACATAAGACTTACTCAGGTACCTGGTTCCTTTAAAGAAATCATTAATGTTTAAGTATAGAAGACACTGAATCCAGGGAGTTTACTCAGAAATGAGCATTTCATGGCTAATGCATTGTTTGTTGCTGCTCTGATTGCCTTAGCTGGACCTGTAACTGGTCACACTTCTGCTATGGAACTGGGTCCCCCACCTTGATCCAGTGAAGTGGTTGTTACTTCCAAACATGCTACAGAACTTAGAATGCTTTCAGGCCCTTATTTTAGAAACACGGTCTAGTCTCATGACTCTGCCAGGAAGATAATACTTTTCTGCATCATTGGGAAGGCCTTTGGCATGGCCCAAGCTCTGACTAAATGTGTTTCTCAATTTGCTTTTTGTGACTTTCTCCCAGGAGTACATAAATAACAGAGTAGATGTCTGGTGATGTTTGTCCCTATAATGAAGTGGTCAATATGTTAAAGTTGAAGAAGCTTGTCTTAATCTGGACAGATCTTTAGTTCTTAGAAATATACAGTGTTAAAAATGTCAGAATAAATTGCTGATAGTGACAGATTTGAAAACAAGACTGATGAGACCGTTTATGGGGGCAAAAGTTGCATCTGATATATTTTCCTTTATTTGTTAAAAGTGTTTATTATTTGGGGGGTTGGGGGGAGAGTACGAGCTTGTGTAAGTTCATAAAAAGTAGAAGTGAATCAGTTATTACACTCTTAGTTATACAGGCACATTAGTCTTATTTATATTAGTGGTTACAATACAGGATCTCTAGGCCCCAGGGACTTCTAAAATTCTCTGCTCTATTCTAGAATTGTAGAATAATAGACTCTAAGTTTTTGCCTATTTCTCAAACTGGAAAAAAAAGAAAAAAAACACTACCATAAAGTTCAGCAGAATGCAGTTCCACTTCTAACGAAGAGTTAGAAACTTTTTTTTAAATAAAGATTTTATTTATTTGCGAGAGAAAGAGGCAGAGCACAAGGGGGGTGTGTAGAGGCAGAGGGAGAAGCAGACTCCCCCTTGAGCAGGGAGCCCAACACAGGCTCAATCCCAGAACCCCGAGATAATGACCTGAGGCAAAGGCAGATGTTTAACCAACTGAGCCACCCAGGTGCCCTGAGTTAAAAACTTTCAATGTACATCCAGTCAGCATGTAATTAACACCAGTTTGATCCACAAACTTAATTAGCTAATATTACCACTTTAAGGAATACATTAAGCTATATATGCATACTTCATATTCCTAAATTAATAGTTACATAGAAGCTTCAGGAAAATCTAAAATATCACTTACCTTTCAAATTTTCCATGAAAATTTTCATTTTATTTCATATTTCTCCCTAAAACATTTCTCCCATAATTTCAAATTATTGAGAAAAGTTTATCCTTTGCACTTGATACAATTGAACATTTTTTAATAAAATAGTTAAAACTTCAGACTAAAAGACATAGTTTTCAGTATTCGTCCTTCAGATTGATGTCAACTTTTTTTTAAAAAGGAGTTTAATAACTATAAGCGTTTTAATAATTAGTTGACCCATGAACAATCCTGTTTAGATTTTTAACAATAACCTAAAAATATTTGAGAATGTGGGTTTTCATCACTTTAAGACAAGATTCATGATTTGACAGAAGGTAGAGTAAGAAAAGATTCTCAATTTTCTTTCTACGTATATAACTGATGTTCGGCTATTGAAAAAGATAAGCAACTGACAAGTGACAGGCCCAGATTCTCTGCTCATCTACAACATGGGTAAATCATAAATACTTTAAGCATAAAATTGCTAGGCAATTTTACCTCGCTGAGCTATATATTTACAGCAATCTGCAAAACCACCCATGGCAGCATAATGAAGTGGTGTGTTCCCATTCATTGATATCAGCCCCATGTCTCCATTGTAAGCAAAAAGAAGCTTCAATATCTGCAAAAAAAATCGTAGATATTGTAGAGGAATAGCAATATACATTCATTGAATGAAGACTGGCCCCTAAACGTGTTCTCCAATAGTTACTTAGGCTACATGTGGCTATTTAAAATTAAATTGAATTAAATAGAAAACAATTTTTAAAAATCCAGTTCCTTAGTTTCACTAGCCATATTTGAAATACTCAAAAGCCACATGTGACTTCCATATTACACAGCACAGATTTATAACTTTTCCACATTGCCAAAAGTTCTATCAAATAGCGTTGATCTAGAGGTTAGAAAATTCTATATTCAGCTGGGGCATGCCATCTTAGTGAATTCTAGTAATTCTAGAAAACATCAGCCTATGGGAAATATCATCAGGGAAGCAAATTCTTTACCACATGTGACTTCTATTGTGCTGTAGATTTTTATTGCAGGGGAGAGACCGAATGACAAAAACAAAGATAATTGTTAAAACTCAGAAAATTGAGTAAAGAAATTTTAGATGTAATTGAGAATTAAAAAAAAAAAAAGGAGAGCATTGGTTCCTATTTCGTTTCTGCAATGTCACTGTACCTATGAGATATCCTTTGCTGGTATATCCAGATAACCAGAATACTGAAGAGTTTAAAATGGAGGTGAGTCATTAGATGCACACAAAAAATCAGGGAGATAAAGGGGCACCTGGGTGGCTCAGTCGGTTAAGCGTCTGCCTTTGGCTCAGGTCATGATCCCAGTGTCCTGGGATTGAGCCCTGCATCAGGCTCCCTGCTCAGCGGGAAGCCTGCTTCTCCCTCTCCCACTCCCCCTGCTTGTGTTCCCTCTCGCTGTGTCTCTCTCTGTCAAATAAATAAATAAAATCTTAAAAAAAAAAAAATCAGGGAGATAAGAGTATGTTGACATTGTTCTCTCTACAACTCGGCCATGCCGGACATATTATGAAGAGTCTAATATGTAATAGAGGCATAAAATAAAGTAGTCTTGGTTGGCAAAACTTTTAAATTGCCATAGTTAAGAATACAGAAAAACATGGTTAGTAATATTAAATGCATAAACTTGGCAAGCCGATAAAACTGAATAAAGAGCTAGACAAAGTTAAAAATATAATATTTGATATAAAATATAATTTTAGAATTATTTAGGGAAATCAAGATGGTAATGTGGAAAAAATTCTTAGTGTAACCTATATGATATTTAAAAATTTGAGGAAAAGGTAAGAAATGGTGAGCAACAAATTTTAAAGCAAAGGGCAGATTCTTACATCAAAAAAGCCTCCTTTGGCAGCAAAATGTACAGCTTGTTTTCTCTCATTGTCAAAGGCATTCACTTCACCTCCTCTTTCCAATATCCCTCGAACTAATTCTATCACTCCTTCTCTTGATGCTTCCATTAAAGCCGTTCGACCTGTGGACTGGACAAGAAGCAGATTAAATTCTGGTTATACTTGTCATCTTAAATAACACACTTGGTATACATATGTTCTCAATCCATTTGGCCTTAGATTCACACTGGCAGGTTTAGTTCTCTACATCTTTATTAGTTCCACAAAGCAAATAGGAAAAATGAAGTCAGTGCAGTGGGTCAATGTAGAGAGTTCCAATATCAGAGTCAGGGTCACACCAGATGTCCCTGTGAAAAAATCATGCTAAAGATGCATTTTTTTTTTTTTTTTTTGCAAAGAAAGTAGAGCAAAAGGGGAGAAAAGAGGGTAAAATATATGCTAAAATTAGGTTTTAAGTGTTTTCTAATGAGAAAAAATCTATTATTATTGTCTTGAAATGCCTCTTAAACAATTAGAAAACTCAATAAAATTGGCCAAATGAGGAGAGGGAGCAAAATGAATGAGGGAAATAGCACAACTACATATTTTCTTTCCAAAAAGATAAATTTTTATTAGACATCGGTGATATCTTTTCTATTTTCTCTAATGATGTTTTACCTTTATGCATAATAAATACCAATTTTCCAAATGTAATTAGGAAATAAACTGTAAAATCATAGCAATATAAAGATAATGAGAGTATATCATCTTAAAGCATTTTGTTGTTTTTTTTTTTTAAAGATTTTATTTATTTATTTGACAGAGAGAGAGCACAAGTAGGCAGAGAGAGGGGGAGAAGCAGACTCTCCACTGAGCAGGGAGCCTGATGCGGAGCTCGATCCCAGGGCCCTGGGATCATGACCTGAGTCGAAGGCAGCCGCTTAACTGACTGAGCCACCCAGGCGCCCCTTAAAGCATTTTGAATAGAAATGAAAGTCTATAAGCTGACAGGATAATTTTACCATATTTAAATACAAAAAAAATTGCACTACTAAGACTCTATAATTGAAAAAAAAAGGAATATTTATAATCACAGGAATAGTCATACTGAGTTGATAGCGTTTGGATTGGCTCCTTTTTCCAAAAATGTCAGGCACGTGTCTTTAATATCATGTGCTTCTTCGCAAGCTCTAAGAAATATTGGTTTTCCTTCATAGGTAGAGTTGTTGACATCTGCGCCATGTTCCAGGGCAATCAATGCACAGCGATAATGCCGCTTAGTAGGTAAAATGCAGTAAAACAAAATACCTGTAGAAAAATAGAACCCCCCAAATAGTACTTCATTAATAGTCTCTCTATATTCGAACCAGATAGCAAAGAAAAACTAATAATTTTGAAATCCATAATTGGCTAGTTGAAGGTGGCAGAGCAGAGGCGTAGCTGCCTTGCTTTTCCTTCTGAAACCAACTGAAACACCAAGACAGAGGAAGAAAGAGAGTCAACCTCTGATACAATTAGAAAACAGTCACAACCAAATGTGATAGGACCTCGTTCAGGGAAGAATCTGAGTGCTGATATGTGAGGCCCTGACAACCTTGGGTATTTGGCATCTTGCAGTCCCGTGCAGGACTGTGTGTGCTGGAGGGCGAGCGGTGGTTTGCTGTGTCCCATCTGAAGCTGCAGAGCCACAAAGCAGATGGTACTGAATGATGAAATGTGCAGACTGGCCATGTTTATAAGAAGCAGGCTGTCAGTACAGCAGCATTAAGAAGAAAACGTTGATGACAAGGGGCTCTGCCATTTTGGCAACTCGTTTTGTTCCAATGAAGAGAGGAAAATGCAAAATCTCCCCACCTATAACCTCTGACGTACAGGCCCTCCACATAATCCGTGTCAAAAATGTACTACAAGTCAGGGGTATTGTTGTAATCTGGGCAAAGAACAGTCAAACTCCAAACTGACTTTGTAATGACCTCACTCTAAACAGAGGCTTCATTCAAAGAGGAACAGTAACCAATAAAAAACCAGCATGTGACCTATGAAAAATACAGATACCGAAAGGAAGAAATCTGATAATAAAAGCTAGGTTAAAAGTACACGCTGGAAAAACTATACTGTGTGAGAATTATTGACTGTCCTATTTCTATGATAGCAAAGAAGTTAAACATAACTTTTTTCCAAAACAAAAGTGCGAAGATGGACCAAGACTAAATGCAGGGCTTCTAGGACAATAGATGATAAAAGAAGGAAAAGATGAAGTTAAGCCAGCTGAGCTTAGGAAGAAATGGTAGAGGAAAATAAAACCACCAAAGAAAGGAAAGTCAAACCGGAGGCAGGAAAAAGGAGAGTGCAAAAACCATGGTCATGGAAGTGAAGAAAAAACTTGAAAGAACTAAGGAAAATGTAACAGATGGTGGAAGAGCTGAAATGGTCTAGAGAGGCAAAGAAGAGTTAACATATATGTAATTGGTGCTCAACAATAAAAAACCAAGTAGAACAGAAAAAATATGGAGATACAACAGAAGAAAACTTTCTTGAAGTGAAAAGCTGAATTTGAAGATTAAAAAAGCATACTGGGGGGGGGGGTGCCTGGGTGGCTCAGTCATTAAGCGTCTGCCTTCGGCTCAGGCCATGATCTCAGGGTCCTGGGATCGAGCCCCACATTGGGCTCCTTGCTCCGCGGGAAGCCTGCTTCTCCATCTCCCACTCCCCCTGCTTGTGTTCCCTCTCTCGCTGTGTTTCTGTCAAATAAATAAATAAAATCTTAAAAAAAAAAAAGAAAAAGAAAAAGCATACCGGGGTCTCAGGAAAAATGGACTAAGAACAATCAATGAGGTGTGCCTAGGTAAAGCTAGGTAGAGGACATGTCCTGTGAGCCTCTGGGTAACAATTCAAGTCCTCTATAAAGAGGAAAGTCAAGGGGCACCTGGGTGGCTCAGTCAGTTAAGCATCTGCCTTCGGCTCAGGTCATGGTCCCAGGGTCCTAGAATCGAGCCCCGCATCAGACTCCCTGCTCAGTGGGGAGTCTGCTTCTCCCTCTCCCACTCCCCTTGCTTGTGTTCCCTCTCTCTTGCTGTGTCTCTCTCTGTTAAAAAAATAAATAAAATCTTTAAAAAAAAAAAAAAGAGGAAAGTCAAGCTGGCCTCCAGATTTTGCCACAGCAACATTCAATGCTAGAAAATAACTAAAGGATCTCTACAATATCACTTGAGAAAGAAAATTGGAGGGTTTTTTGTACCTGCCGAGCTGGCTGTTCATATATAAAAGCAGTAGACATATAAGTTTAAGGATGCAAAAGTTATTGTACTAATCTCTTCTTTCATAGCAAAATATTAATGAATACCATGTAAAGTGCTAATTCAACAAAGTTTTATGTATATGAAAAGCTATTAAATTTGCCATTAAAACAATCAAAAACATTTCTCTTCCCAAGGGGAAAAAAAATCTATATATGGTGGTGGGTGTTAACTAGACTTATTGTGGTGATCATTTTGCAATGCATACAAATATCAAATTATGTGTACACCTGAAACTGATACAATGTTGATGTCAATTATACCTCAATTTTTAAAAGTCAATCAGTAAATAATAAAAGTAAATAAAACTACCGTTCCAACAACCAAAAAAAAGATCTAAAAGCAGACCATTAACCTTAGAAAATATAACACACACACACACCAAAAAAAGAACATATGGACCATATAGGAAAATATTTTTATATTTATTTATTTATATATATATATATATATATATAATATATTATATTCTCATAACATAAAATAAATGACAGCCCTGAGGCCAAACCTTTGGGCCATCTAGATAAATATAGGTTGGATAAATTCTACCATTAAAATAAAAACCACAATTTATATAAAATCAAAATCTAAATATATTTCATATAAACAGATGCATCTAAAATAGGGTTACTCAGAACAGTTAAAAACAGAAAGATGGCCAAGGACATGGTTGAAAATAGAAAACCAAAGACACAACAAGTCATAGCAGGCAAAATTGGGCCAAAACAATAACAAACAACAATGTCACCTAGAGAATACCAGATGAGGCTGAATTCATTACAAAAGGCCCTAAGGTACTTAGGAAATGGATACTTTATAATGATGGCAGGTGCAACTCACAGTTAAAGTCTATCTGGGTTGACTCTTTAAGCCACAATGAACATGAGTCAACATTCTAAAACTGAAGCAAAAAAAAAAAAGAGGGCAAAGATGATAGACTGTAGAATTCTCATACTACATTTATGGGACTGGGTATGCATTCCTATAAATGGGAGAGCCAATGAATGAGTGCTATTAGGAGCTAGTCTAGCTTAACCCTTGAAGAGAACAGACACCATTCTATACTCCAGACTGGCACTAATTAATCCCCTAGGACAACATTTAGGAAAGAAATTCTTGGTTTAGAGATTTACCTTTTCCATGTTCTGCAAAATTTTTCAAAGTACAGTTTAACCTAGAGTATGTCCCACATCCTTCTAAAGATCCAGTTAAGTGTTTTAACCATTTAAATGTTGGTTTGTCCTTTAGGACCAATGTGCAGTGAATGAAACATCAATCGCTGGAGAATAGGATGTCATTGGCAGAGACTTCTGTGGAATAAGCAAAGCAGTTGGGCAAGTGGCAGCCAAACTGAGAGCTGTGCAAGGTGAGCTAGATTCGCTGACGTGGGGAAGACAGGGCTTGCAGTGCAATAAGCACACCATGGGTTAGACAGAATCAAGTCTCTATGGGGCCGGACTAACAAGGTCATGCGTGCAACAAGATTTATATTTGTTCCAAGTTTTTTATTTTTAATTCTTCCTATGTGATTGGTCAGATCGTTTTCTCATACATTCATCTCCCAGAACCTTGACAGGTTTAATATTAATTTCAATGAGCTTAGATATTAACCAGATGGCTGTTGCATTTGCTACTAATATTCACGTGATCCTGTTTCTAATTTTACTTTACTTTTAATTTTACAATTTTAGATTTTTATTATAAAATTTCTCAACCTTTTTTTTTAAGCTTATATTTCTGTTTCAAATTCTAGAAGGTAAACTATTCTCCATTACAGTGTTTCCCCAAAGTATATTTCACAAAACTCCTGGTATATAAAATGCCACAAGGAAAAACTATTTCAAGGGTCAAAGACAAATGGAAAATGTCACTGTCATTAGTCTGTCTGACAAATGTGAAATCAACATGTCTCAATTTGTTTATCCAATGTTTCTCTAACGAGTTTGGCAGTGGAAACAATTTTGCATGTAATGCTTATCAACATCCTAGAGATTCAGTGGTCCATGGAACGCACTTTGGGAAATGATATTATATAGAGCTTTAAGAGGCTTTTTTTCTTTTTCTTTTTCAGGATTTAACATTTTAAAACACATTTGATCCCTGAATGTATCTGAAGTTCATTTCATTATGCGGTGCTATTAAGTAATTAAATGATTGTTCCTTTCCTTGTCCTCTCCTATTGTTTTAAGAAAGTCATTTATCAAATACCAAGTCTGGAGAGAATTATAAAAGCGGATTTTGTTCCTGTCAGAAAACATTAACACCAAAAAATGGGATTTATTTCTCCAGTGTGGGACTGATGTTAATGGCTTTGTACTTGAAGCAACGCCTTGGGACAACTGATTAAATCTACCAATTTATATTAAGCCTGGTGGTAATTTTCTTGGTGATTTTCATGGGGCTGTGTCAAGTCCTTCTGAAACCTTGAGTTATTTGGGCAAGAAGCTCCCAGACAAGGTGTTGAGACGAGATTAGGGAGAACAGAGTGGAGAAGTAGGGCTGTCTCACCTGAAAAAGCATGGAAATGCCATGTCTCAAGGTTCAAGTCAGGTTTCCAAATACATTTAAACTGACCCTCAAGAATTGGATTTTATGCCAGAATCTACCTTAGCCCTTCCAGTTCCCAACTGCAACCCCTTTCTACATCAGGCTGCTATTGAGAGGGAATACAATCCTTTTGGAGTCCAAGTTGAGTACTCTTTGAGGTTCTAAAGTATAAAAAAGATTAAGAAATTCTCTCCCTCATCTTTTGTTCTAAACAAGATTTTTGTATTTTATAATCAATGATTCTGCCTATAGTATTATCAGTGTGTATCATTAAAAATTCTCTACATTTAGAAAAAACACCAAACACAAATTAATCTAACTCTAATTTTTTTAAGGGAGACATCTCTCACAGCTCGTTTCCCTAAGATATACCTTAATACCATTTTCAAATTATAGGGAGATGGTGTCCTTAAGTACAGGAGTGAGAACCTGGCTTTTCACTTGAACTCATGAGTAATTCACTTCTACAGTTGGAAAGCAAATAAGTCCACTTTCTGGATTTCTGGCTACAGAGTGGATTGCAGCTACTGGATAAAATGTTGGGATTTTTACCTTTTCCTTCATTATCAACTATAGTCATGTCAGCCTTTGCCTTGGCTAATATTTCCATGGACAATTCATGCCCCAGCTCTGCAGCCCTCATTGTCGGAGTACAACCCATCTTGTCTTGCACATCAGGGTGAGCACCAAGGCTAAGGAGAAAGCTGACCATATCGACGTCATTGGAAACCGAGGCCAAGTGCAGAGCACTGTGTCCATTGAGGGGGTCTGTGAAATTGATTAGTTCAGGGTATCCAAGCCTGATCAGCTTTTCTATCTGCTTCGTGTCTTTGTTCCGAACACACTGAAGAACTTTGTAGATCTGCAAGTTCTCAAGTCTCTTATCGGCTAAAGCCATACTCGACCACCTTCTTGAAAATGCTTTTCTGGACCAAAACAAAAACTATAGCAGCAAAAAAACAAAAACAGAAACACACAACTCCAAGTTAATTTTGTCATCTTTAATTTGGTATAAATAATAATATTTTAAGTCTTCCCTAAGAAGAGAGGCTGTTTCTCACGAAATGTTATTACCACAATTTATTGCAACTGATTTCACAAAAAGTATAAATTATACATAAATAGAGAATATTCAGCTAGCATAAAACTAAAATATTTTGAAACAAATGTTTCATCATAATTAATATCAGCCTTGCTAATGCAGCTTTCTTGTTAATTTAATTTCTTGTTTCATTTAACCCTCCTTCCTTGACACAGCCTCCCTATTCTATCCATGAAGAAGGTAAGGCTAACAGAAGTGCCAATGTGAGGATTTGAGTTCCCCACTCTATGGCTCTGTACCAGCATGTCCTTCTAACCTAGAGACCATACAGGTTTTGGTAGTTAACAAATGTTATAAAGAACCTGTGGAATTTTAGGTGCTCATTATAAGCAGGAATCTACTGGGCTCAGTGGGATACTAAATGTGATGGATGATTCATGTCACCTCACATGGGAATGATGTAGGCAAATGGTTGAGAGACAACTATAATTTTCATAAATAATTCCACTGTTAAATTGTGATGAGCATTCTGATATGTAATTTTATCTCTTCTTTACTGTTTATGGAAAAACAATCTTTTGAATTGAGTCATAGGTCATGCTAGGTATACCCAGCTTGCTTTTCTTTCCTCACTTTTTTTGGGAAAAGAACACCATTATCATATTGGGGATCCATTCCAGATCATCCAGTCCTGCTATCCTAGGCCAAATCATTGCCACAGACTTCTAATTTGTCTCACTGCTCCCACAACGGACCCCTAAGGGTATATTCTCTGTTCAGTCCTCAGAAAATAATTTTAAAAATGTAGATCAGATAAGGTCAAGCAAGCTTCCAGCCCAAAATTTTTGGATGGGGTTGCCCCTTCTATCCCCTGTGATAGGAATGGGTCTGAGACCATGGCTTAACCAGTGTGAATGAATTCTCTCCCTAGGTAGAGTGAATGTCTCAAGCATATGCTCAGGAAAGACATGAGGCAGTCAGCACCCTACAGGACCCTCCTGCTAGAACATGGCCAGACTACTGTGTGCTGAGGCAGGTAAGCAGTAGGATGTGGCCTCGGCTGTGTGAGCCATGTTGGCTGTCAGGGAGCGTGCATGTTACAGAGACTGAGACTGAGGGCAGACATTGCGCTTGGGACTCCGTTGTGCCAGAATTCACCTACCACTTTAGTTAGTCCACACGACATTAGCTCAGGGCTGCAGGAGTAAATATGCCCTCCCCACCCCCCTTAATTTAGCATAAACCAGTTAGCCGAGTTTCTGTCATTTGCAATGGAAAGGATTTCATCTTACTACAAAATCTGAAACTGCTCCACCTTTTCTCCACAAGCCTGCTCCCTTGCCTACATTCCCTGTGGCGGTGAATAGCACTGGTGACCACTTGTTCCTCTTGAGCTGCATCTCTCTACACAACCCCATCTCCATTGCCTGCTCCCCTTCTACCTCACCAGCCACTCTTCATCCCCCTTTTGCTGGCTCCCCTGTTCTGTCAGAAGCCTAACTGTTGGGGTGCCCAGGGCTCGGCCCTCAGGACTCTTCTCTAACCTCACACACTGTCCTGATGGTCTCATCCCATCTCATGACCTTCATCCCAATTTGAGGCTTCTGATGGTTCACTCTCAAATTTATACAGCCATCTCTGGCTCTCCCCAGAGTCCAAAGTGATATCTCTACTTGTTGACTCTTCATCCTCACATGGACCTCCACTAGGCATATAAAATGTAACCCGTCAGAAGATAACTGGGAGCATCCTGACCTTCTCCAGTTCTCCCCACTTCCAACGATGCCATCACCATCCATGAGTCTACTCCGAGAAAAATACTGGAAGTTATCCCTCATTCTTTCCCTGCAGATCCCCTACTCTTTAAATCCATCAGCAAACCCCGTAACTCTACCTCCAGAATATAGCCTGACATCAGCTGCCAGTGGTGCCATCCTCGGCCAAATCCTTGCCACAGACTCTAGGTTGTCTCACTGCTTCTTCAGCAGCCCTCCAGAGCCCCTTCCTTATTCAGTTCCCAGAAAAATCTTTCTAAAATGTAGATCAGACAAGCCTCCACCCCCAACATTTTAGCATAACTATTTTTGAATATAAAGAAAAGTTGAATACCCATATATCTACCCCTGAGATCCTACCATGAATGCTTTACTTGCTTTATCACATATCTATCCATCCTTCTGTCTATCATTTATCTATCTTATTTTTTGATCCATTTCAAGGTAAATTGCAGACATATTCCAGCATACAATATCCTTAACTAGAGTTCAATATTTGCTTACAGCTCTTTTTTTTTCTTTTTTGTCTTTTGAATATATAATGAAATGTACAAGTATTAAGTGTACCATTCCATGGGTTTTGACAAATGCATACATCTATGTAACCCAAACTCCTGTTAGGATATAGAACATGATGTTCACGCCAGAAAGTTCTCTCCAAACTATCTTTTAAAAGCAGTTCAAATGCTTTTTTCATCTTAATCAGAACAAATCCAGACACCTCATGATGATCTTCTAAGAACATTTTCTCTGCCCCTCTGATCTTACTTCACTCCAACCTCCCTTGATAAGGTGATCTCCAGCCACATTGGCCCCCCTTCTGTTTATGGAACAAAAACGCAGTCCTGCCTCTGCAACTTCTTGTTCCCTCTGCCTCGGGTGCCCTTTGTTCAGAATATGTCAGTTGGCACTTCTCACCATTCAAACTGCAGCCACCATGTCACCTTTTCTTTATAACGAAACATTTCTGTATATTACATTTCTATATATCTGTAGAAACAGATATATTCAATTTATGTATTGTGTGACTTCCCCACTAGTATAGAGCCTTCATGAAACAGAAGTTTTATATCATAATGACCTTTATTTCTCCATCACCCAGAACTTGACTCATGTGAGGCATTCAAGTAATGGTTGCTCGATAAAGGATGATCAAAAGTTTTAAGATTGAGTGGAAGGAACCAAAGAAAATGCCCACGTTTCTGGCTTGAGCCACTGGCTACCTGTGTCTGAGATGGGGAGCTCGAGATTTAGTCTGGATTGGTCAGAGAGTGTAGATGGTTACGCTTTGGGCATGCTGAGTCAGAATCCACAAGGCAATGGGGTACACAATTCAAGAGAGAGAGGTCTATGGGGAGCTGTGGGGGGGTTTGGTGGCTGCAAGGCAGCCCGACACTGGGCGAAGTCAAGGAGGAGAGCGTGTCAAGGGTAAAGAGTGACCATCACTGTCAAATGCACGCTGCTGCCTCGTCCTTTTCTCCCCACTCTTTTGCTGGCTGTTTTTTCTTTGTGCTTCCTCCTTTGCCACTGGGACATCAGTCATCACATGGCTTGTGGCTTCAATGTCCTGTTTGCCGTGGCCCCTCTCTTCCCTTCTAATCTGTTTATAACATGTGGTGGACTAGGCAACCAGATAACGCAGCTGGTTAAAGCCATGTGTGTAAAGAGGCTCCCACTAAGTCCTGAGCTGCCCCACAAGTCACCCACTTGGTCTCTGCTCCGTGCTGTGGTGATATTTACTTTAGCAGTTGTTTATGGTTTGTCTTATTACACAGCCATATCCTAGTTAGATGCATATGTAAGCACGATGTACACGGAATAGGATTCGGTGCTTCCAAATAGCTCATTGACTCTCCTGAATCTACATCCCCTCATTTGTGTGAACAGAGACATCCTCATCAAAGACTTCAATGCTGTCTCTGAGGCACCCACCCCATCAAGCTACGCTGGTGAATTCCACAGTCCACGGGCTGGTTCTAGAGCTTGCACTCTTCCAGCTAAAGCCCTGAAAGTAAGTAATTTCAAGGGAAAAGCCAGGTGGCAGGGAGCAAGGTGCCAAGCTCACCTCTTAGTCCTGACGGTGATCAGGAGCCGCGGATGACCAGGCACCGACGCGCCTCGGCCTGCGGGGGCGCCCTGCGGCCGCGGCCCTCGTTCTCTGCCACCTGGCGGGGGCCCCAGCCGCGACCGCGGACTCCCGGAGCCCGGCTTGGGCGCCCAGCCGTGAATGGTGTCTACGTGGGCAGAGCAGGCGAGCCGGCGCGCGGGGCTGCAGGGAGGGGGTGTGTGTGTCCATGGGCCCCGGGTCCGCAGCAGGCGAGCTCGCAGCCAGGTGAGCGCAGGGGGCGGGGTGGGAGCCGCCGAGTCAGGGCCGATTGTGAGCCTCGGCCACGCACCGCCCCGCTGCCAGGGCAACAGCTCGGGGGCGCGGCGCGGCGGGGCGGGGCTGGTGTCCGCCAGCCGCGCGGCCCCGCCAGGTGGCCTAGTCCCCGCCAGTTGGCCCGCCCGGCCCGGATGCTGGAGGAGGGTCCTGCGCTCCCAGCGCCGCGGATGGCGAAGGCCGTGCGCCCCACACCGGGCTCCGCACCAATCCTCCCTTCTTTCATCCTCTTCTCCCACCCCCTGCCCTTATTCTAGAAAGCATTTAATTCGCAGCGCTATAAACATAATAATAAAAAAATTTAAAAAAAGAAATAAAAAGCATTTAATTCGAAACGTAAAGCTCCTATAGTAAAGCCAACCAACCAAACGATTACAATATAGAATAAAATAATTTTAAAATGAAAAATACATTATACAATAGAATGAAAAAATCTACTTGTCAGAGACAACTGCTGTAGATTCTTGTAAATCTTCCCAGACTTTTTCTTTGCATACTCTAGGATGCATATAGACTTAAAAATATTTATACACAAATAACAGCAAATCTATCAAGGAGGTCATTTTATTTCAGGGCCTACAAGTGCGCCCTAACATCCCAACCCCCAACACTTTTTTACAGGCAAATTCGGAAATTTTTGTTATGCTTTTAAAAATAGTATGCAATAGGTTCTGATTAAAAACAATAGTTCTCCCATCCCAATCTATTGTTTTCTACCCAGAGACTGTTTGAAAATATGATTAAGGACTATTTCATGAACACAAAGGAATATACTACGTAACATGTGGAAAGGATGAAGAAACAAAGCATACTGTGGCTAAAGAAGTTTGCTTCTACTGCTGGACTCCCTGTATATTTCTTCCCCAAACTGCACCCTCCCGTTCCTGTCCCCATAGGTAACCACTATTCTGAAATTTGTATTTAGCGCCCCCCTTGCTTTTTATTTTATTTTATTTTTTTAAAGATTTTATTTATTTATTTGACAGAGACCGAGATAGCGAGAGCAGGAACACAAGCAGCGCGAGTGGGAGAGGGAGAAGCAGGCTTCCCCCCGAGGAGGGAGCCTGATGTGGGACTCGGTCCCAGGACCCTGGGATCATGACCTGAGCTGAAGGCAGACGCTTAACGACTGAGCCACCCAGGCGCCCCCCCCCCACTTGCTTTTTTAAAAATACGTTGCTTCATATGAATGCATCCCTAAAAAATGTGTGTTTAGTATTGCATATTGTGAGAATTTATAAAAATGGAGTAGAATGGTATGTATTGTTTTGACATTTTTTCCTTCCAACATCTTATTTTTGAAATATGCCTTTTTTATGTTTAATTATAGCTCTTTTATCTTAATAGCTGTATACTATTCCATTATATTACCATTCCATACCCCTTTTGAATCAACTCTACTATTGATGGACATTTGAGATATCTCCAGTAGTTGGTATCATAAGGAATGCTGCTATGATCATGTTTGTACGTGTCTATAGATGCACACGTTTAAGAGTTTTTCTAGGGGATATGCCTGGGAGTGACGTTTCTGGACCATAGGTTATTTATAATATTAAGATAATGTATGGGGCGCCTGGGTGGCTTAGTCGGATAAGCGGCTGCCTTCGGCTCCGGTCATGATCCTGGGGTCCTGGGATCGAGCTCCACGTCGGGGTCCTGGGATCGAGCCCCACCTCGGAGTCCTGGGATCGAGCCCCGCATTGGGCTCCCTGCTCAGCGGAGAGCCTGCTTCTCCCTCTCCCTCTGCCTGCCGCTCTGCGTACTTGTGCTCTCTATCTGTCAAATAAATAAATAAAATCTTAAAAAAAAAAAAAAGATAATGTCGACTTGTTTTCCAAGTATATATAGCAATTTAGACTCCCCATCAGCAGTGTGTGTCTTGGCCAAGACTTGGCTTTGTCACACTAAACTTCTTGCCAATCTAGTGAGTATAAATTGGTATTTCATGATTTTATGTTACATGCTCTGATTAATGATTGTTAGTCTAAGAGCTTGATTTTTTTGGAAATATTTGAGTGTGACTTTATCGGCAAGCTACACTCTTCACCCTCACCTACTTACCACATAACTCTCTTAGATATTTTAACAGGATCAATGTGAACTGTGCTTGAATTTATCAGAACTCTTGGTGCAAATATTGAGTAACCGTAGGGTAGATATTTAATAGTTGAATGAAATCTTGGAGATAATCAGTCTGACTCACTGTCCTCACTTGGTTTCTGGGACATTTTTGTCCCCTGAAAGGCTACTCTCTGAGTTTCACAAAAATGCTCTTTGTTTTTATGAGCAAGTAGCTGAAAAGTAGCTTCTCCATGATAATCCTATTTGATTTCAAACTTTTTACAGTCTAAGGAGGCTAGGTATGCTGACATACTTACATAGTAGCTTCCTGTCAATGAGGGGGCAGGCAGAACATGGGCAAAATGTTAGAGACCCCACAGATTGATAAGTAGACACGACCTTTCCCCTCTTTCACCAGAAATTTTCAAAACACTGTGAAGCTCTTAACTTGAACTTTGTTTATATTTTTGCTCTTAGCCATTTAGCAGTTGAGTCATCCAAACTTGGGCAACAAAAAGGAAGAATGGGAGTAAAGGGTGCTAACAGTTCTACTGCTTGAAATAAAGCTAATCAAAACGTGGCAGAAAAGTTTATGTAGTTCTTACCAATACAGACTATGGACAGACTGATGCATGGGTTAAGTTCCCTACCAGTGATCAAATTTGTGCTTCTGTCTTTATCTGGTATTCAATAAAATTTTATCTTTAAGTTACAACTATGCAAAGGGATTATACATTTAGTACTTCTTAGGTAGTCCCAGGCATTCTGCAAAACACTTGGTAAATAAAGTGATTTTATTGAATTATTTCCCACATCTTTATAAAAATTGTCATTAAAATCCAGTAATAAATTGCATTAGCTACCAGAGCCCTTAAATTCTTATTTACTGGCCTGAAAGGCCAGCCACGGAGTAGTTGTTCCTTAGCAATACTATATTAATTAATTTAAATGTGAAAATAATTGAAATATGAGTTAGTAACTGGTGTGGCATTCCAGTGACTGATGGTATATTTGACTGGAAATAAAATCTATTAAATTGTTATGGATCTTTTTGTAAGACTGAGGCAAAGTTTGTAGAGTTTATTGTTGTTACCTTTTCAAAAATATTACAAAATTCATCTTTTATATTGCCCATGTGTTTGTGTTTTTTCCCTTCTAAAAATAAATCTTTCAGAGTGCCTTGGAGTTATGGGGGAGGCTGTTGCTATGTTGCACTGCACATTGATTTAAAGCTTTATGTATCGTACAAGTAAAGGACGGATTGCTAACATATTTAGTTGTTTCTTCCAAAAGGGAAATAAAAACATGTCAAAAAGCTTTGAAATGGAAAATACATTCATTGACAACATAGAGCACTGCTTACTACTTTCATTTAGGACTTAGATGGCTTCTTTTATATCATAGCATTTATAAAACACCTGTTTTTTTTATTATGTTATGTTAATCACCATCATTAGTTTTTGAAGTAGTGTTCCATGATTCATTGTTTGCGTATAACACCCAGTGCTCCATTCAGTATATGCCCTCTTTAATACCCATCACCAGGACACTTCTTGAAGAAGTGAATACTGAGCAGGCATAGAAAAGTCTGGATAAATGGATAAATGTATTCATATCAGGATCTGTACTTTTCTCTGGCCTAGAGAATGATCTAGGATCTCTGATCCTCCTAAGATCATGGAGAAAAATGTTTGTGAATCTGAAATAAACACCTCAAAAGTTCTCTTATCCCTGAGCATTTTTCATATTTGTAGGTTACTGCTATATTATTCAGATTTCCTGAGTACTTGTTTATTTTTAAATTTACTGTATCAATCTAATTCTTAGAATATATTAAATCCCTCACAGTTAGTATACTTTTATCAAGTTCTTCCATTTCTGGTAATTTTCACTGCCATACTGTTTGTGCATATAGATTTATTATATATCTGGTTCCTAGTTTTTGCTTTTTACTGTTCTGTAATGTCTCTCCTTTTCTTAGGGAGTGTCCATAACCTTTCATTCCTCCCGGACTAATAATCTTTTTGTTTTCCTTCCATCCAATGTCTCATTTTTAAACTTTCATTATCAATTTACAGGTATATTTCTGTAAATACTATATAGCTAGGTTTTTCTATTATTATATCAAATCTATCTCTGTCTTTTGATGAGAGTGTGGGATATATTGACATTTAGTGTAACAAGGGATATACTCGGTTTTAGTCTATTAATCCTATTGCTTATTATTTCCTTTTCTCTGTTATGACCTCTTTTTTTCCTTATTTTTCTGGTTTGCTCAAATTCCGCCTTGTTAACTTGGGAAATCTGATGGACTTTTCTATCCCATTAATAGCCACCTTGCATTTTCAGGCACTAATAGTCTATTTTTGCATTTTATTTCCAGATGCTCTGTTCTCTCAATGCTTTCCCCACTGTCATTTCCCCAAATACTCTTCTACTCTTAGATCTTGGGTATGTCACATTTCTCCACATCTCTCTCAAGAGTTGACACCAACTGTTGAATTTGGCCAAAATAACTTAGAACTTCTAATTTCAGGCATTTATGTTATCACTGGCAGTATGCATCTTCCATATCAGTGTGTAGGACACATTTCTAGGAAATCTAACCTTTTTCATTGAAAGGCAGTTTCACATTGTAGTTATGAGCTTGGGCACGTGAGTCAGAATGCCTGGGCTTGTGTCTCAGCTCCCCTGCCTACCAACCATGTAAACTTGGGCAAGTTAAATAACTTGCTTGTGCCTCAGTGTAGAGAATAATACCATTGTGGTCGGTTAAAATGTCCACACATTCTTTAACCCTCCCCTCAAAGAAGTGGAGCCTAATTCTGCCCCCCCCAACGTGTGCTGAATTTCATCTCTTGCTTCTAGTGACTAGAATAAAGTGGAAGTGACAGTGTGTGACATCAGAGATGAGATCATAAAAGACACTGTGGCTTCAGAATCTCTCTCTCACACACAGTGTTCTCTCAAGGGGAAGTCAGCTGCCAAGCTACAAGGACAGGCAGCCCAATGGAGAGGCCCATGGGGTGAGGAGCTGAAGCCTCCAGTCAACAGTCATGTGAGTAAAGTCTTCTAGGAAGTAGACCCTTCAGCTACAGTCAAACCTTCAGATGCCTACAGCCCTGGCTCACATTCTGACTCCATCCTCAAGAAAGCTCTTGAGCCAGAACACTATTCCACATTCTTGACCTGCAGAAAGTATGAAATCATGACTGTTTGTTGTGTTAAACTGCTAAATTTGGGGATAGTTTGTTAAATAGCAAAAGGTAACTAATGCATCCACATTCCAGAATTGTGATGAGGAATGAGTAAGATAGAGCATGTAAAGAACTTTGCTATTATTTTTATTATTTAACCCAGCAAGTTATGTTAAAAGATTCTTTCCTAATCACTTTCTCCTTTTCATCTCCCTATCTTGACATTTCTGTCTGGGTCATTTATTTTCAGTTAGAGTTGTGCGTCTAGAATTTTCCACAAGCTGAGTACATAAATGCTAGATTTTTCTGAATCGTTGCATATCTTTGCAAATATTTTTATTTTACCTTGATGGGTAAATGGCATTTTGGTTGTATATTGAATTTTCGGGGTAAGCCCTTTTCCCTCAGCACTCTGTAATGTTATCCTCCTACCTTCTAGCTGCTTCCGTTTTCCTCTACTGGATAATTATTCTACTCCTGTCTAGTGGATGATGCTTGTCACCAGATAGTTTTTCCTTTTTGCTTTGTATATCCGCTGTTATTTTTTCCTTCAAGTTTTTTTATGTTCCCCTTTGTTATTTAAATTTTGGAATATAACCAGGATGTGTTTAGGCTGATATCTTTTCTTATGAATTCTGCATAGAAGTCAGGGGCCTCTTTCAATATGTGAACTTGAGTCTTCAGCTCAGAATAAGTATTATTTTATTGATTGTTTAATTATTGCCTTTAGTTTCTCTGGACCCAGAAAGCCCCAGAACTGGTAAGGCAGTGCTTCTAAAACTTTAAAATGCATAAGAGTTACCTGGGGATCTTTTAAAATGCAGATTCTGATTTAGAGTATGTGGAAGGCAAGTACCTGTCAACTAAGGGAGTCTGACACTCTGTGGCAAGAGGTAAGTCAGTAATAAAATATATGTGCATAAAGTTATTTATGATATACGCTGGAGACATCAGGCTCTTTTCTCTCTCAAGATCATCCTCTGGCCTAGATGACTTGTGGCTAGGATAAGTGGGACTGCTACAAAATGATTGATTTGTTCCTATCCCATTCCCAACCATGACACAGGAGGTATAAACAGGAGATAAGGGAGAGAGAAATATTCTGGAGGAGGTAGAGTTTAGGGAAGTTAGTTTGGTGCCTGAACATGTCCTAAATCCAAGTGGATCAGGCAGAGTAGACAGAAGCCTAAACATAAAACTTTTGAAGTGTGTGTGTATGCCAGACCCTAGAGATGGTACCTCCGTCTCATCTGGAGATTACTGAAGGCAAGAGGTTTCATGAAGGATCTGAACCAACAGGACAGGCTGGGATCTCAAAGTAAGCAGTCATCCACCCTCTCTTCACTCTCCTAAGCTCTTGGACGGCAGTGAATTTGACCCCACAAGTTTCTGCCTTTCCAAATGAGAGCTCTCTGAGATTAGTTGAGGGGCAGGAGCTGTGGGCTACCCTGAGGGTGGCACAATGGAACATTGGGACACACCCCCTAATGGGAGTGTCCAAAATAAGGCTAAATGGAGGTCCAGAAAATCATCTCCACCAGCTCTGTTGAAATCAGCGTGTCGGTAATAATTTAAAAATCAGACACCCCTGGGGTGGCAGGGTGCCTCAGTCAGTTAAGCACCTGACTCTTGATATCAGCTCTGGTTTTGATCTCAGATCTGGTTTTGATCTCAGAGTCCTGAATTCAAGTGCCACATTGGGCTCCATTCCAGGCATGGAACCTACGTAAAAGAAAAAAGTCAGACACCCATCTGCTCAGCACCTGGGCAGGACCAGCTGATGACCCCAGCAGTAGAAGGAAGCATAGTCCAGCTGTGTCCATGAAGGTCACCATCACTCACCCAGGCAGATTCTCTTTTCTCCCTTTCCTCTCCCTTCCTCCCTTCTCCCTCCCACCAGTACACAGCAGTGATGGACAACGTGCTAATTATGATAATACTTGGATTTCAGTCACTAATTACTTGTGACTGTTATAACAGGATTAGACAGAAAATCCTAGATTAGGTTAGATTATTAAATGGGAAAACATTTAATTTTCTCATCACCAAGTGAGAATGAGGGCTTTGCAAAGAATGATATGATTGGTTAAGGACAGGTTGGCCCTGTGTAAATGGTTTGACTAGGACAAGCTGGTTTACACCTTGCATTCAGGCTTCATTGTTAGGAGGTGCTGCAACCATTAGACCATGAGGGAACGAGCCTCAGGATAATAGCCAACCAGCTAAGACTAGTAGAGCGAATTCCAAGAACTTGGAGGCTTGAACTTGAATTAACTTGGACCAGCTCTCTCTCTGACTTCATACTAAATGAGATAATAATTGCCTATATTTTTAAGCCATCTTGAGATGAGCATCTTCTTACAGACAAAAAAACATCATGACACAGCATCCTTTTCGTACCCAATGAAATGCTCATCGATATTTGATACATTCATTAAATAAATCTTTTGATGTCTATCTCTTCTATGTAATATACATATGATCTGAATATCTATCCAGAAATTATAGCTGGTCTGAAATATATAATTACTATAGGGCCTTTATTAATTGATAGTTATTCCTTCTCAAAATTCTTTTACTATTCCATATATGGGCAGAGTACATCTGCATTGTTATGTTTATTATACAAAACAAAGCAGTGAAATCAGGAAGTTACTCTTCATTGTACATATATAACAATTATGGAAAAAGCCAAAACCTTTCTCTTTTATTAACGCTTCTCTAGGAAAGCAGTTGAGATAAACTAGTATAATTCTAAAATAATTTGTGTACCAGATAGACCAGAGTATAGGGATGTACCTATAAAAAATATAGGCACAGTTTTTCTAGAGATTAGATCTTCATGAAAAAAACAAACTTAAATGATTGACTAACTCAAGCTGATTAGATATTTTTATTAAATACATCCTTAACCAGTGCTTCTTTTCATGGCTGCAATAATTAAAATATAATACATATTCAAATAAGTAATTGAATTTGTTAAAAGAACATGCTCAGTTCAGTGAAGACTTTTGAATAAATAGAATTCAAGTACCATGTTTTCATACTTCATAACACTTGCTTCATCTTAGTTTAATGACTGCCATGTCTTGTACTATAAGATTTTATTTTGAATTCATTTCATGCTATTCATAAGTTCAGATGTATATGAGTACATGGGTCACCTAAGTATAATCGTGGACTGAGGGTTTGTTAACTACACTTGAGATAAGAAGTACTCTAGAGAGAGTCTGATTAGTTTTGCATACTTTCAGTCCTATTGCCCACTACCTTGCCGGGCTTTGCCGGTAAGATCCATGATATTTTCACCTCATACAACCAAGCAGTGAAATGATGGTTGCATTGAGAATTTTGTTTGCTTTTCTGTACTAAGTTCTTAGAAATTTAAAATAACTCCTCTTCAAAACAGTGAAGGAAGACTTTTTAAAATACTTTGGAAAGGAAACTGTTAATGGTGGCTGCTATTCTCAATATGTTAATGATTTAAAGTGTCTTTCTGACATTTTAGGAAGACCATTTAGGAAAAAAGTATAAATAATAAACTCCTATTGTGTTAAATGGTTAACATTTCTTTTTCTCTTCAATTCATTTTGAAATTATCTTTATGTATCTGGTGATACAGAAAGAAGAATCCAACAGAGTAATATAATGGAACAATATGAATTTGTGTTCCAGTTCCTATTAGTTGCACCCTTGTTCACATCTAGAAAAGATCCAACCATGACACAAAGCCATTACAGTGGATAAGGGTGAAGGCAGACAGTAAGACAATCGAGATCTTGGTCTTCACGGCTCTATCATTTAACTTTCATTGACATCACAGAAATTCATTCATCATTCATTTTTTCCAGGAAATTTTGAATAGATGAAAAATTTAAACATCATGTTCTGTGCAAAAGGATATTTATCCATTGATTCACTCATTTTACAAATGATTATTAAGTACTTATGTGTCAGGCACTGTTCTAGGCACTGAGGTTACAGCAGTGAACAAAAGAAATAACTTCTCTATTCTCACAGAGTTCATAAACTAGTAAGGGGAAGAGATACATGCAACAAAACACATATGATAAGTCAGGAAATGATAGGTGCTCTGAAGAAAAGTAAACCATGGTAGAGGTTACGTAGAGTGCTGGGTGGACATATTCATGTATATGGGTTGCCAGAAGTCAAACCATAAAACTTTTAGCAGAAATATAGGAATGAATTTCCATGACCTTGGATTAGGCAATGGTTTCTTACATGTGACACCTAAGTACACCTAAAGTACAAGCACCCAAAGAAAAAATAAATTTGTTTTAATAAAATAAAAATTTGTGCATTTTAGAACACTATCAAGAAAGTGAAATGGCATCTCTGTCTGGGTCCTGAGATCAAGCCTCAAGTCAGGGTCAGCAGGGAGTCTGCTTTGGATTCTCTCCCTCTCCCCCTCTACCGCTCGCGCGTGCACACTCTCTAACTCTAAAATAAATGAATATTAAAAAAAAAAAGAGCATAACAAAAACTAGAATTGGGGTCCAATCAATAGGCACAATGGATGTGCTACTTGTGGTTACCCAGGCAACAGGAGCCTTCTCCTCTTGTTAATGACTCTGATGACGTATAATGAGGAAACACACATGCAAATAAGTCATGAATAATTAGAGGTGGAGTCACACCAAGTCCAGGGAATTTCCTTTGGGAAAGGCAGAAATTGGGGTGGGATTGATATGAGAGGTTGTGAGGAGATGGATTTGACTTCCAGGTGAAAGCAGGAAGTTGAGGCCCCTCCAGGGTGTCTGGGACTGGGGAATTAACCAGGTGGCTACCTCACGTTGTCCCCATTCCACGCTGTGCAAGTTCACCTGGGAACGCAGAATCCAGACACCGTGGGTTTGGCTGGCTCTCCGCTCAGAAAGGAGAAGTATTGATTTTTGATGTGGGAAGAAGAAGCACAATTTACACAATTCACCCTGCTCTTCTTGAAATATGTAAACGCCCATTTTTTGTTTTGTTTGCTTTCTGTTGTCCTGCTTTCCCTAGTTACTGAAAAACTTCAAGTTTCGTGTTTAACATTTCAACCTTTTTTTTACTATTGTGAAAGGATCATCTTCACAAATTATCTTTGCTACTTGAAGCTACTTCCAAATACTTTTCACATATTAGGGAGGAAATTTAAATAAAATATTTGCCTTGTTAAACCATTTCTTTACTAGTGACTAAAGCAAAAATGAAAATGCCTAATTTTTTAGTTCACTGGTTCTCAAATTTGCCTGTACACAAGAATCACATGGGGATCTTGTTACAGATTTTGCTGGTCTAGGTGAGGCCTAAGATTCTGAGTTTATTATTATTTTTTAAAGATTTTATTTATTTGACAGAGAGCACAAGCAGGGGGAGCAGCAGAGGGAGAGGGAGAAACAGACTCCTCTGCTGAGCAGGGCGCCTGATGCAGGGCTTGATCCCAGGACCCTGGGATCATGACCTGAGCCTAAGGCAGGCACTCAACCAACTGAGCCACCGAGGTGCCCCAAGATTCTGGATTTCTAACTAGTTCCCAGGTAATGCCATTGCTGCTGGCCCAAGGATCTCATTTTAAGTAGCAAGATTTTATTTGTTATATAAATGATAATTTGGTAGTTAAATATTGACCAAATGCAATATATTAGTATAACATTTTGTTTCTTTTTCCTTTGCAGAAACAGGTTTTGTCAGATTTACATTTCTTTCATAAATTCCACCAAGTAATGCATAGTTACAAAAAAAATTGACTAATTATTGAAATAGATGGGGTAAAAGTAAAAAGTTTTCATTCTCCACTCTTCTCCTCCCTTAGTCTCTCTGCTCTGTGGATAATAAATACTTTGGTATAATAAACATTTTGTATATATAAATAAAAATAAATGGGAATAGTATAATGAATGCCTTGGTATTTATTGAGAACTTTTATAATGCCACCATCATGCTGCATAATAAACTCACCCCAAAATTCAGAGATTTACAACTGTAAGCATCTGTCTGCATGCTTGAGTTCTCAGGTTGACTGCTCTTGTCTCATCTAGAATAGGCTTGTCTGGGCAGCTTTACTTCAACTGTTGTGTTTCACGATGGAAGCTCCCAACTGGGGTTGGGAGCCAGTTGGCTCCCAGGCTGAAGGAGGAGTTGGCAGTTACTGAGGGCATGTTCTTCTCATGGAAGATCACAGTGGCCAAGAAGACAAGCCCAACATTCAGGTTTATGTCATGTCTGCTATGTGGCCAAGCCCAGGTGAGAAGGAGCGGCTGTCTCAGCTCACTCGAAGGCTGTGGCAGAGGTGAGTAAAGAAAATGAGGAATCAGGGTGAATTTTTAATCTATGAAGCCACTGAAAGTTTTTCCTTTGTAGCCTCTCTTTTGTGCTCCGTGCAGTCTTCCATCCACAGTGAAATCCACTGAATCCTCGGCCAGTTGCATACATTGTCATCGAGCTTTTCCAACAGAAAGCATCGGGTGGATTAAAAAAAAAGGTGAAACCCCTTCTGATCCACGTTGGTGGTGGTTCAGAGCAATGACTAGTACAAGAGAATCACCCCTGTCCCAAACCAAGTTTCCATGCGTTCACATAGGAACAGAGCCAAGCAGTTGGTATTTAACAGGGGTGAGGTCCTTTGTTTTTAGGCCAAAGCAATAAACATGTTGGTTTTTTTCCCAATTTGTTCTTCAGTAATGGCAAAGGAGATTTTTCTTAAAGAGATTCAATGCCATTGTGAAGTTCTTGTCTGCAAAGTTGAATAAATAATCTCCGTTTCAAAGCTAATTTTAATTCCTTCGGACCCTGTACTAATGAACTATTCTTTCTTTCTTTCTTTTTTTTTTTTTTTAAAGATTTTATTTATTTGACAGAGAGAGACACAGCGAGAGAGGAAACACAAGCAGGGGGAGTGGGAGAGGGAGAAGCAGGCTTCCCGCGGAGCAGGGAGCCCGATGCGGGGCTCGATCCCAGGACCCTGGGATCATGACCTGAGCCGAAGGCAGACGCTCAACGACTGAGCCACCCAGGCGCCCCTGAACTATTCTTTCCATCCAGATGCCACCAGGGGGTTGTTGCTGTTGTTTTTCTCCATGTTTGGACATTTTGCCCTTTGCAACATCATCTCAGAGTGTGTAGTAGAAGCTACCGATGTCCCAGTCTAGATCCTTCTACCATCTTCTGGATTCCTTGCCGCTGTAGTATACACCCCCCACTTTCCCCTCAACCATCCACATTACTCTGTCTGGAGGCTGCCTGTGTGCAGGGCAGCTGGGAACTACAGTGGGCTCGTGAGGAATTGGAGCCCATGCATAGACACCCCAGCTTCCCTGTCCTCGGTGTGGCAAACTCCCAGAAAACTTGGATGCCAATAACCTGCTCATGCACACACCTTTACTGGCTGCCTTCCTCCCTGCCCTCCTTCCCCACTTACAGCACTTCCTGGGGTCACTCGTACCCCAGGAATTGACTACTTGTACCCACATTCTTTCCTCAGTGTCAGCTTTTGGAGCAACCCAAACTAGGACAGGTTATGAGCAGAAAAAGCCAAAGCTTTCCCTAACCTCACAGCACCAAAAGCAATCAAGTAAATTAAGGAGCAGGTAAAAAATGGCTGGCAGATGGCATGGCTGTATCAGAGTTGGCAAGTTGAAATAAGTAGCAACCAAATATCAAAAACGTAAATAGGGAGAAAGAAAACTCCCTCCTAGTTGTTGGTCTGTGTTTGAAGCGTAGAAAAGGTGGAGTTTGGTTCTAGGCAAGGGCAATGTCCCCGATGCCCTGGCTTCTTCCACTCCCCAACTAGGTTCTCTCTCTGGCTACTCCTTGGTCTTCATGCTCCTTTCTCTGACTTTTGTTCAGAAGGGATGGGTATGATCCTCTGCTCATGATTGCTGGGGCAGACAGATTTTCATTAGACTCATGTGCTTCTAAGACCTGGTGGCAGCCCCCTCTTGTGCCCTCGATCACATCCTCTTTGCCCACCTTTTTTACAGCAACCAGCTTGGTGAAGGGGTCACCAGCCTGCACCCTACATCAGTGGCAGCACCTATCTCTTGCTTTCTGCTCAGCAGCTTCTCCTTTGCCATGTCTTAAGATACCTTCTGGACACCATTCAGCTATTCTGAAGCAGGTGCAATCCTGGAAGTGCAAGGTCATGAACAGTGGCCCCCCCCCCCGCCCCCATAACTTGACCAAGGGAAAAAGAAAGGCGATGGATAGTTTCTCCTTCTCCTTCTGGTGGACAACTTTGAGGTGTATTCTCCGCACATTCTCAGAGCGCCCCTTGGAGGATGGAGCCCCAATTGCCCATGGTACTATTGAGCCTGATAACACACTTTCCTTTTATTACTCTTTCCAGTCTCCCAGTCCAGTTCCTTGGGATGGATCTTCCCAAAGTAAACTTCCTGGATACACACCCTTGCGTCCATCTCAGCTTTCTGGAGAATCCAGTGCTGGTTAGGTCCACAGTCCAGGATGCGAAGCTTCCCCTTTTTCTCCTTTCCCAGTGGCTCCTTAGACGCCTTACCAGCCCAGCTGTTCTTTTGGCACTATCATAGTCTCTTCTTCACTTCCAAGTAACAAAGGTAGGAACTAGAATTCTAAAATCTAGAATTCTGCTGCTGACTAACTACTCTTAAGGAATTAACCGTTAGTAAGACACAAACAAATGTTTAGGACTCTAACTTCCGCTCCTTCCTATTGAATTTTTGAGGACTCTGATAAGCTCATTCCTCAGCTGATGGTCCTCCTTCATTCATTTTCACCTTTCCTTGCAATATACAGCATTTCTCCCTGTAGCTGTAGATTTCTTGGGGCTTTATTTTTTTTTTTTAATTTTATTATGTTATGGTAGTCACCATAAAATACATCATTGGTTTTTGATGTGGTGATCCATGATCCATTGTTTTCGTATAACACCCAGTGCTCCATGCAGTACGTGCCCTCCTTAATACCCATCACCTTGCTAACCAATCCCCCCTCCCCCCTCCCCTCTAAAACCCTGTTTGTTTCTCAGAGTCCATAGTCTCTCATGGTTCATCTCTCCCTCCAATTCCCCGCACCCCATTTTTCCCTTCCTTCTCCTAATGTCCTCCATGCTATTCCTTATGCTCCACAAATAAGTGAAACCATATGATAATTGACTTTCTCTGCTTGACTTATTTCACTTAGCATAATCTCCTCCAGTCCCATCCATGTTGATGTAAAAGTTGGGTATTCATCCTTTCTGATGGCTGAGTAATATTCCATTGTATATATGGACCACATCTTCTTTAGCCATTCATCTTTTGAAGGACATCTCGGCTCTTTCCACAGTTTGGCTATTGCGGACATTGCTGCTATGAACATTGGGGTGCATATGGCCCTTCTTTTCACTACATCTGTGTCTTTGGGGTAAATACCCAGTAGTGCAATTGCTGGATCATAGGGTAGCTCTATTTTTAAATTTTTGAGGAACCTCCACACTGTTTTCCAAAGTGGCTGTACCAACTTGCATTCCCACCAACAGTGTAAGAGGGTTCCCCTTTCTCCACAACCTCTCCAACATTTGTTGTTTCTCTCCCTGTCCATTTTTGCCATTCTAACTGGTGTAAGGTGGTATCTCAGTGTGGTTTTAATTTGGATTTCCCTGATGGCTAATGATGATGAACCTTTTTTCATGTGTCTGTTAGCCATTTGTATGTCTTCTTCAGAGAAGTGTCTGTTCATCTCTTCTGCCCACTTTTTGACTTGATTATTTGTTTTTTGGGTGTTGAGTTTGAGAAGTTCTTTATAGATCTTGGATACCAGCCCTTTATCTGTAGTGTCATTTGCAAATATCTTCTCCCATTCTGTGGGTTGCCTCTTTGATTTGTTGACTTTCCTTTGCTGTGCAGAAGCTTTTTATCTTGATGAAGTCCCAAAAGTTCATTTTTGCTTTTGTTTCACTAGCTTTTGGAGATGTATCTTGAAAGAAGTTGCTGTGGGCGATGTCAAAGAGGTTAGTGCCTATGTTCTCCTCTAGGATTTTGATGGATTCCTGTCTCACATTGAGGTCTTTCATCCACTTTGAGTTTATCTTTGTGAATGATGTTAGAGAATGGTCGAGTTCTATTCTTCTGCATGTGGCTGTCCAATTTTCCCAGCACCATTTATTGAAGAGACTGTCTTTTTTCCATTGAAAAAAGACATTCCACTGTCATTTTTTCCATTTTTTCCTGTTTTGTCAAAGATTATTTGACCATATTGAGTTGAGGGTCCATATCTGGGTTCTCTATTCTGTTCCATTGGTCTGTATGTCTGTTTTTGTGCCAGTACCATGCTGTCTTGGTGATCACAGCTTTGTAATATAGCATGAAATCAGGCAATGTGATGCCCCCAGCTTTGTTTTTCTTTTTTAACATTTCCTTGGTGATTCAGGGTCTTTTCTGATTACATACAAATTTTAGGATTATTTGTTCCAGCACTTTGAAAAATGTCATTGGAATTTTGATTGAGATGGCATTGAAGGTATAGATTGCTCTGGGTAGCATAGACATTTTAACAATGTTTATTCTTCCGATCCATGAGCATGGAATATTTTTCCATCTTTTTGTGTCTTCTTCAATTTCTTTCATGAGTGTTTTGTAGTTCCTAGAGTATAGATCCTTTACCTCTTTGGTTAGGTTTATTCCGAGGTATCTTATGGTTTTTGGTGCTATTGTAAATGGAATCGTTTCTCTAATTTCTCTTTCTACAGTTGTGTTGTTAGTGTATAAGAAAGCAACTGATTTCTGTGCATTGATTTTGTATCCTGCCACATTACTGAATTGCTGGATGAGTTCTAGTAATTTGAGGGTGGAGTCTTTTGGGTTTTCCACATAAAGTATCATGTCGTCTGCGAAAAGAGAGAGTTTGACTTCTTCTTTGCCAATTTGAATACCTTTTATTTCTTTTTGTTGTCTGATTGCTGTTACTAGGACTTCTAGTCCTGTGTTGAACAATAGTGGCGAGAGTGGGCATCCTTGATGTGTTCCTGATCTTAATGGAAAGGCTCTCAGCTTTTCTTCTTGGGGCTTTATTGATTCAGAAACGTGTTTATTAATATTCACAGCACTTGGATTGGCACTGTCGACCATACAGAGCAGCTGAGAGGCAATTGCTAAAGTTTAAGGATAATCTAAGGATGAGATAGGAAAAACAACAAGTAACCACACCACATAAAACAAAGAATGTGATGTGTGACAAGTACAGTATTGACAGGGTGTCATGGTGGAGAGAGAAATCCCATCTGGGCAAAGTAGAAGGAAGCACGGATTTGATGCTGATCTTCAGTCAGGTAGTGAAGGGTGCCCCAACTGGCCCAGACTGAGACCAGCAAAAGCAATGGTCAGTTTGGCCATGATGGCAAATATGCTCACGTTTGGTTGGCTTAGGCATTTGGAAGAAACATTTTTCAATTTCACTCGAACATTTTGGCGGCTCTAGATATTTCAAACTCCAAAGGCATTTCGACAAGTTTCAGTACTATGTTGTTGACTAGCATGTTTATCCTCTCCAAGGCTGGTTTTTAGAGTTCTAAAATCTATCTTTTCTGCATCTGTACTGTCATAAGCCCTGCATTTTTGAAGTATTAAAACTCTTCATGCCTCTTGGGTATTTCTGCTTGTTTATGAGAATTTCTTTGTATTCATGTGTAGATGGCAGTTTGAATGACCTAGAAAGAACAAAACATTAAAAATAATGATTACATAATTCATGTGATCCCTAATTAACTATGTTTTATTTTCTAAGAGCTACAGATGTTGTATTATTCATAAGTCTGTTCACATATTATTTATGTCACACAAATAGGATGTTTGTTAGTTTAAAACAAGCAAATTCTGTGTGTTTCTTTAAGCTAAAAAAGCAGGTATCAAAGTATATTAACTATAATTTTTTGTGTCTACAAAACAAGGAGCTAAACTAGTTGAAGTCTAAAGCCTTCTGGACTCAGAGTGTGGTCTTTAGACCACTAACTGCAGCATCATCTATGGGATCCTGCCCCCCACCAACTACTGGCTCAAAATCTGCATTTGGACAAGATGTCCAGAGATTTATGAGCACTTTAAAATTTGAAAAGCCCTGATCTGTTTTCTAGAGCAAGTTTTAAGAGCCAACTTTGGTCTTAATTGCAACTACATCTGACACATGGGACACTCTCAAGACACCTGACGACCACGGTGCTTGGGTTTTAGAATGTATCAATATATTTTGAAATGTTAATTTCTTTTTTTTTTAAAGATTTTATTTATTTATTTGACAGAGAGAGACACAGCAAGAGAGGGAACACAAGCAGGGGGAGTGGGAGAAGGAGAAGCAGGCTTCCCATTGAGCAGGGAGTCCAATGCAGGGCTTGATCCCAGGATCCTGGGATCATGACCTGAGCCGAAGGCAGACGCTTAACGACTGAGCCACCCAGGCGCTCCAAAATGCTAATTTCTAGTAAAAATATTTTTGCTCCTCTTTTTAAAAAAAGCTTTATTTAGTTTAGAGCGAGAAAGTGTAAGTGGGAGAGGGGCAGAGGGAAAGGGAGAGAGAGGGAGAAGCAGACTCCCTGCTGAGCACAGAGCCTGATGTGGGGCTGGATCCCACCACCCTGAGATGATGTCCTGAGCTGAAACCAAGGGTCAGATGCTTAACGGACTGAGCCACCCAGGCGCCCCTATTTTTGTTCCTTCTAAAACAAGCAGGTTTATAGGTTTAAAGGATCTTTAATTACTATGGTCCATTTTCCATGCCTCTAATCATTTGTATACTGATTCACAGGGAAAAGTTTTAGCTTTTAGAAACTTAGAACTATTTTAGGGGCACTCAGGTGCCTCAGTTGTTAAGCGTCAGCCTTCGGTTCAGGTCATGATCCCAGCGTCTTGGGATGGAGCCCCGCATGGGGCTCCCTGCTCAGCGGGAAGCCTGCTTCTCCCTCCAGCTCCCCTCTGCTTGTGTTCCCCCACTCGCCGTCTCTCTCTGTCAAATAAATAAATAAAACAATAATAAATTATTTTAAAAATAAATAAAAATCTTTAAAAAATAAAATAAATAAATAAAAATCTTTTTTAAAAAAAGAAAAGAAACTTAGAACTAATTTAATGGTCACATATTTGGTATATCTCTTGAAGAGTAAAAGAACATTTTCAAATGATAAATGTCCAATAGTATATTTAATGATGCTCAACCATATTTAGAATTTTTAAACTGTTTTTTTAAAGATAGAATTTTTTCCTACCCATCAGATTAAGTAATGAATGACATCATTACTCCAGGATTTGGGAAGGGAAACCAACCTGATGTACAGCTGGTAAGGATGTGAATTGACATGAACTTTTTGAAGGACACATCTACCAACTTTTCAGTGGGCCTACATTCGGACCAAAAAGTTCCACTTTACAGATTTACTCTACAGATATATTCCCATATGTTTGCAAAGAAATACATACAAGAATGTGCAATGAACCATTTATATAAACATGAAAGCTGGAATTACCTAAATGTCTATTTTCACTAAGAAATGATTTAATAAATTGTAGCATGTTAATACAGTGAAATATTACATAGCTATTAAAGAGGAAGAGATAAGCTAGTGTCTAAGATATGTATATTAGATTCAGATGCATATGGAGATTACAGACACAGATTAGATGAGCTATAGATATGGGTCTATGCATAGAAAATGCTCATAAGAATAAACACCAAGCTGTTCACAGTGGCTGCCTCTGGGAAGTGGTATGCGGGAGGATGGAGGATTTTTTATTTTGCAGTTTATCTACTGTTTGATTTTTTAAAAAAATCAAAATAAACGTATAACTTAAAAATATTTTTCTTTTGAATGTCTTCCTCTTAGTCAAAAAAAAAATTATGCACAGCTAGATGGAGAAGATAGGCTTATAAATTTCAGAATCTGTGTGCAATCCAAAGAAATTAAAAATAGAAAAAAATTCAAGAGTTGCTCAAGAAATACATCTTAGCAATTCTCAGCTATAGGGTTTCCGAGAAATATCTGAATTCTGAATTAATATGTTTTCCATTACTAGATTAAGATATTTTGGAATATAAGCAACATTAAGCTCACAGGTAACTTTTTTTTCTGATACTCAGTTTTTATTATTTTATTTTATTTTGTTTCTTCACATTTGTATTTAAGTTCTAGTTAGTTAACATAGAGTGCAATATTAGTTTCAGGAGTAGAATTCAGTGATTCATCTCTTACAATACCCAGTGCTCATCACAACAAGTGCCCTCCTTAATATCCATCCCCCATCTAGCCCATCCCCCACCCACCTCCCTCCATCAACCCTCAGGTTGTTCTCAATAGTTAAGAGTCTCTTATGGTTTCTTTTTCTCTTTATCTCTCTCTCTCTGTGTCTCTTTTCCCCTTCCCATATGTTTTGTTTCTTAAATTCCACATATGAGTAAAATCATATGGTATTTGTTTTTCTCTGACTGACTCATTTTTCTTAGCATAATACACTCTAGCTCTATCCACATTGTTGCAAATAGCAAGAGTTCATTCCTTTTGATGGCTGAGCAATATTCCATTGCATATATGTATATACCACATCTTCTTTATCCATTCAAGGACATCTGGGCTCTTTCCATAGTTTGGCTATTGTTGATAATGCTGCTACAAACATTGGGTACACGTACCCCTTTGGGTATTTTTGTATCCTTTGGGTAAATACCTAGTAGTGTAATTGCTGGGTCATAGGGTAATTCTATTTTTAACTTTTTGAGGAACCTCTACAGTGTTCTCCAGGGTAGCTGTACTAGCTTGCATTCCCACCAACAGTGCAAGAGGGTTTCCCTTTCTCCTCATCCTCGCCAACACCTGTTGTTTCTTGTGTTGTTAATTTTAGCCATTCTGACAGGTGTGAGGTAGTATCTCATTGTGGTTTTGATTTGTATTTCCCTGATGATGAGTGATGTTGATTTTTCAAAATGCAAAGTAAAATGATGTCATTCTCTACTTACCAAGCTGGCAAAACAATTGCCAATATTAAAAAGGGTGCTAATATTCAGCAATCATAAGTAGGTATACACATAATGACTTGGGAAGATATATATTTTTAAATGAAACAACCAAGTTCAATCTGATACGTGTAGTCTGATATCATTTTGTAAGTACATAACATATTTCAGAATAAGCATAAGAGAAAATTGGGAAGAAAAAATATCAAGCTCTTGACAATGGCTATCTCAAGGGCAGGGGATTCGAGAACAACCTTTTGACTTTTTCCTTTCACAATTTTGTTTTTAATGTGAGAAGATGGTAGGCCTTTTCTTCCCCAAATATTTTCAAATTTGAAAGATTTTATTTTATTTATTTACTTGAGAGAGAGAGCAAACACGAGTGGGAGAAGGGGCAGAAGGGATAAGCAGAGTCCCCACTGAGCGGGGAGGCTGACGTAGGGCTCGATCCCAGGACCCTTAGATCATGACCTGAGCTGAAGTCAGATGCTTAACCAACAGAGCCACCCAGATATTTTCAAATTTTAAAAAGTGTAAAGAGAACCGGTGAAATTCATTTATTTAATGAATCTTTGCAGTTATAACTCCTCTAGAGTTTCAATCTCCCTTTGAGAATAAAATAACTCAAATAAAAAAAAATTCTCCTTGTAATTAGGCTTGTGAAAAGACCTAAAGGGTGAATTTGAAAGGGGATGTTTATATATGGCACCTTCCAAACTGGCAACAAAGAAGTGCATGGAATTCTATCCCATATTCTCATCTTAACGGCATTTAAAAGAGGAAAAATATTGAGAGAAGGGATATAATAGTGTGTTTTCATGACTCAAGGGGCATAAATTTTAAATTAAAAAATACTATCTTAAAGTGTTCTATGGCACTCCTTTGAAGGACACATTTGAGAGTTCTATGTATTAGCTTGTTTTTCTAAGAGCTTTGATTTTTAAGAAGGTATTGGGAACTGGGAGAAAAGAGGCATTGAGAATGTTGAGCCAGAATCATGATTCAAATAATTTTATTGAAAAGTCGGGTCTCTTAGAGATTGAAAGAGTTCTAGGATGTTTTCACCTTTTTTTTTTTTTTTTTTTGCTCAGTGGGGAGTCTGCTTCTCCCTCTGCCCCTCCCCCTGCTCATGTTCTCTCCCCCTCTCTTTCTCAAATAAATAAAAAATCGTTTTTAAAAATGATAATTATTCCAATATATAACTCAAGCCTTACTAAAACCTAATCAAGTAGCATTCTTAAAGTATTTAAGAATTGTCAGAATTCCGCATTTCACTTTACATGTGAATGGTTTTGTTTTTGTTTTTTGTTTTTTAATGTGAATGGTTTGTTGAACAAAAAAATGTTTGATGCATACGTTCTGGATATTTTCTTTTCATCTCCAGTTTTGATCTCTAGCAGTTTTACTAAATAACATCTCTATGAAACACTATGATTTCAAGTCATTGTTTGTTCTTGACAAGTTCAAAAGGAAAAATCACAGATTTCTTTTAGAAGAAGATTCATGTATCTGCCAAATTTAGACAAATATATCTGGAAAGACTCTTTATTCCAAAGGGTTATGCATTTCACAGCCAGGTTTATTTAACTGAGACTGCTTATAGTATGAATGAGAAAAATAATATAAACATAACTTTTATGGAATCAGGGAATAGTTTATATGTTTACAAATCTCAGATATGTAAATTAATCATTCAGAAAAAAAAAAACTCCTGAAAATGGACATGACTATAATAAAACCCATCAGTAGCTGTGTAAAGTTCATCTTGCTTAAGTTACACTAGTGTTTTATAAACACCAATATATGAATAAATATTAATTTTCTCCAATTCCTTTAGTCTGAAAAGTACAGGCACTTGCAAAGTTCGTAAGTTGCTATGCAAACATTTTTGATACTCCCAGAGTTAAGAAAATCTCACAACTTCAAAGTGGAAATGCTGAGATCAGGACATAAAATAACACATTTTAAGAGCCTCCAAAGGAATTGCTGCACGATAGGCTTCTTTCCATTTTTAAAACATGATGAAATAGTCTTCCTTTTATTTATTATTATTATTATTATTATTTTTAGTCTTCCTTTTAATGAAGAATGCTCAAGCCTCTAAGAAAGCCTGAGGTGGGGCGCCTGGGTGGCTCAGTTGGTTAAGAAAGCCTGAGGTGCATGAAGTAGAGGAGATGAATGCAAAAGGATTTTAATTCCAAGGAGTAACATATCGCTGGCTACTGTGTTTCAATTCTTCCATCCTTCACGCTCTTTTTGCCTTGTGACTTTACAACCACCATCAGAAGGTGGCTAGGTCTGTTTTCCCACCTCTTGAATCTGAGCTGGACTTTGGATGTGGTTTGGCTAACAGAATGTGTCAGAGGTGAGAGTGAGCCAGTTCCTAGTCTGGGTGTCAAGGGACCTCCTACTTCCTCTCTCTCTCTCTCTCTCTCTCTCTCTTTCTGTCTCGTACAGCCAAGCACCATGGGAAAAAGCGCCTGCCAGGCTGCTAGAGCATGAGCTCGCGTGTGCAGCAGAGCCCATTTGTCCAGCTGAGGCCATGCTAGACTTCTAGCCAGCGACCCCCAAATACGTGAGAGAGCCCACCTGTCTCACCCCCACCTGACCATAGGTGTGTAAGGGAGTCCTGTGAGCCCAGAAGACCCACCCCACTGGCTCATAAACCTTTGAGCAGTAAATACCTACTTATTATTCTTTAAGCACTGTTTTTGGGCTGCTCTAACTCTTGTTGAGAATGCAGTTTTTTAGAAGACCTAAATGTTTTTTGCTTTTGTTTTTATTTTTGGTTTTGGGCTTTTTTTTTCTGCACAAACTATTTTCAGGCTAGATTTGCTCAAACTCACGTTGGTTTTGTAGTTTTGAGGCAAATTCTTTGGCTTAAGCCTGTTTTCACAGAAACTCCTGTGTGATATCATTTTGTCCTATATCTTAGGCTACAAGAAGCCTCGTCATGCCACTGGCAAAGAAGTAGCTAAATAATTTCAAAAAGTGAAGAGTCCAGGGGGGCCTGGGTGGCTCAGTCAGTTAAGCATCTGCCTTCAGCTCAGGACATGATCCCAGGGTCCTGGGATAGAGCCCCAGCATTGGGCTCCGGGCTCAACAGGGAGCTTCTCCCTCTCCTTCTGCCTGTCTGCCTACTTGTGATCTCTCTCTGTCAAATAAATAAATAAATAAATAAAATCTTAAAAAAAAGTGAAGACTCCAAATCTCCCCTTCCAAAAACAAAAGTTTAGTAAAATGCATATTAGTTTGCAGATTTAAAGGCTAGTTCAGTTGAACTTACAGTAGAGAAAGCAGAAAAGATGTCAAGAAGACAGAATTAAGTCTGAATTATAACTTTTCTCTCAAAATGCCAACGTATACATTAAAATGAAAAAAAATACGACAGATCAGGCAACAGATACATGTTGTATAAAATACAGATAATATAAGGGAATACAGAAAGGGCAAACCTTTAAGGGATGAAAAAATCCAGACCAAGAAAACATTAATAAAATGTTGGGGGTGTGGTATTAATATTGGAGAAGTTCAAATTTAAGGAAGAGAAGCTTGAGAGAGACAAAACACAGAAAGACAAAACATCTAATCCACAGCAAAAATTACTAAGTAACAAGTTGCAAAAAATGTTAACCAACAAATATCATATCAAAAAAAATGAACCACAAATGGTAAGAAATGCTAGAAACAAAACAGACCATAGATATGTAAGAATTGGAAGTTCTAAACAAAATAATTAAGGCTAAAGTCATCAAAGTATATTAAATTCTATATCCTAATAACAAAGAATATACTTTATTTCAATCATATTTACAAAAAAATTTCCATGAATTAGGACAAAAAGTAGAAATAGCATAGACTACATTCTAGGTATACACACATACATACACAAAGCAAAACTAAAAAAAAATAATAACCAAATCAAAGAGAAAAACGGCAACTACCTAGAATCTTAAAATTTTTCTCCCGTAAAATGTCTGGGATCAAAGAAGTAATCGAAATTGCAATTGCAGAGTATTTACAAGGTTATTATAATTAAAACAATAAACATTGAAACTTAAAAGCAGAGAAAAATACATAGCCTCACATATCTATGTAACTAACAAGAAAGGGTAAAAGCAAAAGAATGAGCTATGGAAGGTCCAAAGGTAGAAAGAATAACGACATAAACTTAATAAAGAAAATAACAAATACAAGAAGAAACTTAATGAACTAGAAAACAGAAAAAAAGGTGGATAAAGAAAATGAAAAGCAAGTAACTAGGGGAAAAATAGTAATACAACAGGTAACATACCAACAAATCTAATTAACAAAGGAGAAAATACAATATTAATGTTTCAAATGGAGAATAAAAAACAGAGGGATTTAAAACTACCCAAAGGAAGTATCTTGCAAATACCATTAAACTTGAAAATTTCTGGTGACATTGGGGTTAGTCTTGAAAAGCAGAATTCACAAGATTGACCCCAGTCAGAGAATATAACATATTTACCCATTAGTTTTCCTGGAAGGAAGCATAAAAAATTAATAACAACATTTGGAGAAAGAAACCTGTAGGGGAAGGAGGGACTTGTACTTTTCATTTCATCTGCTTTCAAGTCATGCCTATATATTATTGTTTTTAATCTTCTGGGTTCTGTGGGTAGGGCGCATGGGTTGGAGATCAAGAAGTCAGGTGGGGTGTTTGGGGGTGGTGCAGGGCAGTAGAGATTGGAGGAAAAGGACCCAGAGACCAGATTCTGGGCAAGTTTCATCTGGAAGCAAGGAAAGAGCTGAAGGAGGAGGTGGCTAGCTAGGGGTCAGCAGCCAAGCCAAGACAGGGAGAAAGAGAGGCCATAACAGAGCCCCTGCATGAAAGCGGGCCCATCGCTGGGCAGGGACCACCTCAGAGCCTCCAAGTGAGGCTGTATCAGGCTTATCTTTGCAGCCTCATCTTTTGGTACCCCCTTGGCCATCTCTCAGAATCTCTCATAGTTGTAAAATGCACTATGTGTATTTGTTTTTCAATACTATATTTTGTACCAAATCTCTGAATGAGATCTATTTAACATAATTGAGTGTTAACATGATTGGATTTGGTGCTCCTGTTTGGGGACATGCATATTACACCAACAGGACTGTCGCTGATGCAAACCTTTTTGTTCCCTCCATGACAACAAGGGGAAATTAGTAAGGGCAGGTTCTTCATTCGTAAAAGAAGCAAGCTAGTTGAAATACAATGTTTTGTTTCTTCCATCTGAAAGTGCATTTTAAACAAGCGAAATAGATACCATATGGCCTGTCAGTCACTTGACACTGAAGAACAATACATGAATTGTATCTTATTTCCAGTTTCCCACAATGAGTGTTAATTCTTCCCTGCTTTTGCTCTTGCTGTTTCTCATGAGCAGGACATTTACTTGTTCATCTCCTCTCTTCTTTATTTGGTAAGCTCCAAAGCAGGTTTAAACTAAAAAACTGTTTTAAGTTTAAACTAAATACCTCCATTTTGGTGAAGGTTTTCCTGGTAACCGCAGGTAAAATAAACGACCACAGCCGTGAGTTCATATTGTTTTGCTCACATCTGTAAGCACAGCACTAATTTTATATTGTGACTGTAGTTCTATCTCCTCCTATTAAACCACAAGCTCTTCAAAGGTCCAGTGCAGGAACTGCAGCCCCTGAAATGTACAGATTTTTTTAAATGTTAAGATAAATGTATTAGAAAATTAAATACTTAAATATTTTTAAAGCAAACAAATGTATTCACATTATAAACTTTGGTCCACATGTTCAATTTTGTGTTGCAGTAATGGTACTTGGCTTTCCTAGGTCTACTCCAAATTTTAGTCAATTAAAATAGTTTTAATTTCCAGAGGAAATAATTGTTCTCTATTATGATTATTAATTAGATCTTCCAATTAGGTCTGATTGAAGAGAGCCATGGTTTTAAATATGCCTGTTCATTCCTCATTTTATCTAGCACGTGAATACATATGACTGTATTTGGATTCCAAATATGTAAAGAGAGAAAGAGAAGCATTTGGTGTTAGAAAAGAATGAATCATACCACCCCAAGGTGATCTGTTTGTCTGCCCAGATAACTAATGCAGCTTTCCTTGATATCCAAGAGGAATAAGAAATACCTTGCAAATATACTATATTTAAAATAATGTTTTATTTATTTTTTAAAAGATTATTTTTTGAGAGGTGCTTTTATTCATTTCTATTTTTTACAGTATACTAGATACTTTTTTTTTTTTTAAAGATTTTATTTATTTATTTGAGAGAGAGAGTACGAAAAGTGGGGAGGGGCAGAGGGAGAGGGAGAAGCAGGCTTCCCACTGAACAAGGAGCCGATGCAGGGCTAGATCCCAGAACCCGAGGATCATGACCTGAGCCAAAGTCGGATGCTTAACTGACTGAGCCACCCAGGTGCTCTGGAATAATTACTATTTTTAATAAAAAAGAGAAAAATCACTTGCTTCAATAAGTTATCTCATTTGTGGTCAATATCTGTTAGGTGATATTCCAAAGTGGAAATTTTGAAACAAGTATGGTATCCCATATTATTAAAACCAAATTTAAATAATTCGCAATTGGTTATTTTTATTATAATCTATTTCTGTCAGTGGTCTCTAAGAATAATTAATTACTACAAGAATGTTATTTAGCTATTTATCCATAAGAGAAAAATTTTGCTCTGCTCTTAATGACACCTTACTATGAAGTAAAGACAAACTGAGTAAATAAACACAGTGGAAGAGAACAGAATTCACAGAGATTGTAGTCTAGACAAACTATAAATAAGGATATGTATTTTCTGGTTAATATTTTGAACTATATTTACATATTTTATCTCATGTAATCAACACAGCAACCTATTTGTCAGTTTGGGCAAATTTTACTAAATAAACTATGGACTTGTGAGTTTCCATGACTTGCCCAAGTTCAGAGCCAGTCTATGATAGACCCAGGGTTGCTGCCCCAAAGTCCCTGTTCTACCAAGACAGCACTGACATATTGCCTTATCTATGTACACTCGTCGGGAAGCTGAGCCACCAGCAGTGATGTTGGAGGCTGAGGAAGGAGTTCAGAGGACACATGATGGAATAATTTCCAGCCTTGGGAAATTGCCACAGAAAGGGTGGACACGACTTCTATGCACTTCTTTCCAGCAAATAGCCCCAATTTCTTTTTAACTGAAATCATGAAAAATCTCAAAGAGTAAAGCATGTGGATTTCATCTCCTATATTTAACTTCACTCTGGCCATGTTAAATCTGTATTTTATTTCATAGTAAAGAAGGACCAATGAATAATATTGATAATGCTATTGATTATAGAAATTTTATCCTTTTATGTCTTGTGGGTATATTCAATTATTATTCAGCAAATACTCATCCCTCTCATGACCTCCATGGAAGAAGGAGTGTACTTCTTTGTCCTACTGATGTCATGTGACTTTCTTAGGCCAAAGGAATATGATTCAACGCAACAGTGTACCATACCCACCTACACCTTAGTGTCCACAAGGGTCCCTCTCCTTCTTGAGAAGATCATGCTTCAAGTAGCTGTTGGTCCAAAGAGGATGAGGGACTCGTGGACCAGACATGGACCCAACCTGCACATGGTGCCCAGCCCCGCCATGTACAACCTACGTCGACTGCATATTAGCCAACTCACAGTGGCATTATTGGTGATAAGTGGTTAGAAGGCTAAGACTACCAGATTACAATATTCACATTACTCTTCTTCAGGTGAGTAGGAGCTACAGCAAGTCTTCAAGCATAAAAACAAGTACCACATTATGTTTTACCAAGATTACTCTGGCAGCAATGTGTAGGACGAAGACTTCAAATGGGGTTTATTCCTAGAGCTCCTCCCAAAGAAGAGGAAAAAAAAAAAAAAAAAAAACATGATTTCAATTTGATGCCAAGACTTTTATTTTTAGTTTTTATTTAATTTTTTAACTTTAATTTTTTTAGAGAGGGAGGGCGAGTTGACAAGGGGAGAGGGAGAGAGAGAATCCTAAGCAGATTCCACACCCAATGCAGAGCCCGACGTGGGGCTCGATCCCACAACCTGAGATCATGACCTGAGCTGAAATCAAGAATTGGTCACTTAACTGACTGAGCCACCCAGGAGACCCTGATGCCAAGACTTTTAGCATGCATGAGGCAGTATGAGGAATGGCTACAACTATGTGAAGAACTCAGGGTTAGACATTTGCAGCATGATGGCTTAATACCCAAAGGAAATAATGAACCCAGAACCTCTGGAAATATGGTTGTCACCTAGTTTGAGTGTCTTGAGCAAGAACAATCACATAGTAAGTATTCTGTAATTGCTTGTTTCCTGTGGTCTCCACTTGGTCTTTATTGATAGAAGCCTGCAAATGAGGCCTTCAGGTTAATTGTTAAGTTAATCGAGTTAATGGTTGTATTTTCTCAAAAGTATCTGAATGGCCTTCCTAAGAATTAACTACATCTGAGCATCGAGTAAATTATTGACTTACCTTGTTCAAGACTGAAAGCAAATCTAATAAATGCTGTTGAAACATGTTATGAATTGTTTTCAATTTACCTAAGAACCTACAGTACTTATTTGTAGGATTTCCATGGTGGGGGCTACCAGTATTGAATTCTTCATCATGAGGAGCTAATCAATGGGGGAGACCCCATGTTTATTTATTTATTTATTTATTTATTTTAAAGATTTTATTTATTTATTTGACAGAGAGAGACACAGCGAGAGAGGGAACACAAGCAGGGGGAGTGGGAGAGGGAGAAGCAGGCTTCCCGCAGAGCAGGGAGCCCGATGTAGGGCTCGATCCCAGGATCCTGGGATCATGACCTGAGCCGAAGGCAGATGCTTAACGACTGAGCCACCCAGGCACCCCGACCCCATGTTTATTAATGCCAAGAACAAGCCAAATGATCACTGGCTAATAAAGATAATTCAGTGGGAGAGAGCTTAGATTAGTTGTTTCCTGGCCGGTCCATTCTGGCCATACCTCACAACCATTTGCGGATATTTAAAAAACAAAACCACACAAACCTACCCATATTGGGATTTTACCCCAGACCAGACAATGATTGATTATTCAAAGTTCTCTGGGTGATTTTACTATGCAGCCAGGGTTGAGACAAGTCATGTATGTTTTATGCAGTTTTTAAAAAGCCAAATAAGCTGGATAATTTACCTATACAAAATGTCCCATAAAGAACATCATTTCCTAAAGCCTAGTTTTTAGAGCCAGACTAAAAAAACAAAAACAAAAATAAAAAACCTACTTTAATTTGTACATTATTCTATGTATTAATTCAGAAACTTAATATAATTTTGCCAATATTACTATTCACTTACTCATTTTCTTTATTATTGTTTTCAATTGTGGTAAAATTCACAAAACATAAAATTTACCAACCTAACCATTTTTAAGTGTGCGGTTCAGTGTCATTAAAGACTTTCCCATTGTCGCACAACCATAACCACCATCCATCTCTAGAACTCTTTTAATCTTGTGAAGCTGGAACTCTATACTCTTCATTTCACCCTCCCTCCAGTCTCTGGCAATCACTATTCTACTTTCTGTCTCTATGAGTGTGACAATTCTAGGTACTTCCTGTAAGTGGAATCATACTGTATTCGTCCTTTTGTAACAGGCTTATTTCATATAATATCCTTAAGGTCCATCTATGTTGTAGCACCTGTAAGAATTTCCTTTTTTTAATAAGGCTGAATAATATTCCATTGTATATACATACTATATTTTGTTTATCTATTCATCTGTCAATGGACAATCCTACCCTTTAGCCATTGTGAGTAATGCTTCTATGACCATGGATGTGTGAATATCTCTCCAAGACCCTGCTTTCAATTTTGGGAGGTATAATACCCAGAGGTTGAATTGTTGGATCATATGGTAATTCTTTTTTTTTACTTTTTTGAGGAACTACCATGCTGTTTTCTATAGTGGCTGCACCATTTGACATTCCCATCAACAGTGCACAAGGGGTCTGATTTCTCCATACCTCTACTAACACTTGGTTCTTTTCTGGTTTTTAATAGAAGCCTTTCTAAAGAGTGTGAGGTGGTGTTTCACTGCAGTTTTTATTTGCATTTCCCTAATAATTAGTGAGATTGAGCGTCTTTTCATGTGCTTATTGACTATATATCTTCTTCGGAGAAATGTCTGTTCAAGGCCTTTGTTTGCTTTATAATTAGGTTGTTTGTTTTGTTGTTGGTGGTGTTGAGTTGTAAAAGTTCTTTATATATTTTGGATATTAACCTTTTATCGGATACATAATTTGCACATATCTTCTCCCATCTCGTGGGTTGCTTTTTCAATCTGTTGTTTGTGTTTTTTGAGGCACAGAAGTTTTTAAATTTTGATGCAGTCCGGTTTATCTATTTTTACCTTTTTTTGTCTGTGCTTTTGGCACCATAGTCAAGAAATCGTCGCTAAACAATCCATTTACTTTTAGCAAAGCCTGCCTTCTAAGGCACAAAGACGATTTACAATGCAAATCAATTGGATAACCTGGATTAATTTGCCCATTCAAAACACAGGCTATTAAAAATGAATAAATCAAAATTGGGGAACTCTGAGCTTTTATTGAAACTTTAACTTTTGAAAAAGTATTAAATCTTATTTAAGTAGTTGATAACTTTGCATGAGTTTTCTGATTCATGTCAAGTTCGTAGATTCTTTCAAATTGGAATATAATGGGAACCCATATGAAGTCAAAATTTACGTATTACGTGTCTTTGTTTTGCCAAACTGTCTAGTACCCTGAGTAGCAATTAGCACCTACTCACTAAAGCCTTAAAATAATAAAATATTAGCCCAGGAGTGGCAATTAACATTATTTATACCATGTACTTATTTTGTGGATGAACTAATTGAGATCCTGAAGGAGAAGTAATGTACGTGGTCAGTAGAGAATACAAAAGAGATGCCTTGCTTGCAGATATAACACAAACGCAAAGCTGTAGAAGTTTGGACAGCCTGTCTGAACTAATGGGATAATTGATGCCTGTGGGATGCAGGTGTGCATGTGATGCCATTTAATTATGAGCAGGTGGTGCAATAGGAATGCTGCGATAAATTTTGGGTCTCTAAGAAAACTTATTCCAAGAGTTTTTCCCTCAGTTCTATAAATGCTCTAGAAAACTGTCACCTTGTCCCTTGGGGGCTCCCACCTCTCATGCATCCCCCAGGTATCAGCAAGACATTTTGAGAGATGCTAAAAGATCCCCTATGCAGGTTGCCGTCTTGGTGGACCACATTTCATATTTCTAAGTCATGTTATTCTATAAAATTTACAGTATTATAGACCTGAAGGAGCCTTCCAAGTCATTGGGTTCACATTCCCTTCTTTTCAGATCAGGAGACAGAAGCCTAAGTAGGCAGTGACTTGACACAAATCGCCAATGGAGTGTGGTCAAGATCCTAATTGGACTCCCAGGTTCAAAAGCTTATATATTATTAGGAATGTCACCAAAAGCAGAAACAAAAAAAGAAATAATGCATTCCAGGTATGCATTCCAAAACCTGAGTTCCCTCCTTGTCTTGAAGCCTCTGAAATCTTGCTCTCCCTCAGCCACCCACAAAGCCAGAAAAATCTTTGACTTCTAACATTCTAACTGCCCCAGCCTAGTAATAAAACCACAGGGATCCTGGCCATGGGAACTTCCCCTCACGAGCCTTAGATAGGCTTTAGCTGGTCTCAATGCCACCAGAAACAGGATGGCTGGACCCTGTCCCGATTTTTTCCACTTTCAGCTGTCTTTGATAAAAGGGGCTTCATTCTGTAAAGATTAGCTTACTTGAAGTGTTGCTGTTTCTGAACTCACACAAAAAAATTATATTGACAAGTTTGCCAATCTTCCAAAATGTTCAAATTCATCTGACCTTCTAAATAACAACATCCACTGGAAAATTATTGGCCATCTGGAGAGTCATCTGGGGTTGAATTAAATTTTTGATGTGCTGTGAAATTGGGTCAGTGCATTAGAATTACATTTTAATAGTTATGAATGCACTAATAAAATGCTGCTCTTCGGTGCAAATTGGCAACTTACCCAGACTTCGGAAGCTTCGAAGAAATGAATTTCAAAATTCTTGATTAACAAATATGTACAAGAAGTCAGAAAAGACAAATTAAGAATCCTCTATTAAAGTACACAATAAACACTGGATTTATTTTACGAGTTATGACTTTAAATGGGGCTTATTTGCACTGCAAAGGGCAACATTGTTCAATGGTGTGAGTAGCAAGCAGAAAATCAGAAGGGAAACTCCTTTTTCTTCTTAGGATTTGTGGTTCCAGTGAAGTCATTGTACTTAGGCAACTATTTTCTAGACTGCTTAATAGAGCATAAATAGGACAAAGAGATGGCAGTTGCAGGGGCTCAGACTTCTACTGGATGTTATAAAGAACTTCTTAACAATGGGCTGTCTTGTGCATCTCATGAAAAATGTTTAAGCAGAAGTTGAAGAACCATCTTTCAGGGATATTGCACAATAGATTTCTTAATTGGATGAGAAGTGTATTCAAAGACTTTCAAGGTCCTTTTGAATTTAAGACTGAGCTGCTACATTCTATAAAATAAAGCTAAAAGGAGCCCTAATTGAATCACTGGTAAATATGTCTTAGAAATGAAGTCTCACTTAACAGCATTTACAATTTCGCTAAACTAAAGCTAAGTTTCTGGAACCCACATAGAAGCTAATGGATAGTCACAGCATTGGATGCAAAAAAGACCTCAAGGAAGCTGCATCAGCCTGGTAAGACATGCATGCCCAACATCCCACAGGGCCAACAGGTCTCTGAAGGCACCTGTAAGGCAGGTGTGCAGTGGGGACTGAGGGCAAGCCTCAAGATATTCAAAATGTAAATCACCTTTGTCTTCTTTTCTTATCAAATCATTACCATTGACCTAATCCTTTACAATAGGAACACACAGAAGATAAAAGAACTCTGGGACAAATGGCAGAGACCACACAAGAAATCTTTGTTGGGGTACAACTGTGGCTCATTACCCCTGAATGCTACCACAGTTGAGTGTAGAAGTTTCTTAGGTATCCAAAATATCTACAAGGCAAACTTGCATTATGCTCGGTTTGGTGCCCTTGAGTTTATTTTTTTTTAAGATTATTTATTTATTTGTCAGAGAGAGAGAGACAGAGTACAAGCAGGGGGAGTGGGAGAGGGAGAAGCAGGCTGCCTCCTGAGCAGGGAGCCCGGTGCGGGGCTCGATCCCAGGACCCTGGGATCATGACCTGAGATGAAGGCAGACGCTTAACTGACTGAGCCACCCACGTGTCCCAGTGCCCTTCAGTTTAATCACACCCAAGGCTTGAATGTCATGGCCTTTCTCCCCTTCTCCATACTCCTCTCCCTCATCCCTGCCCCTTAGTTCTTCCCTAGGATCCCTGACTTGAGCCAATGCCTCATATTCAGGACCTGTTTTTCTGCCTCCTTTGAATCAAAATTGGCCTAAGCTGTGGTTTCATCCTTCTGTGACTTCTAGATAAGTTGCTGAGTGAAATAAAACATAAAGACAAATACATATACACTCTGTGTACCGCTTTCATGATATTTCATGATAGTTTTCTTAGAATTGAAAAACCATTTCACAAAATAATGCCTCTGTGATTGTAAATTGAACGCAGGTGGGCAACATTTAGAGGCAACCATTTTAAGTGTGGTCTGGTTGTACCCCACATCCCACCAGAGAGCTTACTCGTGCTACATCTGTTTATAAAATTGGAAACTATGTAATGGAGAATTATTTTTCAATCCCTTCTACAGTCTGTACTCATTCAACAAAATGTATCAACTTCTTGGAAAGAACAGTTACTATACTCTTGAACAAACACCATGACTGAAACATGGGTAACATTATTAACCTAAAGTCAATTTATTGTTTTCTAAAAGTTTAAGTGTTTTTTCCTTTTTTGGTGCATTTATTTATTTTTAATTTTCCCCATTCCTTTTCCTTTCACTTTATTGGTTAGGAATTGTATATACTTAATGAGTACAACTTGATGTTTTATGTGTAGCATATAATTATAATAATGTAATAATAACCTATAATATTACATATTTAGTATATATTTAAAGTGTATAACCTGATGTTTTGATATACGTATTCATTGTGGAGTAATCACTACAATCAAGCTAGTTAACGCATCATCTCATGTAATTATTTTCCTTCTGTTTTTTGTGTGTGTCTGTGGTGAGGATGCTTAAGGTCAACCAAAAGTTTAAGTATTTGTTGTTCGTGGGACTAAGCTCATTCTCTTTTCCTTATTGAGTCAAATTTTGCTACTTTTTTGGTAAGGAGTTTAAGTTATCTTACTTATAGACTAAAATGATTTCTCAGTTTGTTGGGGAGAAATACTTTTAAAAGTTTAGACACCGAAAGTCCACAAGGCAACGAAGATGAAATATGAAGACAGGGCTTGGTTTTAAGAAGCTGTAATCACGATGGCTAAAACTGAATCAATTTACCACAGTCTTCTGCAAACAAGCCAGATATTGTTCAAAAAATATATCTATATGTCATAGACTATATAGATTTATACCATAAACACCCAAACACAGACCACCTATGGTGGCCATTTACCTGACAAAAACCAAGACAAAACTGATCCATCTGTCTCCACGGGACCAAAGCAGTAAAATAGAGTAAGCAACACAGTAATTCCAAATGAATCCAGTTTCAGAGTTTGGAGCATTATCATTACACTGCCATGACTTTTCCCCCTTAAAATCTCTAGTGTTCCAGGGCACCAACCAAAAATGGAATAAGTCTCCTTTCTGTCATCTCACATGTTTCAAATACCGCTTTTGCTCCAAGGACCATTTTGAAAATACACTGTCCACTTGAGGACAGCTACCTGGAGTCATAGAAAGAACCCATAGATAGAAAGAACATCCATTTTCTCAAGCTTCCTTTTCTACCAAGTCTTCTAGTCAAACTGCTAGAGAAGACTTAAATAAAAGTTTCAACTACTTTTGACCTGTGGCTAACCAATGCTTGGGAGAGAAAATAACACAGGTAGGATTCCCTGATTTGCTGGGTAAGTGAGACTTTCAGCTGAAAACAAAAATGGTTTGTAGTCCCTATAGAGGCTGCTGGCTCCATTTTTGAAAAATGAGGGCAGTGATACGAAACACTGGTTTTCTTCCTCTCACCTCAAACATACATGTTACTTGCATGATATCATTCACAAAAGGGATGATTAAAATGAACATGACACCTGCTCACCTTAAAAATAACCTCATACAAAAAGAAAATAACCTCATACAGAAGAAAAGATGCTGGTGGGTCCAAATTCCTTAAGGAATAAGATATAATACTGTACACAAGTTTCTTTTATTTAATAAAACATATCACTCAGCAGTGGTGAACCCAGAATTAATGGGCTAGAAGCTGATCTAATTTGGGGGACAAGATGTCTTTAAAAAAATACCTCTCAGTTGGGTGGGTGAGACATTCTGGCAGGTCCTCCCACACACCTCCTCCACCACAGAGAGCTCCTCGCTCTCTAGCAGACAAAAACACACTCCTTGCTCCTCTTCTCTTGCAGCTGGAAAATGGACGGGGAGCGTCCCGGACCTGACTCTCCCCATGTTGCCTGCAAATGCCTTCCCAGTAGCACTGCTGGAATCCAGCACCCAGACTCTGCCCTTGCTGAAGTCACAGTGTTTGTCCATCGCTTTGAAAAGACAGAAGAGGACGAAGATGAATATACCTGTGGTTGCTATTAAGGAAACAGCAAAGAGGAGACCAAAAGTGGCCAAAGCAAGTGTGAGATCCACCATGAAAATGATCAGCTTGGCCAACATGTCTGCACTTCTCCTCATTCACAGAAGATATTTAAAACTTCCCCAAGGCTCCCATTATGCAATTATGTCTTTATAAGATGTGGGCAAGGAAAAAGACATTTCTAAACATGCTAAAATGTGTTGTAATTCCCCCAAGTATCTACCAGGAGGGCCGTATAATGAAACTTTGATTTCCCAACTGGTATGAAACAGTGGCTAAAGGTAAAATGTGGTAAAGTATGGGATATTGCTTCACCACTTGCTTCTTTAGTGGAGAGAAGTCCAGGGATTTATTTTATCCCCTTCACTATGTAACTGAGTCGCTTGGATTGTAATTGCCAAGGGGTAGGAACCCACTAATGTGCATTTACAACATGTAAGGCTACAGTAGAAATGTGATGTTTCTTGGGAAATTAAAATATGCCAGTAAAGTGTGAAAGGAAAATAAAGCCATTTTTCAAACATGCAAAGACTCAGAAAGTTTACCTCTCCTGCATGTGTTTGAAAAAAAAATTATTAGAGGATATAATCCAATAAAATATCTCTTTTTTAAAAGAGGAATACTTGGCATATAAAAAACTGAATTTAACCAATAGAGCAATGGAGTTAAATTCCAGAATCACAGCTCAGCAGCAGACATACAAGGTAATAAATTCAAATTAGAAAAGGAAGTTGGTAGGCTACCAGACATAGCTTTTAAGAAGACAATCACCTTCCTATATTAAATGGTATGATTAAAAATTTTGATGATCTAAAAACAAAATGACCATATTTCTTAGTTAACAAGGTAAATGAAAGGTAATAAGAGAATCCAAGAAAATACATAAAGTTGAATGATGAAGCTGTGTCCTCAAATGAAGCAAACTAAACTGAAATGTGTTTTTTTTTTTTTTAAAGATTTTATTTATTTATTTGAGAGCAAGACAGAGAGCACATGAGTAGAGGGAGGGGCAGGGAGAGGGTGAAGTAGACTCCCTGATGAGCAGGGAACCTGAGGCGGGGTTGATCTCAGGACCCTGAGATCATGACCTGAATAGAAGTCAGATGCTTAACCGACTGAGCCACCCGGGTGCCCCAAAATGTGCTTTTCTTTTAAGATTTCATTTATTTATTAAGTTATTTTAGAGAGAGGAGGAGAGAGAGAGATAGCAAGAGAGCACATGTGCGCACAAGATGGGGAGAGGCAGAGGGAGAGGGACTCTCAAGCAGACTCCCTGCTGAGCACGGAGCCTGATGCAAGGCTTGATCTCACGACACTGAGATCATGACCTGAGCTGAGGTCAAGAGTTGGATGCTCAAACAACTAAGCCACCCAGGCGCCCCATGAAGTGTACTTTTGAGTAAGGCATGGAATATGAGAAATGAGAATCTATTGGTCCTTAATATTCAGAATGTTCTGCTCCACCTAGCGTAGATTAAGAGTGAGACTGTATTTCCAAAGGGTTTAATCACACTGCTGGACTTTACAAATATTTCTAAGCTCTTAACATTCTGAATGCTATCTACTAGTTTTACATTTCTGGAAATCTAAAACACAAGAAAATTTATTATAGTGATAGAACAGAATGCATAGGTTAGAACCCTTGGCAATTTTAAAAGTAATGGAGGTGTAGTGAGGGAGATGAAGAGAAGTGAAGGAATATAAATTTCCACATCTTGCACAGTTGAAATTCAAGGGATACCTGTTTACAATTAGTGTAAGAAATAAAGATTTGGGGGCACCTGGGTGGCTCAGTTGGTTAAGCATCTGCCTTCAGCTCAGGTCATGATCTCAGGGTTGTGGGATCGAGCCCCATGTCAGGCTCCCTGCTCAGCGGGGAGCCTGCTTCTCCCTCTGCCTCCCCACCCCTGCTCATGCTCACTCACACACTCTCTCTCTCAAATAAAATAAATAAAATCTTTTAAAAAAAAGAAAGAAAGATTTGGTATAGTTTTACAAATAATAAAAAGGACCAATGGGAGAACCAAAAATATAAATTTAACAAGATTTGTAAGATATAATGGGTAGTAAAAGGTATTAGATTTTTTATTTTCATGGCAAGAAATCAGCAAATACTGTTTAAAATTGCTAAATAACAAACTAGATTTATAAGTATATTATCTAGACCTGTGATGTACAATACGGTGGCCACCAACCTCGTGGGACTATTGAACATTTGTAATGTAGCTAGTCTGAATTGATAATGTGCTCTAAGTATGAAATACACTTAACATTAAAAAAAACACAGAATTTAAAATAGCTCATTCATAGTTTTTATGTTGACTATATGTGAAATGACAACATTTTGGTTAAATGGGATTAAATAAAATATAACTTTAAAATTATTTTCACCCTTTTAAATATAACTACTAAAGAAGTTAATTGTGGCTTGCATTATATTCCTATTGGATAGCACTGGTCTAGAATTTTAGAGCTAATCACAAGGAGTACCAAAACCAAAAAAATGTTAAATTAGTTCTCTGGAGAGTAGGACAGGTGTGGGGTGAGGGAAAGACTTCATGTTTTCATTTTGTGCCCTTTTGTATGGTCCAAATTTTTATTATCAAGTCCATCTATTATTCTTTAAGGAAACATTTGGTAACATACAAATAAAAGATAATGTGCAGTAAATAAAGATTGTGATACTTTTTAAAGAATAGATTAGGTGGAAGGACTGGAGGCAAAAATCCAAAGAACAAAGTGAGGAGAATAATTTAAATAAAGCTCAAAAACCATATACCTTTTGGGGCACCTGAGTGGCTCCATCCATTAAGCGATTAAGCATCTGCCTTTGTTATATGAAAACAATGAATCGTGGATCACTACAACAAAAACTAATGATGTATGGTGACTAACATAACATAATAAAATAATATTTAAAAAATAAAAAGCATCTGCCTTTGGCCAGGTCATGATCACAGCGGGGAGTCTGCTTCTACCTCTCCCTTTGCCCCTCCCTCTGCTCATGCTCTCTCTCACTCTGCTCTCTCTCTCTCAAATAAATAGATAACCTCTTTAAAAAAAAAAAAAACCAAAACAAACAAAATAATATACCCTTCCACATATAGGAAAGGAATAGTAGGTAATTATAATTGGGAATGGAGGTTAAAGTTATAAAATGTCTTATAGTGATCAATAGTGCATTTTTTTTAGTTTAAATCTCAATGTTAGGAATTGGTGGTTTTCTGCAGATGAGATTAAACAATAAATGTAAAATAATTTTTTATTTAAATTATATTGTATAGGTTTATATTGTACAATTACACTGTAACCATGCATTGTGATGGTTAATACAGGTGTATTTGGCTTAAATAATACACACATGCTCCAATTTAACAAAGAGAGAGACCGGTTGTGCTTACTCACCTTACTGAAGAAGCACGTCCTTAACTGAAAGAACCAACAATGAACTTCAAAATCAAACACCTTTAAATATTATCTCATAAATTCAAACTCTTGATTTTTACAAAGCTGCTAGAGAAGTAATAGAGGAAAAATACAAATTTTCTATTGTAATTGCAATAAAAGAACAGTTTTTTTTAAGGAACATTTAATAAAATTAATTTTACATAAACCACTTGATGAATGTGTATATTCAAAATTTCTCAAATACGTTATGTATATAAAATTAAATTAATTTTAGTATTAATTAGAAAAAAATACAAGTTTAGACTTTCCTTCCTGATAGTGTTTTCAGAGGTCACACTGGGGAAGAAACTTTTCTCTTCCCTTAAGAATTTGTTCTATCAAAAATTCCTGTAAATTTTTCAGAGGGGTGGCAGAAATGTAACATCAATACAAACCAATTGTCCTTTTGGATCATTGCTTTTATATCTTCTCCACTGTATGATTTTTACAAAAGAGAGAAATGTACCCCACTTTCACTTTTAATTGTCTCTAATTTCCCATTAGAACATCATTCCTTTCGCTAAAATGTTGGTTTTTTTATTGATAGTTGCAAGCCGTGGCCTATGCTAACAGATATAGTTTCTTGTCAGTGAGGTATGGAGATCTGCTGGAAAATTTTTAATAAAAATAATTTATTCTAAAGAATAGGTTTGATAGGAAAAGGGAAAAAGGGAAAATGAAGCATTAGAGAACATCAAGAGATTTGAATAAAGGAAGCAAGACAGAAATGGTTGGGCTCCAAGAAAACTATAGCAATGCTATCACCAAGCCACCCCATCCGTCCCACCACCCACCACTCCAGCAACCCTCAGTTTCTTTCCTGAGGTTAAGAATTCCTCATATCAGTGAGGTCCTATGATACATGTCTTTCTCTCTTTGACTTATTTCGCTCAGCATAATACCCTCCAGTTCCATCCACGTCGTTGCAAATGGCAAGATTTCATTCCTTTTGATGGCTGCGTAATATTCCATTGTATATATATACCACACCTTCTTTATCCATCCATCTGTCGATGGACATCTGAAACAAATAATACATTATATGTTAAAAAAAAAAAGAAGAAGATAGCAGGAGGGGAAGAATGAAGGAGGGTAATCAGAGGGGGAGACAAACCATGAGAGACTATGGACTCTGAAAAACAAACTGAGGGTTCTGGGGGGAGGATGGGTTGGTCTGGTGGTGGGTGTTAAGGAGGGCACATTCTGCGTGGAGCACTGGGTGTTATGTGCAAACAATGAATCGTGGAACACTACATCAAAAACTAATGATGTAATGTATGGTGATTAACATAACATAATAAAAAAAAAAGAAAACTATAGCAAACCTCACCTACTTTGCAGGCTTAAAACTCAAGGTGCCTGGCTAGTGTGAGACCCTGAGGACATAAATTGGGATTGTAGCCTTTCATGTCCCTCAATGTGAAAACTGGGATGATTTTAAATGTAGACTGATCTCAGACTCAAAACTAGAAGGATGTGGGAAATTCTCTCATCCAGCATGAAGATCTTGGGTTCTTATCCCAAAGTAGATTTATGTAAAAATCAGTAGATCTAGAACAAGTTAGAGTTGAGAACAGTGCTTTAAAATAAAAGGTTTGCTGACATAATTTTTATTGATGGATAGATTTCTTTCTTTGTGCAAATGAGATCTTAGTTTGGACCACGAAACATCACACTCAACTCTGCATCCTAAAGTGCCCCTCACAAATATATTTCCAATCATTTAAAATACATTTTAAATCAGCAGCAATCAAGGTCTCAGTCAATTTAAAACAACTGCAGTGTCTCCCGAAGTAAAATTATACATTTAATATCTCTTGCCTTTCAGATCAGCAAATCCCCAAAGACTCGCTATAAATCTCTCCGCTTCCATCCCATAATGACTTGGGCAGAAAAATTCTGAATTAAATGATGCTGTGACGTGATTTATGTACATCTGGACTTTCAACCCAGTGACCTCCCAGCACTCCATCAATCTTCATAAAGTCCTGGCAATGTACTTGAAAAGAATCGCAATGCCGTGAGTAAAAAGCAAGGCCTGGATTTTTGCCAATGTGACAAGATAAGAAGTTGTGTGACCTGGCCCACGCTGGGTAGCCGGTGCTGGAGGAGTGATTGCACTTTGGGCTCAGAAGCCCCCTGAGCTCTGCTGCTTGCCTTCTGCAGTCAACTGTCACAGCTTGACATGACTACTGCAGGGAAAGGTTGAGAGGAACTTCAATGCTGGGGCTTCTTTCATATTTCTTTCATGACATTAAATTGAAGCTGATGGAGCAGGCTTGCATTTTTACCCTGTTAATTTATTCAGACAGGCGCCTCCCTAAACCTATACAATATAATTCAATAAGTCTGAGGATTGTATTATTGTTCCCAATATTAGGTAACTCTTACTCCCTGTGAGGGGATTAAACCTTTCCGGCCCATGGACATCAGGCTTGGCTATGCAACTTGCTTTAGCCAATGAAATGTGGTCAGAAATGCTAGATGTGAGTTGTGAGCAAGAGCTCTAGGAACTGTTATGGGATTTTGCCATCATTGTTTTCCCAGAGCCGGGGGGCTGGCAGGTCCCAGACAGAGGCTGCTCATTCAGCCTGAGTGGGCTCCAGAAGAGCCAAAGCCAACCTATGACTGTCATATAAAATGAGCAAGAAGAAAATTCTGTTGTAAGATACTAAGGTCTGAGGGTAGAAGGTATCTTTTGTTACTGTAGCATAACTCAGTCTAAGCTGACTGATAAAATCAGTATCCTTTATAGAAACTGTTAAGAACCGTCCAAACATGCATAAACCAAAAAAGGTCAGCAAACCTTTGGCCAATAAGAGTGCTGTCTTATTTCTTGAGATTTGGATTTCTGCATTGCTGGCCTATCCTTTTCACTTGTCGTTTGGAAAATATTGGAGATTGGGCATGTTGCTTTTAGGAGCTAGATGCCTGTACCCAAAGGTGATCTCATACTCTCCCCTTTTCTTGACAGAATGGAGGTAGTCTAGAGATTTCTCTCTTAGCATTTATCCACTGATGGCAGCATTAAGCCAGCCACAGTAAACTTCTCAGGTGGGAGCTAATATCTGGGAGAGCAGAAAAACTCAATTTACTGGTCAAGTGCAGAGAAGTATCTGTGGTAGAACAGCTAGACTGATACAGTCTAGATGGCACTTATATTCAAGGGGAATGTAATTTTTGACATGCCTGGGGTTGTTCAAATCAAGATGGAATGTAATTCAGGGAAGACCATCAGGCCATAAATCACTAAGACCTTAGTTTTAAATTCAATACCACCTTTAATAGATTATTATATAAACTTCAATGTGCTTTTTGTCTTTAAAAATAACGATTGAATGATTGCACAAGTCAGTTTGCCTGGGTTTTAATTGCAGCGATGCTGATTACTAGTTGTACACTCTTGGGAAGCTACTTAAACTTTTCTGTACTTCAATGTCTTCTGTTAGGGAAGGAGAACAATAATATGACCTGCCTCATATGGCCGTTGCAAGGATTATATGAGTTAATAGATGTAAAATGCTGAACTAGTTCTGTAAGTATTCAATTAATATAAGCTAACATCATTAGCTATTTGGCCTATCTCTAAAGGTTGCAAGACTATGAGTTGCCTAAAAAAGAGCTTTATAAAATTTATGAAGCATTATTTTTGCTGTTTCTTATTTTTTACCTTGCTGTACAATGTGACTTATTTTTCTTTGATTGTGATTCTTTGAAGGGTAGCAATAATTTAGGATGCTTACTAGATTCATTTGATGAGATCAATATCTTCTTGTGAGACCATTGGAGTCAAAAATAATTTGTCTCCACAAATCAGTCTTAAAATGCATGCCAAATGTGGTAAAATCTCCACAATTTGGTTGATTATTTGTGTTAAATTTTTATCCCAAGGTGACTTCCTTTCTGCACCTGGGCCTCTTTTCAAACCATGAAGACTGATTTCAGAAAACTAACACTAAGATGATTAATCCCATCACAAAGGAAGAAAGAAAAAAATCCATTCTCTGTGCATAAAACAATACTTGAAAAATTCCTCACGATTTATTAACTACCTACATTGCTCTTTTTCCCTCCCCACAACTAATGCTCCTTGTGAGAACTATTTCAAATTTTACAAAACTTTATTGAAAGTTGTCATTTTAGTTTAGGAAATTAAAGAATTATTTCATCTGAATTATCCCCCCCCCAAAAAAATTACTGTGGAATCATTCTACCGAAAGTTGTAGAAATCAGATGCCCTCCACTCCCCAGAGCTTTCCACTGTGCTCTATTTTTTTTTTTTTTAAGATTTTATTTATTTATTTGACAGAGAGAGGGAGACAGCGAGAGAGGAAATACAAGCAGGGGGAGTGGGAGAGGGAGAAGCAGGCTTCTCGCTGAGCAGGGAGCCCGATGCGGGGCTCCGTTCCAGGACCCTTGGATCATGACCTGACGCTTAATGACTGAGCCACCCAGGCACTCCTCCACTGTCCTCCATTTTTAAAGACCTCTATCACGGTGTATATTTACTTCTGCATGTGGCTTAAGATGTCTTTTCAAGTCAGGTGAGAAATATCAGAGGTCTATTGAAATAGATATCCTTCCTTACAATATGTGTATGAAATGGACATGTTGGCTATGGCATTGGCCTGGGACACAAAAATTGAACAATTAAACTCAATGAGTTAATGATAAGGTTATGGTTCAAGCTCAGACAGGAATTATGAGGAAACGACAATGCACCTCTTGAAGAATTCATAAGCTGGGGGTGTGTTCTTGTCCTGTGTTTTTTCTGGCAATATTTTCCCACAGCGTGTTCTTGTCTTTTTCGGGGCATCCACATAGCAATAGCACCACCTACTGGCCCATTCCATCTGCTCGCTTGCTGTCTTGAAGATTTTGCTAACTACTCCTCAGGTACGGAGAATGCAGCTTATGGTTTCGCTGTTATCACCCACCTCTTGTTTTCTACTGAGCAGCTTTGTTGTACAGCAGCTTTGCGGTTAGTTCAATAGCTCATGGCTATTAAAAAGAAATTTTAAGATAAGCCATTTCTTAGCTCCTAAACTCTTTCGAAATTATAAATTGTAGAAGTACCATAAGTAAAGGATTCTTTAGTTTTTCTGTTACAGTCAGTATCGTGGGAATCCATGAGCCGTCCTGGGAGGCACATAAAGTTAACTGCTTAGTAACACTGGCTAATTAACCCAATTCAGCTCTATGTCCTCAACCTCAAGTATTGTTTCTGCTTGTAAGAATAGACATAATAAACTTAAGAGTTATGAGTTCATATTAACTTCCTGTTTAAATGGAGCTAGAGAGTGTCCTAGGTGGGTGGGTGTATGCAAAGAATCTTAGAAGAGCTTTATGAAGAGATTACTCATAAGGGTAAAGATCCTGCTTGCAGAAAGCATGGAAATTCTCTTTTATTCCTATTTTTGCTGAATTGTGAAACTGATTGACCAGACTAAATATATAAGTCAAGATTGTTTTAAAGCTGGATGTAAAGATCTCCTGACCAAGACTGACTTCTAAAGAAATAATTAAAGTGAGTGCACACAGTCTCACCACAGCTTCCTGATGTTTGGCTCCATAAAAGCAAATGACTTGCCCACAATAAGGAACTGATAAATATTTGAAAAACAAGGGAAGAGAAGAAGGAACGAGTACAAGGACTATCAAACCATAGTGCATGTATGTCAAGCCCAAAGCAGAGCCTGAGGAGGAGATCCATTTTTCTTCAGGAAAATCCCGTCATGAAGGGGATGCAGCAGGATAGCAAGGATGTGACCTTAAGTAAGGGCTAGTCTCACCCCCAACCCATGGCTGAGCTCTGGAGTAGAAGCCACATCACAAGGGTGTATTCCCGTATTGGTCAGTCATTGGCAGTAAGTTTGTCCTTGGTTGCATAGGGGTAGACATAACTTCCCTGGCAAGAAATCTCTTATAAGAGTTGAGGGCAATTCTCTGGAGAAGGAGTGGCTGGTAACTATTAGTACATTAGTGTCTAATATTCACAGCAACTGGGAAATGGGCACTCTGGCTCTTCTGGGGTTATCTGGTTAAGGGCTTCTGGGTGAGACTCTAAAAGTGTGCTCCACAGTGCACCCTTTTGGTCTTAGTTTTATGTTTAAATGCCTTCAAATTCACCATCAGTCCTTTAACTTTTCTGTTCCTGGGTTCTTTATTTTTATTCAACTCTGAAATGACTGGACTTCATCCTCAGGTATTTCCTTTTCCCAAATAGAATTCATGGGCATGATGGCTTGCATACTTGAGATGTTTGTTTTGTCTTTACACTTGAAGGACAATTTAGGGGGGTATAAAATTGTTGAGTCCCAATTTTTCTTCACAGCTGTTTATAAATATTACTTTAGTCTTCTGTTATTATTTCCAGAGAAAAGTAGGAGGCACACTTTTTTTTTTGTATTTCACTTACCTTTCCTGCCTGTGATTCCCATGTGATTTTTTCATCCTTAAACTTCTGAAATTTCACCAGGATATGTGTTGGTTTCTACAGTAGGCAGAGCAATGCTCCCCACTCCCATCCCAAAATATGCCCACACCCTAGTCCCTGGAACCTGGTATTTTATATGGAAAAGGACCTTAGTAAGTGCAATTAAGGATCTTGAGATGATGAGATTATCCTAGATTATCAAAGTGATTCCGATTTAATCACAAGAGTCCTTCAAAAATCAGAGAAGAATGTGTGAGGATGGAAACTGAGTCAGAAATTTGAAGCTGCTACACTTCTGGCTTTGAAAATTAAAAAAGGGACCATGAACCAAGTAATTCAGGCATCCTCTAAAAGCTGGATAAGGCAAGGAAATGATTCTCCCCTAGAGCCTCCAGGAGGAATGCAGCTCTAAAAACACCTTGATTTTAGATCAGTGAAGCCCATTTTGGACATCTGACCTCCAAAACTGTAAGATAATAAGTCTGTGTTGTTTTAAACTGCTAAGGTTGGGATAATTTGTTACAGCGGCCACAGGAACCTAATACAGTGTCAACAGCTACTTCATCTCCTTTGTATGTCTTCCATATCTATCAACTCCCCTACAATCATTTTCTTTGTTCTTTTTCATTTTGTTTTGAATGATATTCTCAAACCTGACCATCATGATCGCAATCACATTTTTAGCAGTGATGTTTCAACGTTTGTTACTACTAATATGCCCTTCAATTCAATAATGCTTTTATATTTCTATTCCATTTTTTCCTTAGACTCAGTCAGTTAATTTTTCATCTCCTTCTGTTGTCTTGCAATATCCTTGAACTTTTGTATATTTTATTTGATTCCAGGCTGTTTTTCCTTTTTCTTTTTCTTTTCTTTCTTTCTTTTTTGAGTTGTTATGGTGCATGTCATTTCTTTTAAAATATGGAGAACTATGTCTCCCTGGGAATCTTCTTGCAGGATATTTTTTTCATCTACTTTTTTACTTATGTTCTTTCATTCCCTCATTTTTATTTGGTAATATCTATCAAGAGCTGTCACATTTTGTTAAATCAACATTTCTTTTTTTTTTTTTTTTTTTTTTTTTAATTTTTTTATTGTTATGTTAATCCCCATACATTACATCATTAGTTTTAGATATAGTGTTCCATGATTCATTGTTTGTGCATAACACCCAGTGCTCCATGCAGAACGTGCCCTCCTCAATACCCATCACCAGGCTAACCCATCCTCCCAACCCCCTCCCCTCTAGAACCCTCAGTTTGTTTTTCAGAGTCCATCGTCTCTCATGGTTTAAATCAACATTTCTTAAGTGGAGCACAGGGTGCCGATGATAAGCTGTTCAACAAGAGGCCACAAAAGACATTGAAATAGAAAAGTTTGTTACTCAGAGACCCTGGAGGAAAAGCACAACATACTTTCAGGAACCTCAAGTGGTGAGGTCAACGCAGGGTGCAGACAAAGAATGAGGCAGGACCTGGGGCATATGCCTTTATTAGGATCTGTGGGTGGAGTGATTGAAGGTTTCCAGACGAAGGCTGGATTGGTTAATTCAAACCCAAAGAGCAGGGTTTTATCTAAGCAACACACAAGGCATATCAGCGCTGGGTGGCAAGGCAGACTGTTGATCACAAGGACTTGGGGAAATCACATCAGGAACTTGCATTTGCTTGTAATAACTCTGAGCGCTGCTCTCTAGGGCATGTGCCTGCATGAGGGACTAGTGTCCATTTAAGGTCGCTGCAGGCCACCTGACCAACCATAAAATGGTTGCTGAGGTAGCAATAGCCTGGAGTAACTTAGCTCAACTCTGCAAATACATCTCAAGCTGGTCCCTAACTCTCATTTTGAATAGAGATGGCTAGACATTGGATAATACTGTAAGGGAGGGAGGAAGATGTGCTCTGGGACAGTTGCGGTTCTACTAAGATCTGTTCTTTCCATCATCCTCTCAAGAAATATGTTTGTCCTTGGGCCTTACAAGTGTATCCCACAACTAAATTCCTAAAATCTAATTTCTCATTGGAAACTCACACTCTCTTCCTTTAGCATTGCAAGCAGAATTCTTGCATATAGTATTACGACTGTGGTAATGCTTCGTCATTTTAGTCCAGATTTGATAGTTTGGGGCATTGTATTTCTTAGTCTATGATTTGAGGTTGTAGCTCCTTTTTTCCTGTCTTTATTTTTACATTTTTTAAAAGTTTGTTTATTTGTTTGTTTTAAGTAATCGCTACACCCAATGTGGGGCTCAAACTCACAACCCTAAGGTCAAGAGTTGTATGCTCTTCTGACTGAGCCAGCCATTTATTTTATTTTACTTTTTTACATTTTAAAAACTAGGTATATAATTTACATATCATAAAATTCATCCCTTTAAAGTATAAAACTGAGTGGGGTTGGGTTTTTCTTTTCTTTTTGGTATATTCATGATATTGTATAGCCATCACCATTATCTAATTCCAAAACATTTTTTTGTCCCCAAAAGAAACTTCGTATCTGTTAGTGGTCACTTCCATTAGATCTCCTCCCCCAAGTCCCTGAAAACCACTACTCGACTATCTCTATGGATTTGCTTATTCTGGACATTTCAAAGAAGTGGGATCCTACAATATGTGATTTTCCATGTCTGGCTTCTTTCACTTCACCTGTTTTCATGGATCATTCATGCTGCAGCGTGAATCAGTACTTTATCTTTATTGCCAAATAATACTTCATTGTGTGGATATATCACATGCTATTCATCCATTCATTTTCTGATGGACATTTGGGTGGTTTCCACTTTTTGGCTGTTATGAATAGTGATGCTATGAACTTACTATGCAAACTTTTGTATAGACATGTTCTCAGTTTTGTGGAGTACTCTTTTCTCTTTATAGATGGAATGTTTCTCTCTGTTTATTATTCTTTTTCTGCTGTGTTTCAAGAGAGAAGTGAAATAAAAATGCTTTACTCTTCCATTCTTTTTTTTTTTTAAGATTTTATTTATTTATTTGACATAGAGAGACACAGCAAGAGAGGGAACACAAGCAGGGGGAGTGGGAGAGGGAGAAGCATGCGTCCCGCTGAGCAGTGAGCCTGATGCGGGGCTCGATTCCAGGACCCTGGGATCATGACCTGAGCCGAAGGCAGACGCCTAACGACTGAGCCACCCAGGTGCCCCTACTCTTCCATTCTTAATCAGAAATACTCTTATCTAAACCACAGATACGAAAACTGAAGTCCAAAGTACTCACATAAATTGCTCAAGGGCACCAGACAGTTAACAATAAAGCTGAGAATAGAGGTCTCTTTGACTTTATGAAGGCACTTTATTCCCATTTTCCCTTTTGTTTCCATAATACCTTGATTCCTTTTTTCCCCTAAATTCTTTGGTTAGCTATGGCTGCATAATAAAATACCTCAATACTTAGTGATATAAAACATCAGCCATTTATCAATTCTCATGAGTCTTCAGGTCAACTGGGTGGTTTGCTGATTTGAGCTGGGCTCAGTGGGGCTCCCTCATTCATCTTGGTCAACTGCTGGTCTGCGAGGTAGTTTATTGATTGTTGCTGTACTCTTTGACACATTTGGGATCTTGGCTGGGATGATTTATTGCTGCTTCTCATGGCCTCTCATCCTCCAGGGCATGAGCCTGGACTTGTTCTTGTGGCAAAGCAGGATTCCAAAAGAGAGGAAAAAGTACACGAGTTTTCTTGAGGTTCAGACCTGGCACACTATAACTTCCCCTAAACTATTAGCCCGAAGAAGTTAGAAGGTCAGGCCCAGATTCAAGAGTGGAAGGAATTGCCTCCACCTTCCCCAGGGAGGGGTTGTAAGCTCACACTGCAAGGGGTGTGGATTCGGAGGTGGCCATTTTGCAATCACTCTACCACCATCTTGCACTCAGAATTACATTTTAATGATTATATAAAAGTTGCCAAGGAAGTGACAGAAAATAGTTTGGAGAAATATAAAATTAACACTGGGAATAGACTTCTTATTGGAATAAGACACCTATTCAGGGCTTTCTGCAAACATTCTCTTCTAGACATACCAGTATGCATGCTGTCTTCAAATCTACCCCCTCATTCTCCTGATCTCCACCCCTGTTTTGGTGGTGACTGATGTATGGCACGGCCTTTCTGTCTTTCCAAATGTTTCCCATGCTTCGTGTGCCAGCTTCGGACTCTCATTAGCATCCAGTGTTCCTCTTATAACACATTCGTATAATAAATGTACTTGTCTGCCCACCATATCCTGCCCCACTGGACTGAAAACTCCTTGAGAACAGAGCTATTGCCTAATGCAACTTTGAATCATCTAGCCCAGTGCCTAGCACAAAGAAGCAGCGTAACAAATGTTTGTGGAATTTATAAACTAATGGATGAAGCCCTCACAGCCCTCTTCAGCACATTGTGATTTTTCTCTTATGATTCATTTTATGAATTGTCTTTATCATTCACTGCATACTTTTCCCTTTGTGATATGTTGTACCATGTGTGCAGGTGTATACATACATATACATACACAAACACATATATCTTTGTGTATATATGCATATAAATACATATGTATACACACATATTTTTATGTCTTCTGTGGTTATTTAATTATTCTATTGTTGTTTAGCTTAATTAACTACCTCATCATAAATAATACTTTTTTATTAAAGTATAGTTGACATGCAATATCTGATTAGTCTTAGGTATACAACCTAGTGATTCACCATTTACATACATTACAAAATGCTTGCCATGAAAAGTTTAGTTACCATCTGTCACCATAGAGTTATTACAGTATTATTGACTATATTCTCTAGTGTTGCTGCTTAACAATCCGTAAGGATACATAAGTCCTTGCAAGATAAGTAAATTGAGGATCATAGAGCTTAAGAAACTTGCTCAAGGGGCGCCTGGGTGGCTCAGTTGGTTAAGCGACTGCCTTCGGCTCAGGCCATGATCCTAGGGTCCTGGGATCGAGCCCCACATCAGGCTCCCTGCTCGGCGGGAAGCCTGCTTCTCTCTTTCCCGCTCCCCCTGCTTGTGTTCCCTCTCTCACTATCTCTCTCTCTGTCAAATAAATAAATAAAATCTTTAAAAAAAAAAAAAGAAACTTGCCCAAACTTTACTGCTGGGTAGCTTTCAATTCTAGGTCTGTTGAACATGAAACCATTTTATGTTTTTATTAGAACCCTTCAAAGGACTCGCCTTATAACTAGAAGTTTGCACCTTTTGATTTCAAGTTATAAGATAAATAAGTTTTGGAAGTGTAATGTACAACATAATGACTATAGTTAACATTGCTGTATGGTACATTTGAAAATTGCTTAGAGGCTGGGATGCCTGGGTGGCTCAGTCAGTTAAGTGTCTGCCTTCAGCTCAGGTCATGATGCTAGCGTCCTCATCTGGGAGCCTGCTTCTCCCTGTACCTGCCACTCCCCCTGCTTGTGCTCTCTCTCTCTCTCTCTGACAAATAAATAAATAAAATCTTTAAAGAAAAGAAAATTGCTTAGGGACTAAACCCTAAAATTTGTTATCACAAGAAAACTACATGAGGTGATTGGGCACCTCATGTAGTTAACTAAACCACCAAGTTAACTAAACTTACTGTGGTAATCATTTTAGAATATATGGATGACAAGTCATTACACTATACCCCTTAAACTTATACAATGATTATATCAATTATATCTCAATGAAACTACAAGAAAAAAACACCAATATTATTGACTATGTTCCCTATGCTATACTTTACATCCCTGTGATTTATTTAGATTATAACGAACTCTAATTCTTCATTTATATTCAACTTTTTCTAAAAAGAATTTGAGGTGACATATCTTTCAGAGATAAAAAGGTCATTATGAGTAAATATTGAAAAAGAATGGAGGAACCATTTTAAGGTAGCAACATTCTAGAAACCTGATTTATTGAAGTTGCTTTAGCAATTATGGTAAATAGGAAAGCAAAACTAGAGACCTCATTTTCAGAGAACCTTTTAGGAGCAGTTTATATGGATTCTTACATGAGGAACATCACAGAATATCATAGATGTCATCTATAAATGTAGTTTTGTAACATAAGCAAAAACGTGTTTCACATGACTATTTCTCATACTGACCTTCAATTAAACCTAAAGTATTAAACCATAGCTTAAAGACAGCTTTTCTGTGGAGAGCTAAGCTAGTTTAGGAGAATTTCTTTCTGGGATATACCAACTTGACATAATGATAGGGTTTTAAGAATATAAGCTAAGAAGGAATTTCAAGTTCCTGAAAAATTTGCCCTCGAGTTTCTGCTCTATTGCCTGCTATTGGAAGGTTTCCAAGACCAACATACTTGACACTGACCTCCCTAAAACATGCCAGAAATGCAGGTTTTCAACACTAACTAAAATGTGATCTGCAATAAAGTTTAGGTACAGATTACCAGGAGATAATACTGATATATTTTTATGAAAACAAATTTCATGACACAGGCTCACCACAGAATACAAGAGAATCAAGAAAATGTTTCCAATGTATTTAACCAGGTATGTCTTCTCTCATGTCTAAATCATATATTCCTTAAGAGAAAAGTTTATTCTTATATTTAAATTTATTTATACTTCCCATAATTTAATAATGCAGTCAATGAATCCATGTGGAATGAATGAATGAATGAAGACATCGGGAGGCAGGATTTTGCCAGAATGGGGCCATTGTTGATGGTAGAGATCTGTGAAACTAGGACGATAAATGTGTTGGTTATTTTCTTCCTCCCCATCCAGTCTCAGCCTTCTACCCTCTGCTCTGTGTCTCAGGAGGCTGATTATTCTGGATTACATTAGCTGCTTCTCTTGTCATATGGTGCTTTTCTGAATTTGACCAATGGGAAGCTCTGCCAGAGATCACGGGGAGAAAAGAGCTCAGAACATTTCTTCCCTACTCTCTGTTGCCTTTAGTTTTCCAGTTCTGGAAGTGGCTGAGTCCATCAATAATTATAGGGGCTACCCATCTTCCATGGCTCCATCAGTAACATCATCAATGCCCCACATCCTTTCAAATCTATGGATGATAGCAGCTTCTCATTGTTGCCAGTCTCTGCATGCTTCATCCTTCCTTGTTGGTTCTTTTAATGCTGCCCACATCTCTGTAAAGAGTCTTTTTGTTGAATCATCTGGAAAAAAAGTGCTTTTTCCTCATAGAACTTTGATTAAAATAGTAGGGAAATATTATATTATAATCAAATAGGAGTTTGAAATAGATTATTTGTAAGTAAAGGGAAATAGCGATGAAGTTAGATATTATTTTAAGATTATGTAAACTTGTTTTTGATCTAGAAAATGAAATTTGATCTCAGAACATTTGCTTGACCACCACAGAGGTGAAATGTGAGTGGAAGGCAAGACTGAGGTATCACAATGAAAAGATTAGTGGGAATAAAGATGCAAGTCAGCCCCAACATGGGTGTGTGCACGCGCACGCGCTCGTGTGTGTGTGTGTGTGTTTGTGTGTGTGTGTGTGTGAAAATCTGATTAGGGGGTGCCTGGGTGGCTCAGCCGTTAAGCGTCTGCCTTCGGCTCAGGTCATGATCCCAGGGTCCTGGGATCGAGCCCCGCATCGGGCTCTCTGCTCGGCGGGAAGCCTGCTTCTCCCTCTCCCACTCCCCCTGCTTGTGTTCCTTCTCTCGCTGTGTCTCTGTCAAATAAATAAAATCTTTAAAAAAAAAAAATCTGATTAGGTGAGGGGGCTAGAAAATCTGGATATTTGTTTTCCCACAGAATATGTTTGAGTAGCCCATTGAATTTTAATGTAAAAGTCAGGATAAAAATATTATAAAGCACTTTTTAAACTTCATAATTTGTGACAAGAGATTAAATCATAAAGACTCAAGGAGCATTAACTGGCAAGATGGTGGCCACAAGGGAGAAGCTTGTCTTTTTTCAGCAGCCAGAATGTATCCACTTTTTCCTCTCTCCCAGGACCTGCCCTTACCAAGGCTATCAAGACCATCGCTGAGAAGAACTATAAAGTAGACAAATTTTTCTTTGTAACTCTGCAACTTCATCTTCAAAGAGTGATTTAATCAACAGATCAAATTAATTTAGGGCTAGAGAAAAGGGTCTTAACCTAAAATCACCAGCAACTCTTTGATAGACTCCAGACTTCTGTGTGCTCTGCTTCCCCTCCTCATTAATATTCCTTCCTTCCCAAGGTTCTAGTTAGGATTAAAACATGTTACAGGAAGGCCCCTAACATTGTTCTTGGGCCAGAGAGGGCAACCAGTAAGTTTTATTTTTCTTATCTGTTGTGAGGGACCATGGCAGACAGCCTGAGAACACAGAGCTGAGTTTGAATTTAGCCTCTGCCTTATTTTGCTGAGTTCTTGAGAAAGTTACTTAACTTCTCAGAGTTTCAGTTACTCATCAGAAAAATGCAAGATCATTACACACTAGTGTGAAAGGGTAAGTAATCCACATGTAATAAACGTGGTGCCCCTCTGAGCTGCCTGACCTCATCAGGATAATTCTGATTCCATTGGATTATTGACTAGGAATAAATGAGTTAGTACATGTGAGCTGCCAGGCAATCTCAGTGTACGTTCATCTTAACCCTTCCCCCAACCCTTGATTGTGGTCCAGAGTGACAGGGGACAGGCCATAGAGAAGACAGAAGTGGGAGGGGAGCCTCCTGCCTAATGAAATTGAGTACAGTAAGCCCACCAGACTAAGTGACATTTCATTTGGCCCTTAAAAAGTAAAAAGTTTTACAAGTGGACATGAGTAAAAGTATAGGCAGAAAGATGGAGAATGTATCAGAACATATTTCAAACTGACTACAATCTAGGGTTCTTTTTGAGAAATAGTAGGAGAAATACCTGAGGATGATGGCTGAAGCCAAACCGTGGGTGTTGAACTTGAATAAAAGGCAAAAATAGGATTTTCTTCATTAAAGAAAGAGCCATGGAGAACTCTTAAGGAGTTCAAAGGTATGACTATGTTGGATATAGGCAGGAAGTCAGATGTGAAGAAGGATCGTATGAACCTGACATTTTGAATGAAGTCATTCAGTTCATTTATTTTTTTTAAAAGATTTTATTTATTTGAGGGGGGGAGAGCACAGAGGGAGAGTGAGAGAAAAGAGCAGACTCCCCGCTGAGCAGAGAGCCTGACATGGACTCGATCCCAGGACCCTGAGATCATGACCCAAGCTAAAGGCAGGCGCTTAACTGACTGAGCCACCTAGGTGCCCCACTCAGTTCATTTATTGAAATGGGGGAAGAGTGAGTGGCATCCCTCTGAGTCTCATAAACACAGGTAAGATGAGTGGGGTGGGGAGTGGGGAGAGGAAAGATTATTTTGCCAATGATTATGTCCTCAAGGCCAGCATGGAAAGGGACATTGGAGTGACTTACCAATATGTCACAGAAAACATTCTATAGGTTGCTTTGCAGGTTCTTCTCCATTTGCTTACCTTCTTCTCCAATAAAATCCATTTTCTTCCTTCTCTGCCCTTGCTGTGTGCCCTGGGGGAAGGGGTAATTATTCCTATGGACTTCCTGGCCCAGACTCCATTATTTTCTGGCTTTTGGTTAGATTTTGGAGACAGCAGTAGGACACAGGATGGTAGAAGTAAGAGAGAAGTCAGAGTCATGACCTGGACCAAAGGCAGACACTAGTTTTTGTTCGTGGAGTGGAAAGAAACCCACCATTGACTATTGTTACCTTTGGGGAGGGGGTTAGGGAATGGGACCTAGGGGATTTCTGATGGAAAAGGATCGTGTAATGTTTTATTTGTTTCTCAAAGTAAATGTAACCAAATATTAGCAGTTGCTAATTCTGGATGATGACCATATGAGTGTTATGTCCTGTTTTTAAAATCATATTCAGTAACTTTTAATTTGTAGAATTAAAAAAATCAAATAACAAAAGTGAAGTCAATTCTTTGGTAATGGGAGCAGATAGAAAAAAAAAAACAAGAAAAAACAGGAGCTGAGTCAGGCTGCTGACTGGGCACTGAAGGGGGACAGGCAGGGGGTGCTATTAGGATCTGAACCCCTCTGCTCTCTGCACCAGTGCACCCATCACCCTCTGCTGCAAGAGTTGGCTGCAAACAACTCACAGTTGTCCTCTCCTCTGGACAAGTGCCTCATCCTGCAGTCCCTGAGCTATGCTGCAGGAGACCTGAGATCCAACTTTACTCAGTTGTTCCACTCTTCTCAAGGCCTGAGTGAACGGCTATTGGTATGACAGTTGGTATGTCCATGGGCATTGTTATCTCAAGTATTTTACTGTCTTCCAGCAGTTAAGATAATATCTATACACCTTTCATGAAAAAGAAAAAAAACTAACCCAGTGAGTTTAGGGTGTGTGTGTGCACAGAATTGGACTAAAATTTTTCCAAAATTATTAAAAATAAATCCTAAACCCAAGAAGGTAAAGATTCCCTATTCTTATCATATGTCGCCATCTGATCTCAATTGGCTGAGCTCCTTAATATGAAACAAGCACACCATGCCACACTTAGAACAATAAAAGTGCAGAATGTCATGAATCAGGAGATGTCAGCACACTCAATGGTATGAATTTATTCCCCCTAAAATTGGAGAGTAATCGCCTGATGATCCACAGACAGAAGATCTGAAATCTGAAAAGGAGCTGGGCCCTGTAAGTGAGGGAAGCTGAGTGCACTGCCCGGTAGAGAAGCCTGCATCTGCCAGACACACGCTGCTGCCTAGATCGTGTTGCCAAGGGCAGGTCCAGCACACCTGTATCCAAGGAGGCAAAGCCTATGTCCAAAGGCTCTTCACCTTGCCGCCTGGAAAACCATAGCAAGAAGGCTTGCCTCTGCTCAGATTTGTGATTATTTTTATATGGTTTAAAAAACTAGACAGAATTGGATGGGATTCCCAGTTCCCACATTGGCCAGCCAATGGGGCCGTGAGTAAGTTACTTAACCTCTCTGGCCTTCCATTTCCTTGCATGTAGAGTGGGTTACTATAAGTTTTCAATGAAATCATGCATTATATGAGTCCATATTAAACACAAAGTCAAGATCAGTGCCTTTTCCCTGAGCTAACCCAGTCTTGGCTTGGCCTTGATGACGACACCTGTTGCTCATCTGGCCACGGCTTACCTTAATGCCCCCAAAAACGGGCTGTAGAGAATGCATGGGTTCTCCCCAGCAGAGTGTCCTGTTCTTCCACACCCACGAGGGTTCTAGATTTGCACATGTTGCCAAAAGCCTTCGCTACCCTGAAATGTAGCATGACTAGGAACAGAGGCTGAAGTGAAGCTATGGTCTGGCTTTTGGGTGCCATCCCAAAACATTTCATCTCCTAAAAAAATTTTTTTTAAAACATATGTGTCCCCTCATTTGAGAGCTTGTAGGTGCCTTTATCTTCCATCTATATATAAAGCAGCACAATCACTATAGCTTATCCCCAGCTGAGGTTGGAAATAATGTCTTGGAAGGAAATCCAATTCCCTTTGCTTTCTCTGCCCATTCCAGAGCAGCTGCAAGTTTGCCTGATATAAAACAGTTAGTGGCAAACAAACGGGTAGATGTTATCTCATGTAATTTCAGGATATTGCTTCATTAGTGGAGCAAATGGAAATTGACTGTTTCTCTCCTAATATCTCACATACACCCTTACCCCAAGTTTATTCTTTTTCTTCCTGTTTACTGCTTTGCTGGAAATGTTTTGACATTTCAACTTCCTAGCAAAAATGGGTGATTGAACATACATATTTGCTTTCCTTCTCTCCAAAGCCCTATTCACATGAAAGTAAAGCAATTTTTTTAAAAAGAATAAGACCTACAAAGGACAAGAGAAGCAACTACTTGGATGTTGGAAGCTAGAAAATGGATGAATGAGAGGAACATGACTTAGCAAACTAAAGAAAGCTACATTATAAATCTGAACAGGAGTCAGATGAGAAGCAATCCAATTGATGATCAGTGTTGGGTACTTCTGGAAATAGGAATGAAAATGGGGCCAAGATAGGCAATTGGTTATAAGTCTCTTAAGGAGGTTTGATTCTAAGATCCTATCATCTACTCTATGTAGCTGGGCTCTTGCCCCTTTGCATCCTGGTAAAATACAAGAAGGTGAGTCATAGGAGTGGGTAATTGAGAGGTCTCTGGACTGGAGGGCTCTAGGCACAGTTGGAAGTGGGGTAAATACCACAGTGAAAGCAGTGAGGTTCAGGCCTTTGCCTGGCGTTTGCAGAGCCCAAAGTGAGAGTTCCCATGGGAGCCATGGCTTCTGGTCTACTTTCCCTTCTCTTCCCATCCTGGTCCCTTGCCTCACTGTCCAGGCCTCCAATGAGCACCTATGGAGACCCAGCCCTCCTGTTCAAGCTCTATCAAATCCCCACAAACTCCCACTCCTTGTCCATGCCTTAGTTTCAGGAGAACATACACTGGTCAGTGGAATTACTCATCATAAGGATGATAGATTGAGAGAAGAGGCTCAACACAGTCTCTGGAGGCAAGCTTGAGGTCATTTGGGCAGGAATTCTAAAGCATGGTCTAGAAATGAGGGGTGGGTCCCCCAAATCTGGGGAAAAGGCACTCCAGAGAAAGGCCACAGCAGGGTCCTTTAAAGAATATCTGAGGTGGGGCACCTGGGTGGTTCAGTTGGTTAAGTGACTGCCTTTGGCTTAGGTCATGATCCTGGGGTCCTGGGTCGAGTCCACCATTGGGCTCCCTGCCCAGCAGGGAGCCTGCTTCTCCCTCTCCTTCTGACCCCTACTCATGCTTGCTCTTTCTCTCAAGTTCTCTCTTTCTCTCAAATAAATAAATAAATAAAATCTTTTTAAAAATTTAAAAGAGAATATCCAAGTTGATAAACTGTCCCATGCTGATTTTAGCACTGAAAGCCCTACATCCCAGGAAACTCCTTAGTCCTGGGCAAACCATGAAGGTTGGTCACCCTACCAGGCTTAAGAATAGTACTGTATTTGCATACTTAACTCTGAAACCCGCAGCCCTCTTTTCCCATTTAGTTCCCAGAGTGCTGGCAGCAAAGCCTATGTTTTCTGGGCAGGAAATTAGAAATCTTCCTCTGAGGAATCTTATCCACCCAAGAAGAGCTAAAGACTCTGACATTAATGATTCCCCCAGAGAATTCCCTTAAATGCTTCTACAGTAAAGCCCAGAGTTGACAAAGCCCATCCACTAGTTCAGAGCATCCCATCAGCTTTTCAGAGGCCTATGCTTAAATATAAGCAGATAGTCAAGGATCACCAGACATTCAGGAAATCCTCAGCATGAAAGATTACGACCAAAAGAAACAGGGAAAACAACTATTTAGAAGGAAAGATAGTATGCCAAGAGAAGAAATTTTAAAGCATCTACATTAATATATTCAGAATCACAGAGGAAGATACTGTATTCATGGGCAAAAAGACAGGCTATTATAAAAAAAGATGCTCAGATAATAAAAAGAGCCCTTAGAAATTGAAATGTGAGAACAGATATAAAAACTCCAGGTAAGGATTGGAAAATACAGTTGAGAATATCTCCACAAAAGGAAGAATATAAAGACAAAGATGTAAAGTAAGAGAGAAAAATAAAAAGAAAGCTAGAGTACCAGTCTAGGTCTAGAAGTCAAAAAGAAGTAGGAATTTCAGACAGAGATATCAGGGAAGCAGAGAAGACAAAACATAATTCAAGAAATTCCCCAGAGTGAAGGGCTATACATTTCCAGGTTAAATAAACTCAGCAAGTGCCAAGCACAATGGACGAAAATATTCCTATGCCAAGACGTTGGAGATATGTCAGAGGCATGGAACAGAAAGAAAGTACTAGATGAGAAAAAAAAAGTCACAATTAAAGAATAAAAGTGGAGAAGGGTGTTGAACTTTTCATGATTAACACTAGAAGCTACAGATAACACTTGAACTTGTAGACAACAGAAAAATGCTTTCAAAATTCCAAAAGAAATTTATTTTCAACCTAAAATTCTATATCTTGGCACCATGTCACTTAATGTGAGGACAGAATATTTTCAGACATGTATGATCTCCAAAATTTTTCTTCAAGAAACTATTGGAGGATGTGTACCACCAAAGCTAATAAATAAGCCAAGAAAAATAAAGATACAGGATTTAAGAAACAGAGAACACAATATAGGGAGGAGATAAAGAGAATCACCAGTAGGATATCGATTCACCAGGCACAGGTCAATTCTCCCCATGGAAGATTGTCAGAAGGTTTTTGGATAAATTTATTTGAGATAATGAAATTATCGGATAAGGATATATCTGAATTTTTATTTACTTATTTATTTTATTTTTTAAGTAGGCTCCACACCCAATGTGGGGCTTGAGCTCACAACCTATGATCAAGAGTCACATACTCTACCGGCTGAGCCAGCCAGGTGTCCCGATATAGCTGAACATTTAAAGAGGAGATGTAAATAATGGGCAGAATATTTGGGTTGGTTTGCTAAAAAAAAATATATATATATGGAGGATTAAGGAAACAAACAAAACATGATTATTAATTATAAACAAAACATAAAGGTTACAAGAAATGAAAAGTAATTATAGTATATCACATGGATCAGCTGTGGATAGCATTTGTACAATGAATACATATTGTTCTAACCCAAATTGGGATATAACTATCCTAAGAGGATGGAGAACGGTGGGGGATAAGAGAGTGGGAAGATACAGGAGAGGTCATGCAAAGTCATCTTTCTCCATAAATAGGGAGAAAATAGATAATGCCCAAGACTGAAAATTAAGAGGGAACAATAAATATAAGCATGATATTTTAATATGGATGTCTAAATAAAAAAAAATTGTTGTGAAAGTTTTGAAATACTTGTGTGTTGCATGGGCATGGTGCCTGCAAGGATATAAGGAACTGTTGTTTTTGATAACAAACATTGGAAAACTATTTTACTCTTTAAACTATGTACATGTATAACTTCATAAAATCACCCCCTTCAAAAAAAAAAAAAAAAAGACATGTTAGGGAATCCTAAGTTATGAACTAGCTTCCTCTTTATTTTTTTTTCTATTAAAAATTTTTTATATAATCATTTAAACATTTTTGGTTTAAATGGATTCAGTGGTAGGGGTGCCTGGGAGGTGTAGTTGGTTAAGCATCCAACTCTTGGTTTCAGCTCAGGTCATGATCTCGGGGCCATGAGTCCAGCCCCATGTCGGCCTCCATGCTCAGCGTGGAGTCTGCTTGAGATTCTCTCTCCCTCTCCCTCTGCCCCTCCCCCCCATTCTGTCTCTCTCTCTCTCTCTCTCTCTCTCTCTAAGTAAATAAATCTTTTTTAAAAAATGGATTCAATGGTATTGGCCAAAATAACTGACAGATGACCACAGTGGTACCATTTTAGCTTTAGTTTATATGTAGTTTATTAAATTGAAAGGAATCCAATGAAGTTGTTTTAGTTTTTCATTAGGGAAAGTGCAACACTTTTTAATGAAGTGTGAAGTTTAATTAGCTTTGTGTTCATGAGCTGAATAAAGTAAAAAATTTAGTTATTTAGAATTATAGGAAAATTAGATCTTTTAATTAATTGAACATTCAGATTTTATAAGTGTAGTAGACTGATTTCAAAAATGCCCTAATTCTTCACCTTTCTTTTTTTTTTCTTCACCTTTATTATATGCATTCTCTATGTAATGTGACTTTGTAGCAACTCCCATTAATGAGTGGAGTCTTCTTCTGTCCTGGAATCTGGGCTGGTCTTGTGATTTGCTTGGTCAATGGAATGTTGTGGAAGTGATGGTCTGCTTGTTTGTAAGGAGCTATGTGTATGCCCACACTTTCTCTTGGACCCCTACCACTGCCATGAAAACTGCCATGAAAAGCCAGACTAGTTAGTTGAAAAATGTAACATGTATGAGAACTCGGTAATCTTAGCCAAGGCCATGTTAAAAGATCCTACAGCCAAGCTATGTGAGGGAGCCTGGTTAGGTCAGTAGAGATGTTAACCAACCAACTGTTGACTATAGAGACCAGAGTGAAACCAGCTGAGATCAGAACTGCCTAGTTCACCTGAGACCTCATGAACAAAACAAAACAAAACAAAAGTTTGTTTAGCCACTAAATATGGGGTTGGTTTATTACACAGTACTAGGAAACTGGTAAACACTAACAGTTGTCAACTTGTGCCATAAATGAATATTCAACTTTCAAAGAATTGGGACTTTTTTGTTTTTGTTTTTTTAAATAGCATCCTTAGAATGAAACTGTTGTATGTTCTCTAAGCAGGGAAAGTAATCTTAACAGGAAGGCATTTGTTCTGCTTTCCTGAGTACCATTAGGAATAGCAGCCAGATATGATTTGCCCTGCATATAGAGAAAGGAAAATTGCTTAGTGTTGGAGAGAGGTTAACAAGACTAGCTCCTTAAAGGTCAAGAGTAGAAAGAAACCTGAATGGTGAGTGTCCAAATTGGCAATCCCATGAAAGAGCAGGGATTAAGATGCAATTTTTAGTTGTTTTCTGTGGGATGTAAAATGTAACACTTTCACTCACACAATCTATGGTTCCTATGAACTTTCAGTAAAATCTATAATGCTTGCTCATGCTTTTGTGTGACTGGGCACTCTATAAACAACTGGAAGGTGTGGCAAATTTTGAATCCAGATTATTAGCAATGGGCTGGTGGGATGGTGGGGGAGGACATCATGAAAGGACCCAGAAATCAGAATCAGTGGTACCCTTCAAAGTGAAATTCCCCAAAAGAAGCTTATATTAGGAGTGAACTTGGGGCACCTGGGTAGCTCAGTCAGTTAAGCGTCTAACTCTTGATTTCGGATGAGGTCATAATCTCAGGGTTGTGAGATCGAGCCCACATCAGGCTCTGTGCTGGGCCTGATGCCTGTTTAAGAGTCTCTCCCTCTGCCCCTCCCCATCCAATGCACATGCACTCTCTCTCTCTCAAAAATAAATAAATAATAAAAGGAGAGAGAGAACTTTAAACTTATACTTTGTCGTGGTCTAAACCAATTTTACCCAGACTGCTAAGGGAAGGGAGCCCAACTAATGAATCAATTGCATAAGACAGCATACAAAGTTGTGAGGTATATTAGAAAATATAGTAGAAGTTAAACATACCTATACAATAGGACCCAATAATGTCACTCCCAAGTATTTACCTAAGTGCAATGAAAACCTGTACTCACACAAAAACTTGGATGTTTATAAGTTGTCATGTTCATAGTCACCCCAAGCTGGAAACAACTCAAATGTCCTTCAACTAGAGTGCTGGAAAACAAACTGCGCTAGATCTATAAAGTAGAATATTCAGGCGCCTGGGTGGCTCAGTCGGTTAAGAGTCCGACTCTTGATTTCGGCTCAGGTCATGATCTCAGGGTCATGAAATGGAGCCTTGCCTTGGGCTCTGCGCTGAGCATGGAGCCTGCTTAAGATTCTCTCTCTGTGTCTGCCACCCCCACCCCCATTTGCGCTCTCTCTCTATAAAAAAAGAAATAAATAAAATGGAATACTAGTCAGCAATTAAAAATGAACTGCTAGAACATGCAACCACATAGCTAAATCTCAAATGCATTATGTTAAGTGAAAGAAGCCAGACTCAGAAGGCTACTATATTATTCCATTTATATGACACTTTTGCAGAGACAAACTATGGGACAGAAAATAGGTTTATGGTTGCTGGGAGCAAAGGATGTACGTGGAGGTTGACTACAAAGGGGCATAGGGGGACTTTTTGAGGTGAAGGAAGTGTCCTACATCTTGATCATGATGATGGCTACATGACTATATACATTTGTCAAAACTTGTAGAATTTACTCAAAAAAAAGGAGAATTATACCTTAGTTTTTAAAAATGGAAAAAATGTACTAGAATTGGGACATTAGTCTAAAAGGGTTTTCAGTCTACTTTTGGAGAGCAGACACTATTGTTACAAAATTATGACTGATAGAAACATAAGTGAGCTAAAATCTCCTTGAAGGCTACAGATATGAATTGATAAAACAGGAAGGGATTTCCAGACCACACAAGCTTAAGGAATCTTAAAACCTTCGTTGGATTTAAGCTGGCTCTAAACGAAGAGTGGGAATTAGGTAAATGGGAAAAAGGAGGAAAGTGAGCAAAAATTCAATTTTATTCTGGCAACAGGAAGGAAGAAAATGGGGCTGCAATGGGAAATGTGCGACTATGGTAGTTATTACTGTTGATAGAAACCAATGCCGCTGGGAACGTGGCATCCTCCCTTTGCCTGAAACAATCCTCCAGAATGGTCTCCACGACACAGAGGACCCCAAGCCCATTGCTTCTTTTCACATCTTTGTGATTCAAGACTAATTTCATTTAAAGATCTCCATTTGCAAAGATCATGTGGGAAAGGTGCTTCAAAATCAGAACTCAACGTGACATAACTTGAGACTTTGGGAATTAAGACTTGTTTTTACATTGAGATTTCCCTCAAAATAATAAAAGGATAAAAGATAGGGGGGATAAAGAAATGAAATCATAATCATCAAATCAAGATGGATCAAGGTTTCTTTGAGATGACTATCAATTGCAAAGGAGGAAAAAATATGTATTTCTTTTTTTTTTAAAGATTTTATTTATTTATTTGAGAGAGAGAGAATGGGGGAGAGAGAGAGAGCACAAGACGGGGGAGGGTCAGAGGGAGAGCAGACTCCCTGCTGAGCAGGGAGCCCGATGTGGGACTCGATCCCGGGACTCCAGGATCATGACCTGAGCTGAAGGCAGTCGCTTAACCAACTGAGCCACCCAGGCACCCAAAATATGTATTTCTGTTAACATTAATTTCTAATTATATGAAATAAAATAGAAATATATTTCTAATTATATGAAAAATTCCAGATGACTGAATGAAATTCTATTTGATGGTTAATTTTATGAAGACTATGATGTTTTCATTTGAAACTCACCTTCATTTGTTATGATAATGATCTGTCTCCAACAGACAAATTTTTGTATTTCCACCTAGTTCAGAGATTAATTTATTAAGATGGTTCTTACCCTAGGCTTATACATATGAGCTGGGAATTATCCAATATCCAGTATATCTTAGAGTCTAAATGGTTTGGACAGTTCATCTAATCAGCTTCAGACTAAGGACTTGTACAAAACAGAAGTGGATATTGCTCTTTGAAAATACAGTCTCAGTTTGGGTTTGCCGCCATGGGCTTTGATGAGAGCAGGACATTTGCCTATAATATAATGGCCAATGTCATTTCCAGTGATGTCTAGGTTTGGTCACTTAAGGGAGCAAACCGCCCCTCCAAAGTTGCATTATATGATTTTCATTCTCGTTAAATACTCAGGGCCAAAAATAAACCAGGGTCAGCTGTGAGGAAATCAGGCTGCTTACTTAAAGCAAAAATAAGTACAGACTTATTAGCCCTTTTTATTATTAATTTTAAATGTCTAGAACAGCTTCGGGTCATGTTTACTTTCTTAGGTCAAGAAGTAGACAAAATAATTGCTCATTTCACTGGGGATTTGTATTTTAGCTCTTTTTGGTGAGGTTCCGAGCACAGTTTTATCAGATCAGAATTTAGCAGCAACATTTACTGCTATTGCGAATTGGAAACAGCACTAAAATGGGCAAAGATTGTGGGCTGTGTGGGCAGGCCCTCAGGAGGGTATCAAGGTTAATTAACTTAAGTTGAAAGTTTTGATGATTATCAGGCAGACAAATCTCAGAAGATTTCATAGGCAAGTTTTTAGACCTCCAGGATATTCTATGATGATACTGTTGGAAATTATTGTTGACAGCATTTGGAATGAGGGTTTTAAGGAATGGTATAACAGTTTGAGTAACTGTCGACAGCGTTTTCCTTGATGCATCATGCATTTTTTAAGTTACAAGAGCATTGTAACTTATAAAATATTCAAACAATGTAAAAATATGCAGGGTAAAAACTAAAGTCACCCTCTCCCCTGTCCCATTATTTTGAAGTAATTAACTATATAGTGTATATTCTTCCAGAATCTTTCCTCTTTCACACACACACACACACACACACACACACACACACACCACCGCACACACCAGATCAGCAATGTAAATACTACTGAGGTATTTTTGTAGAGAAATAGGGATAAATAGATTACATACATTTTTATTTTTCAAAAATGCGATCTCTTTCTGTATATAGGTCTGCAACTTGCTTTTATAGTTACTAATTTTTGTGGGCCTTTCCCATGACAGTCCTTATAATATAGTTCTCAAAAAATCTGTATAAAATTCTATAACCTGATTGTACAATTTAAATATTTCCTTTCTTATGAACATTTAGATTATTTTCTAATTACTTGATAGCAAACCATAATACAATAAACTCTATATACATATCTCTTTGTACAAGTTCAGGTATTTCTAAAAGACAGATTACAGGATGAAGTACTGTTGGGTCAAAAGATTTTAAATATAGATTGGTAACAAGTTAGCCTCTAAAAAAGGAAGGAAAAAAAACTTATATAAACTTAATCTGAACACAGTTCAATAGGTCAATGAGAATTCCTTCCTGTCAATATTAAATACTACTTTTTACTTAAGCCGATCTGTTTTTTTAAAAACTATGTAAAGTTGTTCCCTGATTGCTAATGAAAAGAAACATTCTTTTAGAGTACAACATATTATATACTATAATAACATGTTATATAGTATAACATATAGTACATTTGTTTTTATTTCTTTTTTTGTGAATTACTTTTAGCAATCAGTTTATCATCCTTTTCTTATTGATTTATAGGAACTCTTTGCATAGTAGAGATTGTGGTAGATACTCTGGGTTGACTCACTTAACTTTCATTCCAACCTACTTCTGGCATGCAAAAATGGAAAAGTAAAAAACAGATTTGCCAGATTTTTCTTAAACTTGGGTACTGAACTTATGTTAGGAGCCATGAATCAGATGTACTTACAGAATAATTTGTTCACAAGAGAGGGAAGAGGCAGGACCCAGGACACTTATTTTGCAAATGTGACTTGTGGTGGAAGTGGTATGGTTTTCGAATCAATGGCTGTAGTGTCAACTTTCTAATCTGTATGCAGGTTTTTGGAACAGGCTGTCAAAAAGAAGGAAGAGAAGATAATTTATCTGTCAGCCATTTTCATCTCCTCTCTCTTATTGGTCCAAGTGTGCTCCATTGGGCATTAATACCCATGCATTTCTGGATTGCATGCACTGTCCTCCTGGCAGGCACCCTAGGGAACCTGAAGCTTATGAAAATAAAGATGAGAGCAGCATGCTGGGTGACTATGGTATATTGACTGCAAAGGTGGCCTCAGTATACACTACTTGGTCTTATATCCATACACTTTGCATTGTGACTTTGCAGTTCCTCTCATTAAGTGGTAGAACCTATTTCTCCATGCTTTGAATCTGGGCTGGCCTTTTAACTTGCTTTAGCCTGCAGAATGTGACAAAAGCAATTTCGCACCAGTTCTGAGCTTAGACTGCAAGAGGACTTGCTCTCGCTCTCCTTAGACCCTTGCCTCTCCATGTAAACAAACCAGGACTAGCCTGATGGCTGATGACCCAGTCCTCCCCATTTTGTGCCAGCCAACAGTGGGCCAAATGCAAGAAGTTAAGTCACCTAGTTCATCTACTGCTGGCTCCATATGCATACAGGTGGGTGTCTAGCCAAGACAAGAATAATCATTCAACTAAGCCTAGCCTAAATTGCTGACCCATTGAATTAAGAGCTAAATATATAACAGTTGTTTTAGGCTACTAAACTTTGGGATAGCTTTTATGCAGCAATAAATACCTATTTTATGCAGCGATAACTGATAGAGTGAGCTCGTGAGTAGATCACACTTACGGAATCAAAACTTGAAAAGGTTCATATTTTCAGACCCTAAGCATGGAAACTTGCTTATGACACTATCTTTGGACTGAAAGGTGTTGTTGCAAATCAGTTTTCTAATTAGTCAAGCTCCAACAAATGAGTTTTTAAAAAATTCTTTCTTTTAGGAGTAATATATGATATTGGCAAGCAGCCTTGATTGCTTTTTGTACTGAAAAAAGTGTTAATAAAATGTTCCCTTGTTTTGCTGTACTGAAAGAGTGTTAATAAAATGTTCTCTTGTTTTTCATTAATTATTACTTAATTTCCTGTGCATTGGGGTGGGTTGTTTTTTATAACAATAAAACCTGATGGAAATGTTTGCCTAGTTCTGTCATCAAAAACAATGGACATATGGTACTTGTTTTATGGACAGAGAGGTATTATTCCCCATCTCCAGGAAAAACACTCTTATATAAATAATTATGATTGTTTTTATTAGCTCTAACATAGGTCTAATGGTAGCATAACTAGGAATTTGGATCATAATTGATTCAGTATTTTCAGAAAATGGTCAAATGTTTTCCTTTTGCTTTAGAACTACGTGATGAGGTCAGTGCTTTTGACCCCTGGCTAGAGGAAATGAAGACTAAGTGTGTCAAGACCCAATGGAGGGCACTAAGGAGACAACTAAAAGTGTTCTTTCTAATTAGTTCTAGGTAAGTAGTTAAAGGCAGAAGAGAAACGCTGTAAGGAGCTACCCAGAAATATAAGTATCAGAGAGAAGCTCTATATTTTCACCCCATAATAAAATAGAATATTTAAATGGATTTTTATTAACTCCGCCTCAAAAATTAAACAGATTACATCTAAGTGTTTGCATCTCTTTAAATCTTGTTCCAATTCCAGGTCTCTCAATCTCGGCACTATTGATGTTTGAGGCCAACCACTCCTTTGCTAAGGGGCCTGTCCTGTGCACTGTGGGATGTTCAGCAGCATCCCTGGCCTCTACCTGCTAGATGCCAGGGTGACATAGTATGACTCACTGTACAGTGGGACAAGCAAAAATATCTCCACACGTTGTCAGATGTCCCCTAGGACATAAAGTGCCTCTAGTTCAGAATCACTGCTCCAAATTAATATCTTTGTTTGTTGTCTCTAGGGTTATTTATGTTTCTCTGCGGCTGCTCCAGAAAACAAAGGGAAAACCAAATGAGTGAGACTCCAGGTTCCCCAATCCTACTTCAACCAGAGAAGCTCTGGTTTTGTTTAGTAAGTCAGGTTTTATTATAAAATTTGTCTGAAAACAAACCGATGCTAAATCAAAAGTTTTTTTTTTAATGCCTCTAAATTGGAATAATATTAGTACAAAGATTCAGATATTAGCAACTAAAAGTAACTTTTCTAAAAAGAGTATTTGAAAAGCATGCAAAAGCCTGTTATAGTCTAACACTGTTGGTTAGGTACCTTGTGAGAAAATTTTTGGCCCCTACACTCATAACCCAAGTTCATGGCAGCACTATCATCTGTGGTCAGCATCTCTGGGGAGACTTTGAGTTGTGATTCCCATTCTGAAAAGGACTGTCACTGGTCACAAAATTGGCTAATCAAGAGAGGATGAAGGGTTAGCAGAACCCACAACTGCTCCCTACCATGTGTTACTGGGAAAAAACCTCAAACATGCTCTCTTGTACGACTTAGAAGAATTAAAATACTAGTTTTACAATGAAATGCAGTCTTAGATTAGCCACAAAACCTCTTTTCCAATGAAATTTTATACAGAATCTTCATATATAAAGTAGATAAAAGAGAAGTTTTACAAAGTAAAGCAGAAAATTATGGGTCCAGAGCTCAACTAGGCCCTTAACCTGAGCACAATCTTGGAAGATTAAGTCCCCACAGCAATATAGAAACGAATGATCTGGATGAACATTTATGCACCCGTATGATAGCTACAGTCATTACAAGGCACCACATACAGAATGGGCTAGCCAGTCCCCTCAGCTACCGTTGCAAGCCCGTAATCTCCATATATGTACTTGACTTTCTACCAAGTTTCACAATTACTTTTTTTGTGATTTTTCCTATTTCATTGCATAACACAAAATTGAGCAGTATTCCCAGTAGAGTGCACATAATTAGTTGACCACCATTTATTTAGTGCTGTGTGTATTTGGATAATAACTGCTCCCTAGTTGGAAATATTCTTTTTCTGGTTATAAAATCAGCCTTTGTTCTTTATAATCAGAGTAGCAAAACTAAAATTATTCCTGAGTGCCTGATTGTTGTTGCTGTTGTTGAGGTATAATTTACATAAAATGAAACACGGTTCTTAAGTGTTCAGTTCAATGAGTTTTGACAATTGCATAGGGCTGTGTAACCCCAACCCAAAACTAGATCTAGGATATTGTCCTCACCCCAGAAATTTCCCTTGTGCCCCTTTCTAGTCAAATTCTTTCCCAGAAGCAAGTTCTTTTTGAATTTCATCACCAAAGATTAGTTTCGACTGCTCTAGACTTCATATAAGTGGAATCATACAGTATACAGTTAACCCTTGAAAAACGTAGCTTCAAACTACATGGGTCCACTTACACGCAGATTTTTTTTTCAGTGTATATGGTATAGTACTATAAATGTATTTTCCCTTCTTTATGACTTTCTTACCACTTTTTTCTCTAACTTACCTCCTGGTAAGAAAACAGTATATAATACATATAACACACAAAATATATGTTAATTGACTTTTATATTATCACTAAGGCTTCTGGTCAACATAGGCTATTACTAGTTATGGTTTTGGGGAGTCAAAAGTTATACATGGATTTTTGAATGTGTGTGCATTGGTGGCCCTAACCCCCACATTGTTCAAGGGTCAATGGTATATTCTTTTGGGTCCATTTTTTCCCCTGGTCAATGGCTGTAAAATTTATCTGTGTTGTTTTGTGTATCAGTAATTGGTTCCTTGCATCCTTAAAAGACTCTCTTCATATACTGATTTATGTGTATGCAGGATGCATTTTGAGAACGGAAAATCTCTACCAAAGTGGGTTTTTTGGGCAATTTTCATTCAGTATAGTCTTCAGATGACAAACACTCATTTGAAATTAATATAGCACTGAGAAAGGGCCTTTCCTTCTTAATTTGCTTTGGTTTTTCTAAAAGCATTTCAAAATCGTGATTTTAAAAAATACAGACAGAAAACCTGTGCTTATGGTTCAGTGGTAAACATTTTAGCAATTTACCCCTGTCCTGCTAGCATAATCATCGGCTTTTAAGGCAATTAGGCTGTGTAAAAATAATCAACATAAAAGAAAAGAGCTAAATTCACAGCAGTTGGTCTTCAAAAGCATGTTCCTTTTGCATGACACAAATGATGTGGGCTTAATGTGATGTGCTTAATGAGAAAAATTCTACCTCCTTGAACTTTGCAGGTGAAAATTATTTTGATACATCTCTTGAGACTGCTGTAAATTTCTTAGTGATAAAATGTGATAAAAACATACAGGTTTATAGGAACATTCTGAATGTTATTTTGGGGATAAGTACTTAATCCAAACATTAATGTTGGCAATGCCCACCTACTTAAATAGGTCTCTGGACATGTTCATTTTAAGTCAGTTGCTCCACAAAAATTTCTTGGTGACCCGCTACATTCCATGTCCGAAGCTCACTACAATCAATAAAGATCAATGAGTTATGGTTAGTGATATATAACTGTAATTTTTTACATGTTTTTTTAATTTACTTTTTTTTCCCTCTGCCCAACCACTGAGATCTTACTGGAGTAATAAAAAGCAGAGGTCCAAGAGAAATTTAGCATATACCCCCTTTCTTTTAAAAGTTCTGCTTGCTTGGTTTTCCAAGAAATCCATGTTAACATAGTGTATGGGTGTGTCTACAAAAGAAGCACACAGCCTTTCTCAGAATAACAGAGCATAAGGAGAGATTCCTGGGGACAAAGATAGGAAAATCAAATGTTGGTAGAGACAGCACAGATTTTGCAAGTTGGATGAAATTAGAGTAAGTTATTTCTAAAGCTTTCTCCCCCTCTTAAAAAATAAGATTTCTTTCCTTCTGGAGAGATGGAGAAACCAGTAAAGGCACCTTTGTCTAATTTTAATAACCAGAAGATGAAACCATCAGGTACAAAAGGTTAACTGGAGCTGAAAGATAAATCTCTGCAGAGTCTGATTCCCATTTTCATTTTACCCTGAGAACATATATTTAATTCATTGAATTCTTAATTATAAATTTAAAAGGCACTTTTTCACCACATGTCTAAACATTTGAGGGTTTCTGTATAATTGTCATCTTAGCAAAAAATACTGTCCTCCTCACAAATTCTTAATCTCTATATTGTTTACCTACCTACCTAGATAGAGAGAAGATAGATGGATAGTTAGATAAGAGAAGCCATTTGTATTAGTTAATTACCAAACCATTTCAGAACCTAGTGGCTTGATAGCAATCATTTATTATTTGTCAGGAGTGGCCTGGGTGGTTCTGTTGATTAAGACCTAGGCTCAGCAGGGCTCACTAGTGAGTCTGTGGTCTGGTGTGGGTCATCTAGGTGGTTTTGGTGATCTTAGCTGGAACTTCGCACATGTCTGGACCTTGGCTGTACTGAGCCAACTCAGCTCTGTTCCACATATTTCTCATCCTCCAGCATGCTGGCATGGGTATATTCCACTGGGAGGGAAGGGAACCATGAGTTAAAGTAGAAATGCACAATTGCTTTTTCAAGCCTCTTCTTGCCCCATGCTTGCTAATATCCAAAAGCAAGTCACATGACCAAACCTGAGGTCAGTGTGGGAAGGCATTACCAAAGTGGTGGGTATAGGAGAGAGTAAGAAAAGAATCTGTGAACCTCAGTGGAGAAACTCAGACAAACTGAAAGAATTCCTATAGAGAGAAAGATGGAGAAATACCTCAACAAGGAGTTTTACTTAGTTATTCCCTTAGCCTAAAAGGCTCCTGTTTGGTTTCTCTCATTCATTCAGTCTCAATTTAAATGTCCTTTCTTGTAGAGGTCTTGACTCACCATTTTATCTAACTAGACACTCTTCCCACCTTATGGTTTTCTGTCACAGCATCCCTCCACACTTATCACTAGCTACCAGTAATGAAATAATAATCATATTTGCTTTCCCACTTTGCAGCCTACCATTGACTTCCCCTGTCTCCCTCATTACACTGTCAATTCCAGTGATGCTGGGCTGGCTTTACCAGCTTGTAAGAACCAACTATTACATTCCTAGGAATTCTGTGAGCCAGTTGACATCATGGTGGTAACTTGAAATCAACCATGGCAGGAATATTTACTCCATAGAAATTGGCATAAGCTACAAAGCAGATCTTTGATTTGGGGAGAGGAGCATAAGAAGAACTGGTCATGCTTTCCATGAAAGCAGCAGCTTGTCTGTCTTTTTCCTCATTTCTTCAGCATATAACACATAAACTTTCTGTATTAGCACTCAATAAATATTTGTTGAATAAGAGAATGAATAATTAATAGCCAAGTAAGTGAATAAACGAATGAATGTCACATAGCCAATTGGTAGAAAATGGACCTAGATCACAGGCTTTCTGGATCTTGATCCTCTGAGGGCTCTGATAACCCTGCAACACTGAGAATCTCCACCTACCTGACACTAAATGGAGTTCTACTTGCCACAGTGCAGCCCTCCCTGTCTGTAATCATTACCTCTTTTTGCTCAGAACTTGACCTTACAGACCTGGGTGATATAATTTGTGTTCACTCATCTACCTTCAACTACCCTCCCGCCCCATCCTATGCCATGATATGTGATGATGTATGCTCTGCTCACCCTGCCACTCTAACCTGGGTAACTTCTGGATTCCTTCTCATTTACTCCCATTCTGTTGGGACTATTTAAGTTCACATTTCCACAGGAAACTCAAGACCTAACGATCTCCTAAATACATCTTGAATTCTTCCATGCTTTCAATCTCCCCTGCCACAGCCCCAGTTCCGGCCACTGTTACCTCTTGCCAGGGCTGCTGTAGTACCCTCCTAACGGATCTCACCTCATCCCCTATGGCTCCCTTCCATCCATTCACTAGTTGGAGCCAGAATGATCATGTCACACTCTTAACTGCTACCCTGACTCCCACTCAGCCCCCCACTTAGATTTCTCAGACTTCCTCTTGCTCTTAGGGAAAGTCAGTTCTAAGATGGCCAGCAAAGCCTGCATCCCTTGACCCCTGCCTAGCTAGTTTGTACTCTTGAACTGGGCTCTTTTTGTTCCATTCTCTGGAGCCTTCTTTTAGGCTCATATCTTGCCATTATCCCTCCCCCCACAGGCTTTTTGTACATGCTATTCTCTCTTTGTCTAATCCTCTTTCTCTTTGGCCCAGATTTTCCTTCTATGATCTGGATCCTTTCATTCACCTGCTTTCTGGACACCCACTTCCGGCATCTAAAAAAAATCACCAAATGTCTTCCTGCTCCTCTAGTCCTAACTGTGGCTAATTTTGTACTGCTCCCTCCGGTCACCACTTCCACTCCCACCTTGGTTAATGGAACTATGATTCTCTCCGTCTCCTGGGCCCGAAATCTGGCAGTCACTGTGGAGCCCTCCCTCACTGTCTCTTTTCAAGGCTAATTAGTTATTAAGACCTGCCAATTTTAATTCTTTAAAAGCTCTTTAATAGAACTCTTACACCACCATGTTACTATCTTAGTTCTGGTTCTTACCAACTCTCACCTTGACTGCTGCGATATGCTCCTAACATGACCTCCCCCTCCCCCAACTTAAACTTCATCCAGTCAATGCCCTACTCAGCAGGGAAAGTGATCTTCAGCTGTAAATCTGGTCACCTTATTCCCATCTTTTACATTCTGTTAATGACGTTTGGTTGTTGCAGTCATTTTAAAACTCTGTTTTATTTTGTCAGTTATAGGGAGGCAGAATTTTTACTTTGGGTAGTTTCTGAAGAAAGTGGTAAACAATAGGAATTAACCATTTTTTTAAATATTTGGGAGAAAATACTTATAAAACTGGCTAGACATGGGGTGGTTTAGAAGTCTTTGACAATCAACTCAATTTCTTTAATTCTTACTGGTTCATTTAGTTTCTGTCTCCATTGATTATATTTGCAGTTACTCTCCTAAGAATTTATTCATTCCATCTAGGTATTCAAATTAATAGACATGGAGTAGTTCATAATATTATTTTATTTTAAATTTCTGTTGCATGTATAGTCTTTCTCCTTTATGTTATGGATTTATTTGCAAATTCTACAACACTCCCCCCCCCCCAGTCAGTCTTGCCAGAAATCTATCTTTCTTATGAAGCTTTTCAAAGAGCTAGCTTTTGGTTTTGCTTAATTATTGCCATTTGCTGTTATTTCTATTGTTCACAATTTCATAGGTTTCTGCCATTATTTTAATATTTGGTTTATTGGATTTGATCTCCTGCTATTTTTCATACTCTTTATTTGCATGCTTAGCTTGCTTTTTTTTAACCTCTTTTGTTTCTTGACATATGTATTAAAGACAGATATTTTCTTCCAGGTACTGATTTTATGTTCCTTAGAATTTGACATGTGGTATAAAAGAGAAAACTCTATTTCTCTTTCACCACACACACTTCTGACACCAAATGTGTGGGGTTTTTTTTCCCCACACCAACCAATTCTCCAATACCACCTGAGTTTTCCATGATTCATTTCAATTCTGACACTCTCTACCTGGAGACAGCATCAGACCCGCAAGTTAAGGGCTCAGTCCCACAAGAGTGTACTCCCCTCTCCCCCCCCCCCCGCCACCCCATGTTAGATGCCAATCACAAGTCTAGACCTCCTATGCTTCTGACTGATTGGCTATAAATTCAGCCTTCCTACAACACCCTTCTCATGTTTGATTACTTGCTTGAACAGCTTACAAAACTCAAAACTTCACTTGCTATTACCCATTTGTTATAAAAGAATACAACTCAGGAAGAGCCTAATGGAAGGCATGCATAGGGGAAGGCATGGAGAAAAGGGTATAGAGCTTCCGTACCCTCTCTGGGGGCTCCATTCTCAGGACCTCCACATGTTTACCAACCTGGAAGTTCTCCAAATCCCTTCCTTTAGGGTTTTTATGGAGGCTTCATTACATAGGCATGATTGATTAGATCATTGGTCATTGGTGATTAAGTCACCTCCAGTCCCAAGCAGGGCTGAAAGTTCCAACTCTCTGATAACCTGGTTCCCTTGGCAACCAGTCCCCATCCTGAGGATATCCTGGAGCCCTCAGCCACTGGTAATGTCATTAGATACTTGTGACTTTGGGGATTCCAGGTGTTTTAAGGAAACTGAATCAGAGACCAAATACATAGTTCTTGTTATGTCACAGGTGTTTCATTACCATTTGTTTCTAAATGTTTTTTAATTCAGATGTATTACAGAGTAGGGAGGTGGGAGTGTATGACCTGACCTCTTAAATCCCTGAATATTGTCAAAGAAGGAATTCTTCTTGAGGCAAATTCCATGAGAACAAAGCAGAAAGATGATAAGAAATACGAAAATCTAAAACGCCAACTTCTTTCATGTGTTTAAATGTAAATCATGTCTATTCTCAATCCTCATCCCTAGAAAAGAGAAGAAAAGAAACTTTGAATGAAGGAAGGATGACATTTCAGTGATTCTAATTCATTTAAACATTAACTAGACTGTTTTCTGGGAATATCACCTTGTTCTGGGTACAAATCAGAGAGGAAATGTTATGAGACTTCTTTTACATTTGTTGTTGTTAAATAAGAAAATTAAAACCTATTTTATCAAATAATATCATTAGCTATTTATCTTGATTACAGTAACCTTATCTGGTTTCATCTTATAAATGTCACATTGTTTTTCTTGCAATTAAAAAATTTTAATTAAATTATGGGCTGGTTGTCAGGTCAATTTGTTTTCAGCAGTTTAGCTATTCTTTTAAATTAAATACATAGAGATAGTTTGATCATGATACCTAATGAAATTTAAGAAATTCTGTCTAATTTGTAATACCTGAGTCTTATTTCATTATTCTCAAAAACAGAACACCAGAATATAACACACACACATGCACCTACACAAACATGAGTTTCAAAGAAATATTATGCAATCATACTTCACAAATAATTTATAGTTTAGCTATGTTCAATAATTACAAATTAAGAAATGAAAAGTAGGCTATTGATTTATTATCTGTTTTTATAATTTACCATAAAATTAATAAATTTTGTATCATGTTTTCAGTAATATGCCTTACCAGCTGCATCGTGTAAGATGGCTATTTCTTTTTTTTTTTTAAGATTTTATTTATTTATTTGACAGAGAGAGACACAGCAAGAGAGGGAACACAAGCAGGGGGAGTGGGAGAGGGAGAAGCAGGCTTCTGGCGGAGCAGGGAGCCTGATGTGGGGCTCGATCCCAGCACCCCGGGATCATGACCTGAGCCGAAGGCAGACACTTAACGACTGAGCCACTCAGGCACCCCAAGATGGCTCTTTCGATATGCCTCATAACATATCTATTTGTTTGGAAAAATAATGTCTCACTTTTTTTTCTGACAGATAAGATGGGTTTGGCTGACGAATTTAAAAATGAAGCTTGGCTTTGTCAATGAGATTACTCAGGGAACTTTTCCATGATTTGATCTGTAGGTCTGAGATTTTGATAAAAAAGAAAAATGGATTTAAGGAATGTAATACCTTAAGACATTTTATAAAAAATATTTCATTCAAGGGGCGCCATCTTGGACATAGCAACTCTAGCATAATGTAGCCTTGTTTGATTTACTATTTACCAATGATTAGGGCCCAGACTCTCCAAAGTTAAATGTTAACTTCTACAAGACTGATAAGTGGCAAATGATTTCTGTCCTGTCCTGTAAAAAAGTTTTATTTCCCCGTAGCACATTAACCAGTTTTGTATTTAATTAGCAATCTCGTTTTAACATTTTTTCTTTTACTGACAATATGTGCTTCAGCATTTTGAACTCTCCTTCGAACCAGCTTTACCATCCTGTAAATACTGCCATTAATGAGTTTCTGCTCTTAATTGACATATATTCCCTATATATTTGTGAGAAAGTAGTGCTTTTGAAGTTTTTGAAAATTATATTCTGATGTTGCTTCCCATCTGACTTCATTTACTCTTTGAGTTCATCTATCCTCAGATTTGGCTCCTGGATGTGATCCAGAAGTATGCGCTAATTACTTAGCTCTGTTTCCAAACCCAATTCTTACTTGTATCTGCAGAGGAAAGAATATGAATTTCAGACAGAGTGGCTTAAAACCCCAGCTCTGCCACTTGTATCAGTGCTTAACCTGGGCAAAACTATTGTAAAAATAATAGGAATTACCTAATAAGGTTGCTGTAAGAAACAAATGAAACATCATGGTAATAAGCTCAGTATAGTGCTGAGCAATAGTCGGTAGGTTCACTCGGTTTGGTGTCTAGCCCTAACCCCTTTTCCCATATTTATTTGGCATTTAGCCCAGCAAGCTCCTCCACTCTGGAGATTCCTGCTCTCCCCACCCTTTGCTGTATGACATTCACGGAAGTCACTGTTGTGGGTTTAACTCTGTTCCCTCCCCCTCTCCAAGGCCTTATGTTAAAGTTTTACCCCCCCCCCCACCAAATACTTCCAAATGCGACTATATTTGGAGACAAGGTCTTTAAAAAGGTAATTAAGTTAAAATGAGGCCATGACAGTGGGCCCCAATTCAACATGAGTGGTATCATAAGAAGAGGAGATTAGGGCATAGACATGTACAGAGAGGGAAGACCATGTGAAGACACAGGGAGAAGACAGCCATCTACAAGCCAAGGAGAGAGGCCTCAGAAGAAACCAGTTCTGTTGACACCTTAATCTTGGACTTCCAGCTTTCAGAACTATGAGAAAGTAAATTTCTGTTACTTAAGCCACCCAGTCTGTGATACTTTAGTACAGCTGCCCTAGCAAACAAATAAAGCCATTTAAAAATTAAGCATCGATGATCTCAGTTAAAGTACAGAAGTCCCTTAAGAAGAAAATTACTCTAATCTTCAGTTAGTAATTAACACTTTAGCATGAATGAAGGCCAAACATTGAAGTGAGAAATTGGGGACACCAGACTGGGGGCTTTGATATCTAAAAAGGTAATGGGGAACTATCATTTGGTTAGAGGAAGAGTCAAAGAAAGGGTGAAGGGATGTGAACAACAAGTATATACATTTGTAATACATATGGGCTGGCCCAGCATATGAACTCAACAACTGATGGATTTTTATAGGAAACTATTATATTAGTTAACTGTGGTTAAGTAACAATTATCCAAAATTTGGTAGCTTAAAACAACAGCTCTTTATTATTTCTAATGCATCTACAGATTAGCTAGTTGGTTCTGATGATCTGGGTTTGGTTCTTCCTGACAACCTGATCCACTGTTTGGTCAGTGTGAGGCTGATTGATCTAGAATGGCTTTGGCCTAGAAAATTCAGCTCTCTTTCTTATGGTCTTTCATCTTTTGGCAAGCTAGCTTAGGCTTGCTCTCCTGGTGGTAGCCAGGATCTAAGAGTAAGAATGGAATAAAGCAAAGCGTCTTGAGGCCCATGCTCAGAACTGGTACAACAGTACTTTTGCCTCATTCTATTGGCCAAAGTCAATCCCAAGGGTAGCTCAGAATCATTGGGGAAATCTCTTGGTGGGAAGAGTGACAAAATCACCTTAGAAAGGAAGTGGATTTAGGAAGGGACAGAGAATTTGAACCATTTCTATACAGTAGTTCCCCTTATCCACAGTTTCATTGTTCATGGTTTTAGTCACCCACAGTCGACCATGGGCCAGAAGTAGATGATCCTCTTGTCAATGGTATTATGTCACAATGTCAGCATCATTCACCTTACTTCAACTCATCATGTAGGCATTTTATCATTGAATATCATCACAAGAAGAAGGGTGAGTGCAGTACAATAAGATATTTTGAGAGAGGCCACATTCACATAACTTTTATTACAGTATATTATTATAATTGTTCTATTTGATTTGTTAATCTCTTACTCCACCGAATTTATAAATGAAACTTTATCATAGGTATGTATGTATAGGAAGAAACATAGTCTATATAAGGCTTAGTACTATCCATGGTTTCAGGCATCCGCCAGGTGTCTTAGAATGTATCCCCTCACCCCCAAGCAAGTGGGGACTGCTATAATATGCTAAACTGTAAGCCTAGTATATATTCTATTTTGATGTTTCTGGAACTTTCACACTTTACCTTTTACATCAGTGCCTTTCAGGATATCTTTATAGATCCTCAGAGCAAAATATACATCAAAAGATGCAGAATGTGGAAAATTAACAATTACATGGGTTGAATTCTCATTCTTTTTGGTGTTCATCTAATGCAAACAGTTATTTTAAGTAGAAAATAATCACAGGAGGCAGTTTTTGCTCTCAGGGCTCCTCAGGTATTAACAAATGGGCCACCCAGATTTCCAAACATACGGTCCCTACAGGGAGTCTATTGGTGCATTGCCCCCTCCTACATGCTGCATAGTGCACTATTCTCTCCTCTCACTGTCCCTCCTTCCTTTTCCTTCAGAGGTGGCCTCCCTTTTTCAGGACATTCACTGTTCCCTTTGAACAGCACACTCACATCTTCTCTGAAGCTTTGCACCTTCTGTTCCTTAACAATGATCAAATTGTTATACGAAGCAATGAGCAGTTACGGAATAAAAGGTACAAATATTCAAAATCAGAAATATTCAAAACTCATACAACTGTTTTCAAATGATAGGACTTGTCTGCAATGAAGAAGAAATTCACCTAAAAACACTAACGGCCTTATTCAGAAAGCTTGGTAAAATAGCTAGATACATGATAAACATATATAAAATGTATGTGTTGTGTGTGTATTCACTCCACTCCTGGTTGGACACGCTTCTCCATCAAATTTTCATAGACATTGGAAACAATTACTTATCAATTTAGTCAATACTATTTAGTATTCAATGGTTACATTTCATTATTTAATTTTGGCCTCTTAATGCATTCCTGACAATGGAAATTTAGTTAAGCATCTTGTTACACATGAGGTCTTGTCAAGATTTCTAATATTGTCGTAGGACTGATAGTTCACATACACATATTCGTGACTATTAGGATTTTAGTATAAAATAACATTGTCTTATTCCATAATTTTTACCATGACTTCTACTTTCCAGATATTAAGATTACATTGTAAGCTTTTGTCAATATATATTTATTCCCTATTTGCATCCATTAACACAAGGATGCAACATTACCATCCTTAGTAAATATCTTAATTTTTAGATTAAAGGGGAAAATATCACCTCCTCAATAGATATTACATTTTAATAAAATATAGTACCCATTCCCCCCAACCCATGTCTCTTTCTCTCCCTCTTCTCTCCTTTCCTCTCTCTCCCTCTCTTACTCTCTCTCTCTCTCTCACACACACACAATTAGCCAACTAGAAGTAGAGGAATCTGTCCAAACTTGATAAAGCGTACTTCCAGAAATATGTAATAATCATTACATGCTAGCTTTAAAATTTACTCAGTAGAATAAATTCTTACAGTCTTAGTGACCATTTATAAACTGTAGTTTTATAAAGTTTTATCGAGCTTTCCAGTTATCTCACAACATATGATAGAGAAGTGACCCCTGATTCTAGTCCTAAAAACAGGGCCAGAGGATTGTGTCCAAAAGGAAGGGACTCAAGGCTGGAGGGCACTGGCTGCAATCCATTAAGACTGATTTCACTATCTTTTCAATAAGGAAAGTGCTTTGGGAAACCCAGGTGGCTTCCACTCCCATGTAAATGGAAGGGACAGACTTGTCAGGCCTGAAGACTTTGTAAAAATCCCTTTGCTAGGGCCAGAAAGGATCCACTCCTGCCCCTGGATCCCTGCCTCACTAGCTTTGCCTAGTTTCCTCAACCCCTCCCCAAGTCATCCCCATCTCCATCCTTCCTCCCAGCCTCGATTCCAGGATCTCTAAATTAACTGTTCCTTGGTATTGCTGTTCTAATTGCCAGGTAGTTACTCAGTGAGGCAGTATGGGATTGGGCATTTGTGGGCTGAAACAACGTTCCACTGAGAAATTCAGCATGTAACATGTGAGGATAAAGCCTGACAGGGTTTCACCAACCCTGATTAGAGTTTAAAAATTTAAAAACAGGGAACAGCAGGTGTGTTACAAGCTAGGGGAGCTTGGTGGTAGGTAATTTCTTTTTTTTTTTTTTTTTTATTTATTTTTTTTATAATTTTTTTATTGTTATGTTAATCCCCTACATTACATCATTAGTTTTAGATATAGTGTTCCATGATTCATTGTTTGTGCATAACACCCAGTGCTCCATGCAGAACGTGCCCTCCTCAATACCCATCACCAGGCTAACCCATCCTCCCAACCCCCTCCCCTCTAGAACCCTCAGTTTGTTTTTCAGAGTCCATCGTCTCTCATGGTTCTTCGGTGGTAGGTAATTTCTAAATGATTTAATCCAACTAAAGATGCAGTCCAAAAGAGAGAAGGAGGGAGAGGAAGAGAGATGATGCGATTTCATGCCAGTGTTATCAATAGGTAAAGACTGTTCTCATAAAGGAAATGAAGCTTTGATAATTTAGGGGGAGAAAAATAGGATTTAGGTGAGAATGAGGGCAGAATGGACCATTCCTCAATGGACACCCTGTTGAAGAAGCTCACAGTTGAACTAGGAAGGAAAGAAATGGACCTGTTAAAAACCTAAGGTGAGGTCCATGAGACCAAGCCCAAGGAGCCATATAGGAAATCAGAGAATGACCTAGCGTGGCCAGGCACCAACCCTCTTCATTGGAGCAAAGAGTTGTACTTGCTATGGAGAAAGCTCTAGAGCAGGAGTCTGCAAAATGTCTCTGTACAGAGCCAGATCATAAATATTTTTAGCTTTGCAGGCCACATGGTCTACTCAACTCTGTCTTATAGCATGAAAGCAGTCATAGATAATACAGAAACAAATGTGCATAACTGCATTCTAATAGAACTTTATTTATGAAAACGGGTGGTGGGCCAGATTTGACCCATGGACTGTAGTTTGCCAACTATAGAATTTGAGCAAAGAAGTCCTTGAAAGGTGATTCAGACCTATTAAAAGAAGCTTTTTGAGTCTAGGTGAACTAAGAGACAAAAAAATACAGAAGCAAATCCAGAAGAACCATGGCATATTTCAGGTGTGGAGAATGATTTTTTTCAGCCAAGGTTGGCCTGAAACAGTAGATTCTGAGAGGCTACAAGCTACATTCCCTGGAGACCGTGAGCCATGTCTGATTTTCATGAAGGGCTGCATGAGTCAATAATTAATAGTACTTACTGAGAAGTTGTTCATTGACCATTTTCTTCAGGAGAGTATTTTTTTCCGTGAAGAGATGAGGATAACAAATGAGAGCACAACAGATTTATGGGACTTTAAAAATACCTTAAGATAAAAAAATTGTCAAATATGAACAGAAAATTAAAGCAGCAAATACTATTTGGGGGGGGAGGTAAAAATCAGGATATGAAATAAACATTTCTCTGAGGAAGGAAGCACATAAAAGTTCTGACCAGAATCTTTTAAAAATGTATCAAATAATAATTGAAATGCTGCTAGAAAGTGTACTTGTTTTGGGAAACTTAGTAGGTATGAAACATAAAAACAAACACATAAAGGAAACAAAGTCAAACAGGAGCATTGGAAATATACAACAAATACTTTCAAGGGATTTTATTAAACTTTCAAAGGGGAAAAAAAAAAGCCTTAATGAACAAAATTCAGCAAAGAGGAGAGAGCAAGTCTGACTTCTGGCAGGTTCAAGAGAAAGAAAAAATCAAGACTTAAGGAGAGCATGGAGTAGTTACTCCAGAAAGCCAGAAAGCAGAAAATCAGGATGAAACTTAGCTGAGAGAACTAATCAAATTAGTTTGCTACAAAATTCAGAAAGACCTTGAGAAAACTCTTGTTTACAAAAAAAAAAAAAAAAAAAGAATTTGAGGTTTTGAATAATTGCACCAGGCAGCTGAAATAATGGGTAAATCACCAGAGTGAGAAGATAAAATAAATCAGAGATGACAGATGATATATATCTCCTGGATATAATCTTTGTTAACAATAGCTGGAAAAGATTGAGGCCATTTCCTATCCAAACTGAGTGATGAGGTGTCAACCAGGCATGGGCTGGAAGAACAAATAAAGAACGTGAGATTTGTTCACTGAGTTGAGCAAAGTTCTACTGGAAAATGAATGCAAAACCTTGTAGCACAGTGTCGTGATTCTGAAAAACACATAAAGAGGGGGCTCTGTAAAGAAGCTGATGTACAAAGAGAATAAATGGGAAAAGAAAGAGCAAAAGCCATCAGCTGCAGAGCAGATAAAAACCTATAGGCAGAGAATTCAAGAAATTACAGAAAATAGAAACATGCATATGGAACTCATGATAAGAAAGCCATCACTGCTTAAGATTGAAATTAGAGGGTGCCTGGCTGGCTCAGTTGGTAAAGTGTGCAACTCTTGATCTCAGGGTCGTGAGTTTGAGACCTACATTGGGTATGGAGCCTACTTTTAAAAAATTGAAATTAATACCACTATATAAAAAGACTTCCTGCTGAGTGCAGAGCCAGACGTGGGGCTCCATCCCAGGACCCTGAGACCATGACCTGAGCCAAAATCAAGAGATGCTTGACCAACTGAGCCACCCAGGCACCCCATAAGTGTTTAACTTTATAAAAGACTTTTTTTGAAGATAATTATACCATTTAGCACTCCAAACGGCAATGCATGACCGTTCCAGTAGCTCTGTATCCTCACCAGCATGGGCTAGTTGTTTTCATTGTAAACATACTAATGGGCTTGAGTGGTAACATTTACTATTTTTGCAGAATTTTTTTCACTATATGCCAACCTGAAATTGTCCATAGTTGAGCCAAGTCATTTAATTCTGAGGTTTGTATGTAATGTTTTTATAGTTTGCTATAGGTGGAAATCATCTTTTGAGCTTCAGTCTCCTATAATATGATTGGACTAGTTTATTTTTAATTATTTAGATCATGTCATTTTAAATGAGTTACAATGTTATGGAAATAAATACCTTTTATTTTTTATTTTTTTTTATATTATTTTCCTTCAGCATGAAGAATTTTCTTTGGCATTTTTTTTTGTATTTTTTATTATGTTAATCACCATACATTATATCATTAGTTTTTGATGTAGTGTTCCATGATTCATTGTTTGTGCATAACACCCAGTGCTCCATTCAGTACGTGCCCTTTTTAATACCCATCATCAGGCTAACCCATCCCCCCAACCCCCTCCCCTCTAGAACCCTCAGTTTATTTCTCAGAGTCCAAAGTCTCTCATGGTTCGTCTCCCCCTCCGATTTCCCCCCCTTCATTTTTCCCTTCCTGCTATCTTCTTTTTTTTTTAACATATAATGTATTATTTGTTTCAGAGGTACAGATCTGTGATTCAACAGTCTTGCACAATTCACAGCGCTCACCATAGCACATACCCTCCCCAATGTCTATCACCCAGCCACTCCATCCCTCCCACCCCCCACCACTCCAGGAAATACCTTTTAAATAAAAATTATTGAAATCACCTGAAAAGTAAACATGGGCTGGAAGAAAAAAATAGGAATATGGAGTGTGTGTAGCCTTGCTTTAAAGTGAGAACTTAAGTAGGAAACTGAAGGAAAACTAAATAAAGGAAAGTTAGTCTAGATCAGTATTTAATAAACCACTATTCTGTGAATAATGTGCATTTAGCACACAATTCAAATATAGCTTCTTTTGCATCAAAACAAAATGAAATATTCTTTTTTTATTTCTTTTTTTATAATCAAAATGAAATATTCTTTTTTTTTTTTTTTTAAAGATTTTATTTATTTATTTGACAGAGAGAGACACAATGAGAGCAGGATCACAAGCAGGGGGAGAGGGAGAGGGAGAAACAGGCTTCCCGCGGAGCAGAGAGCCCGATGCGGGGCTCAATCCCAGGACCCTGGGATCATGACCTGAGCCGAAGGCAGACGCTTAACGACTGAGCCACCCAGGCGCCCCCAAAATGAAATATTCTTAAGTAGACTAATACTTAAATTGCTTCCATTTGATTTTGCAATATATTCTTTTGATTTTCTTTTATTATTGTGTTTTTGATTAGGTTTTTTGGAGTGATGTAAATTTAAAGACTTTTTTTCCAGAGGTGTTTTGCATAAAATAATTGCTCAAAATATTTGAGAAAAACTTGTGTGTATAATCTACAGCAGTGATTCTCAAATTCAATGGATATGAAAGCTTGGTAAAAATACAAAGCCCCAGGCCCCCTGTCCTCTTTGGGAAATTTAGTTGTGTGTGTTCTCCAGGTGGTTCTGAGACCCACCAAAGTTTAATAACCGCTGCTTTACAGCACATTCCAGCAGGAGGGAGGCCACGTTGAAAGGAAAAAAAAAAAAAAAAAATGTGACTTAATTTTGGTGTAGTTGTCAGTAGTGACCAAAAGGTGGCTCACTGGATCACAACACTGGTTAGGGAACCCAGTCTATCTGCATATCAAGGCATTTCTGGAGAAATCAGTAGTAAGTGGAAATAAATACTACAGTTACATCTCTAGAATAATTCAAATGCCCTTCTTCTTTAATGTCTTTGAATGTGTGATGCTTCTAGACAAATACGTAGAAACTTAAATTCTTGAATCAGAAAATAGGCTTCGTATTAAGCTGCATTTCTTCTCAAGACAGATTCAGTTCTGCCAAGACAAAGTGATCAAAAAAAGGTTCCATCCATTATACTGAACTTGACTTCACCAAAAGGTCAGGAGGTGATTCATTCTGCTCAGGTTTGGGCTGACTAGGGCAGATATCTTTAAAAGTTCACGTTGGGAATTACTTCAAAGATGAAAAGTCTGCCTCTTAGGCCTAGTTTTAATTACTGCTGATCAATTGCAGTGATTCCGGCTGCAAAGCTGGCTTGCTCTGAGTTTACTAGAAAAAAAAAATGCTGCGTGGAAACGTACAGAGTGTTCTTTCTGGGTGATAGCTAGTCAGGGATTACTACTTCTCTTTAATGCCCCCCATCAAGGTGACACATTCCAAAGCAGGTAGTGATTTCCCAGATCTGTGCTTATCAGTAGAGTTTAAATGCCCAATTCAACTTGGAATTGTTCCTCGTGCTTGCAATTTTCAAGTAAAGGGTTCCAAATAAGCCTAAGGAATATACTTCATTTATTCGCTAATCATTGGTAAACTTTTATGAAATACCCACTCTGTGCCAGGTAATGAGTAAGGCCTGAGAATTAAGACATAAAAGATATTGTAGAGACTTGGAGGTAGACAAGTGGTGAACTTTCTATAGTTGTGTGATGCTCATACACCTGCAATTGATGAGTGGATGCCTGTTGTTGTCACTGCTACACCCTTGCAGCCCAGCATAAGGAGCGGCCCATGGCATCTACTTAATATTTTCTCAGTGGTGGAGCTAATATGTTCATCAAAGTTATCACAGCTACTAAGAGAGCACAATGGATAGTTACTTAACTCACATGGGGGAGAAAAACCTTTGGAGAACTTCCTTTGGCTTGGCTTCCTTTGATTGGGTATTTTACCATGAATCCGTACATTTGGGATTGGATAGTGAAACGCATTGCCTTGCCCGCCTTCGCTCAGCACTCACTTCTATGCTACAGACAATTTCCCTGGAACACCTAGGACTCACGATCTGAGGGCTTTTCCCTTGAAACATACCCAGTTGCTGCCAAAAGTCACCCACAAGAACAGCCTTCAACCAGAGATTTCCAGGAGTTGGTGGATAAACACCCCAGCTTCCTGGCTTTATAGATGAGATAACTGAAGGTTTTTTTAAAAGATTTATTCATTTATTTGAGAGAGAGCAAGAGAACAAGAAAGAGAGAGAGAGAAAGAGAGAGAGAGAGCCATGGGGTGAGAGGCAGAGGGGGAGAGAGAGAGAGAATCTCAAGCAGACTCCCCGCTGAGTGTGGAGACACGGGGCCCCATCTCACGACCCTGAGATCATGACCTGAGCCAAAATCAAGAGTCAGATGCTCAACTGACTAAGCCACCCAGGCCCCCCGTGAAGTTTTTCTACATTATCAGAGTTCCTCAGTGGGCTGGAGTTTCTCTAACTGCCCACAGCAGTAACTGGCTTGATAACATATCTTTTACTAGATTCTTCCCATTCTCTGTCTCACTTTTCTTTCCCCTATTGCTGCTTCCTGACATCAACTCCCAAATAAAACACTCTCAAGTCCTTGTCTTAGGGTCAGCTTCTGGGAGAACTCAACCCAAGGATAAACATGAGCCGTCCATGTGCACATGGGTGAGAGGTGGGGAGAAGTGTTGGTGACACGTGCTCAACCATGGAAGCATGAGGGGATCTGAGACTGAAGAGTTACAATTGATGGAAGATAGGGTGCGAGCTGGAAGTGATGAGAAGGTATCCTGTGTGCTAATCAAAAAAAAATCTGCATTTTATTTGGAGGGCAGTGGGGATCCACTAAAATATTTTTAAAGGAGAGGAAGGGAACATGTTATGGCCTAGCTATGAGAGACCAGTGTTACCTGCAAGCATGGATGAGGCTTCAGGGGTGAATGAAATTAGCCAGGACAAGGGGGTACCACTTTTAGAAGCTGATAAAAATTGGGGTGCCTGGGTGGCTTGGTCGTTAAGCATCTGCCTTCGGCTCAGGTCATGATCCCAGGGTCCTGGGATCGAGCCCCACATCGGGCTCCCTGCTCGGCAGGAAGCCTGCTTCTCCCTCTCCCACTCCCCCTGCTTGTGTTCCCTCTCTCGCTGTGTCTCTCTCTGTCAAATAAATAAAAATCTTTAAAAAAAATAAAATAAAAATTACAAACTCCTCTGCATACAAATGCACATCTACACGTACATACAATTTTGCTGAGGAATTTCCAAGTGTTCACTGACCCCTTTGAAGCACAGCCATGGACCTCTCTGGGTTTCCAGAAGAGTGATTAGGAACTCCAGGTATTGAATGAGAAGACAAGAGGTTTAAGGAATTGAGGCCTTAAGAACAGTAACATTAAATAAAGGCAGGAGTAAAGAAGGTAGAAGAAGCTGTCACTGGGATGGGAAATGACTCAAAGCAGACCTGTATAGGGAAAAAAACAAAAGACGCTTGGTCGAGCTGCTTTTGAACAGAGTATCACCCTCTAGTTCTTCCTTTTGTTGTTGTTGTTCACTCAAACAGGAAGAAATGGTAATCGTCAATCAGGAAATACTCCATGGCAGAAGATACAAATCAAAGGCTCCCAGGTGAAATTCAGCTAATAAATGTAGTGCCTGGTTCTGACAGTGTTAGTTGTTTGGTTTTCTTTCAGTTAGTCATCAACATTTAAAATAAAGAAATTTCTAGATTTTCTTGAAAAAAAGTCAAAACATCTAGGCCGGCATATATATATATATGAAAATCCTGTCATCAGGTGTACAACCCAGAAAGGATCCCAGGGCACTATCTTTAAATTATTGTGCTTTGATCACAAAATTCAGAGGTGTCTTCTCTCCTGATAAGCCATTACTCATTCATGGGTTGGGTCAATTATTCAAGGAATAATGTAATCATTCATATCTTTCGGGAGTGGAACAAAGAAAAGCTTGAACACTAAAGGTAAATGAGAAGGGAATTGTGAGAGAATACTACAACAGAAGGTAAGCAGGGAGTTTTCCTGGATGAAAAAAAAAGAAAAGAAAGGGGAATGTGGATGCTTTTAGATCACCACTACCAGTCTGGTATACTCATGGGCCAGCACACCCATATCCTAGCTTCTCTAACTATTGGTTGCTTATGGATCACAGCTGCATAGAATTGCCCTTAGTCAATGAGAGCTGCCTTCTACTGTAGTTTATAAACCTTTCTCGGGGTGGGGGGGGCATACTACAGCCAACAACTGATAGACACGGGGGTACAAAGACAAGAGGCAGCGATTTGTGGGATCAGACTGAAACCAGATTCCAGCTAAGACCATGGTTTTGCTTACTTTTTTTTCCCCCTGTTCTAATCCCTTTCTCCTAAGAAATCTTCCTCAATCACCTACTCCTGAATCCATGTCTCAGGCTCATAGTTCTAGGGACTTCTGACCAACATAAAACACAAAGACCAACAAAACATTTGTTACTAATTGTGTCGTCAGCAGAGAACAGCAAAATATCAGCCTGGGAGGGTGCACTCAGATTTTGCAAAACTAGATCAGGGTACGATGATATAGAAATGGCACTTCATGATTTGTATATTACAATTAAACTCAGAATTTAATTTGTAGCTCTCTTTAGAGACCACAGTATACTATCTGAGAAGTATGCACATTTCCACAGTGTAGATGAGAAGTTATTAACTTTCATTCCAATGATAAACATTGCCAGTCACCACAGGCTTTCGAGGGGCTTCCTGTGAATGATGACAGGAAAGTTGGTTTCTGTTGATTTGTGCTAGGCAGTTGGATTTCACTGCTAGAACAAAGCCAAGGACTGTGAACTTCTTATTTCTAGAAAATGCTTGACCTACAGATCATCAGGATTCTCACTTATTCAGTAGATGAGAAAAATGAAATGGACATGGAAAAATCTACAAGATCATTTCTCTAAACAGGAAGGACAGTCTTCCCGCCCTTTTGCAAAAACATTAGCAGCTGCCTCATTATCTTTCCTTCTACTGCTTTGAAATCGCCTTCTACTTCTCTTTCCATCTCTGCTTACTTTTCAGACCACATAACACTGAGAGAGCAATGTTATGCCTCTCATGTAAAGAGGCATGAGATGGATTAGGGTTGGAAATTTAGGAATATCCATCTTTTAACCAAATAAGTATCAGGATTACCTTATCTGTTCCAGCTTCCATTTTTTATATGCCTGCAATCTGGGGTAGGCACCCATGCTCCCATGCATACTCATTATTCACTTATTCAGTTCTCTTCTCCAAGTTGGTTTAATAAGGTACAATCCCATGTGAGGAAGGAAGGAGTTGGGCTCCTGATGGAATGACATCGCCTTCACAACAGAAGGAAAAGAAAAGAAAAAGCAAGCCAGTTACTGACCAATTGGTGTTGCTGGACAACAAATGCTCAGGCAAGTCCACAGAAAGTTTTTCAAGTTGTCAAGAATAATGTAGAACTTTTCAGAAATGTATCAATATTCTGTCACGAGGATATGTGTTCATTCTCAAACTGAAAACGTATGTGGACAGCCATATGTAGAAAACAAACATGGATTGATTCGCTCTCTTATCCATTTCAGGTAGCTACTCCAATCCTGGCAACACAATCCCCTTTACCTATCTGACTCATTATTTGTTTGTTTATTGTCTGCCCTCTCCCCATATCCTCCTCCACCTCCCCCCAAGATTACAAACACCATAATATCAGGCGTATTTATCTATTTTGTTCACCCTTCTGTCCCCAGCAACTAACTGATTCCTAGCATATTATAGATGCTTAATAAATATTTGCCAAAGCATATTCACAGGATAATGGCAACTTCAGATGTATGAATTGCAAATGGGAAAAATGTGGAGTGCAAAAATACAAATAAATAAAATAAGGATTTTGACAAGCAGTTCCGATATTTAAGAAATACTTTTACATCATTTTCTAATTGTTTAGGTGGACCTTCAAGGAACTCCTGTGAAGATCTATTTTAGCACAGAAAACACACAGGTTTTTTTTTTTTTTCTTAATAAGGTGTTCACTCTTGTAACCAAACTAAGCAGAACATATAAAGTACATATCATGCAGTTAGGCACACTGAGGGTAGGAAAAAAATACGAAATGCCTGACACATAGTAAATATTTCATTGTTAACTGGTGCAGTTGTTCTTGCTACTGTCTTTGACCTCCAAGAGTTTAACATTTTCTAGGGGAGACAAGTCAAGCATGGGAAATGTGTAAATGATGGCGAAATCCAGTAGCGGATATCTCTAATCAGTAGGGCTGGTGAATATAACAGGGACAAGCAGGAACTGTAGAGTAGGGGAGGATTTTAGCTGTGCCCTGTGAAGTCGGTGGGGTAGAAAAGAAAGAGAAATTGGGTGCCCTGAAATTTCTTCAAAAGCACTTTTCTACAAAAGCCTTTTTAGGCTTGTCATTTAGTTTGCTGAGGACAATTCACTAACACACTGCCATTGAAGGGAGTCATATTTTCATTTCAAGACAGCTAGCAGCCACTTTGTAGTCGGTAGGAGGAAAGTGTTGTTTTGCTACCTGAATCTCTTTCTGCTCTCCAGAAGGAAGAAAAAAGACAGTGAAGGAGCTTCACCCAAATGGAGACTTTCTTTATGGAAGGTAGTCATTGGAATAATTCCTATAATTAAGAACCCATAATAAACAGCTGTGAGATACCCTTACTCTTCTAGATGAATATCTAGAGCTAGACTGGGGTTACTCATGTGGTCCATGGACCAGCAGCATCAACATGACCAGATAGGTTGTTAGAAATGCAGATTCTCAGGGCGCCTGGGTGGCTTAGTCGTTAAGCGTCTGCCTTCGGCTCAGGTCATGATCCCGGGGTCCTGGGATCGAGTCCCACATCGGGCTCCCTGCTCGGCGGGAAGCCTGCTTCTCCCTCTCCCACTCCCCCTGCTTGTGTTCCTGCTCTCACTATCTCTCACTCTGTCAAATAAGTAAATAAAATCTTAAAAAAAAAAAAGAAAAAGAAATGCAGATTCTCAGGCTCCATCCCAGACTTGCTGAGTCAGAATCTGCATTTTATCAGGATCCCCTGGTGGTGTGTATGCTCTCAGTTTGAGAATTACTGTTGTACAACATACTCCTGCTCTCAAGAAGTTAATACTTGGAGAGAAATAAAGCATAAACCCATTAAAATGAGCAGAACAGTGAACACACACATTTCAAGTGATTCCAGAATAACAAAGGATTTGACATCAAATCTACCCAGACATTAAAACTTGTGCCAACCCTGAGGGAATTTCATGAAGACAGCCATTGTTTGTTTGCCTAATATCCCCGACTTTTTGTGAGAAGTGCACCATCTCCTTCTGGCAATTTCTGGCACTCACTCCATCCACACTATCCTCATGTTTTAATCAAGGAAAGTCTGTTTATCTTACATAAATCAGCCGCTAACTCTGATCATTACATTCCAGGAGGAGCCTGTCTTTTGGAGAATATCCATATTATCAACAGAAGTCTCAGGTCCCTATTGGTGGCTTCTGCTTCTTTTATTAGCATTGTCCTCAATCCAAGTTGCCACACCCTGTCCTTGCCCCAGCATTTGAGAAAAAAACTGTTGAGTTGTCAAAGGAGACTCATAGTCATATATCCTACGCAATACCAAAACTTATAATAAGTCAAAGGAAGCAGGAAGTCACCAGTTACTGGTGACATGTTCATCTCTTGGAGGAATCTGAAACACTGAGATGCAGATCCCCAAAACCTCATTTTTGTCTCTCATGTCATTAACTTTTGGTTTCATATTTAACAGAGAAGATTCTTCTGAGCAATTTCTAAGGAGATACTACTCACACAAAGAGACCTATCTCCATTTTAGAAAAGCCCATTTTATGGCTCAGGTCATGATCCCGGGGTCCTGGGATCAAGGCCCCACATCGAGCTCCCACTGCTCTGCAGGGAGCCTGCCACTCCCCCTGCTCATGCTCTCTCTCTCTCTCTGTGTCAAATAAATAAATAAAATCTTAAAAAAAAAGAAAAGCCCATTTTATACTCTATTAATTACAGTCTATAGTACAACTTTCTGTTCTTCAGTCATTCATGACCTACAAATCCACAAATTCCAGTTTTGTGAACAATAAATAATCAAGAGAGACCACGTATATCGCATGGAAAAAACATAGGTAAGGACTCCCTGGTATTGTTCCACCAAATAACAACATTAGTATGTTTACCGGGAGGTCTTGTCTTCAAGTCCTTACCAGGTTTACATGGAGGCTTGACTGAATTCATTACTTCTAGGTATCTCTGTGAAGAAGGAAATGGGTTACTGGCCTGCTGTTGTTTCCTGTCCATTAACAAAGCTGCTTGAATTCCTGTATATTCCATTTATCACAGTCAGATTTGTCAGTAATCTAACCTAGAAATCAGCAAGCTATCCTCAACTCACCCTCTCCTTCTTCATCCACATCCAATAAATAACTATGACCTACATCCTGTATCACTCTTGAATCTGTTTCTCTTTTTCTCACCGTCACTGTAGTTCAAGCCTTCATAATTTCTTAGCTAAATATTGTCATTTTTTGGCTTGTCTGTCCATCTCTAGTCTCCTCCCCCTCAAATTTACTGGTTTCTCCAAGTGATCCTTCTAAAATATACATCTGGTAAACTTTTCAACAGCTTCAATGATTCCTGTATGGTTAGCTATTGCTGCAAAATAAACCACCCAAAACTAAGGGGCTAAACACAATGTTTTATGGATCATGAAGTCAATGAAGAGCTGATCTCAGCTGGGCTTTCTCATGTATCTGTGTGTCAGGTGGGGGTGCTGTTGTAGGCTAGCTTGACTGAGGTAGCTTAGTTGGAGCACCTTCATTCCACTTGTCTCTCAATCTCCTCTTGGGATCCATAGACTGACCTAAGCATCTCTTTATGGCAATGGTGGCAACACAAAAACACAAGTTCCATTATGCAAATCCATTCCACAGCCCTGCTTGCATTATGTCCACTAATGTCTCAGAGTTCCAGGATGTGACAGGGGACTGCCCCCATGAAGTCATGTCAAAAAGTATATACATATATGTAAAGGTATATACTGGGGCCAATAATGTAATCTACCATGTCTTCTAATTGCCAAAGGATGAAACCCAGACATGGTGGCTATGTAGTCATTTCACATGAAAACTATGTCATTTCCATATTTTCCTATCAGATGGTTAGCTGCTCCTTCCTTAGAGCTGCTTCTCTCTCTGACTAGGTATATATGCTTAATTCTTTATTTTTTTTAAAGATTTTATTTATTTATTTGACAGAGAGACACAGTGAGAGAGGGAACACAAGCAGGGGGAGTGGGAGAGGGAGAAGCAGGCTTCCTGTTGAGCAGGGAGCCCGATGCGGGGCTCGATCCCAGGACCTTGGGACCATGACCTGAGCGGAAGGCAGACGCTTAACGACTGAGCCACCCAGGCACCTCTATATGCCTAATTCTTAATACACACTTGTGTAGTATATTTGCATTGCGGTCTCCTCAACAAGACTAGGAACTTTTTGAGAACTCATTTATCTTTATATCCCCATACTCTAGTATGGGCCTGGGCTCTGAAGTTGCTTAATGAATGTTTGTTGAGTTGAACTGAGTAGAAGTGAAAGTACATCACCTAGAGTATGAACACAGCTCGTGTTTTACACCATGTTTTTAGCAGTACTGAGACATGCAGCCAGGTGCCTGAGTTGTTGATAAGATTCCTAAGGAGCAATCCCCAGACTCTGGGAGGTTGACTTATAAGAGGAAGGCAGATTCTCAGAGAAACATGGAAATCAGACAGTTTGCAATAATAAGGAACAACATGAGATTCAATAGTAGGCAACTGGGGTGGAAATTGGAAATCTGGCCCCAAGAAAATGTTGCAGAGGCCCGGCATCATTCAGAGTTAGAGCAGGAAGGTTTCAATTCTAAGTGCCAGAGAGTTGTGAATACTTTAAATCTCTCTTTCTGAGGTCAAAATTGGTTCTAAAGGACTGACAATGGGGTCAAATGATCCTATTTTTGAGAAGAAAAGGCAAGTGGGGAAGACAAATGGATCATTTTCTGGCAATTCTTAGAGCCGTGATATTTATTAACCTTGTCATCAACAAGAACATATGATCTAGTGCCAGGAAATAAGATCAGAATCACAAAGTAATAAAGATATTTGACTGGATGCTGAATGAATGTCTTGTTGGCCTAGGGGTGAAATATGATCTGCATGGCATAGGGTGCCAATTTGGTGACAGAGAAAAGGAAAAATAGAACTTCTAATAAAAGAGTTTTTCTACACACACATACCCACACACACACCCCCCTCAAAAGAATTTTGATAAGATAACATATGGTAATATGACCAGTTGGTCTTCCTAAACAGTATGTGCAAAAGAAATCAAAGGGCTTATCAAACATCCTTTAAAGAGTCTAAATTAATCAGTATTCTAAAAATATAAAAATGGAGGAAAATAAGTCTCAATAGGAAAGTGCCAATGTTGATCATTTCTCATAATTTAAATAACAAAGCAAACATTACAGTCTTATTAATAAAATATATCTGTTACAATATGTAACCAGTTCTGTATTTTTTTAAATGCATTTCTAGTGGCATTTTTACTTCCTTAGACATAATAAGGAATAAGAAGAATAAGAAGCTAGCTACTTTCTTAGAATAGATTAATGTATTTAGATTATTAGAAGATCATTAAATCCTCCCTGTGAGAAAGTAGTTTTATAAGAGACAAGAGAAATAATTCACATGTATTTTATAACTACAATGTTGTAAACATCGTTCTACATGCTTCACTAATTTTGTTTCCTCTTAAACAGACTTATTTTATTCAGAAAATATAAAATGATTTTTGAAATTCACTTTTACAAATAAAATAATTACCTGTTTCAAAATATGTAGCTCCCAGAAAAGGTGGCTCTAGTGTTTATTCTATGCAAAAAACTGTAACATGTCCTATACAAAATTGGGTCCTTCTTTGAGAGACCTTATGGTCTAACATCAACTATAATGTGGATATAGGAATTAACATAATCCATGGGGGAAAGCAATATATGATACAGATTAAGATCTATGCAATTTCAGACAAGTGAAATACTTCTAGCATCGGTGTCAAGGTTGATTTCATGGGATGAAGGAAAATTACACTGAGACTTAAAGAACGGGTTAGATGTGGACATGAAGCAAATACTTCATTCAAAGCTAAAGGAATATATATGTAGTGCCATCCATTGAAAGGAGCTAAAGACAATGACGACCTAGTAGCAATGAGCACACCCAGTGCCCAGATCGTGGTTTCTAAACACCATTCTTCAATAAAACGAATCAGGGCTCCTTTAAAAGTGATTGATTCCAGGGCTAACGCAGGGAAAATATAAGATTTCTGGGGAGCAAGCCCAAGTCCTTGGAATATCTTGTAGTATACAAAAGTATACAAAAGTATATCTTTGTAGTATACAAAAGTATACAGGGCGCCTGGGTGGCTCAGTCATTAAGCATCTGCCTTTGGCTCAGGTCATGATCCCAGGGTCCTGGGATCAAGCCCCACATCAGGCTCTCTGCTCTGCAGGAGGCCTGCTTCTCCCTCTCCCCCTCCCCCTGCTTGTGTTCCCTCTCTCGCTGTGTCTCTCTCTGTCAAATAAATAAATAAAATCTTAAAAAAAAAAGTAAGAAAGTGCTTGAAAAAGGATGAGTCATCTTAAAAGAACACAGCTTAAAAAGCCACCTGGATGAGCAACAAATGGCCAAAGCCAAAACCAGCTGGTAGGATAATATTTCATGATAACTCATAAAATAAATACCCATGAGTCCAAAACTAAATAAATATTTAAATATATAAATAAATGGGGGAGCACAGACAGCTCTTCCTTATAATTATAATTAATACTATGATATTATCCAAATATTAATATATTATAAATTACTATTAGTACATAACATTTATATATGCTATCATTAAATATATTAACATAATTTAATAATATTATAATTAGTAAATGTAGAAGACATGAGGGAAATACAAAGTTATCGCTAGGCAAACACTATAGTAATAATTGCTATAGGCATAACCCACCAATGGATGCTAAAAATTAATGGTGAATGTTTGAGGAGAAACAGAATTTTTACATAGTTTCAAAGTATCTCTTGCAAGACAGTCATTAATTAAAGAGGAGAAAATAATAACTACATAGTAGAGAACTATTTGAACAGACACATCTTGTACAAAAAGATTTACAGCAACATTGGTTAGTAATACAAAAATGTGGGGGGGAAATACTCCAAATGCCCCAAGACAGAGAAGGCATAAATAGAGATAAATCAACCTCCCAAAATATTATACAGCAATCCCATGGATAAATCTTAGGGACCCAGTAGTGAGTGAAAAAAGTAAGTCTCAGAAGACCACACAGAACACAATACTTTTCTGTAAAAGTGTAAGAACAATTTTAAACGAATCAATATGTTGTTTAAACATATCCATTTTTGATAAATCCATATAAATGTTGAAAATTTATATAAGTTATCAACACAGAATTCAGGATTGGTGTTCCTTTTGGGGAGGAGAAGGATGGGAGAGGGAAGAAGCACGTAGGTAGGTGCAAATATTTGTTAATTTCTAGTTCTTGAATTGAGGGAAGGAGCCAAGATTGTCCATTACATCGTCTGAAAGTAAGTGAGTAGGTGAGTAAATAAAAGAAGACTGTGTATGGATTGGTGATAGCATACCAAAAATTATGATTGGGGTGCCTGGGTGGCAGAATTGGTTGGGCGTTTGCTGCTTGGTTTCGGCTTGGGTTGTGATCTCAGGGTCCTGAGATCGAGCCTTGTTTTAGGCTCCCCGCTCAGCACAGAGTCTGACTGAGACTTTCTCTCCCTCTCCCTCAGCCCCTCCCGCATGCACTCATATGCTCTCTCTCTAAAATAATTGATTTTTTTAAAAGAATTATGATTATGCTAAATCCCATCCTGAGCACCTGAGGTCAAATTAAAATAAAAAACCAATAAGTATACACAGTGGGAAAATGTTCTCAAGTTTATCATTAATAACACCCACTACACACATTTACTGGAATTCACCAGCAAATGCCTCCTCCCTCAATCCTTACTTAAACATTCCTGATAGACTAGCCCTAAGCATTGAATTAAGTAATAGAGAAACTCTGAAACTTATTATATTTGGGTTTTGTTTTTTTTTTTAGCTTTTAGATGATATTATCATGGCCTTCTACTAAACTGTTATTGCTGATAGATAGATAGATAGATAGATAGATAGATAGACAGATAGATAGATAGATCTTATTCTGTTTTGCTTGATAGGCTTTTTTCCCTTTTATTCTGCATCCTAATAAGTTGGGCTCACCATTGTGTTCACTTCCTGCCTTTCCTCTATCTCCTGATGATCACGGACTGATGAGATTTGAAATATTTTATTTTATTTTTTAAAAGATTTTATTTATTTATTTGAGAGAGAGCACGCATGAGTAGGGGGAGGGGCAGAGGCAGAAGCAGGCTCCCCGCTGAGCAGGGAGCCAGACATGGGGTTCCATCCCAGGACCTGAGCTGAAGGCAGATCCTTCACTGACTGAGCCACCCAGGTGCCCCGATATGTGAAATCTTTTAAAGAGAAAAATAAATGGGTCCTCTATGAAAAGAAGAGCTACAGCCACAGGGTCTTTGAACTGAAAGGAATCCTACGATCCTCTAGTCCAACTTTCTCATTTCACAGGTGAGAAGGAGGAGGGCCCCTCCGGGTCACATGATTTATCTGCGCGCCCACAGCTGTTGGAGGCAAAGCCAAGATTAGAAACACATTCTTAAAAGTCTTTCCTTGGGGCACCTGGGTGGCTCAGTCGTTAAGCGTCTGCCTTCAGCTCAGGTCATGATCCCAGGGTCCTGGGATCGAGTCCCACATCGGGCTCCCTGCTCGGCAGGAAGCCTGCTTCTCCCTCTCCCACTCCCCCTGCTTGTGTTCCTGCTCTAGCTGTCTCTCTCTCTGTCAAATAAATAAATAAAATCTTTAAAAAAAAAAAAGTCTTTCCTTGGCCTCCTTCTGAGAAAAATGCAGAATTCATTCCTGGATGAAATTGGAAACCTTATCCAGAGCATTCCCACTGATGGACAGACAGGAATACAATTTCAGAGGAAGTGATCTTCCCAAGGCCCAGGGGTTAGCTCAGAGAAGCGTTGGGAACATGGTTCTCCGGGCTGGGCAGGAACAATTACTTTTATCTTCCATTCTTCTTTAGGAATGTTTCAGTGGCACTGAGATCCTTTCATTAGTGCATACCCTCTATTTTGTTTGAGCCCCGTTTGAATTTGCAGTATAGTTTCTCAACCGATCACCATCCTGTACCACTTAACTCAGCTTCTCCCCTTCTGACTTCTTCCTTTTCAATCAAAGGCCCTGACCCCTGTGCTTTATGAAACCCAGAATAAAGTAAAAACAGAAAGTGGGGGTAGGGGGAGGAAAGAAGAGGGAAGAGAGAATCAATCTCTGGCAAAAATGTGGCCTTTGGAGAAGCTAGACTTAGAGGCAGGAAGATCGGCTTGGTAGGTATTGTTTTAATCCATGCAAGAAGAGGCTCCAGCCTGGCCCCCATCAGTGCTATAGGTGGAAATTACAGAACTTAATAACTTATAGCTGGAGGGGATGAGGGTATAGAGATGCCTAGGCCCTGCTACTCGAACTGTGGGTCCTGGATCAGCATCCATAGATCTTACCTGGTAGCTTGGTAGAAATGTAAACTCTTGGGCCCAGCCCAGACCTCCTGAATCAGAAGCTGCATTTTCACAATATTAAGGTTAGAGAAGCACAGTGCTGGGATGACTCTCAAGGCTCTGGTTCAGGTGACCTGATGGATGGTGGTGTCATTTGCAAGATAGGGCAGGTTTGAGACAGGAGGATAGGCTGGAGGACCAAGCATGACCAGCACTGGAATGAGAGCATGACATGGCAGAAAAGGCTTCAGCTGAGCTGAGGACAATAAGAATATGAAGCTTAGTGGAATTACCAATCCACATTTTCACCTGGAACGCTGATATAATATGTGCACCTGTCTTACATTCATAGCAATCACATGGTGAATGGTGTGGATTCTCCCATTCTTTACCTGCAGTCTTTGTTGGGTTTCAAGAGTAACACTAGAGATTGTTTCCTATCTCAGCCACAGCTCCCCCTGGTGGAGGGTGGCCCAAGTATTGTCTAAAGGAGGCCCAAGTGAGAATGGCAAAGCCCATGAAAGTCTTCAGGCTTTAGCAGAGCTAAGCCAAGGTGAAGGTTGTGAGGACCCACTGGCTCTGAATGTCACAGTGAGTTCTCGGGTCAGTAACTTGGAGCCCTGGCCACACCAGAGAATCAAGGTTATTGTTTTGTTTTGTTTTTCTGAATACATGAGATCCTATCATCCATACAACTATATTAATTTTAAACATGTTATTTCTAAAAACCAAGTAAAACGGGAACGCCTGGGTGGCTCAGTTGGTGAAGTCTGACTCTTGATTTCAGCTCAGGTCGTGATCTCAGGGTTGTGAGATCGAGCCCTGTGTCAGGCTGTGTGCTGGGTGTGGATTCCCTTAAGAGGGTGTGGATCCTGGTTAAGACTCTCTCTCCCTCTCCATTGTTCCTCCCACCTCTCTCTAAGAAAACAAACAAGTAAAACAACTTAGCATTAGCTAACTTTCCTATCCTTCTATTTTCTATTTTTATTTTTGTTTTTCTTTTTGGTCGCCTTTCTGGGAGATTTTCTAACCTTCCAGTATATTTTTATATTTTGGCATTCATAATTTTTTAAAATTCTCAAGATCTCCTTTTTTATTTTTTTTTTGCCCTGCTTTTTTCCTAAAAACACTCTCATCACCAGATCCTAAAGTAAAAGCAGGTCACTGCCAAGCCCTTCAGGCTGGGACTGAAGGAGGGAGGCACAAGACACAAATGGTAGACTGAGGTTTGGGGAAACTGGCTAGAAGAACCTAGTGCTGTGGGCTGAGATGCCATAGAATGGGTGTTGGCTGAATTGGGGTGGGGACATTGGAGTGGTTCACTTCCTCTAGTGCTTCTTCAATTCCAACCTCTCCCCAGAATTCTTCTCTTACCAGGTGGTATCAGTTTTCTCACTTCCATCAAGGCGGAGGAAGTGTGACATGCTTTAAGTTCCTCTCCTGAATCTTTCTTTCGGGTACAAGACATCAATGCCCCCAGTTCTGAGGATCCAAAGATAAGACTTTTTTAACTGAGTAGATGGGGTGCTAGAAACTAGCTCTCACAATGTGAGGACCTTTGAGACATGCAGAGAGATCATCCCAGCTCGATGTTAAGGAAAATACAACTCTAACCACACAGCTAAAGCTCTAGCTTATTCCCGTCATTGTATTGCCAGCCAATCTAAATCATCTGACACTTTCAAACGATTGTTGGCCTTGAGTCAGAGACTAATTACCTCATGATGTAAAATCTGAAATGAGTTTCTGGATCTCCAGAAAGTTAGGGTCCAGTCCTTCCAAAACATCATAATATTTTCCATGGCTTTCTAGCTGACACCTCTGCCGTGTCTGGCATTTTAATTACTCACATCCCACACTTGATAGTTTAAACTGGCTTCCTGTCCAACTGGTCCCCACACAAAATTTCATTGAGGGTATTTTATTTCAGTAAATTAGTAGGGCTTTTTTATTTTTTATTTTTTTAAAGATTTTTATTTATTTATTTGACAGAGAGAGAGAGACAGCAAGAGAGGCAACACAAGCAGGGGGAGTAAGAGAGGGAGAAGCAGGCTTCCCATGGAGCAGGGAGCCCGATGCGGGGCTCGATCCCAGGACCCTGGGATCAGGACCTGAGCCGGAGGCAGACGCTTAACGACTGAGCCACCCAGGTGCCCCTAGTGGGGCTTTTTTAATATTTAGATTTTTTTCAAGTTATGCAAATAAGTCAGGAGTGAACCTAATGTAAAGCATGTGGCATGATGGCCATTTTTTTTAGAGAGAGAGAGCACAAGACAACACAAATTGTAGGGGAAGGACAGAGGGACAGGGAGAGAGAGAATCTTAAGCATGCTCAACGCTCAGCAAGGAGCTGGTTGCGGGGCTGGATCTCACAACCCTGAGGTCATGACCTGAGCCGAAATCAAGAGACGCCTAACTGACTGAGCCACCCTGGCACCCTAGCATGATGGCCATTTAGACACCATACACTGTAGAAGACATGAGCCAACACAGGCTCAATCGAGAGTATCACATACTGCACCAAGAGGAGACTTTGGGTCTTGGGGATGGAGGGAAGCAGTGGGGACAGGGCATAATAAAGTTCCTCTCTCCATTACATCATAGTTACTCCAGAGCAGCAAGGCCTGCTTGTGAGTTTATATTAAAGAGGGAAAAAATCAATATAATCAAGGAAAGTGGTAACATATTATGCCCTTGCTAAAAAGCCAATTGCTTTGAATCTAGTCTCCACAAAAAGTACATCCTGCAAATCATAATTATTACTATGTATTGGTTGTGTGCTGGGCACTTTATATTTGCCATTTATAATCCTCAAATCACACCAGAGCATGTGGACCACATTATTCCTTTTATATAAATGAAAATAAAAATTTATTAAAAACTAAGTAAACTGCCCAAGGGCATCCACATAGTAAATAGTAGAGTCAAAATTTGACCTCAATTTCTGACTCCAACTCCAAGGTTACTTTCTAGCCATGGGCCACATTGCTTCTTTGAAGGATAGCATGATGGCAGTTAATTGCATGAGCAACAGTCCACCATCAACTCTTCTCCCGAAGATGCCTAAGATTTGCTCTCCTTTTAACTTGTTACTGCTCATTTATATCAATATCTAACCCTCCTATTCAAATCAGGACAACTATGAATGTCACCCAAAAGTATTAGGAGTTTTGCTATGACTTGCCCTAAGTGGAAAAAAAAAGAAAGAAAGAAAATCCCATCTAAGTCAGTACTAAATTTGTTGCCTTCCAATTAAATTGTTAGAGGTTTCCCCCTACCAACACGCGGGGAGGAATGTGGTATGTAAGATAGAATTGGACAGTTCTGGCACCTAATCCTAGCTCAGCCAATTACTAGCTAAACTGGCCTTAGGCAAATCACTTAACTCCTCTGAGTTTTTATTTCCTCATCTGTAAAAATATTATAATAATACTTTCAATCTCAAAGTGATGATGTCATGAGAATCAATGAGCTTACATAAGTAAAGGACTTAGAAGAGGAAATTGTACATGTTATATGCATAATAAATTGCTATTATTGGCCATTATTACTTTTTAGTAAACTGAATTTTTAAATTCTGCTTTTTACCAGGCAAAGGAAAAGTAATCTTTTACCATTAGTGGGCCTCAGTCTATGTATGTTGACATTTCCATTGAATTTTTAAAGGTCTTGAAAAGTACCCTACATTTAAGCAAAGCTAAATTCAATTTTAGCAAATTGTGACTTTCCACAATTTGTGACATCCTGCAGTAACCCTGTAACATAGGCCAAAATAATAAAATATTGTCAATATAACATAGGCTCAAGTACCGATGACCGTGTTGTGCTAAAACATTTCAATTCTCTGTCTTCTACTTAAAACATCAAAAACTAATGATGTAATGTATGGTGATTAACATAACATAATAATAAATAAATAAAACCAATGGCTTTCAATCTCGCGGGTATTTGTTAACTACTTACCACGTGAGAAGTCTCAGGTTACATATTTTGAAGAACACAATCATGAACAAGATGGGGGGAGGGGTGTCCCTATTCTCAAGAAGCTTGAAATTTCGTGAGAGAAAAACACTAGGCTTGTATGATAAATTACAGACATGATGTCCAATGTAGTAGAGCTGTGTATTGACAGAAGCTCTAGGAACACAGAAAGGACATAGACTCACTCCAAAGGAAGATGATCATAAATTCTTTTATAGATTGGATCATGTTGGGTCTGGGCCTTGAAAACTGGGTGGAGATTACCCAGACTGGGTATTTAAGAAACAATTAGAATAGGGCTGATAGTTGGTTCACAATTAATTCAGATTTATTTGCTTGGCTGTTATATTTAGTTGATATCCACTTCAGGTTTAAATAGCTCAAATAGCATATCTGAGGTGCAGAAAAACAGTCTTTATTCATGGTTACCTCTCTAGTACCTAGGCACACAGTAAATGCTTGGAAGGAATGCCTGTAGCTAAGAGTGTGCTTCAGTAATCTTAGGTGTCCTTGATAACCAGCATCTAAGGTATCTATGTGAACTAGAGAGTGTTGAAACACTGGCAAGATTAACTGGCACCAGATCACAGAGATATTCCAATTCCACCCTGAAAAGTTTTTACTTTATTCCATAGCATAGGGTAATGTTGAAGTGGTTTTTGGAGGGAGAAATTACATGGTTATTGCTTATAGTTCAAGAAGTTTACTCTGGAAGCTATGAGAGGGTAAAATGGAGGCACAGCATCATGATTTGGGGGAGCAGAGAGCAAGTAGCCAATAGTAGGTCATTCCCACTTCCTAGAACAGAAATAATGAGGGGACGAATTGCACCATGGGAATAGAAAGAAGGTGTAAGACGCAGTACAGAAATATTCTCTCCAGAATTCAGTACCAGAATTAAGGGTCTGAAGCCATCAATGCCGTCAATCTACCATTATGACCATTAATTGTTGTGGCTATTAGCAAGCAAATACCCTTCCAATCTGGCGAATATCCATCCCAAAATAAGTATAATACAGAGCTTAATTCCCACCATGGAAGATAAAGGGGCAAGCATTCTCTTTCCTCACTCTCTGGCACCTAGGACATGATTATGTTACCTAATCTGGGACAATGGAAAGCTCCCATCCAGGATTTTGAAAAATCCAGACCCTTGTCATGGCAGCTGTGGGACTGAGAGCCGGAAGTTCAATGAGAGGTGTCTGGTGGTCAACCACGGTGCCCTAAGAGGAGCTGCATGATGCAGCCTTGGCTATGTTCCCAGCCACATCCCTCCCTTTGATTACTGTTCATTTTCCAAAATTGGTTCTCCAGAACTTTCTTTGATTCCAAAAGCTAACAAATATATTTGCAAACCTTTTTTTTTTTTAAATCTTAAAGTAGCCAAAGTTGTTTCTGATGGTTTCCACCACAGTCTGTGGTCGGCCATCTCAATAAGGCAGCCCACACTGTCCTGCCCTCTGTCAAACTGTCCGCGCTGCACCTGCAAGCTCTTGGGTAAAACAGCTATTTCTCCAGAGCAGCTGATGTCAGCTAGGCAAGAAGCATCAGCATCTTATAATTAATGAAATGTCCATTTACATATTTACCTTAGTCAATTTTCATTTTCAAATCAGAGCTTACGAATTGTGAAAATTAATAAGGGAAGCCCAATGGCGTGTGGAGGCCAGAAGGGGGAGCTCTCGTGCCGTACCGTCTGAGATCAATCACAGGAAAAACTGTCAATTACAGACCCCAACAGAAGAATCCTCCACAGGAAAAAAAATCATCAATGACAGGCCCCAACAGGGCAAAATGTACATTGCATCTCCTACAAGAAACCAGCTACCTCAGTAACTGAGCCAATGAGAAACCATCATTACCCTGAACTGTCGCTTTTTTCCAATGGACTTTTGTTCAAAATAACCCCTCCCAATTTCCTCTTCTTCTCCATAAAATAACATTTCTCTCCTTTGTTTGTTGGACTTGCCTGTGGTTTTGTGGTAGGTTGTATGTCCCGAATTGCAATTCTCTGCTATTCCAAGTTAACCCATTTTTGTGGTAAAATAAGTTTTTTTTAAGGTTCACATAATTCAAAGGGATTTCCCAAAGGAGGATTACATAGATCGATTGTTCATTCAACAAACATTTATTGAGTTCTTACTGTGGACTAAATTGCTTAGGTCCTGTGAATAAAAAAGACAAATAAGATATCTCTTTTCAGGAGCTCAGAACCTCCATAAGAAACTTAGATATGAACAGGTAACAGTGGGATCTTCTCCAGGTGCCAAGATGGTGCTACCCTAAGAGAATTGAGAATGTCACAGGACAGCTAACCTTTTCACAGGGTCTAGAAGAATAAGTCAGAAATTTTCAGATGGTGGTACACTTATCATGATGAACACTAAGTAATGTATAGAATTATTGAATCACTATATAATGTACCTGAAAATAATATAATATTGTATGTTAACTAAACTGGAATTAAACAATTTTTTTCAGATTTATAAGAAGTAATGTAAATATTCATAAATTTAAGGAAGTACTTTAGAAGAAATAAGCTTTTGAGTCATACATGTGACCATCCACTCACTATTTACTCATTGATTTTAAATTTCAGGTTCCTGACCTCTAAGTTGGTGATTCCTAGAGGAATTCTTCATTTAGTGAGGATTCAATGAGAAAGCACAGAGGAGGTACTCGAGACGATGGAGACATTCACCAAATATTAGTTCCTTTCCTTTGTTATTGATATGTTTAAGAACATTTTTCACCAGGGTGGTTCTGCCAGATTCATGAAACCCAATGCTGTTAAAGAAAATCTTTTTTTTCCTGTTAAATCAATTTAATGCATTACCTTAAAATACTAAAAAATGATTGTTTATATAGGAGAACACATAGTAGAACTAGTAACTGAAAAATTATTGAAGTCACTTATTTAAGAGGAGGACAAGAAAATGCTGGAAAGGTCCTTCTCACAGTTACCAAAGAAAGAAATGGCACGCCATCTACACTCCGGGATTCAGTTATTGTACATTTCAACCAGAATTTCCATTTGGTTCTTTCTCTTAATTGATATTTTCTGTTTGAGGCAACACTGTCATTGTACCTTCCTTTGCTGTTTAATCACAGTTTCCATTCGTTCTTTGAACATATTTATAATGGCTATTTTGAAGTCTTTGTTAGATTCAATATCTGGTTGATCCCCAAAGTACTTTCAGTTGCTTGTTCTTTTTCCAGTGCATGGGTCATAGACTCCTGTTTCTTTGCATGTCTTGTGATACTTTGCTGGAAAACGGGTGGTTTTGATAATATATTGTAGGCACTTGGGGTACTTCTCCCTACCTCCATCCCCCCACCCCCACCTTCCAGGTCTTGTTATTATTATTTGCTTGTGTATTTGTTTAGTGACTGGATAGAGTATTTTAGTAGGGTCTATTTCTCCCACACAGTGTGAAGCCTCTGATGATGCCCCTGTTGGTGGGGTTGGGGGCAGGGAGTGCTGTCTTGGATAAGCCCATAGTCACCCTGAGAGCATAGTGATATTCTCTTTGGGTGTCTCTTTCCCTGACCACACCCAGCGGTTAAGAGCCACTGAATTGGGGGCCAGTTGCTCCATTGTTTGCAACAATGTCCTAGGCTCTACAAACGAATACCATCAAATTTAGGCTCCTTTGAAAAGACAATTACTAAAGTCAGTGTTTTAGATTTGTTCCGACCCCAGGAGGGATTCTAGTTCTCTCTGGCAAACTACCTCTCCCACAGTTGAATCTGTATTTCCAATGAATCTACCAGTCTCCTTCCAATTACCTTTCAGCACAAGCTCCAACTGTTTTTGAGAGCACCCTAAGGTTTGCATTGTCTCTACACCCTACTGCAAATGAAGTCAGTTCCTTTGTGAAGAGATTAGAAGATATCTATTTTAAGGCCTGCTTTGTCCCCCAGGCAACATCTGGGACTCTGGACCTGGGGGTGGGGACAGTGATGCCTCTGCTTTAGGAACTGAACTCTAGGTAGAAGGAAGAGGCCAATCTCAGGCCATCTCAGCCTGCCTCTCCTGGCCGGAAACCATGGCCCTGCAAGCCAAGGTGGGGGACCCCAGCATTCTCAGAGGTGCTGTGCCCAGGTAGAGCCTGCAGCCTCCCTCCCACCAGTGGGGGTTGGCAGATGAGGGACCTCCCACCTCTTGGGTAAACTCTCCCAGAACTTAGTCTTAGCAACAAGTAGCTGGGGGTAGGGTGAGAAACACTGAAGTCCTGTCCCTCTCAGTAAGACAGGCCTGGAATGGGAAGGGGGTGTAGAGGGAGCCCTGTGTTTTGGCTGCACTAGTCTGGAGTGAAGCTTTGTCCTGCTGAACCAGAAGGCAAAGAGGGAATGGTCTTAGTCCAAATAGCACAGACTCTCACTGTTCTTAATGAAATTTGGTAGATTTTCTTAAACAGGTATTTCGTCATTTGCTGTATGCCATTGTCATTTCTATCATTTCTAGAGACTTTAAATGTTCATGTATTTTTTTAATTAAAAATTTATTCATTTAATTTTTTATTATTATTCTGTGCCCCCTCACCCCCAGCAGGTCCACCGAATTCTCCTCAGCTCTTCAGCTGTCATGATGGAAAATTAATGCCCTTTAATCTAATACTTTGTCTGTAAAATCGACTTCGTCTGATATTAAGACTGTGCTCTCTGTTTCCCAGTTTCATTTTGTATTAACTTTCTTCCTCTTTTGCCCAATTTTTTTGTTATTCTGTTTTAGATCTGTCTTGTATATTCTGCAGATTAGTGGATTTTGTTTCTTGATCCTAATGTATGATCTTTTATTTTTTAAATTTCCATTTTATTTTCAAAGCTGACACCATACCTAGTGCTCATTACATATCTGTGGTAGAATTGTTATTTTTTTTCTCCTGAGGCCTGTATGGGGAGAGTCCTCCCAGGCCTCCTGGGAAAAGCCCCAAGATTTGCCAAAATCCTGTATCATTCCCACCAGAACCTGTTTAGAAATCACCAAGATCAATTGTCATTAAAAACAGAAACAAAAACAAAAAAACTTAGCATCTTTATTGAGGTATAAATGACATGCCACCAATGGCGTATATCTAAAGGATATAATTTGGCAAGTTTTGATATATGTATATACCAGGAAACAATCTACAGACAAGCTGTAACCAGGGCACAAAGCCCAATTACACCCGGGCCCCGGGGGTCCCCGCACAGACCAGGTACAGCCACTCACAACTAACAAAAGCCAAAGGCAGAGAGACAAGTGGAGTGAAACAAGAAAGGAATTTATTTCAGTGAGGTCAACCCCGGGAAGACTAATGTCTCAAAGATTGTCTCCAAAGTGCAGAAAATACTTCTAAGTTCATATGAGGAAAATGTAGAATACATGTTGGTGGGCCCATGCAGGTGAGCAGAAAGATCAGGTTGATCTTTGTCTTGGGGTCGATCTTGCTGGCATCAGAGCAGTCCTTACTGCTTGAGGGGGTAGTTTTGGTTGCCATTATGGGATGCTTTGCCCACCGTGTCTTTTTTTGCCCCAGTTAAGAGATAGGCTGGAAAGAAGAACTTAATCAGTTAGTACAGTCCGAGGTCAAAATGGAGGTGGTTGAAGTCCTCTTTCAAAGATAGTTAACCCATCCATCATCCCAAAACGTTTTCTGGTGCCCCTTATGTTTCCTTATGTTCCTTCCCCAAACAAAGTATACCCCCTGCCTCATGCAGTTTGGTTTCTAGTTTTTATTGACCATGACACCACTTACATCTAACCCAGCTGAAGAAGAACTTCATCAGAGACATAGCGGCCCCTTCAGGGTCTCATGAAATAACTGCTTTATCTTCTTAGTCCAGTGACTTTTGTAAAAGGATTTGGGATGTATCTCCCAATGACCTTCTCTAGTACTGGTTAAAACAGGTAATGGAATTGTTCAGGTTAATTCTAGGACAACCAGATCACATGCATGTGATTTTATTGCCTGTAGAGCTGCAACCCTTGGTCTCTTTTGACTCTTCCATATTTTAGCATTTCTTTTCGTATTCATCTGTATGATTCTTTGAAAGAGAATTGTTTGATGGGAGTGGAGAGGGAGAAAGAGGAACCTTGCGAAGTGCTGCCAGATGCTTGCTCTACTTCTCTGAAGCCTCCAAAATAAATATGTTTTTAAAAAACCTTCCAGAACATATTTCCTGGAAGCATCATGGCTGGCTAAACTCACCTGGTTGGGATAACAGATGTTAATTTGTTTACCAAGACTAAAGTAAAAATCTAAGTGTATTTTTCATAGAATGTCCCATATGGATGACATAAACACTTAATTAGTCTAAACAGAGTTCGTGTTTTATTTTTATCTGAATATTTTACCTGATACATTTTAGGTATGCTTAAATATTATGTTACAGGACATTTTTTTAAAAAGTAAAAGGAAATGTGTAAAGTATCTCCATTGAATCAAAACTTCTCTGTTGTGCTTAACTAATTTCAAACCTTGGTGGGAGTGGAGGAGAGAGCTAATACTTGAATTTATTAAGAGCACAGACTTTGGAACAACAGTGTCAGGGATTGAGTAACTACTGTGCTTATTGCTAGCTGTGTGCTTGAGCACTTGGGTGCTTAACATCTCTGAGGGATGATTTCATCTTTATTTTATTTTATTTTTAAAGATGTATTTATTTATTTTGAGAGTGAGAGTGGCAGAGGGGCAGAGGGAGAGAATCTCAAGCAGACTCCCTGCTGAGCATGGAGCCCCACACAGGGCTTAGTCCCATGACTCTGAGATAATGACCTGAGCTGAAACCAAGAGTCGGATGTTTAACCGACTAAGCCACCCAAGTGCCCCAGGATGATTTCATCTTTAAAATGGAGATAATAATATCTACCTCACAGGGTAATAGTGAAAATTAAGTGTGGCAATATATGTATAACACTTACTACAGTGTATGGACAATAGGAAGTTTTATTTATGATTATTCTGTAGTGAAAATAATACTACTTGAAATAAATGTTTTCCTTGATGTCATGATTCCCAAAGCAAGCCAAGTGGGTCATAGATTTGAATTTGAAATTTGCCTTTGAAAATATGGACATTCAAATATGATTTTATAGTTTACATTATTCTTGAATATTTTTTAACATTTTTTTGAGATTTATTTATTTGACAGAGAGAGAGAGCAGGGGGAGGGGCAGAGGGAAAGGGGGAGAACCTCAAGCAGACTCCTCGCTGAGTGCAGAGCCCTGCACAGGGCTCAGGCCCACGACCCTGAGATCATGACCTGAGCTGAAATCAAGAGTTGGATGCTTAACTGGCTGAGCCACCCAGGCACCCCGCCGCCTTTTTTCTGTCACTTTAACACAAACTAATAGCTCTAAAAACATTAGGCAGCAAAGGTTGAAAATAGCTCAAGACTATTTAAGGGAAATTCTGTTCAAGACTATGGAGTGAGAAAAACACACATTCATTGTTTCATCTCATTCTTCAGAACACTTGTTACTCAAGTAAACTCAGCTTTGTGGTCAGAAGTTTTGTTTCAGGTAGATCTGGCTATTTTTCCTTGTATTTCTTATCCCAGTGCATACATGTAAAGGGCATTCTGTAATCATCTGTTAACTGAAATAGAAAACTACTTCCCCTACCATGTGTCTATGCTCCTTGATTCCCAGTACCTTTGACCCCAATGTGGCCATGAGTGAGCAGGTGGGGGGGGCATGATAGAGGATGTGGGGACAGTCGTGAGCATGAACATGAGCTTTCTACTTCCTGGGATGACCATGCTCTGGAAATGGTCCCCTAGTTCCTGAGGAACAGAGCCTATAAAATGTGCTGGTAGCCAAAACTGCAAGGGCTCACTAATGTTCGTGTTCTCTCCTTTTTTCCTTGGCCTCGGCTATATTACATCTCCCCAGCTCTTTTTGGGCTAGCAACAGTCATGTGATGAGTTCAGGCCAATGGCATGTGAGTAGAGGCCATGAATGCTGCTTCTAGTCCTCATCCATAAAGTAACTGGGACTCCTGGTACTCATCTTATTTTTCCCATCTACTGACTGTATGAGCAGACTTCCAAGACCCTGATGGGAGACACACATGGAAAGAACCTAGATCCCTTCAGTAACTAATTAGATATCTGATCTATTTTAAATAATGCCATGGCCATATTGTGGCTATAAAGGACAAGCCCACTGCTAGATAAAATTATGAAGGCAAATTTTTTTCTCTGATTCTCTATTCCTCTTTCAACACCCTCCTCCCTTTGATGATAATAATTAACATTTATGGAGTGCTTAACATATATCAGACATTATACTAATTTCTATACTAATTATATGTACTGTCTCATTTAATCTCCCTATCAACCCTGTGCAGTGTAATCTGTTATTAATCTAATTTCACAGTTGAGGAAATGAAGCACAGAGAGGTGAAGCTACAGATCCCTAGGAGACAATGGAATCAAGATTTAACTCTGGCGGAGCCTGGGTGGCTCAGTCATTAAGCATCTGCCTTCGGCTCAGGTCATGATCCCAGGGTCCTGGGATCAAGCCCCGCATCAGGCTCCCTCCTCCCTCTGCTTGTGCTCTCTTGCTCTCTCTGTCAAATAAATAAATAAAATCTTTTTTTTTAAAAAAAAAGATTTAACTCTGAACATTCATACCTAATCACTAAACTGTACAATTTCCAAATACATTCTATCTGTCCAGTTTCCTCAGCTGTACAGAACCCTCTACAGAAGTTATCCCAGATGACTTACCAAACACATACATTTTCTCCTTTTTATGCCCTTCAAAACACCTTATTCTAAGTTCCATCTCTTCAGATATCTATTATGCCAAGGAAGTAATATATTGATTAAAATTTTATTATTAAGTACTCACTATGTTAAAGGATCAGTATTAACTGTAATGGGCGTAGGAAAATGTAAGGATTTGGTCCTTGATGTCAAAGGGATTTCGGTTTCTTTACCAGCTGGCCACCCTGCCCTGCACTGGAATCCAGAGTGCTAGAAAGTCCCGGGGTAGGGTTTGGATAGCTTTGGCCCATTATTCTGATATGAAATACAAGTCATATCCAAAGGTAGTAGAGACAAGTGCCCAGCTGGACTGCAGAGGTGGAGGGTCAGCAGTGAACAGAGTGTCAGGAGCACACATGATGAAGGAAATGAGAATTAGAAAGCAGGAGGTGGGGGAACAGGAATATGGGGGCAGAGATAGGTGGGTCTGGCATAACCGCAGAAATGAATCCCTAAACGTGCCGTGCATTTTTACCGTCTCCTATCTGATGGATCTGGGATCACTTCCAGGGGCTCAAACAGGCTGAAGCATGAAAAGATGTCACATGATCATATAACTTGTGCATAGGGAACAGTAATAAATGGTGTGGGGGAGTTCAGATAATGCAGTCTGAGGGATAAAAGGCTGTGACTGAAGGACACCTGGAAAGATTGTATGAAGGAGGTCATTGCCGTGTTGGGTTTTCCTGAATGCACAGGCTTGGGAATGTGGATATCGGAGAAACGGCAAAGGAAGCACCATATAGGCAGTGGAACCTGCCTAAGCAAAGGCACGGAGGTAACCAAGTTCAAGATGTGCTAGAGAAACAGCAAGCTGTTAAATTTTCAGGACAGCATAAGTTGCACAAGAGGTAGGTAGCACCAAGAGATAAAGGTGAGAGATAAGCCATGCAGAGGAAGAGCTCCTAGGTGCCCGAGACCTTGAGACTAGGTGATCTGGAGTGATAGTGGAGCCTATCCATGTGGAAATCCCACCTGAGAGAATTTAGGGAAAGTAGAAAAGGACCAAGGACAGAAAAAAAAGCTTTGGAAGAAACTCCAACATATCAGGAAAAAGACCTAGAAAGGCTCTGAAGCAGCAAAATGAAGACAGCAAAGGAGATTTTAGACAAGTAGTGGGGTGAGAAGAAGATGAATTGCAAAGTGCTGACTGGCACGCCCTCACTAAGCCATCAGTCATCGCCTATCAGGGGACTGGAGCTGTGCCACCCCTGTGGGCTGGGGATAGAAGATTATAAACCAGACTTCTTACATGCAGCTTCTTCTAAGGCAAGAGAAATTAACAAGTAAGTGGGGAGGAGGATGTGGATGTTATAATTCTCCAGAAAAGCACTTATCTGCTCCAAGGAGTAACATGAGAGAGAGAGAGAGCAAATGAGTTTTGAATCTAGGGGACCCTCGAGCAGGTTTCCAATTGGGAGAATGAAGGAATGATGAGAAAAAGCTTAACATGCAGGAGGAGGCTAGGAAACAATCGATGGAGGGAGAAGGGGAGGATGGTAGGAGGAGAGAAAGGTATGTTAATCTAGAAGTTCCTTTGATGGAGCATGAAAATGAGGGAAGCCAAAATCAGATGACTTTGAACTTAATAAATTTGGACATCAGGTTATCTTCAAAGAAGGAGGGGGTGAGGATGGGGGCCCGAGAGAGTGGAAAGTTTTGGCATAAGATCTGTGAGGGATGTCTACAAAGATTGTACTAGATTTTAATCCATCAATCATAAAGTGCTTATAGAGCATCTAGTCTATGCCCAGTGATATATTAGATATTATATTTTCACTTTCCAAAGTGCTGGTGGTTACTACCAACTTGGCAATATCAGCAAAAGTTATAAAATGTGTTCTGTATTCCATCCTAGAAGTCACTAATAAAAATAAGGAGTAATTTTGGATTTAGGTCCTCAAGGCACTCCGATTGCTTTCTCTTTCCAGTTTAAGACCAGAGCACTGACAGCTCCATTTGAGCATTTTTAAGCCAACATTATTTATAGCCCTATTTCACTGTAACCTATATTTTGTATGCCTGCCTATGAGTCCATTTTAGCTTTTCATCACAACTTTCTAAGAATCAGGTGTGGCTTTACACTTAATAAAGTATCGTCTCATAAAAAAGATAAAGTTACGGGTATGGAGGGTTACAGAAAGTACCATTTTAACTTGAAATTCAAAGAATTTGTGGATCAATGATTAACTCAAAATGTGGCAATGAAAGAAAACTGAGAAGTGGGCCAGTAATTGACAAGGACAAAAGCATCAAGATAGAGGAAATGCACATAGAGAAATGCACTTTGACATCATAAAGGAGTGAATTCAAGGGTAGCAGACACTGTCCATGCTCCTCTGGTTTCCCTTCAGCCTTCTCTCTGCCAATGCAAACTGATGTCTTCTTGAGAAAGCCTGAGGCTTCCTCTGGATTCCAGAGCATTATTGACTAGAGCACAGGCAGGCCATAAGTGCCATGAATTAATGCTGTGGAGGTCCTTCAACCAATAATGGATAGAACTTGGCACTTAAATATTCTAGATTCCTCATCCTCCAGATGGGACAAATCAGAGGCACAGTCTACCCATCTTTCAGAGGTCCCCTGCAGGAGGAGACTCAGGTGCCCATAGCACTAACCTGTTCCTCAACAGGTTCCTTTCCTTCCCTTTCTTATTTCCTTCTTCCTTACTTATTTTCCACGTTTGCTTCCCCAAAATGATCACTTGCCTTCAAATCCTTGCTTCTGGTAGAATTAGCCTAACACAGAGAGTGAAACCAAATTCCTCTGCAGAAGAGGGAAAAAATAGAATCCCTCACCATAACCTCTATCTTCCCTATAAATCTGGTCCACATCCAGTAAAACCACCATCTATCTACCCAATTCCCCAAAATAGAAACCTAAAAATTATCTTTGACCATTCCTCCTCCTCACATCTTATATTCAAATCATCAAGTTCTGTAGGTTCACCTCATAAATCTCTCTCAAATCCACTTCTCTCCATTTCAGTTGGCATAGCCCAAGGTCCGGATACCTCATTTCCCACTTAGACTTTTATACCATTTCCTAACTGGTCTCCATCCTGCAATCTGTGGTCCTCCTCCAATCCATTCTCCACGCACATCCCCAGGTGAACTTCTCAAAGCCAAGTCTGATTTTTCACATCCCACACACTGTTTATAACTCTTGCAATGGCTACTATAGACTGAATGTTTGTAACCTCCAAGTTCATATGTGAAATCCTAGTGCCCACTGTGCTAATATTTGGAGGTGGGGCCTTGGAGAGGTGATTAGGTCAGGAGGATAGAGTCCTCATGAATGAGATTAGTGCCCTTATAAAAGAGACCCCAGAGAGCTCCTTCACCCCTTCCACCATGTGAGGACACAGGGAGAAGACAGCTCTCTGGTTTTACTAGTAAGTGGGCTCTCACTAGATACTAAATCTGCCAGTCCCTTGATCTTGGACTTCCTAATTTCCAGAACTATGAGAAATAAATTTCTGTTGTGTTTAAGCATCCCAGTTTATGGTATTTTATTCTAGCAGCCCGAGCTAACCAAGGCAATGGTTTTTCATCTCTCTTGCATTACAGCCAGTGCTCCTGCAAGATTTTACATGATCTGGACTCTCCCCCATCTCCCACATCTCTGGTTTCTCCTTAAACCACACTCCTCTTGCTTTCAACTTTCCACGCATTGAGCCTTCTCTCTTTTCAGAAGTTTTTATTTGAATTCCAGGTAGTTAACACACAGTGTTATATTAGTTTCGGGTGTACAATACAGTGATTCAATAGTTCTATACATTACCCAGTGCTCATCATGACAAGTGCTTCCTTAATCCCCATCACCTATTTTCCCCCCTCCCACCATCCAGGATTTCTTTCATTCAATTGCTCCAAATATCTTGCTTCCTTGTACCATGGAATGTTTGTAATTACGGTTTTGTCTTCCTAGAAAAATCCTTCTCTGCAATCTTCTCCTCACCAAACCCTTGCCTAGTTAATGCCTCACCTTCTTCAGATCTCAGATCCAGAGTCACTTTCTCTAAAACTTTCCCAAACATGCCTTATTAGGTTCAAAATCTCTGTTATAAGCTGTTCTAGGACTATGTAATTCAATGTTCATTTTCCCTATTTTAGTTCTTATATTTATACCACTGGTTGTTTGATGAAAGTTGGTCTTGTCTACACTATATCCTCTATAATGCCAAGGTCTTTTGTTGATCACTTTTCTATTTTTAGTTCTTAGCCCATTAATGTGTACCTAATAACTGCTCAATTTGCAGAATGAATGAAAGAGGAGATGAGTTGAGGCACCTAGGTGGCTCAGTTGTTAAGCGTCTGCCTTCGGCTCAGGTCATGATCCTAGGGTCCTGGGATTGAGCCCTGAATTGGGCTCCCTGCTCAACGGGAAGCGTGCTTCTCCCTCTCCCACTCCCCCTGCTTGTGTTCCCTCTCTCGCTGTGTCTCTCTCTGTCAAATAAATAAATAAAATCTTTTAAAAAAAAAAAAAAAGAAAGAGGGGATGAGTCAAGAATGTATGTGTGATAACTTTGCATGTACCACTGTAGAAGTAGATATGTTTTTGGGGGGTGGGGGAATAAGGAGCATGGCTTTTGAAGGAGCAGAAAAGGACACATAAGAAGGAATCTTGAGTTAAGCTTCCCTGTAGGAAAGAATTGCCTTTCTGCCCTAATAACAGGAAAATTACAGAACAGAAACATGTAGTGAGTCAAATCTGCTAACAGGATAAAAATAAAGCAGATTATTTACTGCTGAGGATGGTGAATATAACAAACTAGAAGCCTTAGGGTGTATAGGATGTTGAGAGATGATCATTCCTGTATGGATCACTAAAGCATCCTCAAGGTGCCTTATTTTCTCTTTTCCCCTTCCAGAGAAGAGATCTCTCCTTGGCATAAAGTTGTCCTCAATGTATGTTTTAAGAGTTGCTCTATATTAACAGGAGAACATTTTGTTGAACTTGGAAGCATTCTTCTGGAAAGAATTAGAGAAACTGAAACCATCTCCAGAGGCTTCACAATATTGAATGACCTAATAAGGTTTCTTCATCTCTATAGGGTGGATGGAAGACCAGGGAGAACCTATTGTGGAGAAGAGAGACCCTGGCGGTGGGTGGTCCAGAGGGATAAAACCATGGAGGGGACCAGCAAAAAAGTATGAATGAGGTATACCACCTAATGCCCACCTCAATGGATCCTGGAGGGACTGATCAGTGACTTGATGAGAAAAACTCTGTTTTTCACCAAGCTTCAGCCTCTGTGGGTTTTTTGGTGAACGCCTAATAGTGCCTTTGTTTTTTAGTGCCATTATCCCATCCTCTCTGTCCTTGAAATTTGGGGACAAAACCAAGGGGCTACGTGAATCTTTACAATTTTGTCAAATGAATGAGTAAAACCAAATATGGCCTTTGTACAGCATGGGAAGGGAGTTTCAGAAGAAAGGTTAAGGGTCTTGGTGAAGTGAATGGAGATCTGAAATGGACATAGCTTCTTGGGAGAAGGGGACTTATAGTAGATAAAGAGGTTCTTTCTGTAAGACTTCGAGGGCACTAATTTGGAGACCTCAGGAAAACCATAGTAGGCTGAAATCTATTTGGTATGTCTAGAATATAAGGTGAAAAAAGAAGTCAATGAAATGGGAACAAAGTGACTAATATTAAAATGATGAAGACAAAAGCAGATGATAACAAGAGATCTAGTGAAGGAAAAAAATATTAACTAGGTCCTGAAGACCGCTGTAAATCTAGATCTGGGGTCCATGCTGATGAAGACTTGGAAAAGGAGATAATCACAAATAGGTGAAACCAATTTATTTTAATGTATGATTTAATAACACATATTAATATATGTTATTAACACATATAAATATATGAGGACTAATGTACAACTGAGAAAGTTCATTTGCTTTATTTGGCGTAATTCACTTAAGCAAAATTATTATTTCCTCTCATGAACATACGTTTATTTTCAAGTTGCCTACAAATGAGCCTTTAATGAATTGCTCCAGAACCTTTTCAGATACCAAAGTCATGCTGCCTGGTCTCTCCTTATTTTCCAAATTTAAAAAAGGAAAGCACTGAAAATATTTAAGAAACTTTCTCTCCTGGAGTGGAGAATGCACAACCATAACAAATCTGGAGCTAAACCATAAGAAAAAAATGATCTTCCACGTCTCCAGTACTGTTATTCTTACAAAGAACACAACTGGTGGGTTATGAGAGAGAGAGGACAGCTCGTTGTCATGTGGTATAACTCCATCTGCTGTCCTTTAGTGAACGTCCAGATGGATTCCATTTCTGGTCTCCGGAAAGGCGAGGCCAATCAATATAAAAAAGCTGCCTTTGATTATCCATCACAAATCACCCAAGAAGAATCACAATTTTTTGGTTTCTACCCATCATTCTTGTCAAGAGGCTCACGGTTTTATTTTCTGAATTTATGAACAATAACAATGCCAACCAGCTGTTTTTCCTGGGGTTTCTTTCTTATGGTGACCAGGAAGTCTGGCTTGAAAATGTCTCTCCTCTTCCTTGTCAATGTCTTTCACTCAGTTTTCTGAGGGACTATTTATGCTTTCAGGAAAGATGGGGCTTTAAAAGGCTTATCATATTACTACAGCTTAAAGAGACCTCAGATTCAGGAGTCAAATAAATGGCTTGAATCAGAATACCACTCTGATGAGAAATGAGACCTTTGAAGCAGATTCATGTTTGAGAATTTGCCCCCGTATACTCATTGTACTTATGTCATCACCTTCTCACACAGGTTAAGTTGTATGACCATCTTTATAACATTGCTGGCATCAAAAAGAAAGGACCCCCTGTAGGATCCTAACTTACACACACATACACACACACACACACACACTCCTTGGAATAGGTCTATGCTGTTTGCATACTATATTTTGATTGAACATATATATTTTCTAAGTTGATAAGATTTTGACCTAAGTATGAATTCAGGAGGAGTCTAAGGAAAACACTGGTGTCCTCGTAAGTCTAAATAATCACTGGTTTAAGCTAAAACTTTCTGCTGGAAGTTACTTATGTTTTAAATTTTTAAAAATCCACATTTCCTATTTTTGAATTCGTGAGGGGGAGAGTGAGAGTTGTCCTGAAAATCTCTTTCCCAACTTCTTCAGTAGTAACTCTTCCATTTCAATTGGGCATGTGGCCACTTGGAATAAAGATCCTTTTACCAGCCTCCCTTGCAACTAGCTCTGGTCATATGGCCAAGTTCTTGGCAATGGGATATAAGCAGAGGTAGGATGTGCAACTTCTGTGAAATACACTGCATCTCTTCTATAAACCTTCCCCCTTTCATTAGGCAGCAGTGAGAGAGACTGGAGTGGCTGGAGTGCCGGCTGCCATGGTAGACAGTAAGATAACTTTGGGAATAGAAGCCGTGGCCAGGGGGCGCCTGGGTGGCTCAGTTGGTTAAGCGACTGCCTTCGGCTCAGGTCATGATCCTGGAGTCCCAGGATCAAGTCCTGCATCGGGCTCCCTGCTCAGCAGGGAGTCTGCTTCTCCCTCTGACCCTCCTCCCTCTCATGCTCTCTCTCTCAAATAAATAAATAAAATCTAAAAAAAAAAAAAAAAAAAAAGAAGCCCTGGCCAGCAGGGCAGGAAGATAGCAATAGCTCGGGTCTCTCACAACATAGAGCATCACTTTAACCCTGGATTGCCTGACTTCTTGAACCAGACATCTTGAATGTGAGGGCAAAATAAATTGCTATTTTTAAATCATTATTTTGGGCTCTTATTCATAGCCTATTATCTATATACATATATTAAAACCTGGATAGTGTCCTACTAATACTGGATAGTGTCCTACTAATAAAAGCTTCCAGCAGATGTCATTTCCAACAAGATGCAAGTACTGATATGTATCATTGCAATGGACATTTTTAAGAAAAAGCATTATGTCATCAAGGTCTTTTCACGTGAAGACAAGACCAAAAGACAATGAAATTTTGTGCACGGTTATTTTATCCTTTATGATTTATTTTCCTTTTCAGGCTCCTCTTTAGTATTCCATCTAGTGACATCAAACTTATATAACTCAGCACCAACAAATCTGACTTCCAACTGCCAGCACCTGTGATTTCTTGCCGAGTGCTTGATCTGGCCACAGGAACTGCTCTTCCTGAGGATGGATAGGCTGCATGTGTTGGGTGAATTAACACACAGACCCCCAACTCAGGAGCAGCCCTGAACCAGTGACCGAAAAGAGACCATTTATAAATATCCCAGCTGCTTTGCCCTACCCGGTGGATTAACTCAAAGCCATCTGTTCTACGGTGGTTCCTAGAGTTCCCCACCAGGATTTAGATCCAGTTATCCAGAGCGGTAACCAGCTTGATAGCATAGACTTTATTGGCTGCTTGCTTTTCTTTGCTTCACCTCTCCACTCTTCTACCCATGTTTTCTGGATTCACATCCTAAATACACGATTGCACATACATCCTTATTTCAGGGTCTGCTTTTCAGGCGTTGGAACCAAGACAGAATATTTGCATATTGTGTGAGTGGCAGTAAAAACATTTATGGCCAGGGGAATGATATAAACAGGAACATGACATGATTGGGAAGTAAGCCTAGAGTATGTTTCCTCTTTCTTTTTCAGTCCTCAGTGGTAGAACAGAGCAAGGGTTTAATACACCCCTAAAAAAAACTGGTTAGTATAAAATGTGCTTGGAAAATATAATCCTAAAACACTGGGAAGAATATATTCCCACATCCCTTAAATAATTCAGATTAATTGGCTCAGGGTGAAAGCAAGCTACATTAATTTCTTTAAGAAGAGTGTAAACAGGAATCCTTGTGCTTATTATTTCCCTCCAATATCTACAAAATGCCCAAATGCATAGCACTTAATTAATAAATATTTGTTAAGTAAAAGTATGGTAGAGGGAATTGGAATAAAGTTAGCAGATCAGTTGATCAAACACACCATCAGGGATAGAAAGGCAAACCACTGAGTTGGAGAAGATACATATTAGCAATACATAGCCAATAAAAGACTCCAATCCAGACTATGCAAAAAATTATAAATCAAATATAAAAGCACAACCCCATAGAAAAAAATGGTGAAAAATTTCTTCACATGTTATATCTAATTGGCTAATAACCATGTGACAATGTGCTCAACTTGATTAGTTATCAGAATAATGCAAATTAAAACCATTATGCAATACCATCTATGTCTTCTAACTAGATTGGTTTAAAATGAAAAGAGAGACAATGCCAAGTATTGGGGAAGATGTGGGGCAGCTGGGACTAATACACTACTGCCAGAAGGATAAATTGGTACAGCTGGTTTGGAAAAACTCTCTGGCAATATTTACCAAAGTCCAACATATACATTCCCTATGATGCAAGAGATCCACTCCTGGGTTTATAACTAACTGAAGTGCATACACATGTTCACCAAAAGACAGGAATCAAAATATACATAGCAACAATACTGATAATAACCCCAAACCTGGAACAACCTAGATGCCTGAAAACATAAATTGTGGTATAGTCAATGGATTATTCTACAGCAATGAAAATGAGTGAACTATAATTGCATACACTACATGCATGACTCTCACAAATATAATTTTTTTTTTTTTATGTTTTTTTTTTAAAGATTTTATTTATTTATTTGACAGAGAGAGAGAACACAGCAGGGGGAGCATCAGGCAGAGGGAGAGGGAGATGCAGGCCTCCCACTGAGCAGGGAGCCCCATGTGGGGCTCAATCCCAGGACCCTGAGATCATGACCCGAGCCAAAGGCAGATACTTAACCGACTAAGCCAGTCAGGTGCCCCCACAAATATAATATTTGAATGAAAAAAGCCAGATATAAAAGAATATGGACTATGATTCCAAATATATACAGTTCAAATACAGGCAAAATTACTTTATGCTGTTAGAAGTCAGGATGGTAGTTATTCTTGAGGGACATACTAATTTTAAGGGGCAAGAGGGGGACTTCTTCAGAGGTGCTAGTTGTCTCAGTGGTCCCGTGACTATCCACCAGTTTGGAAATTTGCTGGAAGGACTAATATGACTCAACATGAAGTAACAGTCATGGCTTAAGACTTATTCCAGCAAAGGATACAGTGCAGGAATAACAGGGAAAAAATATATATAGGTCAAGTGCAGACTTTCTTGTATGTCCTCTGCAGGGAACACATGGGCGCATCTTCTCCAATTGTGAAGTGCAAGGACATTTATGAGACTCTCATGTCCAGGACAGCTGGTTTGCATCTTGGGGTCCACAGTTCTTAAACAGAGTTGGTCACATCTCTGCCAAATGACTAGCTATGGTGCAAACCCCAAACCAGGCCCTGGGTGCATATCATGAACCTTGATATTTATTTTAAACATGCTGGTAATCTGGTTCATCTTGACCCAATGCTTCGGGCATATAGACTAATATCTTTACCCAGTGTCAGTTTGTGAGCATTCCAGTTTAGTTCTCAGAGTTAACCCAGGATCATTACCATGGCTACAGAGATAAACAAGAACTGAATAAAATAGACCTGCTTCGTTAATTCCCTCTGCTCACTTGTAATGTTATCTTTCTTGCTCTGGGGACTGATCATATGGATATATTTAGTTTGTGCTTATGTACGCATATTGTACTTCAAACATTTTTTTAAAAAATTAGTCAGGTAGCAATCCCAAACCATCAATTAGAACTCATTTGAGAAAATAAATACTTTTTCCCCATGTCCATGTAAGATTACTGAAACTCTGGGAAGTTATCAAAATAACATTAGAAAACCATTGGGGAATACCAAGTATAAAACTAATTTTAAATCTAAGAATTATTGAAGTAGATGTCAAGAGAATGAGGAAGTGAATCAAGTTCATGATGTTGAGTTTCAGAATATGTGTAAGTAGGCATGTAGTAATAATTTTGAAAAAAATTGTATTTGGATGTTTTGTCTATTCTTTAATGTGTTTGAAGTGGTCAAAATAACTAAATTACAAACAAATTTGCATTTCAGGTATTACATGTATATGGGGACTTAATTGATTGTATAATCCGTTAAAAGTTACCAAAAATGGGTTTTCAAATGCTTACTTAGTATGTTTTCAGTTTTAAAATTGAGTATTGAAATACATGCACAATAAAAAGTCAGTGGATCCAAGTTATGGTTCTATATTACTGTTTATTAATAAAATGACTCCAGGCAAACCCTCTGATGTTCAGCTTTCTTATCTGTGCATAAAAGGGGGCAAGAGCTTCAAAGATATAGTCCATGGGATCCTTCTAGCAGTACAAGTTAGTAAGTTACCATTTCAGTACCATTGACTAATCCAACAAATGCTTTGTGTATCTACTATGACCAAGGCACTGGGCTAATTGAGGTGGGGAAATGAAATGCTGGAAAACAAATGTTTTCAAGGAGCTCAGTTTGGTAAGCAAAGCACACACATAACACAATTCCTAGCAAGAGAGTAAGGCGGGAGTGAGACTGGGGAATGAGGAAGAACCTATGGATCAGGTAGCACCTGAAAAGGCACCTTAATGAACCAACAGGTTTCCAATTTAAAAAGGAAGAGTAAACTTGTGTCCAAGGAACACTTAAGCAAAGGATTCCATTGTGAAAATGCTCATCTTAACAAAACCAGTCCATTCTTGTTGGCCTGAGGATTAAGAAATGCATATGGAGCAATGGGGCAGTAAAGAAAGATTGGTACTAAATCATGAATGTCCTGAACTTCCATGAAATGAAATCTGTAGGCAATGAGGACTAAGAAGGCTTTTAGGATGAGGAAGAATGTAATCAGCTCTGGTTTTCCATCCATGATACCCTAATGTCACAGGTTGGTTTCCCCAGGAAGCAGACTCTGAGACAGAGTTTAATGTTTGAGATGTGCATTAAGGAGACAATACCTAAGGACAAAAGAGAGGGAAGCAAGAGTGGGCAGAGAAATAAGGTCAGAGTAATGCAGACCCTAGCCAACCCCACAGGGAGCTCTGGACCTAGAGTGGGCCTACAGAGTTGTCCTGGTCTTGATACCTCCACATTAATCTGTCATTGCATGTGGATGAACTGGGAAGGGCTGTAACCTCTTTGCAGTTGAGTCCATCCCTGAAGTGCTTTGTATTGAAAATCATCTGCCAACCATCCTTCCAGGGGCTGGGCAACAAGTTCTTCCTTGAAAGGGGAGGTAGATGGCACATCACATATCCACCCCATCAATTCTGTACTTTAGAATCACTCGGGGGCCTGCAGAGACCCAGGCTTCCCTCTGAATTGGTAAACATGGAAAAAAGCCAGACCCTCTTATTTCAAATAAACTTCTCAGATGATTTTGATGCCCAGAATTTTGATCATTATTCTTTTAGAAATTCATTCAAAACTCTCGAGTAAAGACTCTGGGCCAGGACTATGTCCTTTGCTTGTAGGGCATCTCTCCTGTCTCAAAGTATCTTCCTTGTATTTGGCAGGTAAGGAAACTAGTTAAGAAAGCTTAAGTGACATGCCCAAGGTCAAACAGCTGCTGAATATTACCGAGGCTCAAACTCATCCATTCTGCTCCAAAATTCCCCATCCCACCCCCCTCCTTCTCTCTTTTCCTCTTCTTGCTCTCCCCATCTCTCATACATTTAAAATTTACTTGTGTATAAGTCATATTGTTCGTAAAATGAAACGAATGCCCTCATTATCCTTAGAAACTTTTCTAATGTTATATTAGTGGCCCTTCTTATAAAAATAAAAGCTTGTCCCTGTCATGGTAATAATAGATTTCCCCCTACAGTTTATCCGGCATAGATGGTCACGTGGTGCCGACTTTGATCTTGGCAATAGCTTTTCCTTTAACTCACAATACCAGATACTGAAAAGAAACTGCAATGCTCTCTCATCTGTTTGCTCTGAATAAATCCCTCCTAGATCTTTACAAGACAGAGTCGGGTTTTCCAGAAAACGGAGAGCCTATTAAATTCCCCTGCAAGAGGCAACTTGGGCGTTAGGTGGCATCAGCGAGGATGTGCTTTAAATAAAAAAGCAAGATAAAATGAAGATGGGGTGGATTTAATGGGCAAAGAACCTGGTTTTTATTTTGTTTTGTTTTGGTGGGTCTTTTTTGTTTTTGGCTCGAGCACATGGTGCCTCCTTCAAATCTCTGATCAACTCCCTGATCCTATCTAAACCACCAGGTCTGTGCAAAGCAAAGAAAGGTGGCCAATAATCCCTCCAAAAGAATCCGTGCTGCTCTCCGCACTGACAGCTTTGCTAAATGACAAGTGAGTTATAATCTTTCATCGCCTGGGCATGGCCCAGGGGCCATGACTAAGGTGTTGTAGATAAGCTATGGTCGATGAGGTTGTACTTGATTTTCCACCCTTCCATTCTTCAACCTCAGTACTAAACAATGGCTTCTAAAGGCATTAAGGGATAGCCTTTACATCGTGGTGCTGATGACGATGTTTCTCTTACAGAAAGAAACCCCGGCATTGATATTCATGGGCATGCTGGGATTTTAGCGAGATAGAAGCAATTATGCATACTTGTGTATGAGCAATTTACACAAGCAAAGGCCTTAATTGCTTAGCTGGCAAGCCTTGTACTTTCTGAGTAGTATATATAATATATAAGCAGTGAATATTTTAATTTTCCAAAATCTGGCATCTCATTCGGAATTCGTAAGCTTGTACTGGAATGAAGTTCAACCTAAATCATTCAAAGGGATTTCATACAAATTTCACTGAAATCCATGACCTTAAATGTACATGGTTTCCCTTTCAGAAAGAGGATAGCACTCACTAAATTGAATAAAGTAATTTACTCTTGCTTAAGGCCTCTGGCACTTACAGCTCAATCCCACAGAACTTCAGCTGTACTTTTTCACTAATAAAAATCCTTGTTTTCTCCACTGACTTACAATGCCACCATTATTACAAATGAAATTCCCATATAGATTTGGGTTTATTTCTGGACTCTTCTGTGGATATCTGTTTATTTCATGAACTGATCCCAAAATATTTTCATTTCTGTTTCTTTCAGGCCAGGAAAAAAAAGTCCTCTATGAATATTTGTCCATGTAGACTCCTCTGTCCTCCCGGAATCATGCTCCATGTGTCTTCTCGAGCCCTGCTCCTGCTTTTCCTCACACATCTCTCCAGCCACTTTTTTTCTTTTGTAGCCACTTTGTCCATTGACTGCTCTCATGCTGGTGTTTGCCCGAGTTCCATCCTTTGACCATTCTTATTCAATATAGTCTTCTCAGCTGTGTCTATGTTTTGAGCTGACACCCAAATGGGTGTGTCATCCGCCCTTCCTTGCTGAGCCTCAGATTGATTCTTCTCACTGACTACTTGACATCGCTGAGTCCTGGGCGGTTCTCAGTCCCTTTGATCTCAACACATTTAAAAATGTCTTCTGGGGGCGCCTGGGTGGCTCAGTCGTTAAGTGCCTGCCTTTGGCTCAGGTCATGATCTCAGGGTCCTGGGATCGAGCCCCACATCGGGCTCCCTGCTCAGTGGGAAGCCTGCTTCTCCCTCTCCCACTCCCCCTGCTTGTGTTCCCTCTCTCGCTGTCTCTCTCTCTGTCAAATAAATAAAATCTTTAAAAAAAAAAAAAAGTCTTCTGCTCCAAACCCATTCTTTGTCTCTCATTAACCATCTCAGCCCATAGTACCACCATCCAGGAAGTTAACCCAGTCAATTGCCTAGAAACCATCTCAATTACTTGTTACCCCTTATCACTTACATCCCTTTGGATACAACATCCTTCTGCTTCTGCTTTTTTAGTGTTTATTGAATCTCTTTCCTTTTTCCCACTCCCACGTCCACTGCCATATTTGAGCCTTTGATTATTCGTCTCAGAAGCTATACCAATAGCTCCCTACAGAATCTTGCTCAATTCCAAGGCATTGTTGGGAGAATGGTATTTTAAAGATGCAAACATAATTAGGTCATCTGTTTTGTTTTATTTTGTTTTTATTGTGGTAAAATACATGCAACATAAAATTTACCATTTTAATCATTTTTAAGTGTTGCAGTTCAGTGGCATTAAGTATGCTTATCTTCTTTTGTAACCATAACCACTATCCACATCTGGAACTTTGTTCTTACCCCAAACTGGAACTCTGTATCCACTAAACAATAACTACCCTCCCCTCTCCCCCACCTGCCTGGTCCTTCCCTCAGCCCTAGTAAGCACTATTTTCTGTTTCTATGAATTTACCTATTCCATGTACTTCATATAAGTGGAACCACACACTATTTGTCCTTTTATATTTGGCTCACTTGCATGATGTCTTCAAAGTTCATCCATATTGTAGCATGTCTCCGTATTCCATTCCCTTTTAAGGATAATATTCTATTGTGAGTATATACCATATTCTGTTTTTCCATTCATCTGTCAGTGGACGTTTGGTTTGCTTTCACCTCTTGACTATTGTAAACAGTGTTGTGATTATTGGTGTAAAAATACCCGTTCAAGTCCCTGTTTTCAATTCTTTAGGTATACACCCAGAAGTGGAATTGCTGGGTCCTATGGTAATTCTATGTTTAATTTTTTGAAGAACTGTCATACTGATTTCCACAGTGACTGCATCATTTTACATTCCCATCATTAGTGCACAAAGTTTCCAATTTCTCCACATCCTCACCAACACTTGTTTTCCGTATCTTTTTACACACACACACTTATTTGTTTGTTTGTTTATTGCCATCCTAATGGGTGTGAGGTAGCATTTCACTCTGGTTTTGATTTGCATTTCCCTGACTGTGGTATTGAGCATCTTTTCATGTACTTATTGGCCATTGGTATATCTTCTTTGGACAAATCTGTTCAAATCCTTTGGCCATTTTAAATTGGGTTGTTTGGTTTTTGTTGTTGAGTTTTAGGAGTTCTTATATATTATGCATATTAATCTTTAACACATATATACAAATATTTTCTCCTGTTCTATAGGTTACAAAGGTAACCTAACTTTGTTGATTGTGTCCTTTGCACAGATGATTTTAACCTCGATGGAGTCTAGTTTATGTAACTTTTCTTTTGTTGCCTATGTTTTTGGTGTCATATCTCAAGAAATCAGTGCTATATTGAACCTCATGATAATTTTGCCCTTTGTTTTTTTCTATAAAAGTTTTATAGTTTTTGGCTCTTATATTTAGATTTTTGACCCATTTTAAGTTAATTTGTGCGTATGGTGTAAGTTAAGCATCCAACTTCATTCTTTTGTAAGTGGATATCATTCAGTTTCCCCAGTACCATTTAAAAAGACTGTTCTTTCCCCATTAGATGGTCTTGGCACCCATGACCATATACATGAGGGTTTATTTCTGGGCTCTTTATTCTATTCATTGGACTTTATATCTGTCTTTGTGCCAGTACTACACTGTTTCAATTACTGCAGCTTTGTAGTAAGTTTTGAAATCAGGAAGTGTGAGTCCTCCAGGATAATACTGGCCTCGTAAAATAAGTTAGGGATTGCTTTTTCCTCTTCTATTTTCTAGATGAGATTGTGTGAAACAGGTGTTAATTCTTCTTCTTATGTTTGGTAGGTTTCTCCAATGAAACCATCTGGGTCTGGAGATTTCTTTCAGGAGAGCTTTTTAATTATGAATTCAATTTTTATTAATGATTATATTAATAAAATACTAATTTTTGAGGACTCTTCTGATTATGTATTTCATCTTAGTTGAGTTTTTGGTAGTGTGTGGTTTTGAGACATTGTCCATTTCTTGTAAGTTGTTGAATTTATGAGCATAAAGATGTTCAAAGTATTTGTTTATTATCCTTTTAATGGCTGTAAAATCTGTAGTTATTGTAGACGCTGCTTTTAGGCAAACAGGCTTGAGTGATGGAATCTAGAAAAGCCCATCAGGTGACCCAGCCGGCTGAATACAGACAGGCCCATCAAGCTGAAAATACCACAGGCCCTAACTAACCAATGGGCTAATTACAACCAGGCACAGTTACCAAAAAGGGAATATTCCATATGTCACCATACCTCCTCATCTTCCCCCTTTAAAAACAGCCCTCACCCACTGCCTTCTTACAGACAGCCTCTTCTGTTGTCCTGCACACCGCTCCCTTGTGGTGCATTCAATAAGCTGCTATCTCCTCAACTCTATGGTCAAATAATCTTTGACAAAGCAGGAAAAAACATGCAATGGAAAAAAGACAGCCTCTTCAATAAATGGTGCTGGGAAAATTGGACAGCCACATGCAGAAGAATGAAACTTGACCATTCTCTAACACCATACACAACGATAAACTCAAAATGGTTGAAAGACCTCAATGTGAGGGCGCCTGGGTGGCTCAGTTGGTTAAGCGACTGCCTTCGGCTCAGGTCATGATCCTGGAGTCCCGGGATCGAGTCCCGCATCGGGCTCCCTGCTCGGCGGGGAGTCTGCTTCTCCCTCTCCCGCTCCCCCCTCTTGTGCTCTCTCTCTCTCTCACTCTCTCTCTCTCAAATAAATAAATAAAATCTTTAAAAAAAAAAAAAAAAAAAAGACCTCAATGTGAGACAGGAATCCATCAAAATCTTAGAGGAGAACATAGGCAGTAATCTCTTTGACTTTGGCCACAGCAACTTCTTTCAAGATACATCTCCAAAAGCTAGTGAGACAAAAGCAAAAATGAACTTTTGGGACTTCATCAAGATAAAAAGCTTCTGCACAGCAAAGGAAACAGTCAACAAAACAAAGAGGCAACCCACAGAATGGGAGAAGATATTTGCAAATGACACTACAGATAAAGGGCTGGTATCCAAGATCTATAAAGAACTTCTCAAACTCAACACCCAAAAAACAAATAATCAAGTCAAAAAGTGGGCAGAAGATATGAAAAGACACTTCTCTGAAGAAGACATACAAATGGCTAACAGACACATGAAAAAATGTTCATCATCATTAGCCATCAGGGAAATCCAAATCAAAACCACACTGAGATATCACCTTACACCAGTTAGAATGGCCAAAATGGACAGGGAAAGAAACAACAAATGTTGGAGAGGTTGTGGAGAAAGGGGAGCCCTCTTACACTGTTGGTGGGAATGCAAGTTGGTACAGCCACTTTGGAAAACAGTGTGGAGGTGCCTCAAAAATTTAAAAATAGAGCTACCCTATGACCCAGCAATTGCACTCCTGGTATTTATCCCAAAGACACAGATGTAGTGAAAAGAAGGGCCATATGCACCCCAATGTTCATAGCAGCAATGTCTGCAACAGCCAAACTGTGGAAAGAGCTGAGATGCCCTTCAACAGATGAATGGCTAAAGAAGATGTGGTCCATATATACAATGGAATATTACTCAGCCATCAGAAAGGATGAATACCCAACTTTTACATCAACATGGATGGGACTAGAGGAGATTATGCTAAGTGAAATAAGTCAAGCAGAGAAAGTCAATTATCATATGGTTTCACTTATTTGTGGAACATAAGGAATAGCATGGAAGACATCAGGAGAAGGAAGGGAAAAATGAAGGGGGTGGAAATTGGAGAGAGAGATGAACCATGAGAGACTATGGACTCTGAGAAACAAACAGGGTTTTAGAGGGGAGGGGGTAGGGGGGATTGGTTAGCCCAGTGATGGGTATTAAGGAGGGCACATACTGCATGGAGCAAGGGGTGTTATACGAAAACAATGGATCATGGATCACCACATCAAAAACTAATGATGTATTGTATGGTGACTAACATAACATAATAATAAAAAAAACCCTGCTATCTCCTTTGTTCTGCCTCTGGTGAATCCTTTTACTGACTGAGCCACTGGCCTCCACCAGATTGTTGCCCCACATTTGGGTCCCCAGTCCCATGGGGAGAGACACCCCATTTAGATACTGCAGTTATATCCCCTATTTCATTCCCAATACTGGTGATTTGTGTTTTCTCTTTGTTGTTGTCTAAATGAGTCATTGCAATCCAGGCTGATTTTAATGATCTATTTTGATCCAATTTGTATATTTTGTAATGTTTTAGTATGTCACAGAAAGGCATTATGTTTTGAAATTTTTTGAAAAGAACAACAGCTTGTTTTTAAAATATATATATTCATTATTAAAAATTTCAAGCCATTCCGAAAAATGTAGAGAAGAGAATAAATAATCAACCAAAATCTTTCCATCAGAAATATCCCTTGGTTTATAAGATTCCACAAATCTTCCTCTAGAGAGAGAAATACAAGTATAAGGTTATAATGAAAATAAACTGAAAGGTATGCTTTTTCATATATGGGTGGTACCACTCATGTTATTTTAAAACCAAATTATATTTAATCTTACTAAAATTAAATTTAAAAATAAAAGGAAAAGAAACAAAAATCTTCCTGCAGTGTTTTCTAAACTTCAGAAAAAATGTTAATTTCACAGGAAAAAAGTTATTTTCGTAAGAGAAATGTTTCTGAACTATTCCTTTAAAGATAAGAAAAAAAGACTGTGAAAGAGCACAGTGAGATTAGAGGTGGGTTTTTGTAAGATATAAATATATATATCAGTTATATATGCAGCATATGTAACTATGTGCTTCAATATTTATAATATCCATTGACTTTTTGTTGAGGAAAAGGTACTTAACCTCCTCATAACTCCCCTCTATCTGCAGAATTTAGTAAATTACACAAAAACATTTATATTGCCAAGGTTTGTAATATTTGTTCTTTTTTAAAGCTCCCAAACATAGTTTTTAGTCTCAGATTTATTTAAAAACAGATATAATTGTCATCATCACATTTGACCATGGCCTCACCATTCTTAAGATTTGTTTTTTAAATTTATCTCTTGGTTGAGTCAATGTCATGGTCAAGTAGAATTTGTTTTTAAAGGTTTAAGTGTGCTATATATCTTGATTTGTTGTTTGAGAACAATTAACTGCTGTCTCAAAAAGCTGAAGAACAGCCTGGTTAGGCAAAATAGTCATCCTTGGGTCACTGTTTCTTTCACTTAGAACATTCCCCCAGGCATTGTATGATGCTGTGAAGCAATCTAAATGCAGCCTGATTTCCTTTTTCTTGTATGAAAATTGCCTTTTCTGCCTGGATGCACCAAAGATTATTTGTCTTTGAAATTCGATACCTTCACCAGAGTATATTTCAACTGCGTCCTTTTGTTCAGAAGATTTAAGATTCTATTTCAAGAAATTAGCTTCTATCATATCTTTCATTAATTTTTCTATTCTATTTTATTCTGCCTTTTTTTTTTTTTTTTTACAGCACAGGTTGTAAAAAGTGGTTGGTATGCTGGTAAATGACAACAGATAAACAAAAAATTCTGATATGTATTGTTTGTCGATTTATATGCTGTAAAAACTCCCACAATGGTTGATTTCAAGCTATCAATGTTGTTACCAAAAATGGAGTTAGGAGTTCTTGCAAGCTGGTGCAAGTCTTTTTGTGTACATGTGTTGGATCTCCTTTGTTTGACTTCCATATAATTTTCCTATGATTGGTTTTATACTTTTTGTGTTTGTGTGTGTGTGGTAGCTAAGTTCTATCACTGGGTTTCAGTTGTGTTTATTCTCATTTCCTATTCTTTTACTTTTTGAGTTGTTTAATGACTTCTCTCCCCTCCCCCCCTCCCCCCCGCCTCCCCCCGCACGCCAAAACTCTGCCAGGGTCCCTTTCATTTCTGGTCATATTGTTTCTTCTTTAAATCCTTGTATTTCTTTAAAAAATTTTTTTTTTGTCAGATCATATAATCTTTAACTTTTTAGAACTTTGGAGAAATTTTTATCTGATCTTTTGTTCTGTTTCCTGGGGGTAATTCTCCTTCAGGTGAATTTTTCTCTTATGCTTTTTGTTTATGTTCCTTGAAACATTCATTTCCACCCCTTGTTGTGTCCCTCCTCTGTTATCTGAGCAAGTGTCCTGTTTCTTTCTGGAGTCTCCGCTGGTTCCTTTATAATTGTGATGAATCTTTGAGGGATTCTAGCTATTTGCTGATGAATAGCATGGCTGAGGGGGGAAGTAAGCTGGGGTACTCTGAACCTTGACTCCACAGTGTGGTCTTAAACATCCCTCTCAAACAATCTACCAAGTTCTCTATCCCTCATATGCATCTTTTTACAGTTTTTTTGTGTTAATAAGGTTGGTTGGGATTAGTTTCTCATGAAATATTCACCAGTAGGCTTTATTATATTGAAAAATACACACTTCTAGTTATTATTTAGCTGCTCTCTCCCCCCTCAAAAATTAAAAAGCACAAATACAGATTCTGACAGTGGATAAAATCATGTCTTAAATGTTAGGGAATGAGGGGCGCCTGGGTGGCTGGCTCAGTCATTAAGCATCTGCCTTCGGCTCAGGTCATGATCCCAGTGTCCTGGGATCGAGCCCTGCATTGGGCTCCCTGCTTGGCTGGAAGCCTGCTTCTCCCTCTCCCACTCCCCCTGCTTGTGTTCCCTCTCTCGCTGTCTCTCTCTATGTCAAATAAATAAAATCTTTAAAAAAAAAATTAAAAAGCACAAATACAGATTCTGACAGTGGATAAAATCATGTCTTAAACGTAGGTAATGAGGGGCGCCTGGGTGGCTCAGTCATTAAGTGCCTGCTTTTCGCTCAGGTCATGGTCCAGGGTCCTGGGATTGAGCCCCACATCGGGCTCCCTGCTGGGCAGAAAGCCTGCTTCTCCCTCTCCCACTCCCCCCTGCTTGTGTTCCCTCTCTGGCCGTGTCTCTGTCAAATAAATTAAAAAAAAAAAACTTTAAAAAAAATGTTAGGGAATGAATACATATCAACTCAAGAGATCATAATTAATCATTTCACATACAAAAAATGTATGGAGCCAGATAACTAAATAGAAAATATACTCCTGGGGGGCCTGGATGGCTCAGTCAATTAAGCGACAGACTCTTGATTTCAGCTCATGGCAAGATCTCATGGGTCTTGGGATCAAGCCCGGAGTTGGGCTCTGTGCTCAGGGGGGAGTCTACTTGAGATTCTCTTCCTCTCCCTCTGCCCCTCCCCCTGCTCACATGCGCTCTCCCTCTCTCTCTCTCTCTCTCTAAAATAAATAAATAAATCATTTAAAAAAAGAGAGGGAGAAAAAGAAAATGTATTATTTTTAGTTTGTAAACTCAGGAGGTTCCTGGGTGAAATCTGAAACTGGTCCCCACACAAAGAGCGCAAGGAGAGAATGAAGAAAGACCACTCCAGATTGGTAGCCAGCAATTTTAATAAGCAAGGGAATTTACATGTGAGGCTTGCCTTAGGTGGTGCAAGATAAGATCTCCACACCTACCCACCAGAATCTTAGAAGTTTACAGAGGCCTTAATTGGGTTAAGTCACGTATTCAGCAGGTGAACCCAACAATACATTACCCTCTAAGGTTATGTCCTTGAAACTGGCTCCTACTGTGGGAATGGTGGGGCCGAATGTACATTCTAAGGACAGGGGAGGGGGCAAGGAGTCTCTGATTGCCCAGGTCCAGATTGTGGGTCAACCAAAAGTCACATCCTCTCAATGACTGCCTTCAACAACTCCCAATTGCTGATTATAGGTTATTTTCCAAATTTTAAATCCCTGAGCCATGGAAAAATTCTATTATTTAAAAATTAAGTTTTTGAATCCCTCTGACAAATTGGTGCAGTCCTACTTTGTGTATTCAAAAGTGCTGTATTCGATCAATCTATTAGTGTGGTGGACAAAGTGATGTTCCACCCAGATCCCTCTTAGGTGAAGGACCTGTTACCCCAGCTGCAGGGACTACTGCTGGCAGATGGCCTTCAGCTGTTCTCTTCTTCAGGGACTGCCTCAACTTCAGAGAGCTGCTTCGTTTTCAAGTTCATGCCCATTCCAATACAGCCAAATGATTAATGTTCATATATAAAGGACTGGACAGCTCAAACCAACTCTTGACAACTCTGAAGGGTCATCCTAGCTCCAGAGCTCCCTAGAGGGCTGGCCAAGACTCATTGGCCTGCATCATAACTTGACTTCTACCTCTGTACACTCCCGCTTCCTGTACTTCCCACCCACACCTGTTGGTCCTTAATCAACACCCTGCCTGCTAAACTCTCAAGAAATGATATTATATAAAAAGAAACCCCCAGGCCTTAATGCAATGCAGTATGTCCAGAAATAGTATTATTATTCATTTATAAAGTTTACCTTGCATAACTCCTTAATGAATTTGAGACAACTATCAATAATCATAGTATTCAATTGTTGAAACAACCACACAAATGTAAGCTTTAACAGGTAAGACTTTTTGCCTGTGAGTAAAGTTCAGTATTTCAAAGCAAAATTCTAATTGATAGCAATCACAAATAATACCTCTATGAAAATAGTTTCTAGCTCTTGTATCTGTGCAAGCACACATACAAGAAGGTCAAAAATAGAAAATATTTATGTAAATAATGGTGGGAGTGGGGGTGGTGGGTGTATAGTTAGGCCTATGTGTGTGGCTTAGAGAATTAAGAGGAAGACTTAGAGACTCCTATTCCTTTAAACAGAAAAACAAGGCATGATATACCAGGACATATTTCTCCTTTGTACATAGGAGTATTGAGGGAGAAAAGTAATTACACATTTATCCTATGGTTCTTTTTTTTTTTTAAAGATTTTATTTATTTTTTAACAGAGAGAGACAGTGAGAGAGCGAACACAAGCAGGGTGAGTGGGAGAGGGAGAAGCAGGCTTCCCGCTGAGCAGGGAGCCCGATGTAGGACTCGATCCCAGGACCCTGGGATCATGACCTGAGCCGAAGGCAGACGCTTAACGACTGAGCCACCCAGGGGCCCTATGGTTCCTGTTTTGATACCACAGCTATTGGTACTGAATTGAGGGTACTGAATGAATGGAAAACAAGCAAGAGAGAAATGATAAATACTGTACCATTAACTATAAAACTGTTTAGAGTTGAGTATAATAGGGTACATAGATACAAACCCTTCTTTTTAATCTGCTATGCAGTTATGGAATCAGATACCATATCAGTAGCTCATGAAAATATTGTTGGGGCAGCTAAGGACAGACAAGGGTAGAACTTTATTTCCAAGGTTGGAAACTCATGACTGGTTTTGCGAATGTTTCTCTCTCACTCTGGCATGGACAGTGAATATTCTTGACAATGCGTGGAGCCTTCAGAAGTTGGGAAGGGAGTGGACAACTAGGGGATTTAATATGAACCACAAGATATCATTGCAAGCTTCAGCCCAAACATCACTCATCAGAAAGCCCTGTCATCTCTTGGTATATAAACGTCCCCCTCTTGTCACAATCTGTCAGTCTTCTTCACTGGGCAAGCCCAGCCTTACCGTGGCGTGTATAATAAATTCGGCACTTGAATGCCCGGTCTGAGTTTTTGTCCCAGCTCAGGAAAGGCAGGGGACAGCCAAGGGAGACTGGTTCAGACTTGAGGTGAGCAGCTCAAGCAGCAACTAGTTTGCTAGCCAACTAGCAAAATAAGCATGGAGAAGTCCAGGAACCCATTGTTCCCCTAAGCCTCAAATTCTAAGTCAGAAAGTCGCTAGTTTGTGCTGGGTGCTCAGAGCCCAGCCCTAGTGTGATTTCTTCCAGGGCTGCACAGCAACCCAGGTGTGTGTGTGGGGGGGGGGGGGACTTTCCCTTACTAGCCACCGCACCATCTGTACGCAGGAGGCGCCTCTGTGGATGCCACAGACCATTTCTGGGCTGGTTTATTGAAGGATGGCCACACAGAGGTCATAGAGGGGTGTTCTCTAGATTCTTGCTACTCAGTGTGGTCAGAGGACCATCGGCAACAACATCACCTGGGGGCTTGTTTAGTTTGTAGAATCTGAGGCACCTGGATTTGCATTTTAATCCTATGACACATTGAAGTTTGAGAAGCACGGGTCCAGGTGGCAGCAAGGAGGTTAGCGGAAGGATCTGCTTCTCAGCCCCGCCTCCTCCCGCCGCTATGCTCTCCTCTTTAGCAAAGCTCAGCCCCGCATTGGTCCTGCACTAAATTTCTGCGAACCCCCAGTGTGTGCGGCGGGGGCGTGCAGGAGCTGCCCGGCGCGGGGATACGGCAACTGGGTGACTGGATTGGCAAGGGGCTGCCTTCTCCGGCTCGGGGCTCCGCAGAGTGGAGACACTCCCCCGACCCTCCCCCGCTGCCGCCCCCCCACCCCCCCGCAGCTGCTACTGCCTGCCTCCCGCCGGTTGCCGCGAAAACCCGGAACAGCTGCGTGCGCTCGTGGAAAGTCCTCCTAGGGGCGAAGCCGGGCAGCTGGGCATGCTCAGTAGCTGGGGGAGGCTTGGGTGGAGAGTAGAAAGCCGCGGCTCTGCCTCCCACCCCCTCCCTCTGGCCCCCGCCCCCCTTGCCCCTACCCAACCCGTAGTAGTTGCCCGGCGTGCGCCCGCCGAGCGCCCGCCGAGACCGGGAACATGGCGCTCTGAGCGATGTAGCCGCGGCGGAGGAGAAGCGGAGGAGGCGCCGCCGCTGCGCTGACAGCCAGCCACCAGGTAGGCAGGCGCGCCTGGCTGGGCTGCCTGGGTGGGTAGCGGCGCGGGGAGGGGCGCTTGCGTGGATGAGCACGGCTCGGACCCCGGGCATCTCGCTTCGCCGGCAGAGGATGCGAAGCGGGCATCTGACAGCGCGCGGTTGTGCATCGCCTAGGAGATGCCAGAGGCTGGGGACCGGCGGGCTGCAGGGCAGGGATCCGGGGACCGCCCCCACCCCCATGCGCTGCCATCCAGCTTGGGCTCTCTGCGGGTCAAATAAAGGATAGTTCCTTTCTGCCGGGCGAGAGGGCGCGGGGGAGACCCCCGGATACCAGTTCTGGGAGTGCGCTGGTCCCCCGGACCGCTAGCAAGCCCCGCACCGGTTCTTTGTGTATACAGCCGCGCACGCCCAGGGGGGTGCCAGGGTGCCTGTTTCTCCCCAGGAGTGTGGCACATATTGCCAGGGCAGGATTTCCGTATGGTTTTTGTCTCTTGGCAGGTGTGGACTGGAAGATATAATAGCTGAGCCTTTATGGGGCTGTGTTTTCCTTTGTTACTTGCGTGTGTGTGTGTGTGTATGTATGTGTGAATGTGTGTGTATGCGCGCGCGCGCGTGGTGGGTTGTAATGGAGAGAGAGAACTTCTCCTGGGCACGGGTGTGGGCAGAGCGTGGAAGAGGATCTCGGTTCCAAACTCTTGTCAAAATCGCGTGTGATGTCGGCCTCCTGGAGGGTAAACTTGAAAAGTCTAGAGATCATCTGTGCCCGGTTTGGAGGAGAAGCGTGTTTGCCCTTCTCGAACCCATGTGTGTGTAGCTGGAGGTTTAAACATGGGACGCTAGTTAATTCAACATTAGATATCAGTTAAGGGAATTTGAAGCATTGGGGCTGCCTGTGGTGGGTTTTTTTTTTTTTTTTTTTTGGTCAAATTAATAGAGAAGTTGGCAGTAAGCCAGGGGCAAGTGTCATCTTTAATAGCTGGTGACAGGTTGGGAGGCTAAATACACTTTTGGGGGAAATTGGGAAACCTTGCACAGGGTTCTACCAAGAAATAGCCATGGGGTCTTAGGTAACTCACAAAATCTCTCAGCACCTCCCTTGTCTCTTCTGGAGTTTGGTGGTATGTAGACACAATCTCTCTTACCTGAGTCCAGATGGACAAGACACTCTTGAAAGACCCCTCCTACACTAGAATTCTGTGAAACTGGCACCCCAGAATAACAGTTCTGCCACCTTAAATTTCTGTATCTGTTATATTCAGCACAAGTCACTGAGTTAAGGAAGGGAGATAAATTTAGAATATGCTTTTATTTTTTACTTTAGAATTTAAAGGATGGACATCTGTGACCATGAAGTTTAGAGACACTTTCCTCTGTACTTGGAGTATCTATTCTTATGGTCTCCTTAGGTGGCAAGAATGAGTCAGTATCATCAAAATGAAATGGGGGAATGCTTGAGGAAAATGCATTTAAGTAAATTAAAGTCATAAATGTCCAATCTGATGGTAATACCTTGACTTGGAATACATATGTGCAAAGCAGAAGCACTGCTAATGGAAGCAATAGAGTTGATGGCAAGTTTATTGATAGTATTGGTCTTAGAATAAGATTTTTGTGTTCCTCTGGGAAGGGGTAAAGATTGATTATACTAGGTGCCTGCAACTCGGTATTCTGCTAATAAATGTGAGTGTTAATGGCAGGCATTGAAAACACAGTTTGGCAGCTCCTCTCTTTTGTCAGAGTTTGCTTCAACGCTGCAGGTGTGAGAGGCGGGTGTTCGGGGCGTGGTATCTTGGTGATGAGACAGCTGAGTTTGGGCTCTGACTCCTCCATTCTTAGCTTTGTGATCTTGGGCAAGCTATTTAACTTCTCGGAGTCTCAGCTTCCTCCCCTGTAATACAATCCTGGGGACAGAGAGACTTACCTAAATGGGTAGGTGTGTGGATTACTCATAAACCACCAGGAAAATGGTGGTGACCCTTAGAAGAGGAAGGGAAATGGATATTTATTTACCCTATACTGTATTCCCTGTGTTAATGCTAGTCAGCCCCAAACAAGTGATCTAACTCTCCAACTGTTAGTTTCCTAGAGCTGCCATAACAAATTGCCAAAAACCAGGTAGCTCAAAACAAAATTTATTCTCTAGCGTTCTGGAGGCGGAGCTCCATAATCAGGGTGTAGACAAGGCCCTGCTCCCGCTGAAGCCTCTCGGGGAGGATCCTTTCTTGCCCTTTTCCAGCATGTGGTGGGCCCAGGTGTTCCTTGGCTTGTGGCAACATAGCTCCAATTCCAACCTCCATCTTCACATGGCTAAGTTCCCCCTTCTTATAAGGATACTATTCAGATTGAATTTAGGGTCCATTGTAATTCAGTATGACCTCATCTTGATTATATCTGCAAAGATCCTGTTTCCAAATAAGGTCACATTTATAGGTTCTGGTTAGGCATGAATTTTGGGAGGACGCTATTCAGCCCAGTATGTCAACATGCCTGTGATCTGTGTTTAATGGCCTGATTATTTCAGCATATGAATAGAAGGTAGAGTATTATGTGTTTGGAAAAGACTTTCAAGGTTATTTAATCCAGCTAACATATTTGATGTTTCCCAACCATGGTAAGGAAGAGCAGCATTCACAGGTACTAGACAAATATCACTTATCTGGAAACCCAGCTGATCCAGGATCTCAGTCTCCTACAGGTGACCTACCTGACATACCCTATCCCAATGGGGTTCGTTAATGTTGCCTCCTCTCTTTTTCTACCCCACTGACACAATGCAAACAACAGAAAATCAAATTGAACAAGAAAAATGACAAGAGCAACAAAAACACCCCAATCGTAATACCTTTCCAATCTTTCTTAGCTTGGTAAATAGCACCACTGTCCATGGTGTTGCTTTAGCCAGACTCGAGAATCGTCTTTGACACCTTCATTCCCTGTGCCCTCTATATCCCAAATCACCTCAAAGTTACATAAATTTGGTCTTTTACATATATCTATTGACAGATTCTTCTTTCTATCCCTACCACCACACCATCAAACCTCAAGTCATCATCTCTCTCCTGGATCACTAGCATAACTTTCTAGCAAGACCCCTGGCTCCTTGCTTGGCCCCTCCAATCATTCTTCTAGAGCAGATAGGATTGTGTCAGTTTCTTGCATAAAATGCATTCACATACTTGGGACGGGTTCCAGAGACTGTCTGAGCCTTGGGTACTTAGCCAGCCTTATCTTGGGCATCCCCTCTTGCTACTGTTAACACTGACCTCATCTCTGTTGAGTATCCCAAGCACTTCCCCTAATACTTTGCCAATACAAACTGTACTCATCCTTCGGGCCTCATTGGTCTTTCTTCCCCAGCAGCCCCATTCTCCTTATCACCCTTCTAATTTTCTTCCATAGCACTTACCTCAATTTGCAATTTCCTATTTATTTGTTTGACTGTTTAATGTCTGTAAACTCTATTGGCCATTTGTTTTGTGTCTTGCATGTAGATGATGTTCAATATTGGCAAATGAGTGAAGGAATGAATACTCTTACAGCATTTTTCTGTGCCAACTTAAAGATCTGATTTTTTAGAAACTTTTTTTTTACTAACTTGTATAAAAAGAGCAATTGAGAAACTCATTCTGATTTCAAAAGAGGAGTATTCTTGGCTTTAACAAATGCATCTTCTAAGAATTGGTTTTAAGCAAGCAGTTAAGAATTGAGTCAAAATATTTTCTAGCAACTGACGTTTTTGTAAGAACACATCAGTCAGTCAACAAACATTTCACAAATGCCTATTGGACATTTATATTTGCCATGCTAGGCCTTAGGGGGACAATGGGGAACTAGACTTTTAGCCTTCTAGAGATTAATAATAAATAATAATGTGCAGTAATAACATTTATCGTGCTTCTGTTATAACCAGCTTCTCCTCAGTCCCTATCCCCACTCATTACTAGAGATAGTCCTCCAGTCTTTCCCAGTAACACAGAACCCAAATCAGATGCACGATAAATACTTCATGAATTAATAATTAGTAGATACTATTATCCTTATCTTTAAAAATAGGAAACTTGGGCTTATCTGTGGAAAAAGGAATCTGCTCCTATACAGAAGAGCATGCAATTATTTTTTGACTATATCCAGGTGGGCCCTGTTCTACTTTAAAAAGTCATTCTGCCTACTGTCTCTGGGGTTAAAATAAGAGACAAACTGCTCTTTATACAAGAGCAAGTTCCTGGTGTGTTTCTTTGTCTTCCACAGTTGTCAAAATTCTTAATCAACTGTTGAATTGTTTTTATTTGTCCTATTTAATCCAAGTGAGAAGTGACTGAATGTCTCATTCAGGGCATTTCTGGGTAGTTTTGAAAAGCAAGACTGAGTACCCTGGGGAAAAGAATGTGGTTCAATGCAGGACTACAAAGTTAAATTTTGGATTTCTAGGATGGCCTCAATTTCATGTAATCTTATTTCATGAAAAGTGCTTTTATAAAAAAAAATAAACATTTAATGCGTATGTTTAAGTATAACTTTTCACCTAAGTAACAAAATATTGGAAATTGTGTCTTGATTTTGTGTAAAAGTGATAAACAACTGAGTCAACTAAAACGTAAAGAAACTTCTGTTTCAGTAAGATGGTTAGTTATAAAATTCATGTTTAAAAATTAGTGGCTACACCAAAATGCCAGTATTCACTGACTACAAAATAAAATAGAGAAGGATTTTGTTCATAAATCTACAAAAATATAAACTTAAGAAAAATAGGAAATGTATGTAAAATACTTGGGAATAATAAGAAGCATCTAAAGACTTGTTTAGAAAGCTGTAAAATTTTACTCAAACACATAAAATAAGAAATGAACAAATGAAAACATACTATTCTTAGGGTAGAAAGATATTATGAAGTAGTTACTTTTCCACAATCAATCATACAGTTTTATTGCTTTGGGATTTGGGGAAACTTGATGAAATGATTCTAACATCAATCCACAAGAATTACTACAGGACTCTAGTCAAGAAGATTTTGCTAAAGAACATGTGGCGGCGGGTTACCCTTACAGAAATAAAAATCTGGTCATTGAATGACATTGTAGACGTGTAGTTCTGGTGGAGGAATCAATAGATAGCTCACTGGAATAGAGTAGCCTGGAAACAGGCTCAGGTAGTTTTGGAAACAGAAGCATTCTGAAACAGTGAGAAGTATTAGACAAAACCAAGGCACCACGCCAAGTAGGTAGAAAACCTTCAACTAAGAACCTCTGTTTACACGATTCACTAAATTCCAAACATATTGGAAAGTTGATCTGGCAGGTGAGAAACAAAGCTAGAAGAAAATACTTAGGAATTAATGCAAAGAATGGCAGAGCAGAAGATAGCTTTGAATATATTTTAAACTTTTGTATGCAAAAATATACAGTTTAAAGCAGAAAATAATCATGGAGAAAAATACAGCAAGCATGACAGAACAGTTAATAGAATAATTGCACTGAAGAACTCTTGCATATCAGTAAGTAGAAAATAACACCCCAATAGAATTGTCCAATTATCTGAAGAAATGATTTGAAAGGATGAAATAAAAAGGCTAATTCACATATTTAATAAATAATTCTTACTATTAACCACAGAAATGCAAATGCAGACAAAAATGAGATGCCATGTTTCATGTATTAAACAAGCAATATGTATGCATATATGTGTATATATATATATAAATAGAAATACTCAGTACCAGGAGGGATGCAGTGAGAAGGACATTTTCATTACTGCTGGTGGGATAATTACATGATACAATCTTCTTGGAGGACAGTTTTAAAAGCCTTTGACAAATATTTTCAAAGTTCATATTATTTGACACAATCATTTCTCTGGCTTTTAATTTTAATTTTAGTCTCTGCTGAGGAATTAGATGCAGGCAAAAACAATAGAAAAAATTACACTTTAAAAATTGGGGGGCTCATTAAAGGTATTTTAAGGTCTCCAAATAATAGACAATTATGGAGATATTAAAAGTGATCATTTCAAAGATTATGTAATGATGTGGAACAACTTCAGTTTTAAGTAGAAATAAGCCAGTCCGCAATGATGTGTGTTTCATGAGTTGGAAATATCCTATAGGTACGTAAAAGCTGGAACAAAAACAAAGTTAGGCCATGTCTGGTTGGTAGAATTATGGCTTTGCTTTTATCTTTTTTATACCTTTCCGTATCAAGAAAAAAAATTAGTCAATAGCATTGTCTTATGAATCAGAAAAACCATTATTTTACAAAAATGGTAGTGTTACACATTCAGGTTATAATTATTCATTTATGTAACACACATTCATTGATTATCTCTGTGTCAGGAGCTCTGCCAAGTGTATCAGCAATGACTCTTAGTTTGCATGCAAATGAAAGACACTGTCTAACTTGAGCAAAAAGAATTTACTAGAAGGTTATCAGATAGCTAAGAGAATTGCCATGAATGGGGAAGGGGGAGCACAGGGCAAAAACAAACAAACAAAAAACAGAACAACGACCAAAAAACAGGCTTGCAAGCAAACCAGAACCTAGTCAGCTCCAGGCTCTAAATATCAGGTGCTTAGAGAAACAGGCTCCAGCCAAGAATAAGTTGCTCAGGGCTAGGCCACAGTCTGCTGGTAGTTATACCTGGACTTGCCCTCCACCCCCCTCCTCCCCACTCAGCCCCCTGGGCATCAGGGAGGGGAGGGCACCTAGATTAGCAGGCCCACTGCCCCCTTTACTAACAAAGAAACAAGAAAGATGGGTGATACACAACCAAAACCAAACCAACACAAAAAGACAGAATTAAAATGCCCGTTACCCCAGGACTTGGAGGCCAGTGCGGTTGAACATCAGCCAGCTCCCTTTCTCCTCCTCAGAGAACATCTGAGCTGTAGAATCACAGCTCCTACAAGGTTCAGGACACTGTGTGCGTGCTGGTCCCTCACCCAGGAGATGCTGTTTTTGCCCAGGGTCAGCAGTGATGGGCTTTTCAGACCTGATCTTTGTGGATGGGCAGGAGTTTTGAGGGGAGGTCCCATTCTCCAGTGAGATAAGAACCAGTGGGAAGGATTATCCAAAAGCAGTTTCTCAGAAGCAAGAGGTATAGTTTAGAAATGGACGGGGGCACCAATACAAGTCTAAGCCTGTTTTATATTTAGCAAGTCCTGTAGTAAGGTTTGAGTTTGGTCCACCATGAATAACGGTGGTCTCCGTTCAAGTAGCCTGGTACATAATACCAAACATCCATAGGTAAGTTGTTATTCTTCCTACGGTTCTTGTCATAAACAGGAAATGTCTGTGGCTCTCCGGGTACTTTCATGCTCAGGTTCATGTTGCTTTTATAATTATTTATAAACTTTTCCCTGAGGAAAGACTTGCAAATGGAAGGGATAAAAGGAAATTGTTCTTCAGTTGCACTAATAATAGGACTGAGAAAATCTTAAATTACTAGGAGGGTTCACCCCCCCACCCCACCCCCGCCGGGTATTACCCTGCAAAGAGCTCAGCTGCTCTGTCCCCCAGCCTCTTTGTACCTGCACAGCCACACCCCTCTGTACCAATCAAAGAGCCCGTGTGCCGCCTTAGCCACCTCTGCGCTGTGCTGTGCATGCCCAGGTCTTGGATTTCCCTGCTCAAAAGGCTCCTGGGCCCGAGGGTGGCTGAGGAAAGACTGTTTGTGGGAAGTGTGGCTGGAGCTGGGACAGGAGGATATGGTAGTCCACGCATAGGTGCTGGAGGTTAGGGTAGAAAGAGCAAGGGGACCAGGCAGGAGGCTGGTGCTCCTTGCTTGGCTGGGTTCTGGAACTCAAGAAATCTGAATTTAAACTTGTCTTCTAGGTTGCTATGAAGGCATATTTGTCAAGCTAGGCAGATAGAACATGTTTAACAATTTTTAGCTTGTCTTACCATATTTAAATGTATAATAATTAAGACTCCATTTGTGCTTTTGCCCCCTCAAATGTTAGGCTTGGGCCTGCTCAGTTAAGTCTTTTAGAAAGGTGATACTCAGTTGTACACACAACACACAAACACACACACACACACACACACACACACGCAATTAGCTACTTGTGCAACAACAATACAGATCAGAGGAAAAGCGGATTGCACTCCTGCGATAATAGCTAACGTACTGAACAAGATGCATTAAATCCTCATCCCAGTATTTTACCTGTATATCTTAATTAATCTTCAGAAGAGCGCTCGCTATAGGTCATTCAAGGCAAACTACCCTGCAGTTAGGTAGGGTAATGAAGAGGAGTCAAACTCTGGCTCATCGAAATCCGATGTCAGTAGATAAGAAAAGTTTTGTTTGGAGTCCTTGAACCTTCAATAATGTACAAAGCACTGGATTAATCAACCCATTCTGACTCTCCAATCCTCTGATTCAGCATTTCTGTTCATGCAAATTTCCCCGTGAAAAGGGAAAGTAAATGCATTGATGGCCTTGCTGTGTTCAGTATTATGATTAACCGAATGATCAAAAGCAAAAATCAATATCTGGTTGCTTGTATAAGAAACACATTTGATTTACATTTTAAAACCAATGTCAGGAGATTTCCCTTTGCCCGTTTTCAGGGGAATTGCCACTTGGGTCATTGATGAAGGTAAATTAGCAGTGAAGAGTACCTTTGTTTTTCCTGTAAAGCGCTGGTTCACAACCCCAAGCATCCATTTCCCTACTGTCCAACTGAATCAAGAGGACTTTATCCAAGCGTTGGTTCCATCACTCCTTTAATAAGAAGTTATAGAAGGAGGGAGGGAGGATGGGCATGAGCTCACTCACTCACACCTTCAGTCCCAAATATAAATTCTATGACAGAGTCAACAATTGTTAGCTTCACTTTTCAAATTCAAGGTTGACATACTATTTAAGAAACTCTTTAGCTGTTTTTTGGATGGAACTTGACACCTTTGCTTCTAAGGATGACCGTTTGAGTCATGCAAATAGATACTTGTATAACACACTGATTTTTCAAACTAAGTTGTTCTTAACCGTCAGCTGAGTTGCCCACCTGCCTAATTTAGTTGCACTGCAATTTACTGACCCAGGAAAAGAACTTCCTAGCAGTGAAGACTAGAAAACTTCACTTGTTTAAAAGATTCTTCCCCCAAAGTAGAGACAGTTGCTACGTGGGTATGATTTAATCTCTAAAAATATAAACAGTGATGGGATTGGTGGTTAAAGGAAAAAAAATTCTTAAACTGTAGAGTTTTCTTTTTTGTCTAGGCTTCAGAGACATGGAAACAAATAACAAAAGGAAATTTCCAATAGTATTTGAGTAACAGCCATTAGTGACTTGAGTTAAACAGTAGTTTGTTTTACCCCCTCATATCCAAGGAGTCCCTAAATCTCATCTACTTTCTCGCTTATGCCCTATCCCTGTCCCCATCACCACTTCCATAGAATCTCTCAATTAGACCTTATGTCAGCCTCTTTGTTCTGTCTTCATTCCCACCTCAAAAGTAACATTGGATCACCTGATTACCACCATCCCATTGAAAACTTCCTACCCAGCTACTGCCCCCCACCCCCATCCCCCCACCCCCCAAAATCTTCTTCCACCTGGTTTTGGGTTACCCCTCTCAAAGCAGTCATCACACCATTTGGTAGATGTTTTCTTACTTGGTTCCCTGCTTGTACAAGACTGCGAACTCTTCTAAAGCAGGTAACTTGTCTCTTGGTGCCTGTATCCCCAGCACCCAGCTTTATGCATACATATGTCAGGTCTTCAATAAATGTTTGTGGGCGGAAAAAATGTTTGTGGATAAATGCATGCTACCTAGGTTAAAAAAATGAGTCTAGATGCAAAAGAGTAATGTCATGGTTTAAAATTCTGGGATGGGACCTAGCAATGGTCTAATCCATTTCCTTAATACTAGCATGGAACATTTTTTTTTTTTTTCTCCTCCTTTCTATAGATGAAAAACATATGGAAGGAAAGATTAATCCTCTGTTTCTGGTTAGAGACAAATTTTAATATTGGATATGGGTATAAAGTAGACCTTCTAAATACATTGAAAAGAGAGTAAGGAAGAGGGGCACCTGGGTGGCTCAGTTGGTTAAGCGACTGCCCTTGGCTCAGGTCATGATCCTGGAGTCCCAGGATCGAGTTCCGCATCGGGCTCCCTGCTCAGCTGGGAGTCTGCTTCTCCCTCTGACTCTCCCCCCTCTTGTGCTCTCTTTCATTCTCTCTCTCAAGTAAATAAATAAAATCTTAAAAAAAAAAGAGTAAGGAAGCAAACCATAAGTGAAGAGCCAGTTTTCCAGGAATAGAGTAAATAGACTGAGCTGCTTAAAAAAATATTAAGAATAGGTATTTCATTACGAGATGTAACTTACACTTCTCTGATGTCTCAAACCTGGTATGAATATGTGCAGTCGATGATGCTTGAATATTAGTTGGTATTTTTTATGGGAAGCTGGGGTTTTAGTCCCTTCTGCTCTGGTCTTTGGTACCATGTGTTTCCATAGTAACAGAGGCACTCAAAAATGAGAAAAACCAGGAAGGCTTGGGAGGGAAATGAATCGAAGTAAGTGGTTCAAGTAGGGGGTTCCCCAGTGTGGGACCGGGATCTCATCAGGCTTCTGGTCACAGATATTTGTGGCAGGATGCCCAGAGAGAGAAGATTCTAGGGTAATAACTGGAAGGGATTTTAAAGGTAGTGTATAGATACACTGTGACAGCAATTACTACGTTGCCTTCAGCTTGGATTCCTGTGGAGGGTACCTGCATGGCCACGTTAGCAGTCTACACTGGTTGAAAGAAACACTCAACACCCAGAGCCCACTAACAACTAGGAATCAGGGAACACGACTAGAGACTTTTACTATTTGCGAAATATAGTTGAGCTGTCCTTTTAAAGCTGGAAAGTGTAGGGGAGAACACTGTGAATTAGGTACTAAACATCTGACAGTGCCGTTTTAGAGCAGAGTCTTGTGGCCTAGATATGTTCCGTTTGGCACACATAGTGTGAAATTTCCCCTAAAAATTCAGGTTTCTTCTCTTAAAAAAAAAAAAAAACCTGATATATACACAAACCCAAAATTTGGCAGTCCTGTGTTTTCTTATGGCACCCATCCACTGTAGCTGATGAGCAGTTACCTCCATCATAGACAGGTAATGGAGTCTTCACTTTGTCACAGTGTCCATCACTCTCTGTGGGATCCCATCAGGCCATTTTAATTGTTTATGTTGCTCTCTTGTCCCTTGAAGACTTTTGAATTTGTCATCTTTGGATTACAGGGGAGGGTCGCTTTATGGTTTTGAGTCATTATTATACAATGTTCCTTCTTCATCTCATTTCCTAAAAATATAAGCTTATTTGTTTAGTAATTTAAATATAAGGCAAATGAGATTTCAGAAAGATACATTTTTACAATTCCATCCTAGGGAAAAAAAATATTGAGTTAAGCCTTCTTAATATTTGGTGGGAATATTTGCATAGTTAGGCTTCAGCAACTCAACTTCAATATTTTGCAACATGGGATAATTATTAAAAACTTCCTCATGTGGTCCATTTGAATTAAACCAAAATAGAAAAGGAAATCATATAGTCTCGAGCTTGCTGGAGGTAGGGATTATCAAAACTCAGAAGGATGCTATCATATTTCATATGATACTATCATCTGGAAAATATAAAACATTCAGATTGCAAATATGCCCAGAGAAGTGAAGTAGAACCTTATAAAGGATATGCACTCTATAGAATAGCTGGAAGAATCTCAAAATCAATATTGGAATCACCCAGGGCGACTGAGAATAATGCTATCACTGTACCTTACTAAAAAGTAATGAAAAACAAATGAGATAGAAAATTCCAGAGTTGTCCCTAGAGTTACTCTTTGCTTGAGATAGGAGAGTGAGAGAAGACTTTAGAAAGTGGCTTCCCAGTTCTTTTCAAACCTCAACCTGATTTTAATCATAGAGCACGGCCTGCCTGTCGAGGGGGCTTTCTTTCCTAGGTAAACCAGGGTGTGCAAGGACTGTCGATGTCACTATAAAACAAAAATCTTTGGTTCCAAGTTAATCACTTAACTAGTAGGATTAAAATAAAGATAACTGGATCTTTTAGGGTGGTGCCTGCTTGCTTCTGCTTTGTTTTTTGGTTTTTGGGGTTTTTTGACAGGCTAAATAAAAAATGATTAAAGGATAAAAATTTAAAAATAGGATAAAAATAGATATGACCATTCCTAACTAGTCATTCATTTATTCAACAGACATGCATTCAGTACTGCTGTGTTTACTGGGGTGGCACTTCCATGAACATAGATAAAAATCCCTCGTCTGCAGGGAGAGACAGTAAACAATAAATTAAGAAACGGATAGAATGTTGGAAGGTGATCAGTGCTTTGAAAGAAATAGAGTGGGATAAAGGGGTTAGGAAATGGGTGGGATGGTGGCAGGAAAGGGTGCAGTTTTAAATAGGGGGGGTCAGGATAGGCTTGTTGAAAAGGTGACGTTGAAGGAGGGAACTACCCATGTAGATCTACCTTGTCTTGTGGATGGGAGAACGTCCCAGCGGAGAGAACCCAGTGAGCAGACCCCAGGGTACAGTGCCTGACTTATGGGAGGAAGTGCAGGGAGGCCAGTGTGGCTGGAACAAAATGAAGGAGGGGTTGGAGCCAGCAGGGACACCTTAGTCTTTTCTCTGAGCAAGATGGGGGGCCACTGGAGAGATTTGAGCAGAGGCCAGGATCTGACCTATTTTACCAGGAGTCTGGCTTCTCTGTCGAGAAGGGGAAAGTATGAAAGTGGGGAGACTGATCAGGGGAACACTGTGATAATTCAGGCGAGAGAGATGGTGGTTTGACCAGACTTAGAGCCGTGAAAGTGGTGAGTTGTGACCCAGTTCTTACATATTTTGAAGGTAGGGTTTCCTTAGGATTGGGTACAGGTTATGAGAGAAAGAGAGGAGTCAAGGATGACTCCAAGGTTTTTGACCTGAGCACCTAGAAGAATGAAGTTGCCTTCACCTAAGGAAGGGAAGACTGTGGGAGAAGGAGGTTTCTGGGGGTAAATTAGGAGTTTAGTTTAAACAGTGGGCATCTACTTCTGATGGAAATGTTGAGTAGTTTGTAAGTCTGGGATTAAGGAGAAAAGTCTGGGCTGGAGGTAGGGATGATGACCTCACCAAAGCAAGTGAGTTTAGACAGAGAAGGAATCCAAGGACTGAATCTTGGGAAATTCTCCATTTAAGAGTTTGGGTGGGGCGCCTGGATGGCTCAGTCATTTAGCGTCTGCCTTCAGCTGAGGTCACAATCACAGGGTCCTGGGATTGAGGCCCACATCGGGCTCCTTGCTCATCGGGAAGCCTGCTTCTCCCTCTCCCACTCGCCCTGCTTGTGTTCCCTCTCTTGCTGTGTCTCTCTATGTCAAATAAATAAATAAAATCTTTAAAAATAAAATAAAAAAATAAACCTTCTCTGAATATCTAATTTAAAAAAAAAAAAAAAAAAAGAGTTTGGGTAGCAGAGGTGGATCCAATAGAACCGGCAGAACCAGCTCCTCTAGAATCTACCCAGTCACATATATGGTGGTTGACTGGCTGCACTTTGGGGTGATGGGGCTGAATGGGTCACATGACCCTGATCCTCAGCAGGCTACCTTCAGCCTGTTCCCATGCACCTGAGCAGGGATCCAAGAGAAAAGGGAAACACACAGACATCTTAAGGCCCAGACTGGGAGAAGGTACACGGTCACTGTAGGCACATTCTCTTGGTCAAAGCAGGTTTCAAGGCCAGCCCAGATTTAAGGGGTAGGGAAGTGGATTCTATTTAAAGAAAGCTGCTGCACAGTCACATTGCAAGGGCTGTGGACACGAGGTGGAGGTTTTGCATTCCAGTTTGCATATGATTGCCTCTTTGCATATGATTGGCCTCTTGCAAGGACCCTCACAATTTTTCATTTGGAAATAGAATTTTCGTTTTGGGTCAAACCTCAACCCCATTCTTGAGCTGCTGAGGACACTGTTACTGCAGCCCTGCTAATTGTCCAGATTTTTCTTAGTGAAAATAGCTTTTCACGCAGTTACATGTTGACAGAATTTGAACCAGAGCTCTGTCTCTTGCAGTTTTAATAATTCCCAAGATGAAGTTATGGCACATAGTAGGTGCTCAAGAAGCTATTTATGTGGTTGTAAAAAGAAAAGCTATACTTCAGAGTTAGAACAATGGTATTTACCATAACAGATTATTTGAGCACGTATTACTTGCCAGATATTCTTATAGGCATTATGTGCCCTATCTTATTTAATCCTTCCAAAGGGCTTATAAATTAGGTGCTGCAATTATTCTCATTTTATGACTAGAAACTGGCAGAGTCCCCATCCAGGAGCAGATCTTCCTTGCTCTATTAAGACTATTCTCCCGCAAGCATAAAAGATGAAGGCAAAAAGTATTTTATTAAGTTCTAAAACCTTATTCCTCTGTCCTCCTCTGTTTTAGGTTGGGTTCCTTCCCCCCACCCCCTCCCCAAACAGACCTTGAGTCAAGGATTCAGGAACAAAGTAGTTTATTTGGAAAGTTACAGGCACATCATTAGGAGAGAGGGGGAAGTAACATAAGGAAGGAAAATCTACCAAAATTGGAATTTACTACTGGAGGAACTGGAAATGGTGTATAACTCACACTTCAGAATTATTCCATCCAAAAGGAAGAGCTGAGATACTTATACACTAACTTCCATCTGTAACTGGTTGAACACTGTACCCAGGGGATGTTAATTCATCTGTATTTCCAACCTTACGTGGTTTGGAAAAAGCTCCTAGGAACACAGATACAGGCAGTTGGAAGTCAGTAGGCATATGGGCGGCATTAACAGGGCTTGATATATCCATACCTGGTTTTCCTTAGCATGTGCCTGCAGAACTTCAGAGGTCATTGTACTTTTTGTTGTTGTTTTTGTTTTGTTTTTTTAAAAAGGCTATCTTTTGCTAGCCAACTGTGAGTGTATTGATTGGATCATCTATTAGCTCAGACAAAGACACCACATGTACAATGGGTAAAAAGACATTGAACCAGAGGTAAGTTGCTCTCATAGTCTTAGTCATTCCAAATGAATGCAGTAATATAACTGTCGGTACTAACTTGGGGTCTTAGGTAATTAAACATGCAGTTGTTAAATGTATCTGATATTGAAAAATGGGACAGAAGTTAAGACTACAGTTGACCTTGTGACAAAGCAGAGGATAAAATATTCCCCAGGAGTAAATCGTTTACCCATGTAATGCAATTGCATTCTCGTCGGGCACTGGTGGGCCAGTTGGTAAGCCATCTCCTCCAAGGCATTAATGGAACTCTGTGTCCCAAATAATGTATTTCATGCCACGATCATTTTTTAGTGGCAGATAACATGAAAGCAGGAGAAATTTGGAGAAAATATAATAAAAGTTGTATCTGTTGGCATGAATAATAAAAATGGTCTTGAGTCTGGGCCTTACTAGAAACCCCAAACCAGGGGTGCCTGGGTGGCTCAGTTGTTAAGCGTCTGCCTTCAGCTCAGGTCATGATCTCGGGGTCCTGGGATCGAGCCTCACATCGGGCTCCCTGCTCCGTGGGGAGTCTGCTTCTCCCTCTCCCACTCCCCTTGCTTGTGTTCCCTCTCTCGCTGTGTCTCTCTCTGTCAAATAAATAAAATCTTAAAAAAAAAAAAATGAAACCCCAAACCAAAAATAGTTTTGCATAGAGAAAGAAGGGGGTGTAACACGTATGCTGAGGGCAGAGAGACAAGGCTTAGTCATATTTATATATGGGTATACAGTAAATGTTAGTACATTTTAACTGGGTGTTGAAATGTACTTGATCAGCAAGAAGTGAGGAATGGATACTGGGCAGGCAGTTAGCAGCCTGTAGTGGTGTTTCAGAAAATAACCCAGATGGTTTCCTTGATGAAAATTATCAGTTGGAGTGGTTTGGGATTGTAGGGAAGGTGTTTTAAAATTGGCCATCTGCCTCAAACAGTGTGGTGCAAGAAAGGGATCCGAAGTTGATGAGGTCATATCAGTGACCACACTAGGATATTCAGGCATAGCAGGTCCCAAAGCATTGCACTTTTAAAATAATGTCTAAGCCTTGGATTTGAGGTATGGTTTTAAGAAACTCATCATTGGTATAGCAAGGAGCCCTTTAGGTTTCTTTTTCACACCAGACAGCCCCTTGGATGCTAGAGCTTCCCACCAGGAATGGCAGAAACACGTAGAGTCCTTTTGTAATCTCTGGTGTGCCTAAAAGGTGTAAGGAGGAGAAATCTGAAGAGAGCTGTCAGACCCAGAGGAAGAGTGATCCTCAGTGGCTTGGGACCATCAACATTGAGCCCTTCTTTACCATCTTTGGTTGCTCTAATTATTGAATCCCTGAGGGTTATAGTTTTGCCCTCCCCTATTCAGAACTTAGGGCTCACCATTCAGTTCCTTTATATTCAGGACGTCTGTGTTGGAAAAATTCAGGGGCACCATTCAGCTGTGGTTGATACGAATGGCGCCTCCTGTGGTGTAGTCCACAGCCTGAATGGCCTCCTCCTGCAGTGACAATGCTTAAAATGTCCTAGGTTTGGTCCAAACTTGGTGGAGAAGATCACCAGGCCTTGTAATCATGTGTTTCCTGTTCCCTTTCCCTCTCCCTCCTGGTGGACTGGAAGAGGCTTGAGGGAAGAAGCTAGACTTCAGGTATTTATAATCAAGCCTTTCACATGGCACCCTCTGTGTTGAGTTGCTCAATACATCTTTATAAAATACAGGAATGAGGATAATGCTGTGACTTGGGAGGTTTGATGAGGTGTTAGGCTCCGTGTGAAATATTTTGCCTGTTGATGTTCCTTAACCCAAACAGCCACCATGTTGGGTATTTTCAAGAACTGGTCATTGATATAGTGGGGAGGTGAACCCAGAGGACACCTGGAGGAGCAGCCAGGAGGACTGTTCTAGAAGAGGAGTAAAGGACAGGATGGGATAGTTTCAGGGAAGCTTGGTGGTAGGAAGCTGAACGTTCTTGTTTGGAGCCTTCTCTTTTTATCTTCGAAGACAGAGACAAAGTGACCTGCTCAGTTTGAGGAGGCAGGGTGTGGCGGTCATGACAGTGGCAATGGCAGTTTTAAGGAGAGTAGAGAAAGTATGCGCTGGTCTTTGCAGAAATTCAGAGAGACTTAGTTGCTCAGAGACCCTCGCATTTCCATGTCTTTCCATCAATTTCTATTAATGAAACCATGGCTGCGAGTGAAAACTCTAAGTGCACATATTCTTTGTATCTTCCAAAAATAGGAGTTTGGCCCATTTAATTAGAATCTAAAATAAAAGAGAGGCTTTGTGCACATAGGGGAAATTTAAATTTTGTCAAATGCATTTAAAGAAAATAAGCATTACTTCTACTGATTTCTAACTGTTGATTCATTTTCATGAAAGGTGGTATTATGAGGAAATACTGAATGGACTTCCTATAGGCTGAAGTTGTATTTGCAGCCTGATGCTATGGGAAGCACAGACTGAGTGTCTTCAACCAGATTCTTTTGCTTGAAAAAGACTCAACTCAGATCGAGCTCAAAGTGTACCAAGCAAAAATAGGACCCTACTGACCTGAATAGTCAAAATGTCCAGGGATACATCTGGATCAGGAGCTCAGAAGTATTATCAGGGTGCCATTTCTTGCTGTCTTCCAGCCGTGTATGTTTCTGGGTGGGCTTCATTATCAAGCAGGTTCTCCCATTTTTTTTTCTGGCAAGATGGCCCCCTCCAGCTCTAGGTTTAGATCCTACTAATGTTAAAATGCAGAAAATACTTGCCGACCCAAGAATTCCAACAAAATCTCAGGACTGGATTTCAGTGTTAGTTCTGTGGGTCACATGAAAGTGCCTCTTCCTGGTCTCATTTCTTGGTGGGGAATGTATTACCCTTTGGCCCCACTTGAGCACGAACCTATCCCCAGAGTCAGAAGTCAGAGTGGAGTTACTTTCTCCCAAACCACCTGGACCATGACTGAAGGTGGTAGAGAGAATTCATAAGGAGCATCAGAATGTTGTTATCAGAAGCAGGAACAATGGATGTAGTCATGAAAAAAAAATTTTCCTTAGAATGGATAAAAGTAAAATTGATCATTGTAATTCTATTACCTACAAAGTTTTCTGGCCCAGTGAAATTTCTCTGGTCACGTGATTTTGACAGCTCTAATTTATTGAACTAATTGTATTTAAGAATTTCTATTTTCCTGGAAATGAATTAGCTTCCAAAGACACTATACATAGATTCTTTTTCCTCATCCTCTTACGATCTTCGCTTTTTATCTTTGTGTCCTAATTTTGCCATTGTACTGCTGCTTCTATTTTGGAAACTTGGTAAGAAATAGATTTGTGTGCATATACTGATTTAGTATGAAATTAAAATGAAAAGTCATTTGCATATTCAGAACCTAACTTAATGGGAAGAAAATCAGTGATAATTGCAACCTAACTGTTTCTTAGGGAAATGAACGTATGTGGATTAGTGAGGACATAATGTCCTACCAAACTATCATGCAATGTATGCACCCAAGCCTTCAACCTCTCCTGATATTTTCTCTTTGGTTTTATCACACAGAGTATATTTTCACTCCATGATTTCAGTGATTGGGTATCGCAATGCCCTGTATAGCTTCAAGTTTTGTTAGGTCTGTTGAAATTTTGGACAGGACAAGTTGGAAAGCACCTTTGGTGACCACTCTGTTATTTAGTTGAAATGATGTACAGTACCCTTGTTTGTATTATTTCTACAGTCCTCCTGTCAGCCTATGTTCTATTTTAACCATGTACACCTACCATTATGTTGGTTTTAGATGTGTGTGCGTTCTTGAGAAAATGGCAAACTTAGAATCCCATCTGATGATTGCCTTCAGCCCTACTGAAACCATAATGTTTTTAGTCTTTTCCATGGAACATTGTCAGATACATACTTTATGATAAATTCATCTGCCATTCAGAGATTAAACAGCAGTGGCCTTCAGAACGTCAGGTCTATGTGCATCTGTAGGTATATTCGCTTTCCCTGATGTGGTTTGTATTGTTGGTTCTTGCAGATAGTCAGTCTTCTAGAAAACTCTGCTCTGTGAGCTGCTATTCCCAGGTTGATGGATTGGCAGTTCCGTATCCCTCTCTTTCCCCTCCTTTGACCTCCTTTTGGGTCACTTTCTTGAAAAATCTGTATGTCCCTGTACTTTCTCCTCCAGAAAAGAGAAGATTGAGGCCCTCCTCCTGGGGGTGGGGGGGGTGGAATTCTTCCCTGGGACAATTTTTCTCCAGACCAAAGAGCAGAAAGAACATTGAGTAGAAAAGTATTTGAAGGGATTATTCATTCTGAATTTGCATTTCTTCATATCTTTGTTTTTCTTTTCAAAAAGATTCAGCAGCCTTTAATTTTACAACAGAAGCAGTTGAGTATTTGTTTTTGAAATGGCAGCTGAATTTTTATGTGACAGAGGTAAGCTGATGACCCCAGCTGCTCTGTGACCCCGCGGGGAGGAGCGTCCTGCTACTGGAGTCTGGTTGTGTTTGGCCCTTACCTGGTTCAACCTCATTAATTCAGAATTGACAGTTGGGGAATTTGATGTAAGTCGTAGGGGCCAACCTGCTGTGTAACTCTGTACTAGCCATGACCGTTAACCAAGCAAAACCTCATTAATGAAAAGGCACTTTGCATAGTGGGTAAGACGTTGGATCCTGAGTTTGGCACATGTGGGACCATTGTAAGCTATGCAAATTGACCCAATTTATTAGTTACTCTGAGCATTGATTTCCTAAGCATTAAAAAAATATATTACTATTAGTAACTCATTAGGGTTGCTGTGGATTGGCAGCATCCCTGACCCCAAATGTGACTCTGGTTTACTTTCTACACATTTTTTTCCCCCACCATATGAAATTATCTCCTTCAGTGATCTATTTATTATTTATTACTATTTCAGGGCACCTGGGTGGCTCAGTTGGTGAAGCATCTGCCTTAGGCTCAGGTCATGATCCTGGGGTCCTGGAATCGAGCCCAGCATCGGGCTCCCTGCTCATCAGGGAGCCTACTTCTCCCTCTCCCTCTGCCTCTTCCCCTGCTTGTGCTCTCTCGTGCTCCCTCTCTCCCTCTCATAAATAAAATCTTATTACTATTATTTTTTTTACTTTATTATTACTTTCCTCCTTAACCATTAAAACCTCTTCCCCACAAGATCAAGGACCTTGTCTATTTTGTTTAGCCCTCTATCTCCGGGGCCTGGAACATCTGAGGGGATCAGTACATATGTGTTGACTGAATGAATAAACCATGCTTGGCCCAGAGCAGGCACACTCGATAAATGCACATTGTCATTTGCTGATACCTGAGGCTCTTCTGTGTGGAGACTTGAAAGTCTTTCTATGGGATACAAGTTTTTTTTTTTTTTGATTGTACAGATTTAAAATTATACTTAGAGTTTGAAGCTGTAGTGGTTTTGAGATGCCACATCTACCACAAACTGTTAGTATGTTGAATGCCCTTACATGTATGTTCTTAAATTTATATTAAAGCGCGATTTTGCTTCAAAGAAATGCCAGAGAAGTTGAGAGAATTTGTTCAGTTACAAGCGGTGAGTAGCAGGTACGAGATGAGCATTCAGCTGTCCTGTTGTTCTTCCTCTACGCCATGTCTGTGTGGTAGTAATAGTAGTTATAGTAGAATCCTAAAACTAATAATAATGGGAATGGCCGCCAAGCTTTATTTCACTCTTCTTGTGGCTGATGTGATGCTCACAGTAAACCCCGGAGGTTAGTACTATAGTAATCCCCATATTTCAGATGGCAAAACGGAGGCTTTAGAGAAGTTACTTACTCAAGGTTACGCTGCCACTTTGAAACGTGGTCAAGGTCACGCAGAGCCGGCCATCATACCACAAAGCGGTACTGACCCCAGAGTGCCAGTTCCTGTTAAGAGAACTTTTATTAAAGCAGACTGACCCTCACACTCCAATGACTCCAAACCCTCAGCTCCACTGGAGTGTGACTTTTGAGTTCCCCAAATGGTCCGTGTGTTTTCCACTTAGTGAGAGCCATCTTCACGTTGTGCTATGAGAAGCTGGGTGTCTGGCCTCAGGGAAGGGAAAACCGGAGAAGGATCTCGTTGGTTTGAGTGGTTGGAGAGTCAGGCAGGAGCTGGTATCGGGCATGTGAAATAGAAGTGGATCAGATTGTATTTTCCCCTGAGTAGGTTGGTGGGATTAAATTTAATTACCATTTTAGTAGGCAGAAGGAAGGAAAAATTTCCACACAGTGGAAACAAAAAGAATTGTTACAGTAGACCTTGAATCAGAATAAGGACTTCTTGTGAATCACTAGAGGCCACGATAAGAACAGATTATTCAGAAGACAGAGAATCAATAGGACCGTGACAAAATTATACCTGAACAATGATTGAGCGTATGAAAGTAATTACTATTCCTGGTAGGACTTGGGGAGGGTCTGGCATTGGGGATGAAGCAATGAGTATGGGCTCAAGCGGAATGTGTGATTGTGGAGAGCGGCTCCAGGGGTCAGGGGATAGATGGCCCAGTAGCATCACCTGGACCCTCACAGTGCCTTGCTTCCCAAGAAATTCCAAGCACTCCACAAATGGATTTCAATTTTTGCTCCCTGCATTCCCAAGGAATGGTGGCAGGTAATCCTATTTCTGTTTTCAGTGCAGATACTAAACCAGATTTATATGGCTAATAGTATGGATAACGAAAGTATTGCATGACTTCAAGCTGGCCACCGTCATGTCATTACTATGGCCTTGCACAGGTGCTCAAAACAAGGAGTTGGAGGGATTTGGAGTCCAAAAGGGATTTGGAGCAGTCAGGTTTTGAATGGTAGATGTTTTAGTAAGAACCTACTAAATTTTTACTTAAATCTTTACTTTGTCTATATGCTTAAAGAGTTACATAGGATCCCAAGCTTTTGCAAGGTAAACGAAAAACCCTAACTGATAAAGTAATAGTGTGATATTTTAACTGGCAACTTTTTTTTAATGACTTCTAAAACAAAGGTGCATCTTGTAATTCTTGCTGTCTTAAATTTAATGAAATATTAGCCGTTAATATATAAAAATATAAATATATAAAATATACATTTGTGTATATTAAAAATATATAAAAAATAAACAATATTAACCGTTAGCAATTTTTGAAGGCTAAGCACTAGGCTAAGCCCTTTATATGCATTATATCGTTTATTTTCTTATTCCCATTTCACTGATGATGAAACTATGGCTTAAAAAGGCAAGACAACTCACACAAATACAAATAATTTCATAATCTTTCCTGTGTAGAACTGTTCAGTGGTTTCACATTGATCTGGGTAAAATCTAAACTCCTTACTTAGGCTCTGGTGCCCTTTTATGGTATGGCCCCTATTCACTTCTCCCATCTCATCTCCCTGCCTGGCTCTACTGTTTGTGTTCACTTGTCATTCTCTGTGCCTTGAATGTGCTTGCCCAAGAACTTGACCTATCTGGCTCATTCTTGTCATTCATGGCTCAGCCTAACTGCTGTCTGCTCAGAGGTATTTGACATTCAGCCTAAAACAGGCAATCAATCCCTATCACATCATGTGGCTTCATTTTAATTTTATTTAAAATATTTTTTATTAAACCTAACATATATACAAAAAGTGCACAAATTTTTTTAAAGATTTTATTTACTTGTCAGAGATAGAGTGCACAAGCCAGGGGGAGCGGCAGGCAGAAGGAGAAGCATGCTTCCCGCTGAGCAAGGAGCCCGATGTGGGACTCGATCCCAGGACCCTGGGATCATGACCTGAGCCAAAGGCAGAGGCTTAACTGACTGAGCCATCCAGGTGTCCCAAAAGTACAAAAATCTTAAGATTATAACTTGAGTTTTTGCAAAGAGAACTCGCCTGTGTACCAGCACCCAGCTCAAGACAGACTATCACTAGCATCCAGAAGCCCCTTCCCATGTTCCCTTCTAGTAACTAGACCTTAAGGGTAACTGCCACCCTGACTTCTATCAGCACTGAGTAAAATTGGGATCAGAAGTCCTTATTTTTGCCTGGCTTCCTTCGCTCAGTGTTTCACCTATGAGAAGTAGTTCACTCATTCTCATTGCTATGTAGTATTTCATTGTATGACTCTACCACAGTCTGTTTACTCTTGTTTACTGTCGATGGGCATTTGGCCGGTTTTCAGTTTGGGAGTATTACAAAGAGTGCTGCTGTGAATATTCCTGAATCTATTTTTTGGTGAGTATCATGGGAATTATCTTAATTCTACTAGAACTATGTGGTATGTACTTAAAAAGTTTTCTGTCTAGCTCTACCCCTATTAAAAAGTAATCTTAGGAAAATAAAGAGCTTGCTTATATTTTGTCTCATTTGTGTCTATTTTTGAGCTTTATTGAGAGAGAATTGTCATACGATAATCTGTGTATTTAACTTTTACAATCTGCATTTTGATATATGTGTATACCCATGGAGCTATTACCACAATCGAGATACTCAACAAATCTGTCACCCGCACAGCTTGCTTTTTCCTTAAATCTCTTCTCCCTGCATCTCCTGTCCCAGACAACCACTGACTTGATGTCACTATACATTAGTTTGCATTATCTAGAATTTCATATAAATGGGACCAAAAATCTTTGTGTCTCTCAGCATAGTTATTTTGAGATTCACGTTGCATCTATCAGTAAATTTTTATTCATGAGTAGTATTTTATTGTACGGGTTTACTACAATTTGTTCGTTCATCTGTTGATGGACACTTGAGCTGATTCCACTTTCTCTTATAAATAATGCTGCTATGAACATTGAGGTATAAGCCTTCATGCATGTGCTTTCACTTCCCTTGGGTACATATCTAGGAGTGAAATCGCTGAGTCCTACAGTAGGTGTCTGCTTAATTCTGTAAGAAACTGTCAGCCTGTTTTCTGTGTAAGAGTTCCAGTTGCTCCATAGCCTCCCCAGCACTTTGATCTGTTTTTTTTCATTTTAGCTAATCTAGCCAGAGTGGCAGTATCTCATGGTTTAATTCACATTTCCCTAATGACTCATGTTGAGCATCTATTTATGTATTACTTGCCATCTGTATATCTTATTTAGTGAAGTATCTGTTAACATTTTTTTGTTCATTTTTAAAAATTGGGTTTTTCTTGTTAAAGCTTTTAAAAATACATTTTACACAAAAGGCTTTTGTTAGGTATATATTTTACAAATATTTTGTCCCAGACTGCGGCTTGCCATTTCATTCTTACAACAGTGTCTTTTGTTTTCTACTCTTACCAGAAGCCTGAGCGGTGGTTGGCACATGTTGGTGCGCAAAAACTGTTCCTGAAAATGCGGACTTAAGGAAAGGTGGTCCCCTAGCTCAGATTCCAAATCAGGTTTGACCAACCCCAGGGCTCCCAATCTGAATCCTATACATTATATATATAAGCATATATTCTAGGTCTATAATGTAATATGTTTACTTGAAGGAGCTTCTGACGTGGTAATAATAGCTAACATGTCCTGAGAGAGGACTCTGCCAGGCCCTGGTCTAAGCACTGGTCATTCATTAAAAAAAGAAGTGAGGGGACGCTTGGGCAGCTCAGTCTGTTAAGTGTCTGCCTTTGGCTCAGGCCGCCACCCATCAGCCCCTGGTCTTAGTGGCACCACTGTCTTCTCTTTCAGTCTATGTTGTTAGACCTGATACCTGCGGATTACAAGTGCTTTTCACTGGGCCAGCATTGGATTGGTTAGCCTGCTTTTTAATGTTCCAGGTTTAGATTTAATGTACTAGATTGTTCTTTATTAGTAAAATAAAAAGATTTTTCTCTCTCTTTTCCCCCCCTTCAGTTATCAGAACACATTTATTTGGGGACAGAGAGGAAGAGGGTGTGTGTTTTAGTAGCATTTAGGACTTGCTGGGTAGTCTTTGGTAAGTCTTATCAGAAGGAAAGCTGGGCAGGATAGTACATTTCAGGAAATCACATTTGAACAGTTTTGGGGGCAGATTAATTTGTAAGGAGGAGATCGTTGGCCAGCGCTTTGTAAAAAAAAAAAAAAAAAAAAAAAAATTTGGTGCTCATTTTACTCAATTTAAGTATTCCACAGTCATTAAAAATATTCAAGTAGCGCTTAGATAGCACAAAATGTTGAAAATGTGCAGCAAATCATGCTATCTATGTAAACTGGGATACTTCTTCCATTGCTGATGTGGCTACCAGATGTCTTTTGTGAGCTGACTTGGAGAGTGTTTTCCTTATCACTAGAGTTATTTGAAGACTTATTTCCTGAATATCTCCAACTGTGTGTGTGTATGCGGTGTATATACAGTGAAACTTTGCGAAGTTTCCATTCGTCTACCTCAAGAAATGGTGAGACCTGACTTTGCCAATTTTTATTGGTCCATATTAAGAAACTTATTCTTCATTTGGGTAATAGCAGACAGAGTACATTTTGCAAAGATAATCCAAACAGCTAATGGCCAAAGGATAATTTCAAGTTTGGAATCACAGAGTTGGAATTATAAATGGTAGTGTCTGGAGATGTCAGAAAAGCAAATATCTGCCCAATTAAGTCTAGTTAAATACTACCTTTAATATATTCTTGGTTTGCCTTGCTGATATTTGTGTCTTTCTAAAGAAGTGGCTGTCAATTTTGGCTACATGCTGGAGTCACTTGGGGGAGCTTTAACATTACTGATGTCTGGGCCCCAATCCAAGTGATTTTGGTTTAATTGATCTGTGGTATGGCTAGGACATCAGGGTTTTTTTTAAAGCCTTTATTTACTTTTTAAAAATACTTTAATTCCAGTGTAGTTAACATATCATGTTGTAATAGTTTCAGATGTGCAATATAGTGACTCAACAATTCCATACATTACTCAGTGCTCATCATGATACTTGTACTCTTAATCCCCATCGCCTATTTCACCCTCCCACACCCACCTCCATACCCCTGGTAAAGCATCAGGTCTCTATAGGTAAGAGTCTGTTTTTTGGTTTGTCTCTTTCTTGGTTTTCTTTCTTTTCTTTAGTTTTTTTTTCTTTGTTCGTTTTGTTTCTTAAATTGCACAAATGAGTGAAATCATATGGTATTTGTCTTTCTCTGATTTACTTCACTTAGCATTCTATCCTCTAGATTCATCCATGTTGTTGGAAATGGCAAGATTCCATTCTGTTTTATGGCTGAGTAATATTCCATTGTGTGTGTATATATATATGTATATATATACCACATTTTTATCCATTCATCTATTGTTGGACACTTGGGCTTCTTCCATAATTTGGCTATTGTAAATAATGCTTCAATAAACATAGGGGTGCATATATCTCTTCAAATTCATGTTTTTGTATTCTTTGGGTAAATACCTAGTGGTAGAATTACTGGATTGTATGGTAATTCTGTTCTTAATTTTTTGAGGAACTCCATATTTTGTACAATGGCTGCACCAGTTTGCATTCCCACCAACAGTGCACAAGGGTTCCTTTTTCTCCACATCCTTGCCCACACTTGTTTCTTGTGTTTTTAGTTTTAGCCATTCTGACAGGTGTGAGGTGATATCTCATTGTGGTTTTGATTTGCATTTCCCTTATAATGAGTGATGTTGAGCATCTTTTCATGTACCTGTTGGCCCTCTGTATGTCTTCTTTGGAGAAATGTCTGTTCATGTCTTCCCATTTTTTTAATTAATTTGTTTTTTGGTGTTGAGTTGTATAAATTCTTTATATATTTTGGATATCAACTTTTTAAAAAAGATTTTATTCATTTGAGAGAGAGAGAGCAAGAGAGAGAACAAGAGTGGGGGGAGAGGGAGAAGCAGACTCCCTGCTGAGCAGGGAGCCCCCAACATGGGGCTCAATCCCAGGACCCGTAAATGACCTGAGCCGAAGTCAGATAACCAACGGAGCCACCCAGGGGCCCCAGATAGTAACTCTTTATCAGGTATGTCATGTGCAAATATATTCTCCCGTTCAGTTGGTTGTCTTTTAGTTTTGCTGATAGTTTCCCTTACAGCACAGAAGCTTTTATTTTGATGTAATCCCAATAGTTTATTTTTGCTTTTGTTTCCCTTGCCTCAGGAGACCTATCTAAAAAATTGTTGCTATGGCCAGTGTCAGAGAAATTACTGCCAGTGCCCTATTCCAGGATTTTTATGGTTTCAGGTCTCACATTGAGGTCTTGAATCCATTTGGGGCTTATTTTTGTGCATCATATAAGAAAGTGGTCCAGTCCCATTCTTTTGCAATGTAGCTGTCCAGTTTCCCCAACACCATTTGTTGAAGAGACTTTTTTCCATTCCATATTCTTGCCTCCTTTGTTGTAGATTCACTGACCATATATTCAAGGGTTTATTTCTGGGCACTTTATGCTGTTTGTTCTATTGATCTATGTGTCTGTTTTTGTGCCAGTACCATACAGTTTTGATTACTACAGCTTTGTAGTATAGCTTGAGACTTGGGATTGTGATACCTTGAGTTTTGTTCTTCTTTTTCAAGATTGCTTTGGCTAGTCAGTGTCTTCTGTGGTTCTATACAAATTTCAGGATTATTTATTCTAGTTCTGTGGAAAATGCTGTTGGTATTTTGATAGGGATTGCATTAAATATGTAGACTGCTTTGGGCAGTATAGACATTTTAACAATATTTTTTCTTCCAATCCATGAGCATGAAATATCTTTCCATTTGTTATCTTAAATTTCTTTCATCAATGCTTTATAGTTTTCAGAGTACAGATTTTTTACCTCCTTGGTTAAATTTATTTGTAGGTATTTTTGGTGCAATTCTAAATGGGATTGTTAATTTCTCTTTCTGTTGCTTCATTATTAGTGTATAGAAATGCAACAGATTTCTGTATATTGATCTTGCATCCTGCAGCCTTACTGAATTTATCAATTCTACAAACTTTTTGGTGGAACCTTTGGGGTTTTCAATATTTAGTATCATGTCATCTGCAAATAGGGAAAGCTTTACTTCTTCCTTACCAGCTTGGATGCCTTTAATACTTTTTCTGGTCTGATTGCTGTGGCTAGGACTTCAGTACTATGTTCAGTAAAAGTTGTGAGAGTAGACATCCTTAGAGGACATCAGGATTTTTGAAAGCCCTCCAGGTGCAGAGGAGGTTGAGAACCCCCTGACCAAAAGGTAGAGGAAGCAATGACTTTGGACTTAACTCTGACCAACAAGGGTAAGATGGTGAAATGAAGCCAGTGAGTCTTAGGAGGAAGTGGCTGTCATTTTAGTGTTGGAAGGTAGAGCTTCAGTGTTAGAAAAATGCTTACAGAATGTAAAGTCAGAGGAAAGATAAATAGGATCTGGTGGCCAAAGGCTTTCCAAAGTTTGGCAACTCAAGAGGTTGAAGAGGCTTCTTCAGAATAAAATTCTGACCTTACAGCCTTTCAAGCAGTGTTCTCCAAAAGGTAGTTTCTATAACATATGTGGTACACATTTTGATGTCACGTAGCTCACAAACTTAAAAATGGTTATTTATGCATTTATATAATACATACTAAACAAAAGAGGCACATTAAACTTGTGAATTTATTTGCAGTAGCTTAGGATAATTTTTTAAAAGTGAGTCAATTTAAAATTGATTTAAACAAAATTATAAATAACTCCATAGATGTATAAATAAGGAATGTGGGATATGAATAAATTTTAAAATATTTGAGAAATATTAAGTCAGCAAAGACAATGCATCTTAAAAAAAAATGGTACCCTGAGCTCAGAGTTTTGAAGGAACGGTACTTACAAATGTGAAGGGACAGAAAACAAAAACAAAAAACAAAGACAACATCATGCCATGAACCTTTAAGAACATTTTCAGCTGATCTATAGATGTCACAGTCTGGGTTTCAAAAATGCAAAGGCAATAATTTAAAAGCTTGAAGAAATGATGTTCTTAGTGAAAAAGACCAGGAAGGGATAAGCCTACTTCTGAAGAGGCAAATGGTAGAAGGTAGAGATGACAGGCGAAATCAAAACTATTCAAGTCAAAACTATTCATGTCTGATTTTTCCCACCAAGTAGAATGAACTAGAACCAAATTTAAGCCCAATGTAGATTAGGCAAAGATAGGATCCAATCACACACCCAAATAAATCCCTGATGGTAGGAAAAAGGAAGTTTTGGCCGTGTGATCATTCGGTTGTCCCAGCTGTTACTTTCCTTTCTAAAAGCAGATATTTGTGGCCTCTTGTCCTTATTTCCTCCTTTCTATTTTTTTTTAATTTAAATTCAGTTTAGTTAACATATACTATATTAGTAGTTTCAGGGGTAGAATTTAGTGATTCATCAGTTGCCTGTAACACCCAGTGCTCATTCCATCAAGTGCCCTCCTTAATGCCCATCACCCAGTTACCCCATCCCCGCCCCCTCCAGCAACTCTGTTTGTTTCCTGTAGTTAGTCTCTCTTAGGGTTATCCTACCTCTCTGTTTTCATCTTATTTTTCCTTCCCTTCCCCTATGTTCATCTGTTTTGTTTCTTAAATTCCACATGAGTGAAATCATACCGTATTTGTCTTTCTCTTATGACTGATTTTGCTTAGCATAATACTCTCTAGTTCCATCCACATCGAGTATTAGCAAATGACAAGATTTCATTCTTTTTGATGGCTGAGTGATGTTCCATTGTCTGTGTGTGTGTGTGTGTGTGTGTGTGTGTGTGTGTGTATACACACATAGAACATCTTCTTTATCTGTTCATCTGTTGATTGACATTTGAGCTCTTTCCATAGTTTGGCTATTATGGACATTGTTGCTATAAATGTTGGGGTTCAGGTCCCTCTTCTAACCACTGTTTGTATCCTTTGGATAAATACCCAGTAGTGTAATTGCTGGGTTGTAGGGTAACTCTATTTTTAACTTCTTGAGGAACCTCCATACTGTTTTCCAGAGTGGCTGTACCAGCTTGCATTCCCACCAACAGTGTAAGAGGGTTCCCCTTTCTCTGCATTCTTGCCCAGACATGAACAGATATTTCTTCAAAGAAGACATAAAATGGCCAACAGACACATGAAAAAATGCTTATCATCACTTGGCATCAGGGAAATACAAATTTAAACCACAATGAGCTACCACCTCACACCAGTCAGAATGACTAAAATTAACACTCTTTTCTATTTTTTAAACAAAGGGTTGTCCCCAAAACCAGAATGTGAGTCATTATCATTATGAGGCTGCCAAAAACATTAAGACAATTTTGGATGGCCTCAACAAATCAGTAGTAGAGTTTTTCTCTAACTGAATTGTTCAGCAAACGACCTGACCACTTTTCATGGTCCGTTTACCTTCCTAGAGTCTCTGATTTGATTGATCTGGTGTGAGGCCTGGATATCTGCATTTTTATGAAAACACTGTAGGTGTATCTGTTGCATTCCAAGGGTTTACAGGGTTGGCTGAGAACTTGGAAGTGATGGTGATGAGGTTTCCCATACTGGGCATCATGCAGATCTCTCTTCTGGGAGCATCTTTTAAATAAAATTATCACAACTGATTTATTGACATGCAAGGTAGAAAGAATAGTGTACCCCATATATCCACCATCAGCATAAAGAATAAAATATTACTGATAGGATTGAAATCCTGCTGTGTACTAGTCCCCAAATTGTATCGCCTTCTCTCCCTTAGAAATAATCACTCCTGGTTTCTTTTTAATTAATAGCTTTATTGAGATATAATTAATATTCCATACAATTGAAGTATACAGTTCAGTGATATTCAGATTTGTGTAGGCATCCCCATAATCAGTTTTAGAACATTCTCATCACCCTAAAAAGAAACCTAATAATCATTAGCAGTCATTCTCTTCTTCTCTGCACTCTACCAATCTCTAAGCCCTAAGCTACCACCAGTCTCCTGTCTACCTCTATGGATTTACCTATTTTAGACATTTTATATAAATAAGATCATCTAGTTGTGGTCCTTTGTGACTAGCCTTTTTTTCACTTAGCATAATGTTTTAAGGTTCATCCATGTTATATTTATAACATCTATCAGGATTGCATTCCTTTCTATTTTTATTTATTTATTTTTAAAAAAGATTTTATTTATTTATTTGACAGAGACACAGAGAGAAAGGGAACACAAGCAGGGGGAGTGGGAGCGGGAGAAGCAGGCTCCCCGCCGAGCAGGGAGCCCAATGCGGGACTCGATCCCAGCACCCTGGGATTATGACCTGAGCCGAAGGCAGACGCTCAACCGACTGAGCCACCCAGGTGTCCCTGCATTCCTATTTATGACCAAATAATTGTAATATGGCTACACTACATTTTGCTTATCCATTCATCAGTTGATGGACATTTGAGTTGCTTTCACTTTTTGGCTATTGTAAATAATGCTGCTTCTATCAATACTTGAGCACAATTTTTATGTGAACATGTTTTCAATTCTCTTGGGCATATACCTAAAATGGAATTGTTAGGTTGTTTGGTCACTGTGTGTTTTGAAGATTGCCAAACTATTTTCCAAAGTCATGTACCATTTTACGTTCCCATGAGAGATCCAGTTTCTCCACGTCTTTGTCATTTCTTGTCATGATCTGTTTAATTCAAGCCATCCTAGGTGGTATGAAGTGGTATCTCATTGTGTTTTTGATTTTCGTTTCCCTGATGAGTAATGATGTGGAACATTTTTTTCATGCACTTATTGGCCATTTGTATGTCTTCTTTGAAAAAATGTATTTTTAAATTGGGCTATTTGGGCACTCTTATAACCCAATAAAAATAAAAAATTATTGAATGATAAGAGTTCTTATGTTCTGGATACTACACCATTATCAGATATGATTTGCAAATATTTTCTCCCCTTCATTGTCTTTTCACTCTTTTGATAGTGTCCTTTGCACAAAAGTTTTTAACTCTGATGAAGTCAAATTTATCTATTTGGTTGCTTATGTCCTATCTAAGATACTATTGCCAAATAATCTGAGATCATGCAGATTACCTTATATGTTTTCTTCTATGAGTTTTATAGTTTTAGCTCTTGTATTTAGGTCTTGACCCATATTTAAATTTTGCATGTGGTGTTGAGGTAGTATGGTCAAATTCATTCTTTTGCATGTAGTTGTCCCAGCGCTATTTATTGAAAATACCATTCTTGCCTTCATTGAACTGTCTTAGCACCTTCTTGGATATATTCAAAAGGACTGAAATCAGGATCTTGAGAAGATATCTACACTCCTGTGTTCATTGTAGCATTATTTATGATAAAGATATGAAAACAACCTAAGTGTCCACCAACAGATGGATGAAGAAAATGTAGTATACATGTACAATGGTATATTATTCCACCTCAAAAAAAGAAGGAAATTCTGCCATTGCTACAACATGGATGAACTTAGAAAACATTATGCTAAGTGAAATAAGCCAGACACAGAAGAACAAATGCTACATAATGCCAGTTATATCAGGAATCTACAATCGTCAGACTCTTTTATTTTTTTATTTAATTTTTATTTATTTTAGAGAGCTAGAGAGAACGTGCTCAGGCACACATGCAAGCTGGGGGAGGGGCAGAAGGAGAAGAGCAGACTCCCCACTGAGTGCAGAGCCTGATGTGGGTCTCTATCTCACAACCCTGAAACGATGACCTGAGCTAAAATAGAGTCAGGGGCTCAACCTGAAATCAAGAGTCAGAGGCTCAATTGACTGAGCCATTCAGGCACTCCTATAATGGTCTCTTAGAGGCAGAATGGGATGGCGTTACTGGGGACCAGGGAGAGGAGGACTTGAGGTGTTGGTGACCCAGTACAGTTTCATCTGTGCAAGACTAGCAAGTCCTAAGGACCTATTGTACAATAGAGTATAATTAATAGTATTGTACTGCATACTTAAGAATTTGAAATGGTAAATGTTAATTGTTCAAAAATGGGGGAGGAAACTTCTACAGGTGATGATTAAGGTTATGGCATTGTATATGGTGAGGGTATCATGAGTATATACTTCAGAATAACCAAGATATGCACATTAAGTATGTACAGTCTTTCTATATGTCAACCATGACTCAATAAAAAAAAACAAACAAACTTAGACCTGTCAGGATACAGTTTTTAAGAAAAAAAATGAATTGACCATAGATATGTTTGTTTTTTATGGACTTTCATTTCTATTTTATTGACATATATGTCTATCCTTTGCCTGGTTTGAAAGATTACCTGAAGTGCTTGCTTAGTATATCTTTGTGGCCAATGCCTGGAAATTCGGTCAGTCTGAGAAGGCTCTTAGAAATCTATATTTTTATATAAGCACCACCAGATGACTCTGGGGTCAAGATTGAGAAACTGTGATAATGCTTCTCAAACTTCAATGAATATATGACTCAGTAAGGCTCTTGTTAAATGCAGATTGTGCTTCAGCAAGTCTGGGGTGGGGGTCTGGGATTCTGCATTTCTAACAAATTCCCAGGTGTTGATGCTGCTGCTGGTCACACACCACACTGTTAGTGTAGGGGGCTAAGAGGTCTCCTACAATAGCCATGATCCATGCCTTCCAGGTGGGCCTCTGAGGCATTAGTAGGCTTCATCGGATATGCGGAATTTCTTCCATATTAGTCTTGGCCTTTATTTTAACACTGACGATGTGATGAACTTCTCTAGCTGGTATATGGTGCCTACATGTCAGAGGATGGTTTTTGAAAAGGCTTCAGGACTTTACTTCTGGGCATACAGAAGACCTGTGGAGCCAGGAATGCCTAATTGAGAAAGGGATTTATTGGTTACTGAACAACATACCATAATGTTTCCATTTATTTTAATACTACCTTTTCCCAGAAGATGTCTATTGGCAGGTTATTTTTCTCTTGCAGTTGATACTGGAATGCAAATAAATAATTGCATCATGTTTGCCTAAAAACTTGGTTTAGATAAGCCACCGGTGCTGGATTATATCAGTTTTTCCAACATTCACTTGATCTGCCTTTATTTCCGAGATGATCTCTTTTGAAGGCAATGTGTTTATTTGAATCTTCCCAATGTTCTCTTTTCTTACTGCTTGACTTTAGGAAGTCATCCTAATTATTGGGATGTTGAATATCTCCATTTTCACGTAAGGAGAATTTATCCCTCTCCTCTCTGAGAAACTGCTGTTTCTCAAGTACTTTGGTGAGGCTTGCACTTTATAGTCCTCAAATGTGTGCTGGGATGTGCCTTTGCATATCATTTCATGCTAATCTGGGCTTGGTGTAGTAAGTGGTCATTGATTTCCTGGTAAAGGGGCTTTGTCATTTCAGGCAACTGCAGCTGTTAATTCTGGATGTCAATTTCTAGTAAACCCACATTTTTAAAATGAGCTCTTTTTGTGCAGTGTTAGCATTCATAACAGTGGCAGTGTTCTGAGTTACAAGCACTGGTTTTGTTGTTGTTGTTGTTGTTGTTTGTTGTCCTTGTTTTCTGAATGTTTCAGGAAGCTTTGGTGCTCTCAAATAAGTGTCTTTAGGGTCAGTGGTGATTTTCTGATTTGAAGTCATCTTGGTGCGACCACCTTAGTAGCCTGTATTTGAGGAACGGATTAGAACGTATATATTTTTTTCTCTTCTTACTAAACCGTGTTTTTAATATGAGTAATGCATGCACATGTTTAAAACCTCAAATGGCACAGAAGTGAATAAAATGATAATTCACTGTCCCCCTTCTCACCCCATCCCTCCTTTTGGTTTCTTCTTTGTTTTAAACACTCTTTTGACACCAATCTTTCTTGCTTGTTGCAGAATCTCTTCAATCCTTACTAAGGGGGGAAAAATGGAGAATTTAGAGCAATTACATCATCTCGAACTCCTATCTTCCCACTCCTCTCCAACTTCATTTTCTCCACCCCTTCCCAAGGTTATATATTTCTCCTTCATGACCTTAAAGTATATGCTTAAATCCTGTTTCTTTTTCAGAGCTCTAAGTTTTTAAAATTATTTTTGAGTAGGGAACACATTCATATGTTCAAAATCAAAACATAAAAATGTACACAGTTTAGGCTCCTTCCCCAGCCGCCCATTTACAGAGTTACTCCCTCCAGTAGGTAAGTGATGTTAATAATTTCAGGGCTACCCTTTAGATGAACATGAAAGATAGTGTATACACGAGCTCCTTCTGCCATATTTACAGTGATGTCCATGAAGTGTTGTTCATAAGCCACTTTAGGTCCTCTTGGGCTTACCAGTCTCTCTTTAGAGTCACTGCTGTGGCTACCCATGCATCTAGCCTGGCCCCACCTCATGTTGTGCATGAGCCACATGCCTTTTGCCTCCCTTGTTTATACCCAAAGCAGGAGACTCCACAAGATCTTACTTCACACAAACACACAACCCAAAAGTGTGGGAAATGAACACTCCTTAGGGCTAATCTTTGATAGATGGGAAATAAGAGCCACTTAAAAAAAAATTCTACCCCCTCTCAATATCACTTGGCATCAGGGAAATCCAAATCAAAACCTCAATGAGATAGCACCTCACACCAGTCAGAATGGCTAAAATTAACAAGTCAGGAAACGACAGATGTTGGCGGGATGCGGAGAAAGGGGAACCCTTCTACACTGTTGGTGGGAATGCAAGCTGGTGAAGCCACTCTGGAAAAAAGTATGGAGGTTCCTCAAAAAGTTGAAAATAGAGCTGCCCTATGACCCAGCAATTGCACTACTGGGTATTTACCCCAAAGATACATATGTAGGGATCTGAAGGGGTATGTGCACCCAGATGTTTATAGCAGCAATGTCCACAGTAGCCAAACTGTGGAAAGAGCCAAGATGTCCATCGACAGATGAATGGATAAAGAAGAAGTGGTATATATATATATATATATATATATATATATATATATATATATATATACACAATGGAATATTATGCAGCCATCAAAAGGAATGAAATCTTGCCATTTGCAACGACGTGGATGGAACTGGAGGGTATTATGCTGAGTGAAATAAGTCAATCAGAGAAAGACAAGTATCATACGATCTCACTGATATGAGGAATTCTTAATCTCAGGAAACAAACTGAGGGTTGCTGGAGTGGTGGGAAGTAGGAGGGATGGGGTGGCTGGGTGATAGACATTGGGGAGGGTATGTGCTATGGTGAGCACTGTGAATTGTGTAAGACTGTTGAATCACAGACCTGTACCTCTGAAACAAATAATACATTATATGTTAAAAAAAAAAAAAAAAAAAAGAAGATAGAAGGAAGGGAAAAATGAAGGGGGGGAAATCGAAGGGGGAGACAAACCATGAGAGACTATGGACTCTGAGAAACAAACTGAGGGTTCTAGAGGGGAGGAGGTGGGGGATGGGTTAGCCTGGTGATGGGTATTAAAGAGGGCACGTATTGAATGGAGCACTGGGTGTTATATGCAAACAGTGAATCATGGAACACTACATCAAAAACTAATGAGATAATGTATGGTGATTAACATAACATAATAATAATAAAAAAAATTCTACCCCCAGAAGGACCGTCCTAAGCAGCACTTTTTTTTTAATGGCTTCTCAGAGGATGGCTCTGCAAGATCAAGGGAAATCAGTCCCCCTTAGTGGTGGCCAGCATTGTGAAGCATTTCTGTATTGACTCTTTGCTTTCCTGTTTTAGTTTGCACATCGCTCACTGTCCCTTCCTGAGATGGCACTCCCTGATAAAGTAGCAGCGCACAAACCTTTGCCTGAGGCCCTCCTCCTGTGTGGTATTTTGGTGGCCTTCAGCTTGATTTAATTTGATCTGTGGAATTTAACCTTAATTTATCACAAGCTAGTCAGAATTGAGATACTGTAGTTTACACTGGCCTTTCCTACAACTAGTCTTTATTAGTAAGGGTTTATTTGAATGTAAGGGTTTATTTGAATGTTGAATTATAAATGTTGAATTATAAATCTTGCCAATATCACATTCAATTAAAACAGAATTTAGAATCGTGGTGGGGATGGAGAGAAGGAAAATTTTATTTTTTTCTATTTGGCAGAAATAGTTTACCTGCTTTATAGGTGTTTTACACACACAAATACATACTTTAAAAAAAATCTATTTTCTATTCTTAGGGAGCTGAGTTTCAGAGATATTTTCCAAGTGATAAGCTCTTTAAGGAGCTTTGTCCAAAAATTGGCTACCTCTCTAAGTACTGAAGAAGAAAATCTTCATTTAGAACATACCAGAATATTGTTATGAGATACATGGGGTGTGCTATCTAAATATTGTCTTCAGCAAATCAAAAAGTTTAAGATTGACACTAGCAGAGTTTGAAAATTTGAGACTTTCCGTGGACAAGAAGAAAAGGAGGAATTAGCTGGGTGTTATGCCTAATATTTCCCCCCATGGTGAGTAAATATTCCTAGCTAGCATCCCTTTTCTCCTTGCAGGTACGGTAAAGGGAGAAGTGACCCACTAAATTATTCTCAGCCATGACCTGAAAACCTTGTTGACAGGGGTTATATATAAGGTTTTCACGATTTGCTTTCCCTAAGGGACAATAGTATTATTGAAGTAGGAATTCTCTATTCATGTTTTCTGTCTTCACTGATTCCATATCTTACCGTAAAGATAAAAGTTTATATGCTAACGGGTTAATTAGATATCCCTCTCTTAAATAACTATGCTACTGTTAGATGACTTTTCAAATTCTCCTACAGTCTTTGAATTGTCAGAATGCATCTTTATATTCATTTCTTGTGTTGTTCAGTTTCTGCCATGCATTTTGCCCCTCCCAGAGGTCTCTGTCCTTTCTGGAGCTGGAAGCATGATCCAGAATCAAACTCCTTGGTGGAGGGAGGTGTGTAGATGAAAGAGGCTAGTTTGTCTGTGATGTTGGTTTAGTCTCTTCAGGAAAAGAGTAGGTTGGCAAGAGGTTGACATTTGTGACTTAGATTCACTTCTTAGAAGGTAGAAGTGGAGATAGTGGAGGCCGTTAGTCCATAATCAGTCATTTTGCCAGCCATGGAGATGTTGGAAGTAAATCTACCAAAAGAACCACCATGAACTGCATCATGATAGATTCAGACTCTGGGTCTGGTATTACACATTCATTTCTTACTGCTGGTCGTATTTATCATTCTGTCAAAACTAGTCCTACTGCAAGAATATTGGGAAGTGGAAGGTCTCCGAGTATATTTTTCTTGCTATCTCATAGGCACAAAGTTCAAATAGATGTTAAGATTCACGATAAGCAATTGCGAATTTAAATATAAGCTTTTTAAAAAAATTTATTAGAGGGAGGGGGGAGGGGCAAAGGGAGAAGGAGAGAGAGAATCTTAAGCAGGTTCCACACCCAGCAAGGAGCCTCATGGGGTTGGGGGGAGGCTCAAGCTCACAACCTAGTGATCGTGACCGGAGCCAAAATCAAGAGTCAGATGCTTAACCGACTGAGCCACCCAGGTGCCCTAATATAAGCTTTTTTGATAGTAGTTGGATAATTAAGTTTAAAAAGTGAAAGTGACCTGGTATCTCCTTGCTTACAGCTAAATGAGAAACTCAAAATGTTTGGTTGGAGAACAGGCGCTGTTAGAAATTTAAACAACAAACAGGTAAAGTGAATTTATGTCTTTGAAAATGGAGTTTGAGATTTATGATGCTTTGAGGGTTCCAAAGTTTTAGAAGAAGGTAAAGATCCTTGTTTTAGACCTTAGCTAATGCCATTCAACCTCAGCCAAAAACCTAGAGGATCAGGAAATATGATTCTGTTTTATTAGGAAGTATTCTTACAGGTCGTAAGAGAAGTTGTGTCCTTATAAATTCTACCCTTGATTCTTTTAAAAAGATTTACAATGATGAAGTCTACACTCTTTCATTTGTTAGTTATTCATATTTCTTTACGGGTGTCATGCTGGTCTCTTTTTCTACATTCTCTTCCCTCCACAGGAACCTCTATTTTAGGCCAAATATCCCCCAAACATTCAACTCTACCTTATGTTCGGTGGTCTCAGGAAGGCACTTAATCATTATGGTGGAGTTTTAGGTAATACATCTCTCTCAAAGTGTGATATCCAGAACTGAATAGGAAGACCCCTGGAATCTTCCTGGGACAGAATTGAATGGGAATATCGCTGCAGTTGAACAGGACACACATTCCTATTCATGGAGCCATACCATACTCTGGACTTCTTGCCTGTTCCGATTCACTCTCCTCGGGCTCTTTTCTTGTATGTTTCTGCGAGGTACCCTCCCCCCTCCATCGTGTTCGTGTACAGTTCATTTTGGGGACCTAAGTGCAATAAAAGATAAGCAACAGTAACACAGAAACAACCAAGAGATAACTTCTTCACTTTTTAAATGGATGTAAATGAAAAAAGAATTGTTTACCTGAAACTAATAGAACATTGTATGTTAATTATACTTAAAAAAAAAAAAAAAAGTTGGGTGAGCATATGGTGCAGGGGTCTTTTTCCTTTTTTTTTGCTCTGGACAGGTATATAGAGGTTTTGGAGGGCCATTGTATAATATATCACAAATTAAAATTTAAAATAATATTAAGTATTTATCTAAAAAGGGCCAAACTATTTATAAAGGATGGCTTCACAGCTTATCTACTTCTTATTCTATGGATCATCAGTATAATTACTCTTGCAGATGAGTTTTAATTATTTTGCGCTCTCTTCCTCCTTTGCATTCACATGGAAAAGAAGAAGAGAGAGAAAGAAAGAAAAAAGAGCTCTTCCTAGATTAGTGGTTCTCAAACTCTCCCGCGCATCAAAATTACCTGGAGGGCATGTTAACAGATGGCCAGGCCCCACCCCCAGGCATTCTGGCATAAGTAGGTCTGGGGTGGGGCTGGATATTTGCATTTTTCATAACTTACCAGGTGAGGCTGATGGTGCTTGTCCAGGTAGCACACTTTGAGAAACACTGCCCTAGATGAATCCTTTGTAATGTACTTGACAGAATCACAGCTGGAAGATGGGTGTCACTACAAATTAGTGAGCCCCAACTAAAATGGAAGCAGAACAGTAGCTGGAGAATCTACCAAGCTTCCTTTTTCAGTGTCCACAAAAAAATTCACCATCTTGCTTTTCCCCCTTCAGACTTGCCTCTTCTTACAAGCACCTAAGTACATGCACTTGAGGCTGATGACTCACCTCATGCTTTCTTGAGAAAATAGAGGCCCTCCGGAAGAAGATTCTTGACATCTTATCACAAATCCACAAACCAGTTGGTGTCTGAAGCCCATTTTCTCCTTCATCCATCCTCTCTCCCGAAGGAAGTCAAAGATAAACCCTGTACTTTCTTTTCATTTTTTCTAACCTTTTCCAGATTTCATTGTTTGCTTGATTATTCTCTTCTCACCATATCGGATTACTCCCATTAATACACAAACATGCTGTAGGACTTCTATAAATTTATTTCTATAAAATTATACACACAGCAACAACTGTGAACCATTTTTGACCTTATAACTCCTACAGTTACTCTACTCTTAGGCAGATTTTTAAAGTGAAACTTCTAAGAATTGTCTTCATATACATCCTCCTACCTTCTGGTAACTGATAAACTCATTCCAATCCAGTTTGGCCCCCAAAATGCCACTGAACTGGATTTCCCTCTGGTCTCCCTCTCACTGAGTTCTAGGTTCTCTTCTGTGTAACATTTGACCTAGTTAACCTGCTGCCTTTGCCAGAGCAAACTTCTCCAGTCTCTGCTTGTGTTACTTCTCTCAACCCACTTTTCCCACATAGTCCAGTTCATTTCTCTGTGGATGACAGCCAACCATTCATAAACTGAGGAATTGTTTCTATGTAGCATGGACCTTTGTGCTGAAATCCAGACTCTCATGCACATGTAATTGGCAAATAAACAACTCAAACCTGACCTCTCTGAAGTAGAACTCTGCATTTTTCCCCAACCTTATTCCTCTTCCCTTTTTCCTCTATTTCAGAAAAAGGTATCTCCCAGTTGCTCACAGCCCAGCCATTGTCCTTTGGCAATTCCCCATCTCCTCTGCTCTGTCCAATCCAAACCCAGACTGTGACTTTGATCTTCCGTGCCTTTCCCCATCCATTGCTTCTACTCTGGACCAAACCCCGCCATTCTCCCTTAACCTGCACCCTGTAGTAACCTGCAACAGTCCCCTGTGCACGCTTCTCCCCAGTCCATTCTCCACAGCAGTTAGAGGGCTCTTTTACAAATGCAACTCAAATCATGTCACTCCCTCACCAATTGCTCTTTGGTGGTTTCTTGTAACGTTTGGAATAAAATGAAAACTTTTTTTAGCATCCTGTATCGACCCATTTTCTCCCTTCTCCAGCCCAGGCTTGGTCCATATTCTCTGTACTGTAGCCGCATTCACTGTCTTTCCTGGAAATGAGATCTCTCACTGGGCCTTTGCATTAGCTGCTCTCTGTGCTTCGATGCCGCTCAGACCTTTGCAGCCGGCTTCATTTTCATCTTACTGGTTACATCCGCAGAGGGACCTTCCTGCCTGTCTGATATCCGTCACTTCCTTCTGGTTTTCTCTCTCCCCTTATCCCTCAAGGTACAAGTTAAAATTGGGAAGGATACATTCATTTTTGTTTTCTTGCTGTTACTCTCCTCTTGTGAACTCTGTGAGGTTAGAGATCTTAGCTGTTTTGTGAACATCTCAGTCTCCAGAACTGGGCTCATGGCATGGCATGTGGGTGCTCAATAAGTATTTGTTGGGAGACTGGAGAGTGTTTATTGCAGCGTTGTTTTTAACAGCAGAAAATCTGGCCACTACGTAAAGGTCCATCAATTTAATGGTAAAAGTACAGGACAATCCACATGAAGCCTTTGTAAAGAATGAAGTACATTTGCATGCAGATATAGGAGATCTATTTAAGCAATATTAAGTGGAACAAGTACACTGTTAAACATCATATAGAATATATACCATTTGTTGTTAAATGTAGCTCTGTATCGATATCTGCATGCGTCTCTCTCTCTCTCTCTCTCTCTCTCTCTTTTTCTTTCTGTGTGGAGTTTCCAGGATTTCTACTGGGATTTCTTCCAGGGAATGGCAATATGCAGTGAAAAGCATTTCTCTTATTTCATCTCCTTTTGAACTATTAGATATTTAAATTTTTATAATTTACAAATGGTCCTTTTATAATATCCTAGTTTGAGAACAAAGACATTTTAAACTGGACTACAGAACTGTATGGCTACTACATTCAGTCTGCAAATATTTATTCACCAGCTATGTTCCAGGCACTGTTATACACTAGAGATCCATCCCCCCCACCATAATTGGGTATCTGAAAAAAGAAGGTAAGTATTTTGAGGGTTTTTCTCTGAGGGTGGTGGAATTATGGTTGGATTTCATTGTGCTGCCTTATTTCCAAATTTTTGATGGTAAACACAATCAAGGTTGTAATCCAGTTATTTTTAGAGGCATTTAAATGCTTATATGGGAAAATACTCATTAATCATTTTAGAACCATATACTTGACCAGGTGCACCCTTTTTGATGGGAAAAAGAAATCATTGTATAAATACTTTTGGTGTAGATACAGTTATAAAAACGTGTAGTACTTACAGCTTAGAAAGTTTATAAATATGCAGTGGTTCCCAGTAGGAAACACAAAACTCAATCTTGCTTTTCTTTGCCTAGAGACTGATTTAACAGACCTGGTGACATGTTCATCTTGGAAAATGAGTACCCAAAAGAGATTCAGGATCTTCTGTTAATTGCTAATATTTGTAATACACACCTGAGGGTATTTATGGAAGCCACATCTTGAATCCAGAAGGGCAAACCTCTTTGGGTGGTGGAAGCTGAGTTGTAAGTGGAGTGGGTGCAGTGGAGGTCCGGAGGACAGAGGGAATGTAAGTCTGATGGGGGAAAAAAAGATAAAAATGTGCAGTAGGAAAGGGACGACCTGGTGGATTGGGAGCCAGAGAGAAAGCCAACCAGGAAGCCTCATAGATGAAAGCTGTGATTCGTCTTTTATTGAAATGTGTAACTTGGAGGTAAAAAAAAGACAACTATCAGATTTGGGGACTCTTGCCTTAATGGAAGATGAAATGCTCACTTTCTGCAAGTATCACTGTGACCAACTTTTCAAAAACAGGCAAGCACAATGTGTCCATGTTTCTTTTCTAGTTCCTCCATCTTCTTATTTCCAGTGACCTTTTTTTGTGCATTTAACCTTAACCACACTCTCCCAAGGTCACACCAGAGGTCCTGTCATGACCGGAAACACCACCACCTTTAGCATCATGGTTGCATGAGTCCTGCTCTGTGACCAAACCTCCTATCCTAGTTTACCTGCCATATTCTCCTACAAGAGACCTTTCTCCTTCATCAAGACCCCCGCCTCCGTCTGTTAATCCTCATTTTTCTTTCTGTTCTGTAGCCCTGTCCTGTTTGTCTTTATTACTTATGCAGAGAGATTCAAAGATTTACATCCACTTCCTTGCATCTCCATCAACTCCTGTGCCTTTTTCTCCCTCTGAAACTCCTCATAATTCTAGAACCCCGAGTCAGCTCTCTTGCCACCTTAAACTGACACAGGTCACCCATAGGTACCTCTAGGTAACCTGTTGGTGTAGGTAGCCTGACCCACAGGTTATTTGGTACCAGCACAAACTGATGTTCTTTTTTTTTAAAGATTTTATTTATTTATTTGACAGAGAGAGAGACAGCAAGAGAGGGAACACAAGCAGGGGGAGTGGGAGAGGGAGAAGCAGGATTCCTGTTGAGCAGGGAGCCCGATGCGGGGCTCGATCCCAGGACCCTGGGATCATGACCTGAGCCGAAGGCAGACGCTTAACGACTGAGCCACCCAGGCGCCCCCAAACTGATGTTCTTTACAAAATCATTTTTATCTTTTTAAAACACTTGTTTACTCATTTGTTTCATGCTTTTGCTACCAAATATTGATAATCATGAGGTTAAGATTATAGTTCATATCTCCTAGGAAGTTAACCCATTGTCTACTGCAGAGTAAATACTCAAATATTTGCTAAATAAATGAATGAAGTTTGCTCTAATGAAAGCACTGAGCAGCAGAGAGAGTGGCCACTGGGTGGATAGGATTCATCAACTCTTCTGCCTGTAAGGGACAAAATGGCCTCCTCATGGTGCTGAGAAATTGATGAGGCACTATCACAGTTATTTTAAAAACCTTCCTCCTAAGTTTTCAAGGTGCTCTGCTGATGCAGTAGAGTAAGCTTGATTTAGTCCCTTTTCTCTAAGCAAGCAATCTGATTACCTGCCTGTTAAGTCTCTGCTAGCATACTTGATTGATTGAGTCATACCCTGCTTGATTCCTAGAAGGATTTCAGGTGCCAACTTCCAGTTGATCTGAGGTTAATTATATCTCCTGTAACCGATGAATCTCTCACATAGTCTCGCTTTCTGAAAATACTGCATCGCTGGGATTACTACTATAACATGTAGTAAAATATAAATGGGTTGTCAGTCATCCCTGAAATGGTAATATATTCTCCAGCTTTCTATTCAAATGTGTTTCTTTGGGCTTGTTTCTTTGGGGTCTGTTATTAGGTATTCTCAAAAGGATTGTCTCCACTTAGGCTTCTTGAAAATTAAATTGGAGATGTGTTCAGAGATGTGTCTGCCAGAAATTACCATCCCATTTAAAAGGTTCCTGGCAGTTCTTGGATACATCTTCACGTGAAAATAACCCGTTCATAGGCTGAGGATTATAATACTGCAAACAGCACTTCTGAAAGGCGCTTGACTCATGGTTCTATTGTGACTTGGTGACCCAAGATATTGTCTCAGTTCAGGGGTCAGGATCAGGGATCTTGTCCACCATGATTACCAAGCTGCATTTCCTCCTTAGATATGGTATTTGGGATTCTGTGACTTTCTTGTTACTTGTAATGGATCCTGTAGATACTCAACACCTCCCCATGTATTTTTCTGCCAGTGTAAAGGTGTCAGAAATGTTGTCTTTTCATAAATCATTCACTCATTTTTAAATCTATTCTAATAAGTACAACATGTACTGTGTGCGGTGGGAGGTTTCCAAAATAGTCATCCAACCCAGTCCTGCCCCTCAAGGTGCTTGTGGTCTGGAGGGAGCTAGGCAAATAAACAAGAATAACATGATAGAGCTTCTGAGCTAGAATACACTTTTCCCTCCCAAATGCCCCCGACCTTGCTAACTGAAGGGTTTGCAGGCAGAAGCAGCTTCATAAAGTTATCACTTGGATCAAGTCCTTGAAGGCAAAACCTTCCAATGATATGGGAAAGAACAATACCAGGAAAGCCAGTGGCTTCAGCAAAGCCATGGAGGTGGGACCCAGTCAGTAGGGTGGGGTCCCTGGGAAAGTTGCTTTCATGAAGCCCATGGCTCAGCCACAAAATGCCTTTTTAAAGGACTCTTTTTGCTTCATCTCCAGCCCATAGCCCTTGGATATAAAACAGATTTAAGCACAGTAATTGTAAAAGTGGTTTGGTCTAAGCACCAGTGTTTTGTTTGAAGCTGTAACTTTTTAAAAGGACTGATGGGTTGGGGCACTTGGGTGGCTCAGCTGGTTAAGCATCTGACCCTTGATCTCAGCTCAGGTCTTGATCTCAGGGTTGTGAGTTCAAGTCCCTTGTTGGGCTCCATGCTGGGCAAGGAGCCTACTTAAAAAAAAAAAAAAAATGGGTTGCTTGTACCTGCTAATCCCATCCCCTGAATGTTTGCTTCTCTCAGGTTGACAGCCAGTCTGCTACACAGGTGGGCAAAGAGACTCAATGGCCAGAGAGAGGTAGGGCCAGTATTGGGAAAGTGTGTAAAGTGGTGAAGACAAAGGGTATGAGTGGGGCACACCCCTGCTTTTGTTGGTGTGTATCAGAAAGACCGGAATCCAAGATGATTGAAGGTTTTCCTCTGGGTGATTGGGTGAGTGGTGAGTCATTCACTGAAACTCCTCATGGAAGAGAAGATGGACCATCTTTGTGAGGACATGGCAAGAAGTTCAATTGTAGACAGACGTGTGGACTGTGAGGTGCCTAAGCCATGCTGATGGACCTGTCGGGGAGGCAGGGAATCTGGATGATATCAAGGGCTTAGAGGTGATGTCTGGACTAAAAATTAAGACTTTTAAGGTCTTCAGTAGTGTTGTGGCTAATGGCAGCAAATGAGCACAATAGAACAAGGAGAGAAAACAGAGAAAGATGCCGAATAGTGGATGCTACTCTTGTGTAAGGGGAGGGCAAATGAAATGGGCCTGGAAAGGTGAAGGAAGTACAAAAACAGGAGAAGGAAAGTCAGGGAAGACAGGTAATGCAACCCATCCATTCCCAGTGCTGCAGAGAGGCGAGGAAAGAGGAGGACCAGATCTCACGGCTTTTGGTAAATAGGGAATCACAATCAACCCTGTTGTAAGAGAAGTATCAAGGGGCAGTGGCAGGGGGTGATACAGAATGAGATGTCCCCCAAGAATGCTGCACCTGTATGGAGCTTGATAATACAGGGGAGGTAAAGCAAAATAATTACCTGATGGAGCGATGACCAGAGAGGGTTTTGGAGAAAACCGCAAATGACATTTATAACACAAAAGGGAGTTGAGCATGGTAGTGCCGATGGCCCATCCATTTACCTGGATGGCATTGCATATCCCATCAGAAGCTGCCCCTTGGTCCTAGAGGGTGGCACTCTTCCCCATTAAGTGTTGAGACACCTTAACGTTTTCTTTTTTTCTCTTAGCCTTGATTGGATCTGCGACCAACTGTGAAGTAGTGGAAGTTTATTTTCAGAACAAGTCTCTCCCCTTTCCTCATCTTTGATCCAAGATCAGACTATAAAATAGAACTCTTCGCAGGTGGCTTATTTTAGCAGCCATTCTCCCTGTGGGTAATGTTCCCACCCCAAGCCTTCTGTCCTCCCTCTCCCTCATGTCCTGGAATACTTTTCTCTCTCCCCTTTCTTTCTCTTCCCACGCTTCACCTCAAAATAAGAACTTCTCTTTTCAGTTGCTCTGTGACAGTGAACAAATCTGATCAGTTGTATTGTGTAAGGTGCTATGGCTTAATAATGGTGTGGTACGGCTTGTGCCTTCACCTTGGATCTCAGAAACATGAGCCAAAGCAGTTGGTTGCAGGAATTCCAGGCACAGTAGCAGAGCCCCTATAGGAACTTTGGGGGGGTACAGTTTGCTTTGCCTCAGCATGAGGCAGTCTCTTTAGCTATCATGGATTGCTGTTCTGCATTTGGGGTAGAAAGCTACGCTAGAGAAGAAGGTTCCTTAAATTGAATTCTCTGACAGCCCTCGCAACTTCTTCAGGCTGATGCTTATTCATTTGCTTGCATCTTGGGTATGGAGAGACCCCCCCCTTTCCCTGATTTGCATCAGCGTCTTTTTGCAAACTCATGTGGTTAAGATTATGGGGAATGAGCCGTTTAATCTTGATGATATCATTCCTGGGGCAGTTTTTGACTGATGATAGGCCATATGGTCCTCAGGAGTGACTTTAAAAGTCTCTGGAGGTTCACGGAGAGGGAATGCTTTATTTCGGCCTCTCCTGGAGCCTCTGCAGGAAACCAGGAGACCATTCCTTTGCTTTCCCCTAGAAATCCTGGTCTTCTCAGTCTTCTCCAGACCACCATATATGGGACCAGGAATGGATATTCAGGCTGGTTCTAGCAACAACCACTAAATGTGGTGAACCCTTCTTGGGGCGCCTGGGTGGCTGAGTTGGTTAAGTGACTGCCTTCGGCTCAGGTCATGATCCTGGAGTCCTGGGATCGAGTCCCGCATCAGGCTCCCTGCTCGGCAGAGAGTCTGCTTCTCCCTCTGACCCTCCCCCCTCTCATGTGCTTGCTCTCTCTCATTCTCTCTCTCTCAAATAAATAAATAAAATCTTTAAAAAAAAAAAAAATGTGGTGAACCCTTCTTGGTCCAGGGAGGTCAGGTTTGTGTTGTTCTTGAAGTCACCTTGAGTGTTAACTTCAGATGATGGAAAGAGTTAAAACTTCATTCAAGTGATGTTTAATGAAAAACGGAAAAGTAAGGCTTAAAGGAAACTTTTTTCTTCCTATTGGAAGAATTGAAAGTTAAGTTGAGTTTTTAAACTTTAGAGGGTAAATGCTGACACCTTTAAGAGCCTAGTATTTCACTAGAATTGTGAGAGCATCTGCTGTGTATTCTGAATGGAAGAGCAGTTTGATAGCCATCTGTCCCCAAGAAATGCAGCCTTGGCAGCAAGATGAAGCAAACATGACACCTGCTTGGATTGAGAGTCGTGAATTAGGCATAGCTTCCGTCACCTACAGTGTTCCATGAAGAAAGCACACCAAGTAGAGATCTTACAGAAATTTTCAGAGTACTTGAATGAACTTGAATTTTCAGATGTATTTGAGTGACCAGGGGCTTAACTTGGTGGCATTGAAGCACATACTTCTACAAATAAGTTAATTCAGCCCAGGTTGTATACTGATGGCGTCTAATACAGCTCCGCTAGGAATGCTAGGAAGGCCTTCTGGTAGCCTTATTCTGAGGCCATGCCCTGGCAGGTGCACCTTAGTGAGTAGATGGCGAGATCTCTGAGGACAGGTCCGGGTCTTTATTTACTTGTATACCCTTGTACATCCCAAGTTTGTGTTTGATGCCTATTGGAAGCTCTAACACCTGAAATTCACCAGCATGGCTGTGTTCCCTTGCTACCTAGCTCAAGGTAAGTTTTACACCTCGGGTGTAACTGCTCCTAAACCTGTTTGATTTGTCTCGTATGAAGAATGATGGGGGACTTGAAGTGATGGATGGAGTCATGCATAAATTGGTCCAAATATCTAATTTCCACAGAGGTAAAAGCATGCCAGTGGGCTTAGATACGAGCAGAGAATATGAAGACAAGACGCTTTGTATGATGCCTTGGCTTTTTTGCAAGGTAATAACCATGTTTATCTGTGTGCTGCATCTGCCAAATATACCTTTGAAGAGAGGAGCATTAGCCTTCTCTTGGTTCTCACGTGGGTGGCCAGCACTTAAGGCTTCTCTCCCCTGTTTTGATCCTATTCCCCCCTCCACTGGGATTTTGCCACAGCTGAAGCAGGTTGGTGGTTTAGGATTTTGGTGGTGGTGTGGAAGGACTGCACCCTTACCTTGATTTAAAGCTTGTCTTTTTCACAAGGAATTTAAGAAAAAATAAGATGAAAACCAAGAGGGAGGCAAACCATACGAGACTCTTAACTATAGAAAACAAACTGAGGGTTGCTGGATGGGAGGTGGGTGGGGAATGGGGTAACTGGGTGATGGGCATTAAGGAGGACACTTAATGGAATGAGCACTGGATGTTCCAGGCAACTGATGAATCACTAAATTCTACACCTGAAACTACTAATACAGTATATGTTAACTAAATTCAATTTAAATAAAAAATTAAAAAAAAAAAAAAAAAGCCTGTCCGGGTCTATAATGTGTCCTGACAAGCTTTTTGGAAATCTGTCAGCGTGAGGTTTCAGTGAATAGACTAGATATCTACTACAACAAAAGGCTTAGCTGTGATCCCTGCCTTTTTATTGGAGACACGTCTTCTGCGGTTCCTTGGTTGAGATTCCTTTGTAATTCTAAGTATAATGTATTCCAGAGTTTCTGTGCCTTAGCATTGGAGTTGTTGCTGTAGCCCCATGATTAAACCTGCTATTACATCACTGGTACAAGATCACATTCAATGAAATCAATGTTTCCTTTAATTAATGTCTGTTTAAAGAAAACAAAGAAAATACTGTAGTTTTTCATTTCTGTAAATAGCCTTGGCTTTGATTTATCCAGTGGTGTTTGTACGCACACAGCGATATGCCAGAGCCAACTCAATTTCAGACGTTAATACAAATTATGTAAACATACAATTAAATTTATTTAAAAAGTAATAAACACTTAAAACCTCACCACTTCCTCCTTATTTTCCTATGTTCGACTATTTATGTTCTTGCAGTTTTCACGTCAGTTGCACGTATAGGGGAAAGACTATGTACATAATGGCGTGTTGCTGCACATCTGTGTTTAGCAGCATCAGGAACTTTTTTTTTTTTCCTTTTTTGGAGCGCCAGTTGTTAAAGGCTCTGGAAACTGACACCTTACACTGTTCTGTGTGCATACAAATCCTTTCCATAACCGTGCAGAGTCAGTGTCAGTTTGTCTGTTTTGTACACGAAGAAATGGGGACTTAAGAGTTTAAGTCAAACTCAGGACCCTGAGATCATGACCTGAGACGAAACCAAGAGTCTGATGCTTAACTGACTGAGCCACCCAGGTGCCCCTGATATACCGCAATTAAAAAAAAAAGAATGTAGGGTTTCAACAGAGAAGAAAGTGCTTGCTCTCCTGGATCGCAAAAGCAAGACATAAAATGAGATGAGGTTAGGGTTAGAATGGACGTGGCATGCATGTGTCACAGCAAGGGGGGGGCAGGTGATTGTACAATGTGTAAGTGTTCATTGAGCACTTACTGTGTCCCAGCTGAAAGACCCTGTGGGATGGGTACCTTAAAATAATGGACAACCCATGTCTCCCTTGCCTACCCTTCTTTATCAAAGTTGCAAAGCTCAAATACTCAATTTCTTAGCCTTTCCAGCTAAGCATGGCAATCTGAAATTGTTGAAAGGGCATCCAGAGAAGCCTTTTAAAGAGGGGGAGACTCACTCCAATCCTGTTTTTTGCTTTCTCTTTTCTTCATCCTGCTGGAATGGGACAGTGGTGCCTAGAATCAGGTCAGCTGTCTTTCAACCATGATATCCCAAACTTCAGGAAAGAGGCCTATATACTTGGAATGGAGGATAGATAGGAAGACGGAAGTCCCCTGGACCAGTGCTTCTCATGGATTGGTCAGTCCGACTGACAGGCCCTGTGGGTCAGGGATGTGTGGGTCCGTCCATTTTAGGACACTTTCTGTCCTTGAGGCTACCCAAAAAGTTGCCCTTTGGAAATTTTGATGCCTTCATATACAGATGTTACTTTCTCTAACAATCACTTAGGTGTTTTGACATTACTGGACCTATGCTTGCAAGCAAGAACACGTGATGAAATTAACCCAAGTTTTGTTGGTTTCCAACTTTCTCAAAGGTACTGGCAGAAGGTTTTTACTGATTCAAATACTTTTCTCTCCTCCTCCTTGGACTCCCCTCTCCCTCCTCCAAGATGGCAATCTTACGTCCTCTTAGTCATGGAAGAATTGTGTATAAAATGGAACATTTTTAACATTTCCATATCTGGAGAGGATATTTTATCTTTACTTGGAGACTTGATAATTTTCCAAGGAGATATACTCAGAGGGAAATGGGAAGACTGGGAAAGAATTTGATAAACTTGGAAAGTTGACAGAACAGATGCTGTGATTTTTTTTTTCAGTTGAGCTAGCACATTTTATCACAGCCATTTTGAAGCTGAACATTAAAATTCTTTGCTCGCTGTCATTCGTCACCAAACTTTTTGTTTGTTTGCAGTCTGTTGTTGTAATCATACAAGTCCTATGTGAGGATACTAAGGCATGGTGATAATTTAAATAATGCAAATAGTTATATGTTAATTTGTCAACTTTGAGGAGAAAAATGGGTTCAGTCTGTTTAATAATTATGGATGAATTTTTTACATCCTTTCCTAGAATACTTTATTAAGGTCAGGACTTCTCATAATCATAGGATAGGGACTAGAGAAATATTTAGGGATTATGATATTTAGTTAAAGCTATGTATAAGTTGATATAGGTGTTTTGAAAGCTGGAAGATAAAATGTAAGTAAAAGGGAATCTAACACAATATGAAGACGTACTGCAGTTATTGGAAAGGGACTATTACATTAAAATAAGGAGAACTTTTTTCGCTTGAAACTAAACCACATGTAGTTCAATTTAACATGCATTTGACCAGTTGATTTCCTTTATTCATTTGTAAAGAGTGAGAGAGTTTAGGTAAGGAGGATTGTCAGACATCACACAATGGTTGTCTAGAGGTCTTGTAGTTTCCTCCTTGCTTTTTGCTTGTGGTTCTGCCTTCCACTTGGCAGCGAATGCAATCCATCTGTGGCTCATGTCTCTGCTTCCCCCCCAACCCACCCACCTTGGGGCTCTTGTATTAACACCAGACTTCAAACCCTGAGCTTTGACCTCACCTACTCCTACCTGATCTAGGACTTTGCATCTCCCAATGGGCCCTATGTTTTACTGGTATATTCAGAGTATGTCTTTCTTGCCTTCTCATCTTCAACCCACATATCCCATCAGGTCTCCCTGCAACTTGCCTTTCCCCCCAAGCAACTGGCCTCTCGAGATGTTTTCCTCCAAACATCTTGAAATGCCTATGCATACTCCCATCTTCTCTTCAACCTCAGGCAAACCTTTTTTTTTTTTTTTTTTTTTTTTTTACCTGCCTTTCTCCTAGGTGTCCACCTGCAGCTCCATCAATGGCCAAGTTCTTCCTGAAAGTGGAAAAACTAGCCCCAAACCCAACAAAATACTTTAAGTCTTTATCCACCGGTCTTCTCAAATCTACCCCTCACCATTCCCTTGTGGTTTTCTTCATTCTCTTTGAGGAGATTTTTCTCGGCCTTTCTCCATGGGCTCCCCCTCCCTCTGTAATCGGGTCCAGCCTCGGGGCTCTCTGTCATCTCCACAACACTTGTCACTCAGTCTGTCTCTCCAACCCCATCCTCTTCCCTGAGCAGCAAAGCTGCATTTCCATCTTGTGGTAGATGTCTCCATCTGGGTGATATCTTAAAAATACACCCCAAACTGAATTTATTGCTAGCCCCCTCTCATCTTTGAAGCCACTCTCCTATCCCCTATCCTATATCTCAGCAGTGGCAGACCCAAAGCCAAAAATTAAACAAGCTTCTGTATCATACTATAGAAATAGAACATCAGAAATAGTCCTTTTAATAAAAGTTTAAGCTAGTAAAAGCCTTTATTATCTATATTCTTTATGTTATCTGAGATTGATGTGGTTGGTCGTGTCATTATAGATTATTGAGAGGATACTAGCACCTGCTATTTAATTTAATTTAATTTTTTATCTTTTCATGGGACTTAAACTATGATTTCACTGTAGAATTGTAGTTGATGGGTGTACTCCATATCTTGCCAAAGTCCTACATGAAGAAAAATTTGATTCAGGTGTTGATGGGCAATTGGGATAGTTAGAAGAATTTTACAGATGGAAGAAGATTCTTAGCATGATTAAATCTATTAAGGAGATGAAAACTCTTCTGGCCTTCAGAGTCTTCAAGAGCATCATGTTAAATGAGACCCAAACAGTAGACTATTTCTAACTCTTTTTTTCTGACTTAGCGTTCACATTCCGTTGTGAATTAACAATTAAGTCCTAGAGTTAATAAACTTAGACTTGATTTAGAGATTCATATGTAATGTTTTTTAACCTGTGAAATAAATATCCTTAGTCTCCATTTTAACACAATGTTCTGTAACCTACCCTGGTAGGAGAAAACCAAATAGACTTCTTGAGAGTTAATAATAGAATCCAAGATGTTGAGATGGAGAGGTTCTCAGCCTTTCTGGCATCTTGCTTAAAACTGATGAAACAGAAGTTCAGAATGTCACACAATGTGTAGAGGCAGAAATGGAAAGACAGAGTGCCTGAGTTCATGCATCAGGATGGGGTAGGAACAAGCAGGTAGATGGACTTGGAATAACTATAAATACTATGTATATGTCTGATACTTTAGCTGGTGTGTTAGTTGGTGCTATGTTAGTACCATAACTTGTTCCATTTTGGAGTTTGGCAGAAGGAAAAAATAGACAACTCTGTATACTCTCCAGTTAGCTTTGGAAGTATGTATTTGACGATGGTTGGGATCTCCTCTGAGATAGTATAATCATCACAGCAGTTAGCACACTGTAATTCAGTCTCTGATTTAGAGTCAGGCTTCTTACTGGACTCAAATTCCTCTTGGAGCAGATGCTATGTCCGCATTTCTATATCCATAGTGCCTGGTGCAAAGTAAGTCCCCAGGAAAGGCTTGTTTAACGAATGAATGAGAATGGGAATCCAAAGTTGGAGTCTCCAGGGGCTCCCCTCCTGTCATTGCTGCTCTATGTTTTGTGTAAGAGGTGAGGGAAGATACTCAAAGAGCTTCCTGCCACCCATACGTCATTGACTCCAAAGTACTTAGCATTTCACATTTTAACATCCCTAAAATCCAGAGGTATCTTACCATCAGTTGCATGTCCTACTGTTGTGTGTCCTCCCAGGATAATGGTAGGATTCACAACTGATGGTGTCTGAAACCTCACCTCAGTAAGTACAGCTGTGGATAGAATGATTTGGGGAGAAAAGATCAGGAGTCCAGGTTTGGACATGTTGGATTTGAGTTGTCTCTCAGACACCTGATGGCAAGTGATCCAAATGATGTCGAGGAGACTGTTGGATCTTAAAAGTCCCCGTGCTGGGAAGGAGGTCTGGTCTTGATACTCCTTAGTTTGGTGCATCCCGATTTACGCAAATATAATGTGTGATATCTGCTGTAACTTATTTGCTCCTTGAGGCTCCAGAACAAGCAAAGGCAACATCCTCTCAACTATACTCTCCTGATCAGATAGCCTTCCCCGGGGGTGCTGTCACATTTAGACCTGCCCCATGAAAGCTTTTCTAAAATGTCTCCTTCCATTTCTTGACACCTTATTTTATTTTTTTAAAGATTTTATTTATTTATTTGACAGAGAGCACAAGCAGGGGGAGTGGCAGAGGGAGAAGCAGGCTCCCCGTTGAGGAGGGAGCCTGATGTGGGACTCGATCCCAGAACCCCAGGATCATGACCTGAGCTGAAGGCAGCCGCTTAGCCGACTGAGCCACCCAGGCACCCTTACCCCTTATTTTAGACTGTTGTTTCTATCAGTGGTAAATTCATGAAGGATCACGTGTACCTTTCTCCCAGGCCTGCCCACTTCTGTTTCGTCAAATCCAAAATTGAGTCAGTGATGGGATCTGTTTAGAAATGTAGCCAATTAGGATTTAATACCCTGAAAAGGAGGTCTTTCACCCCACAGAAACTCTACAGCAATATTTGTATAAGTGATAGCTGCCAACTTAAAATTGAAATGGACAATAGACAGTTTTTCTTTATTGCAGAGGATGCTATAATAGGCACTGTCCATTTCATGAAAAAAAGAGACAAAGTTTGAGACCTCTGACAATAAAGGAAAAATAATCATCATCATGATAGTAGCCAGATAAGTAAAGGAACAAGCACATTAGGGTTATGGTGATCGATGAGAAGATTAAGTCGTAACTTACTATATGATTATAACCTTTAAAGCATATGATGTATGGATAGAACACACTCATAGGAAGTTAAATCTCTGTTTAACATTCAAATGGTTATAGCATATAAAAAGGCTTTGTCAGAGGAAGCTACTGTCCAATGTTTGTATGGTTTAGAGGAGCAGTCTCCAAGGGGTTATGTGTGAACTAGAGGATATAAGGGGTGTGGAAAGAAAGCAACTAAGATGTGTAGTTATAGATACAGATTTTAAATGAAATACAGAAATTAATCTTTCTAGTATTTAAAGTACAGATTAGCATTAATACAAATATGGTTCTAAGTAAATGTAGATTATATTGATGGGTATGCCCAATTGTATGTGACTGAGGGAGGTATATGGCATAAATGTCTCAGCATCCTCTAGGACCTGGATGACATTTGCTTTTGACTGAGAGAATATTTTATATTCAAACTGGAAATAGAGTTAGTAGCAGAATAAGTAAATGTTGCTTTGAATATCAAAGCTGAAGAGGCATGAAGTGATTTTCTTTTCTTGTTTTTGGTATATATCGGCCTAACTTTCTAAATTGCACCCTGTTATATCCCATTTCTCTCTGCTTCTGTCTTTGATTTTCCTGATGTGATTTAGTGTTTAGGCAAAATGAACTAGAGGTGAAGAGAGTTCTAGATGGTTTATTTAATGTGTATTTTTCATCTGATTTTGTTCCATACTGATAGCAACTCACTAGGAGCTGCCTTTTCCCCATGAGTCTAGAAAATTCATTTTTGATAATTTGGCCTGGTCTCCACGAGAGAGTCTCTTAGAAATGTTGCTCTTGAGAGTTGGAAGTTTAGTTCAGTATGTTCAAACATGAATTTTATTACAGAATATACATATCAGAAATGGATATTCAGTACAAATTCTTATATATATTATTTTATTCAGAACCTATGCTTTTTTTTTGTTCTTTGAGCTATTAATAAAAGAACACATTTTTAGTTAAGGTGCATTGATACATTTCCCCTTTGCTGCTAATTGAAAACAAAGGTCTTCAGTAGATGATCTTCTACTAATAATGCTATTTAAATATTTTTATTTTTTAATTATTTTTTAAAGATTGTATTTATTTGACAGAGACACAGTGAGAGAAGGGGAGTGGCGGAGGGAGAAGCAGGCTTCCTGCAGAGCAGGGAGCCCGATGCAGGGCTCCATCCCAGGACCCTGGGATCATGACCTGAGCTGAAGACAGACACTTAAAGACTGAGCCACTCAGGTATCTGCTATTTAAATATTTTTAGTTTTAATGGTGAAATGGCTTTAAGGGGCTATAATTAATTTCATCTGAGGTATTAAAGTTAGTATAAACATAATTAAAATACATAAAGGTGGGTGTATATGTGTTTAAATATAAATATACAAAGGTGGGAAAATGTATAAGGGAGGGACTTTGCATCCCTTCCCCCACTAATACCAAGTTCTTAGAACTGACAGGAAGAATTATAATCTATTAATTGAATGCAATACTAACCAAAATGCTAATGTATTTTATGAACTGTAAAATCTAATTCCAGAATGTATCTGGAAAAGAAAATGCTCCCAAAACAAAACGAAAAGGAAGAATGCGAAAAAAAGAATAGTGAAGAAAGTTTACTCAGCCAGATACCAAAATGTACTATAGTAATTTTAAGGGGGAAGTATAAATAAACTTAACTGTATTGTTTAGGGATACATATATTAACTGAAATGTGTGTGTGTGTGAATTCTTACCTGGAAGTTCACTTTATACTATTCATTAAACGGTACATACATATGGACTCCCCTTTTCTGTGTTATTTTGTATTTCACAATAGAAAAAATATGGTAGACCCAGGAGTAGGCAAATATGTCAGTGGAAAGAATTGGTAGTTCAGAAATGGACTCATGTTTATATGAGAATTTAGTATGGGTAGCATTTCCATTTAGTTTAGAGAGGGTGAACAATCAAATGGGACCATGTAGAAGGATTATCTATGCTCCATTGTGTATGCTAGGATAAAACTCAAAGAACTAAGTGTAAAAAAATAAAAGTATTAAAAAAATAACATTGGAGGAGCACCTGGCTGACTCAGTCGGCAGAGCATGCAACACTTGATCTCAGGGTTGAGTTTGAGCCCCACGTTGGGTGTAGAGATTACTTAAAAAAAAAAAAAAAAAATTGGAGAACTTGTTCAGAATCATGGTAAGATACACTCCTGAGGCATAGGAGGTGTTAAGAAAGACACAAAACCCCAAATCAGTAAATTAAAATTTAACCCATTTATAGGTCTTTTAGTTAATATTTTAATTAAAAGTTTTAGACTTAAAAATTAATACATTGTTAAAGGAATTTTGCCCTACTGATGAAAACACTAGCCAGAAATTCCTTCATCTCCATACCCACAGAGCTTCACAGAAACCTTACCCTAGTGCCCCGCCTTCTCAGTCCTTGTTGTGATGCAGGAAATACCATTCCTTCTAGATCCCATAATTTGTACTCCAGATTGCACATCCTCAGCTTGGTCATTTCCTCCTTTTACACTGGGCTTTTCTCATCATACACTATATGGGTACACTGATACCACTCATCTCAAAAGAGCAGCAGTGAGACACCACCAGCAATGGCCCTCCCCTTCCATTCTAGCTTCCCGCCATTTCTTTTGTCCTTCCTCCCTGAGATTTAGGAAGACCTTTGCTTACAAATTTTCTACTTCTTTCTATCCATTTACTCTTTATTTTACTCTAATTGGGCCTTAGTTTCCAATTACTGTAACTGATCTTGTAAAGGGAACCAGCTACCTTCATGCTGTCAAATCCAATGAACACTTCTCTTTTCTCATCCTTTATGTCTCCAGTGAAATATGAAACCCACAAGATGCCTCCTGTGTCCACCGTGCCTAAAGTAGCACTGGCACCTTTCCATTTCTTTCAACCCTTTGTTTCTTGTCTTCCTGGCACATCTTATACTATGGGCTTACAATGAATGTGTCTTTATTTGTCCATTTAATTACTGCATGATCTTATACTATGGACTTACAATGAATGTGTCTTTATTTGTCCATTTAATTACTGCATGACAAATTGCCCCCAACCTTAATGCTTTAAATCAACAAACGTTTCTCATCTCATGGTTTCTGTGAATTAGGAATTCAGGAGCAACCTAACTGGATGTCTCTGGTTCAGGCTCCTCTTTAGATTAGAGTCTGAGTATTCTTGACCAAGGCTACAGTTTCTTCTGAAGATGTTGACGGCGGTTTGGGGGTCTGACTTCAAGCTCACTCCCATGGCTGTCGTCAGGAGGTCCCCGTTCTTTACTACATGGGTCTCTCTATAGGGCTGCTAGAGTGTGCTTTCTCCCAGAGCAAACCAAGGATGCATGAAGATAAACATCTGTTGAATGAGTAAATGGATGGATGTCTTCCTAGTCAGTAAAAATGTAGGCTGTGGAGTTGTGCATACCAGGGATGAAATTCTGCCTCCACGTTTTACTGGCTCTTAACTTTGAGCATATTAATTTCAATGAGCCTCAGTTTTGTCATGTCCCCTATGTTCTATTAACACCTGTTTCACAGGGGTGCTATGAGGCCGAAATGAGATTGCATATGCAAAGCACTGCCTTAAACGTTCTGTACAAAGTAAGCATTCAAATGTTAGTTTACCTGATTTCTGCCCCCAATCTTTCCATTTTTCCTGTTTCTCAACAGTAACCATTTCTTTACTATGTAAGGTCAGAATTTTAAATGTAACTCTTCTCATGATGAATGATTGAATGTTCAGTTTTTGAAGAAAAATCAATTTACATTACACTGGAGGAACTTTAGCATGAATGCATAATCTCTACCTGTTAGGTGCCTGCAAGAGAATTCCAATCTGTACATAAAGGGAACAATGAACAAATGTTGGACAGTTTTTTAGTATAGGGAACATAACTTTAATTCAGACCCAATATTCTGTCTGAAAGAAATGAATGTGATAATACTTGGATCTGAAGGAAAAAATCAAAGGATTCATCTGTAGTTAGTTACACCATTTATTCCTGTGTGAAATTATAGCAGGGTGAATTTGGGAAATTACTTAGTGGATGGGAAATGAGGCCACGGGACCCTGTGCATGGAAGAGCACTGTTCAACAACTTTGATGGGATCCCAGACTACGATGACTTCACCTAAGCGGTCCTGAAACTTGTCAACATATGAATGAGTCTACTGATGCTGTTCCTTTTTTTTTTCCCCAAAATAATTCTAGGTGTAATTTACATTAATGAAAGGCACAGATCTAAATTTTATGGTTCTGTGAGTTTTCACAAATGTATAGATATGTACAACCCACACCCCAATCAAGACAGAACATTTGTATCACTCCAAAATATTCTTCATGCCCCTTATAGTCATTCACCACAACCCCCAAGGTAACCCCTGATCGGATTTCTGTCATCCCTTAATTTAGCCTGATCTAGAAAGTGTGTACTGCCACACCTATTACTATACCTCTGGAGCCCATTGTTGCATATTATCAGTAATTCCTTCCTTTTTTCCTTTGAAAAAAATATCCCAGTATGTGGGTAGACCACAGTTTGTTGGTCTTTTCATCTGTTGAATAGTTGGGTTGTTTCTGACTTTTTTTTTTTTTTTGCTATTATGAATAAAGCTTCTATGAACTATTTTGCCTATCTTTTCTTTTGGGTACATGCTGAGGAATGTAATTGGGGGCTAGTAAATTTGGTGTTTAAACTGATAAGGCACAGCTAAGCCATTACTAAAAGTGGTTGTACCATTTTGTGCTCCCCCCGCAGCAGGGTAGGAGCTGTCCAGTTGCTCCACATCCTCCTGACATTTGACGGTGACTGTTGTTTCAGTTTCAGGCATTCTGGTGGGTATGAGGTGGTATCCACGGTCTCTCCTACTCAGGTTACATACATACTCCCATTTTCTCCAGCCACAGCTTTTGCTGTAGTTGCACAAGAGAGATGTTGGGCTGTCTTTGTTTCCCTCTTCCCCCAAGCTCTTCTAGTTGGAAGTGTTCCCACCAGGTGCTGGTGATGGATTCTACTCTAGGGCAAGTCTCCAGCCTGCTGGCACTTCCAGACTGGGATGGCCTCAACATTTGCCAGAGTAAGTAGGTGACCCCACATCCTGCTTTGCTTTGTCTCCTGTCTCTTCCTCCCACCCCTGCTTCTCAAACAGAGCCTTCCTAAACCTGACTTTCTCTCGCTGTCCCTAACTTTGTCCAGCACAGAGAAGAGAGCACTAGAACAAGAGTTGTTGCAGAGCATGGGCTGAGGACTCAGACTCCCTGGCCACACTTCCTAACTCTACTGCTTACCAGTTGTTTACATGGCACTGAACCTCAAGCCTTGTTTTCATCACCTGCAAGATGGACACCAACAATAGCCACCAAGTCATGGCAATGAGAGAATAAAATAATAAAACATATTGTGAGAATCAAGTATTCAAAGCCCTTAACTACAGCTACCTCAGGGCCCCAGCTCTGCTGTCGGTTATTATAGTGGTGGCTGTGAGAATGTTAATGTCTCTGTTGTCCCTTCTGGTGTCCACTAACTTGGCTCTTTCCCACCTTCTGCCTTTGCTTCCCCTGTGCTTTTATTTTCTTTCTTTTCTTTCTCTGTTCCTTTCTGAGTACTCCCTAGCCCCATTAACTCCATGTGTAATCCTCAGGCTTTGGGCTTCTCTTTTTCATTCATAAGACCAATCATGAGAAATGTGACGTCTGGCCAAATGGGAGAATGCAGTAACATATAATTTACCTGAATAACATGTGCTGTCTAAAGCTTATGTAGAATTGAAAGAGGAAAGAATACAAGGACAAGCTGCATCTCTATTGTGGTTGCATGTTGTAGTTCTTTGGGCAAAACCAGCTTGTCTTCCAGGCAGATCCTCATGGGTGGCCTTCCATGCCTTGTTGAATTTGCCACTTGCCCTTATTTAATTTTGAAGGGTGAGGATTCTGCTTTCTCAGCATGCTGACTTCTGAAGACCCTTGAAGAGACAGTGTAGGGTGTACCTGAGTTTTCCCACCAAAGAGGGGGGAGGAAGTTGGGATATTTACCAGCACTTGATTGGTTTGGGGGTTGCTCTTGGGGTGTTAACTCCCTGGCATGTCCAGCTGGCCTTGCAAAAAGGCTGAGCACCACCGCCTTGACCCTTGAGCCAAGAGAAACAGGAACACTTTGGCATGTGAGGAAAGTCTCTGCTGGTGCCTTGAGTGTGGGCTCAGTGGATATGCACGGACACTGAGCTTTATTACTTCTCAAACACCAATGCATGTTAACCAGGTTTATCAAGTACAGAGACTAATGTATGAAAAGTAGTAGTGCTGCTTTATTAATATCCAGTAAGAAACCTAACCACCAGGAATTCCAAATGCGTGATCTGACGATGATAGTCTCTCTTTGTGGTCCTATCCTGGGGAGAAGCCAGGTTATCTTCTCAAAGAGATTGGGGCTTTCAGAGTTGGCTTCTTGGCTGGTATCCTTGAGCTCTGTAGAGCAATGGCATCCATCCCCAAGTGGGGCTGTTCCTCCGTGGGGAAGGCCTGGGAGACTCCCGCAAAACTCTTTCTTGACTCTGATTCTGTTTTTCTACTGTTACTATAGACCCCTTGCTGACCACTCTCTTCCTCCTAACCATGCAATTCCTCAGCCATAAGCATTAGATTTATAATCATAATCCAATTATACTTCTCCCAGCTCACCTTAATTTAGTTCTTAGAGTTACCAGTAACCTTAGTCACAGCCCCAGATGGCTGTTCTCTGTGACTACTGGATTTTTGTCATCTTCTTACTAAAGTTAACTTCAGTTTTAGAAGAGTCTTTGCTGTTAACTTCACCTAGTTTCCTGCAAGTACTTTCTTGACAAAATTTAGAGAGTTAGTGAGAAGCAATAGTTTATTTGAAAAAAAAAATCATTGATACTTGCTCATTGACACAGCTATCATGGAAAGAACTCTGGAGTATATTAGGTTGAACAATGTGAAAGTAGCAATATTCAGCCACTTTTGACCTATGAAATACCAGTTGCATATGGGCCAGTTGATATAAAGACAGAAAGCTTCCCTTTTAAAAAATGAGTCGAGATGTCTCTGTTAGAGTATGTGGCTTTTATGTGGCTTCCTCCCCTCCCCCAACCTGTTTGGGTCTTATTTACTCATCTGTAAAATGGGTTTGGCTAGAAGAATTCTAAGGAGCTTTTCAACAGTAGCAGTCTTTGTTTTTATGAATGTTAAGGGAGGCAAGAAGGCTCCAGGATATGGGTCACTGCTGGGGCTGCCACAAGAAATCCTGTTTCAAGAATGTTTTTATTTCTTGTTACCTTTTTTATATCTACAATATTACAGGAGAAAATGGTTTTTTCAGGTATATGTTTATACCTAGGAATTCTCCCCTTTCCTTTTCTAATGACTTCCTTACAGGACAGTTTTATCTTTCCCTTGAGACTGTTCTAGTCTGACGTGTCTGTTCCCATGGTGGACTCAAGCAATAGGGGACTATCTCCACTGTATATCCTTGACCCTTTGCTTCTCCGTTTTTGCTAATATTAAAGTCCTGTGTGGCAGCAAGGATACTTTCTTGAGAGCCCTTGTTCCCTGTAGTGGTTCGATTTTAGTAATTCTTCAGTCTTTCTGTGACCTGGAATCCATTGATGTTACCACTTTCACACCATTCCTCATCCGCTTCATGTCCTTTCCCTCCTGTTCCAGCTCAGATTCCAGTCTCCATTATGATAGCTACTCTCTTGCCTACACTTGGCACACAATTGCCCCTTTCTCCTTTTCTCTTCACCTGGCCAAAGTCTAGCCCTGATTACATTCAACTCTTGACTCACTCGTTGCCTATACTTGCCTAGCTAAGCACAGCTGGAGAAAAACCTACCACTGTGTTGGCTGGTTTCCCTTTCTATTCATGACCACAAACCACTCAGGAGCCCTTTGAGTGGCTGGGTAGTCTCATCATATTTCTTGAGTCCATTTGGTCTCTTGTTGGCTTAGGTAACTGTTCCATATCTTCTCTTTTGTCTCATTTCCATTTGTAGCTGATACTCTTGTTTCATGAAGAAAAGAAAAGCCATCAGAATAGGATGCCCCCTCACCCCACCATCACACTACCAACCCTGCCTCTGCACCCATGGTCTCTGCCTTTGTTCCCTTTTCTCTGAACTGTTAGTGCTCCTGCCAGGGTCATAGGGTCAAACCCTCCACTTAGGAAGCAGAGCACCATGCTTTCTTGCTTGCTCTCACAACTCTTCCCTCCTTCCTGAATCATCCGTTTTACCTTTCTGCATAACCCACATGTATGCTCTGATTTTTTTCCTTTTAAAAAAATTCTCTGAAATTTCTAGCTATTACCCCATTTTTCTACTCCCCTTTAGAACAAAATTCCTCAGTAGAATCATTCATCTGCAGTCAGATCATTCCATGGTCTCCTACTTCTGTATTCTTCCACCAGCTACTACTGATTTCTTTGTACCGTTTTTAGCTTTTAAAGAGCTTATCTCTCTAGAAATATTTCATCTCCATACCAGAGGCCACATCACATGGGGGAATGGCTAGTTGGTGGTTTAAAACAGAGGAAAAGCAGCCAAATATTTAGAGAAAAGTGAAACCATTCCATTCCATCACCTTTGTTGAAGCATTTCAATTTACTCTCTACCTTAGATGTGCTCTCTCTAGCCCGCAGCTGAGCTAAAGGCACATTAAGTCTGTGTGACTGAGCTTGAAGGAAAGCTTGGAGACCATTTGTTCTCTTAAATCTCTTTGGTTTGCAATTGTCAGATTCAATTTCAAGGGGAAGAGTTCAGAGCGTCATTGAAAGTTAGGGAAAGGGGGAAGAGCTATAGCCCAATCTGATAAATTATGTCAAAGTCAAAGTCTTCACCCTGTAGCGGTTGTAGCAAAGAAGTATTTTTAGGGCGCCTGGGTGGCTCAGTCGTTAAGCGTCTGCCTTCAGCTCAGGTCATGATCCCGGGGTCCTGGGATCGAGTCCCACATCGGGCTCCCTGCTCGGCGGGAAGCCTGCTTCTCCCTCTCCCACTCCCCCTGCTTACATTCCCTCTCTCACTGTGTCTCTCTCTGTCAAATAAATAAATAAAATCTTTAAAAAAAAAAAAAAAAAAAAAAGTATTTTTAGTCCTGATGGCTGGGGGGTAGAGCATGTCACAGGGACACCTGTATATAGATGCAGACTGGCAGGGATACAGAGGAATTACTAGAATCTCTGCCTTGTATTTCGATGGATATTCCATGGGCCAACTTTGCAGGTAAGATTTACTGTACTGGTGATGAGAAAGGTAAGCTTCCTATCATACACTTGGAGATGTGTCCTGCTTCAGTGTCCGTGTATTTATGCCCTGGTTCAAGTCGCGCCCTGTCTGCCTGTATTTTCACTCATCTAACAGATGGCTGTTGTGCTACATTTGCTGTTCTGTGCTTCTGACTAGTCAGAGGCTCAAGCCTAATAAGGTATAGCTCTGTTTTCTTAAATCCTTAAAAGGCATGCTTGTCACCGGCTTATTTTGGAAATGTTTAAAAATTGTAGTTAAGGGGAATTCTGGGTAGGTGTCAGCAGTCTGGAAGGCATAGTTGATTATCTTTTACAATCCTCTTACAAACATGGGGCAATTAGATAGCAAAGCTGGAAACACATGGACAACAGAACAAAACCAGGTGACAAGGTGTGTCCCCTTGAATCCTAAGAACAGATAGGACAGGACAGACCCCAGCTCCACAAGACCTGCCTGGTATCTTGTGTGTAGCAGGAAGAAATAAGGGGAAGCAGCAGGGGGACCGAAGGACCACAGAACAGAGAAATCCAGAACAAGTCAACAGGTATCCAGTGAAGAGCTTAAATATTGCCTGGAAATGTGTGTTCCTTCTTTATTCATTTTTTTTTTTAAAAGCACTTACTGATTGTCCACACTCTGTCAGGCCCAGTTCAGATGTCAGAGAGGCCACGTCAAACAAGATGGAAAAGGGCTCTCTATTCTTATGTTTATTCTTATATAGAGCTTATATTCCAGAAGAGAAACCTAAAAATACGATTTTGGAGACATAGGCATGCTGAAGAAAATAAAAAGGCAATGGGAAAGAAATAGGTGACAGGGGCGAAGAAATTCTGTTAATATAGAATAAATATTTATAAATGAATTCTATCAAGGGGGTGACATTTGAGTAGACAGGTGAGTGAATATGACTTAGGGAACCCAATTTAAATTAAAAAACAGAATGATCAGGAAAACCTTTGCTATGGTCTGAATGTTTATGCCCCTGCCCCAATGTCATATGTTGAAATCATGACCCCCAAAGGTGATAGTATTAGGAGGTGGGGCCTTTGCAAGGTGCTTAAATCATGAGGGTGGAGCCCTCATGAATGAGATTAGTGCCTTTATAAAAGAGGTTCCAGAGAGATCTCCAGTCCCTTCCACCATGTGAGGATACAGTGAGAAGGTGCCAGTTTATGAACCAGGAAGAGAGCCCTCACCAAAACATGACCATGCTGGTGACTTGATCTTGGTCTTCCTAGCCATCAGAATTGTGAGCAATAAATCTGTTGTTTGTATTTTATTATGGCAGCCCTAATGGACTAAGATGGCCTTGTTGATTATTTGATACAGTGTTGAAAATTGTTCACTTATATAGGTTAATCATTTGGCTTTGCAATCTTGGCATTCAAATTTTTTCCTTATGAAATACCAAAGGCTGCCTTCATCTAAAATCAGAATGAATAATTTTGATGATGTGAATACCCTAGGCCAAAAAACAATGATATTTATTATTTCCAAAACAAGAGACCCAGAGGAACTTCTAAGATTGGTGTAGGAGTCAACCTTTTCATTAGTGATCCAGCTCTGCTACCCACAGGGTGTTGATTAAGATGGCAGCCATAGTTGGGCATCCAGGTCTCATACAGACATGTCTTAATATAAGAAGGAAAAATAGTCTGTCTCATCTCTTTTCTCTCTTGTCTCTTCTTTTTTCTCTTAAAACATTTTATTGAATGTTATTGAATAAAACTATTTTAATGAATTGTTTTATACATACATAAAATGTACATACCCTAAGTGTGCAGCTTGATGTATTTTCACAAACTAAACACATCTGATATCCAGCACTCAGATCAAGAAACAAATCATGATTCTTACCTAAGAAGTCTCTCATAAGCCCCTTTTCTATGATTGCCTTATCCAAGTGTAACTAGTTGTATAATTTTAAATCTCTAACACCACAGATTAATTTGCCTGTTTTGAACTTTAATCAAAGTAGAACCACATACTATGTACTGTCTTGTGTTGGCTTTTTCCCCACTCATATTTTTGAGATTTACAGGCATTTTTTGTGTACAGTTGTATATTGCTTTCATTGCTTTATAGTGCTCTATTGTCCATTCTCCTGTAGATGAGCATTTGAATAGTGACCAGTTTTGTTGTGAGTAGTGCTGCAATGAACATTCTAGTACATGTCTTTTAGTGATCGTATTCCTGCATTTCTTTTGGATATACTGTATAGACTGTTTCATTTTTTAATATGGAGAGAAGTCTTGATGTTCTGTATTCTAAGTCCTTTCAAACTTTATTGATTAATATGGAGTCATATGCCCATCACCTATCTGCAGCAAAACCTGGGAAAGAAAGTAGCTAGTGATGCATCATTAAATGTTCAACAACCAGCTCTCTGCATGAAGATTTGGGAAGTGGGGCTGATCTGTAGCATTTGCCAGTTTCCTTGGTATAGATGCTTCCACTGTGGCCAATTTCAAGGTATCAACGTTACATCAACCAGCTTGCAAAGGAGCTCTCCTAAACTAGTACGGGCCAGCTCCCGCATACCATTAGCTCTCATTTTCATCCCTTGAAGTTGACATTTGGCTCTGCCAGAAAAAAAGAGGGCAAGAGCGGAGAAGGTTCTCCTGTAGGCAGCTAGTGTTTTTACATGAATTATTGAGTTATTATCATGGATAAATTAATAAAACACCATTCTCTTCCAAAGATTGTTCCTGTAAAGTTCTGACTATTGGTGAAAACTGGCTTTTAGAGACTGTTAGGATAGACTAGACTTATGATGTGGTTATAGCCCAAATTACGGCAGCTCTGCATATAGGTTGTTTCTCACTCACGCCATGCCCTCTGTAGGTCAAGCAACCTTTCCAGGGCTGCTGTTCTCCATGCAGTGAGTCAGCGGCCTGGTGGCTCCTGCATTAGGCCACCTCATTTCAGCACTCAGGCTCCATGGTCATTGCTGGAGCAAAGGAGAGAGGTGACAGTGATGCATGGATTTGTAGGAGCTTCCGCTCCAATGTGACTTGTCACTTCCACTCAGAGGTCATTTGGCTAGAACTGGTTACCTGGTCCCTCCCAACTACAAGGGCACTTGGTAAATGTGGGAGGACACGTGGGCTATTTGATGCACTGTAAATGTGTCTGCCACAGAGACTATCCACTCAGGGCCATTCGTTTTGGTTTTGTTTTTAAGGCTTATTTAAATCATTTCTGTTTATTTCCATTCTTGCATTTATCTGAGTTAAGAAAACAACTGACAGCTATACTTCCAAAATTACCCACTAGTAATGCATTTTCTCAGAAAACAGGAAAGAGAAGAAACTAGTAAACGATGATAGGATCAATTATAAGGAATATTTTCTATATACGAGTAACAGGGGTTTGTGTTGGACTATCTCTAGTGTATAGAATGCTTGAAGCATAATACTTATTTTGTAAACAGCAGTAATCTAGGCAAATCATCAGCAGATGCTAAAACCACCAGGTTAAAGTTGTTGGGCAGGAGAAATGTTCACATAGTCTTAAAAGTGTCATCCACAGGTTATTTGTTACTTACAATGGGGGCAGATACCATTAAAATGGAGAGATTGAGCAGACCTTGCCTTTTCCAACTAATCAAATATAATATTGTCAGTAACGGGACACACTGAAACCATGTGCCCCATAAGATGCATTGAGAAAGGAAGTAATGTCATCTGTGCAGGATTTCCGCCAAAACTTAAGGTAATCATGAGGGAAAAAATTGGGTGAAGTGAATTGAGGACCATCCTTGAAAAAATTTGGTTATACTCTTTTTTAAAATGTCAATGTCACAGGGACGCCAGGGGGCTTAGTGGGTTAAGCGTCCGACTCTCAGGTCAGGTCTCGATCTTACGGGTCATGAGTTCAAGCCCTGTGTTGGGCTTCATACAGGGCATGGAGCCTACTTAAAAAAAAAAAAAAAAGGAAAGAAAATATAAAAAAAAAAAGTCAATGCCACAAAAGCCACTTGTTGGTATAGATTAAAGGCATCTCCATTGTGATCAAATGCAGAGTGTGGTTCTGGATTGGATTCTGGAAAAGTGAAGCTATAAAGGATGTTATTGGGACAATGTGGAGATTTAGATTATAGACTAAATAATAATATTTTATCAATGTTAAATTTCCAAATATGATCAGTATATTGTGGTTACATGGGAGAATGACTTTGGTCTTAGGAGAAATGTGCTGAATATTCATGAGTGAGGTGTCATATATGCAAATAGCTTTCAAATGATTTCCCTAAAAGTATATGCATATATTTATATATATAAGTATGCGTAATTGTGTACACAGCACACACGTATACATAAAGATAGGGAGACAGACAGGAAAAAACAAATGTGGCAAAATTTTAACTTTTGAGGGCGCCTGGGTGGCTCAGTTGGTTAAGCGACTGCCTTCGGCTCAGGTCATGATCCTGGAGTCCCGGGATCGAGTCCCACATCGGGCTCCCTGCTCAGCAGGGGGTCTGCTTCTCCCTCTTCCCTCTCGTGCTCTCTGTCTCTCATTCTCTCTCTCTCAAATAAATAAATAAAATCTTTAAAAAAAAAAAAATTTAACTTTTGATTCCTGTAGGTGAAGGTTATATAGGCCTGAATCTTCTACTCTTGGAACTTTTCTACAGTTCCGAAATTTTTCAAAATAAAAAGAATTGAGAAAGTACTGTTGATTCCATTTATTCTGAAGTTTTACAACTCAATCCATTCTCTACTATTTGGGCCAAAGTCTTAATGGGATCAACTCCACTGTGTTTAACCTATACTTGTCTAGTAATCTGGTAAGAATTAAACTTTAAGCAATCAGCTCCCTACTCTGAAGATACGTGGACAAGGGGAGGAGCCTACCCAGAGAAAACTTCATGTGTGTTTGGATTAATATGGCATCATGACTGGAAATGAAGATTGGTTTTGACATCAGGGAGAGTAAAACCAGAGATAACTTCCCCCTTTATCATTTTTGTCAGTTTAGATCAGCCTGTGGTATTACCCAAAATTGGGGGGAAAAACTTTTGTCTAATTCTTGAATAACACTGGTGATACTTGATATGCTTATGTTGTAAGGAATATGATTTAGCATAATCTGTGGTGCTAAATGAATAAGCTGTCTTTTTACAACAGGCCCTGTAATTTCGTGGAAAGAGTATCAATGTCAGTTGAATTGATACAGATGATGAACTTCAAAAAGAAGCTGAACTCAGATAAATATGCATTTTCTCTAAACCATCAAAAACTTGAAATTCTGTGCTGGGAACTTCTGGGAGCATTCTGAAAGAAATAGGTTGATTGATTTGTAGAAGCAATGTTGATACTTACCATGCCTTTTATGAGTCCAAATCCTAATGGGAGAACAGCAGATTTGTGTGGGATAGTTTTGCTCAGAATTGAAAACAAGAGTCCTTTTTGGGTTGTTCCCAGAATGGATTGTTGTTCAAAGTAATCATTAAACCCTCAATACGGGAACTTCTTGTGAGTAGCATGGAGAAATAAATGATGATGTTTTAAGATGTGTTCATTATTTTGTCAATGCCTTAAAAGTCTGGAATGAGCTTTTTAATCTTCCCTTTTTTTTTTAATTTAGTTTTTTTTCTTTTTTTGGTTCTGCTTTTTGATACACATTAAAAAATAAAGCCTTCATTATTTGTCTTTATTTATGGTAAATATGCCTCATAAGGCTGGAACGCTCTGGCTGCCACAGCTTCTCCTAAAACCACATGGAAAGGGCATCCACACTGTTTGGTTTAATTACCAATATTAAATACCTTTCAATACAAGCTGTGGATAAAATGAGGGCAGGGGGACACCTCCCAGGAGAGCAGCAGCTTATCACAGTATGAAGATGTACACTTACCTAAAAGTTTTTCTTTGACCTAATGGCTCATAGGTAGATGTTGAATAGAGAATGACGTGGTTGGTATATATTATGACCTGCACGTAACCTTAGATGCAGAGCTTAAAATAGTCTCTTGGTGTTTGATAAGATCCTCTGCTCTGGGACCCAACAGCATTCTGTCACCAGGCAACATTGTCCTTCTGCCTCCAGGGAGTCCTTCCCAGCTGTGTTTGAGGAAACATGGTAACAGCACTACTTGGGGGCTTCACAAAAGACACATGCATGGGACTGGAAGCCCCTCCTTTCTGGACGTTGTTCAGTGGGCATCTACTATACTCTGAGGTGCAGCATTGTGTAGAGCACTTACTCAAATTGAAGTCCACGTGCCAGTAGCCTCATCGTCACCTGGAGGCTTGTTAGAAATGCTAGCTCTGGGCCCCATCTACTGACTCAGAATGCCTGGCAGTGGGGCTCAGGAATGTGTGTTTTAACAAGCTCTCCTGGGTAATTCTGTGAAGTCTAACCTTAGATTTCCAATGGGTGTGAGACAACAGACCTAAAGCTTTACACTTCCCTGAAGATCATCATGATCATCTGTTTACCCTGCAAATAAGAGTTGTTGCTGGAAACTCAAATGAGTAAACACTTATCTATAAGATGTGATAAGAAGTAGGTTCTTACAAATGGAAGTGTGCTAAAAAGTAATTTCCTTAAAACATGGCATTATTAGATGTTTAGCAGTGAAGAGTAATATAAAGAGGCAAAGGTAGATTTTGCAGCATCTAGCGTAACTGCCACACACTTCAGATTTAAAAAAATTTTTTTCTTTGTTATATTGTAGGACATGATGTTAAGCGAGATCTTCCTCATTTGAGTTTTTTCTTATAACGTATGCTTGCTCGCTTTCTCATTAAGAGTTCTTAAGGAGCTGAACAAAGATTACATTAGTGTGTAAGTCCTCAAGGGACTCTGTTGTGTCTGGAATCACAAAAGGTTCAGTCCCTTTTGGAAAGCAGACATTGAACTAAACTCAGTCCTGGAACCTGTTTCTATGTTGATAAAAGCTTCACTGCCTTTCTTTTCCTTAGACATGGCCTCTGGGCAAACATCAAAGCAGACAACTCATGGATAAGGAAGCCTGTGGACTGGACTGAGGCATTTCTTGTCCTTATTGGGGAGGAGGTTTCTCCTGAGTGGGCAGAACACATTTTATTGTGATAAACTGCTCTCTCGTTTCTAGTTCCCCCAAATTCAGTAGCGTACTGTTAAATGTTAGCAAACTGCTGTGCGGGGGTGGGGGAGGTAGTCCTGAACTGTAGCATTGGCTGATTTTTGTGATCTTAATCCTCCCACCGTGACCAATTTCAAGCTCACCAATGTGATGTCACTGGAGTGGAGCTGGGACAACCGGCTGTCCTGAGATTGAAGGAGGTGGGAATTGAACTAGCCCTTGGTGGATGTGGATGTAGATAGGAGGGGAGAAATCACTTTTGGCTCACAGGTTTGGCATGTGGGGAGAGAGACAGATCTCTTGGTTTTCAGTAGATGAGAAAATATATTCATGTGTTTGAGCCAACTCCTTTTTTTTTTTTTTTTTTTAATTTTTATTTGACAGAGACCATGAGAGAGGGGACACAAGCAGGGGGAGAGGGAGAGGGAGAAGCAGGCTTCCCGTGGAGCAGGGAGCCCGATGAGGGGCTCGATCCCAGGACCCTGGGATCATGCCCTGAGCCAAAGGCAGACGCTTAACGACTGAGCCACCCAGGCGCCCCGAGCCAACTCCTTTCCATGCTATTGTGTTGGCCCCTGTGTTGGGGAGCTTTAAGATTTTGGACTCTAGGGTGGCTGTGACAAAAAACAAAAAGTTGGATTCTGTGTTTCTATGAATATGATGAGTTCTGAGCATAAGGCTCGGAAGAACTTCACACCTCAGATTTTCACATAAATGACTTTAGCAACCACCCTTATTCACAGCTAAGGCTGCCTCAAGAACAAAAGGCATGTGGGCAAAACTGTTCATTGTTCTAGAAGGCTGTTGCATACGTACATTTGCTCTTGTAGGAAAGAATAAGAGTCTGCAGTCCAAATAAGACTAGGAAGTAGCTTCCAGGGCAGCATAATTTTTGAAGCAACCTCCTCCTCCTCCTCAAAGAATCATATTTATATACCAAGAGCAGCAAAGGTACATGTTTACTTTTATCAGTACCTGAGTAACCAAGGTATTTGGAGAGAAGAGGAAAGGAATTCAAGTAAATGTTTAAAAACAGACCAGCATGAAGGAAATCAATAGAACTGGGGATAAGAATGCTCTCCGAAGACCTGGAATGTAGAAAGTTTGTTTCCTAAGTATATTAATTTACACAAGTCTTGAAATAAGGCCATTTTATGAGGGGAAAAAAATGATGAGGCACCTGACCTACAGATCCATGTTGAAGTATGACAAAACTCTTCATTGAATCTCAGCATCTCTGAACTTTGTATCTCCAAAAAGTCAGAACGTTCCAAACAGAATCAAAGAGAACAGAGCTATAAAATCTTAATGAGTGGGTTGAGTGGAATCCAATAAAATATCCAGGAAGAAAACAACTTCATAATAGATTTGATAAAATTTAATGTTTGTTTTTGTTTTATTCACATTTTTAAAATTCCATCTTGGATAAAGCAGGACAATAAGTGTGATAGGCACGAGAAGAATATTATGACACTTGCACGTTAATGAGTTAGGTTTATGAAGAGTTGAATTGGAACTCCTTGGCAGATTAAAAGGCATGGAATGTGCCTAGAAGGTTTGTTGTATCTTCAGTATTGTTGTAATTTGTGTTCATCCAGATGCAAATTCTAACACAAGTATAATCTCTTGGGAAGAAGGAGTCCCAGGAAATATCTGGGTGAGTACAAGTTAGAGAAGGGAAAGACTTCAGTGAAGAGTATGTTATCAGGTGAGCTGCCCTTATGAGCAGCTGGTACTCAATCCTGCTGGGGAATTCCATGAAACAGGTAGAACATGACTCTGAATTGTCCCAAGCAAAAAAGCAAGAAAACTGGTATATTGATTCAGCTCACTTTCTGTCACTGGTTGAAGGTGTCTTTAACTATTTGAGACTACTGTGTTGCTGTAGCCTCATAGAAGCTCTCTGGCCAGAAAGTTCCAGGGGTTTGCAGTAAGGAGTCTCCCCACCATCAGTATCCCCCACCAGAGTGTACATTTGTTATAGCTGGTGAACCTGCACTGACGCAGCCATAATCACCTGAAGTCCATAGTTTACATTAGGAGGAACAGGTGTTAGCAAATGTTTTTTACAGGATGTTACTAAGCCTTATCTTATTTTAATCAAGTGCCATATGTAAAACTCAAATATCATGTGTAATAATAAACTAGTTGGACAGTGGTTATTTAAAATCCTCTTAAAAGAGGATTTCTCACTTTTCAGAACTTGTCACCTTGTGGTTCCTTTTACTTAGAGCCTTGATTTAGATTATTTGAACTAATTTAGAAGAGACTTGTAGGGATTTACCTATACTGTAAGATGAGTTGCACTAAGTCTGGTTAGGAGGATGTTTACGCTGCCATATTTTACATCCCTTGGTGCCTAATTTATGGGAATTCAAGCATCTTGCTTTCCCCAGGCTGTCAGATACATGGCTGAATCATTGTTTGTGTCATCTTTCTGGCCTAAACTTTAGAGGCCTTTGAAAAGTAGCTGTCGGCAGGGCAGGTCAAAGATTTTGTATTTCCATATTTCCAGGTGAACCCTAGGAGGTATTTGAGTTGCTAATGTGAACAAGGCTATGGTTTCTCTATTAATTAAGGTCGTTTTATTCATTGGGTGAAATGTGAAAGCATTTAATAATTTAAAGATGATGTTTTCAAGCATAATTGACTTTTGAGGTTTGAGTTGCTAAAGAAAAGATAACTTGAAGCACTGGCACTTGGAAAGATTTTACTGCAGCTGATTACATATGCAGGGTATTTCTAGAGTTATGCTAGGAAGATTCCTTCAGTAGGATTTAACTGGCTGAATATAATAGAATGTTTTATTACCTAATAATTGCCTTTAATGGGTGTGGGCATTTCATTTGGCTATTGGAATCGTGCTAATGTAACTCTAATTGGAAAGATTACATTTACTTTTAAACATCTTTAACACATCAGACTGGGTCAGTGGATTCACTATTAAAGATCGTCTGTTTTGTTTTCATAGATCTCATTTTCCAGGATATATTGCTTTCTGAAGCTGCTTTCAGCCATTTCCCATTAGACAAAGGGAGTTATTGCGTTCCTTTCTATACATCTTAATTTTTCAATGGTTGTGAGCAAAATAGAAAAGGACACTGGCTATCATAAGCCAAAGAAGACTTCCTGGAAAGAGTGGGATTAAGAGAATTGATAGAAGTCTTGAGCCTCAGGCTTTGCAGACAGGCAGGAGCCAAGGGGTACAATAGGGGTAACAGATTAGGGTTCCTAGAAGCAGAGCCAGAGATGGAGATTCTTGTACAAACGACTTACAGAGGGAATGCTCTCTGGAGAAAACTATAAGGGAGTGAGGGAAACAGAATCGGCCTGAGAAGGAGTTGAGCAAGAAATGAGGGTTCGAGTGAAGTCTAGTTGGAGCTGGCTTCCACACAGACCTCTGGAGCTTTTCATCAGAGAATAGTTCCACCTCGAGGCATAGTGCCAGCCTCTCATGCTCCTCTATCAGTCAGTCATTGGCTGTGGATTGCCTCTAGATGGAGCATCACCTCCCAGAGTCTCTGGGGGAGGGGAGAAACAGATTTACAGCATTGGCCCATTTCCACGGTGTAAATACCCTCGTCATTGCTTCTTTCAGGCTACCAGGGTGAAGTTGGGCAGAAAGGTGAGCTAGAGCTTGCACAACAAGCTCTTGTGAGCCAGTGTGAGCTGGATCTAGCAAATCACTGTTCCCAGGCATCTCCTGGAGAGGGGCTAGTTGTGTGTCGAGGGCAGTTCTTTGGAGAAAGGGCAGTTGTAACCTGATAGCAGCTGGGGGATAGGTGCACTGGCCCACGAAAGATCTGAGAAACATCTAGAGGCTGTTGCAATGTAGGGACCATGGAAAGCCTCACAGCAGGAACAGGAAGGTCAGCGGGCCGGCTCCTGTTGAGGCTTCCGCTGCCTCTTTAGTGATCCACTCACTGCCATTGCATCACTCACTGAAAATGCCATCTTGAAAGAAGGTATAAATTGGTCCTGCCTAAGGCACATGCCCCTTCTGGTTCTAGGAAAGTATGGAGGAAAGATGTAGTCCACTGTCCTTCAGTAGTAGAAGGGAAGCATTGACTTCCACCAAGACCATACAAGACTAGGGGTAATGGTGATTCCCAGAGAGGAGGCTGGGGAACTCTTACTGGTGGGAAATGGAGGCTGCAGAGCATCAATGACAAGGGGAAGTTGGCATAATTGTAACAAAAGGAACTAACATTTATCATTTTTTACTTAATGCTGATACTTATTTGCTGGCAACTGTTTTAGCTACTCCATATAGGGTGGCAGAAATTGTTGGTTGCCTGCTTCCCTACTAAGCCTTTTTCCTAAACTTCCTCCTTGATGGCACAATTCTACTATCTTTAAAAAAAAAACTTAAAAATGCCACATAGTGACTTTCCCAGCATCCTTTGCATACAGGACAGAGGCATATGACCCACTCCTGACCATTGAGTCCTGACAAGAGGTCTTTAGGGAGGTGAACCTTCTGGGAAACATTTGTCCCTTATAAAATAGATGGGTAGGGGCGCCTGGGTGGCTCAGTCATTAAGCGTCTGCCTTCGGCTCAGGTCATGGTCCCAGGGTCCTGGGATCGAGCCCCACATCGGGCTTCCTGTTCGGCGGGAAGCCTGCTTCTCCCTCTCCCACTCCCCCTGCTGGTGTTCCCTCTCTCGCTGTGTCTCTCTCTGTCAAATAAATAAAATCTTTAAAATAAAATAAAATAAAATAAAATAGATGGGTAAAGGGAAACTCCCAACACCTATTCTTCCTGCTTTGAATGAAGTCATGTGAGAACATGGTGCTTGGAGCTGTGGTAGCCATCATGTAACAAGTGGAAAGCACAGAAAAGCTGACAGGTAACCCTGACATGGTACTGTTAGGTGAACCCTGAAGCTGCCCAATTTTGTTGTCATTATTACATGAGAACTTACACATTCCTATTATTCTACTTTTATTTGGGGGTTATGATGTCTTGTTATTTCACAGTATCCTGTGAGATATATATATATATATATATATATATATATATATATATATATGTAAAATTTTAAGATTTATTTGAGAGAGAGCAGGTGCATGAGTGGGGGGTGGGCAGAGGGAGCAAATCTTCAAGCCCACTCCCTGCTGAGTGTGGAGCCTGACATGGGGCTTGATCTCATGACCCCTGAGATTATGACATGAGCTGAAACCAAGAATCTGAAGCTCAACTGACTGAGCCACCCAGGCTACCTCATAAGGGATATACTCTTATTTTCATTTAGCGTAGAGGGAAACTCAGGCAAAAATCATTGAATAACTTGACCTGAGGCATGACAAAAGTTCAGACTTTTCTGTCTGATCCAGGGTCTGCGATCTTTCTCTATATCAGACTACTTTCTTAAATATTAACAACACTTCCCACTGACTATGTTCAGTATGATACCTCTGTCCGTTCTTTTTTCCTGCTTTGTCCTTTTGGGCATCCCTGCTGGTTATACATTGAAATCTGAGTTATCCAGAAATCAGTCTCGTGGAACTACCAGGCTGAAGGTGAGGATCACACCTCTATAGGAAGAAAACCATCTATGACAATAGAGAAACAACCCATTAATATCAAATCCCATTAGAATAGCTCCAAACAAGAGTGTGAGCAGCCACTCCCAACTGAGGCCTAGGTCAGCTGTGATCCACACAGGGATGTCTACTTCAGGGAGGAGAGTTTCTGGCTTTAGCGTAGGGAGGCCTTCACCGCACAGTGCTGCTCAGAATTCATGGTTAACCTGAGAAGTACTGGTACATAATGAGAAAGCTCTCAGAAAAAACTCAGTACTCCGGAATGTCAAACTACTCATCCTCAGGGATGCCAGCATTCTCAAATTTTCCAGTACCTGAATGTTAATACCATAACTACTACCGTTTCTTCTTTGAGTTTTGCTCTTGGTTATGTCTTCATTGGAGACTTAAGATTTTCCTTTCCCCTTTTCTGTGGTACTCCTGATTATTTAGTTATGCCTCTGAACACATACCCAAATGTGGTATTTAAAAAGAAACCTTTTAGATAATATGTTGGTGGTAGGACAGTTGTTAACATAAAAGTGAAAAGCCGTGAGAGAAAGCTTTGTCAAGCATGTGATCGAAACATCTTTGGCTAGAACTCGTCATGCTGAGAAAGTATCCAAAGGGTGTCAGGGTTTTTATGTGCTCGCTCACCCACCAGCTGACGGTGCCGGGCTCCCTCCCACCCCACAGAGTCTTAGGTGGTGACATGGCTCTTTTCTCATCACATCCACTTTTTCTGCCTTCAGGAAAGTTAATAAAAATCTAATGTTTTCTTAATCCCTTTTTGTTCATTTTACTTGAATTGATGGTGGGATGAAGCTGAGACAATATTCTGAGACTTCGTGATGTAACTGGCAATTTTCTTTGGTGACTGTGTTGGGTCTGACATGAATATTGATAGAAAAGATCAATGACCAAGCACGTCTATTTTCTAGCCATTATGCTGAGTGGACCATGGTGAGGGGACCTAAAAAAATGGAGTTGTTCTCTTTTGGTTACACAGTCTCAGAGTTGGGGTGGTCATCAATCCTCCATTCCCCATTTGTAGATGAGTAAATTGTGGGGCAGAGGATAAAGTATGTGCCTTGGACACCAGGGCACATTATGGTCCAAGTGCTCACCTCTGTTGTCCTCTCATGAACCCTCTTCTACAATAGTCTACAGGTGAGCTCCTATTTGGGACCATGTTTTAACAGGTCTTGGAAAGCTACAAAAAATGTGGAATGCTCTCCATGAAATTTTTCCATTGGGATTTCTCTTTATGGAGTATCACCTTTCATGAAATGATAGTCTTAGGAGAAGCAGATAAGTGAATATGTAAAATGTCCTTACTTAGTAAAATAAGTGGATAACTATGTTAATTGACACCTAGAATTAAAAAATACTCTGTGAAATGTGATAACATGTAAACTCCTGCATTCTTACTTGGCATTATTAGTTAATGTGAAATATAAAGAACAGGAATTTATCATCACTTTCCCAATTGGTCATATATCTTAATACAAACCCACCCTCCAATGACATATATGCTTGAGTAACATAGTCTTTCTCTGATGATAACATTACCTTAAGGTTGCCCAAAGAATAAGAAAACGTAAGCAAACTTTCTTGAGTCAGGTGCTGCACTTATATAAATTACATAAGTTATGTGGTGTAAAGATCATACCTGATTCTTGGCTTTCCAGTTGTAACAGTAGGTGTTTTGCTGTGTAACACTATACCTCAAAATTTAGTGAATTGAAACAACAAGCCTTTATTTAGCTCATTGGTCTGCGGGTTTTCTGGGTAGTTATGCAGATTTGTCTGGACTTGGTTGTGTTCTGCTGGTTGGCTTCCATGTGGGGGTCAGGTGGAGATCAGCTTGGGTTTGGCTGGTCCAGAGTTTGGGATGCCGGGATGCCTGGGCCCATTCTCCACAGTCTTTCCTATTCCAGAAGGCTAGTCTCAGCATGTTTTCATAGTAACAACCGGGTTCTAGAAGAGAGTAGAAGCTACAAAACTTTTTGAAACCCAGACTTAGAATTGGCTCAGGTGTTGCTTTTCTGCCTCACTCAGTTGGCAGAAGCAAGTTACGTGTCCAAGCCCTGATTTAAGGGGTGGAGAAACAGACTCTATCCTCCTGGCAGGAGGAGGTGCAAGGTCCTGTTACAATGTTACAATGGGATGGAGAATTGGTGGTCATTTTTGTAGTCTGCTGCACGCTGATTCCCCATGTTGAATCAGTCAGTAATTCTTACCTGTTCTATCAATAAAATATTTTTTAGAGAGCTTATGAGAAGGGGGGAGGAGCAGAGGGAGAGAGAGAGAGAATCTTAAGCAGGTTCCACCCTGGGCATGGAGCCTGACGCAGGGCTTGATCCCATGACCCGGAGATCATGTCCTGAGCCAAAATCAAGAGTCAGATGCTTAACCGACTGAACCACCCAGGTGCCCCTCACTAAAATATTTTGAAAAATTCATCTCTCTCTCTCTCTCCAACTGATCCAAGCCACCATCTCACCTGGCTGACCACAGTAACTCCCTGACCTACCTCCCTACTTCCACATTGGGCTATCTCTAATCTGTTTTCCACACATCAGGCATGGTGACTTTTTAAAAATATAAATCAATTCCTGTCTCTTGTCACTCTTACTCTTAGAACAAATCTGTACTCCTTTCCGTGGCCCCAAATATCCCATAGTGATCTGACTTCTGTCCAGCTGCAGCCTTATCTGCCTCCTATGAAGTCCTGGACCATATCATGCCCATTCCGTCTTAGGGACTTTGTAATTGCTGGACCCTCTCCTTGGTATGTTCCTTCTCCAGCTTTTCATAGGACTTCTTTCTTAATACAACCACATCCTTAACCACCTGGGTCAAATAGGACTCTTCTGATTACTTTCCATCATATTGCTTTGTGCACTTCCTTAAGAATGCTGTTTGATTCGTTAATTTAACATGTTTATTGCTTATCTCTTCCACCAAAATGTGTGCTTCGTAATGTCAAAGACAATATCTGATGATACACATCATTGTATAGTAGTCACTTATTAAATGTTCATTGATTCCCTACAGAGCAGACCCTACATGAAAGTTTTACTAAATAATGAAATTAAGGAATACTTGTAACCTTCCTTTTAAAATGTGTTTTGTTTTCCAGATTTTCATGGCAATAGACTCAGTCACACATCATAAATATTGATCATGACAAATGATCTTTTATTATGGAAATTGGAATTGGGATGGTCCAAAGAATTACAAGTGGATGCATCTGATGCTGCATATTTAGTGATGACATTTACAGAAGAAACGTATTGGTACCTTGCTTAATACGACACAAGGAAACATTTTCAGAGAGGAGTCTTTGTCAGATAAAGGCTTCCGTAGTCAGAGCCTGGTTTTCCAAATGGGGAAGAGAGCTCTCTGAAATTGAATTTTATTCATGCTTCAGAGAGAAATGAAATCTCTCCATCATGAAAAATGAGTATCAGGTGCTTGTGATTTCCTTTTATCAGCTGCTAATCGGAAGAGATGAAGAGAGAGATGCAAGCTAATGAAGAAGCCAGCCATTTGATAGGCAGTTGTGTTGCAGGAGGGTTTGTGACTGTTAATTAGATGATGGCCTTGGGAAATACACCGTGAGAGGGAGCAATGGGGGAGGACGTGGTATATTGCACAGACTCTCCCTAGGTGAATCTGGTCTCCAAGTGTTTATGCTAAAATGCTTGGAGTCGCAAAAACTACATTTTGAACAAGACACATCTGGCGTTTGGAAGATGCTAGAGGACCTTTTTATTTTTATAGGTCCTCTATACGTAAGTAATGCTTCACATCTATACATCAGTAATTAGTCATAGCCTCTCTTAGCATGAATAGTTTGGAAACACATTGCAGTGTACATTTGTCATTCGGAAGGGCTGCCAGATACCCACAGTCCGTTTTCTAGGTGGGAGCCATTCTGTTGATGCCAGGGAAGCCAGACGCTTAGTTTCCCAGCCTCCTTTGCAGCGAGGGTGCAGGCATGTGGCCTGGGTTTGGGTGATCAGATAACCATGGCCTAGACTGTGATGAAGCACAGTGCAGGAAAGAATCCATTTTCTTGGTAGAGGTAGTGGCAGTTGGGGCCACAGGCCAGGAGGAACAATGACCAGTGCAGATGCTGGTGCCATTGCAAATTATGGGACAACACATACATGTCCTCACTGGGCAGATTGGGGTGGAATTCTAGCTGTGGTCCATGTTAGCCTCCTTTGCCTCTCCTTGCTTCGTTCTTCAGGCTTTTCAGCCATTCTGCATGTTTCCTATTATTATTCTTTCAATAAATTCTTTTACTCTTCAGTAGAATAGGGTTACTTTTTGTTGCTTACACATAAGAGCCATGACTAGCTCCCTCCAATTAATAATGCTTGCGAGGCAATGAGTAGTTATATTGCACTAAATATATTGTCTCTTACGACGAACACAGTTGTATGTTAGTGTTGCCCAGTACCACCCAAATTATGAGAATTTATTTAGGAGGATTTAAAAGTTTTGCTTCATTGGTTTCCAGGTTCTTTTATTAATTAAATCATAACCATAATTTTAAAATTAGAGCACTTTAAGTCAATGTTATGCTTCACTCTGTTGAAGAAGGTGTCACTTTCTTCTTAAAATAGTTTCATTAAATAGAATTAGTCTATTTAACAATTTTCTGTGGAATCTGATCATTCTCATTTTGTGTTTTAGGAGGTTTCAGGGAGGCAAACATTTACTGCTGCCATCAAGAGAGTAATTCCCTTTGGTAGGAAAAAGTTCGAGCAGAAACTGATGAAGATTAATACATTAAATACTTGAAGATCTATGTGGCTCAACAACTATTTTAGTTTAAAATATTTTATTGGATACTTGCTAAAAGTCAGGAATTATGAAGCACCAGAGAGTAAGAACTGAATAATGTTTGGGTAATTCCTCTTTACAAAACAGCTCTCAAGGATTTATAGTCTAAGGCAACAGTACTCAATCCGAGCACTGTTACTGGTCAAACAATGAAATGCGAAATTTGTGCTAGAACATAAATCATTCAGTACACTGTTCAGTCCAGCTGATGTTTTTCTTGTGTAGGACTCTCTTGAAGGAAACAGTGACTTGATTTATATCCTTGTGCAAGTTCCTTATCTTGTCATTGGTCATAACAAAAGTTTGTATATCAGCTACTTTGAGTAGCAGTAATTGAGTGGATAATAAATATTATAAAAAGCAAGAATAACTAATGATTACATCAACCTATGGAACAGCAAAATATCTCACATTAATGTTCATTTCAAAACATTTAAATTAGTACTTACTTTAGGACCCTATTATCCTCTTTCCAAAAGTGAGCCGTGGACAGTTGTTAAATGCAAAACACTACTCTGGATTTTGTTGGGTTTACAAAAACATCTGAGATAATCATCATGGTCATCAGGATTTTCCAACCTTACAAGTGGGAAAAGATAGAAAAACAATTGCATATGTTTCAAATACCAGATATGGTGAATGCTTAGGGTTGTTTTTAATAAGAATTACAGCTCATTAGAAAGCTTGGTCTATGCTACACCCCAAAGATTTTGAACAGTTGTGTTTTCATTTTCATTTGTTTCCATGAATTTTTTTTTTTTAAGATTTTACTTATTTATTTGACAGAGACAGTGAGAGCAGGAACACAAGCAGGGGGAGTGGGAGAGGAAGAAGCAGGCTTCCCACTGAGCAGGGAGCCCGATGCGGGGCTCGATCCCAGGACCCTGGGATCATGACCTGAGCCGAAGGCAGACGCTTAATGACTGAGCCACCCAGGCACCCCTCCATGAATTTTTTTAATTCTTTAATTTCCTGGTTGACCCATTCATTCATTCTTTTTTTTAATTTTTTATTTTTTAAAGATTTTATTTATTTGAGAGAATGAGAGAGAGAGAATGAGATAGAGAGAGCATGAGAGGGGGAAGGGTCAGAGAGAGAAGCAGACTCCCTGCTGAACAGGGAGCCAGATGTGGGACTCAATTCCAGGACTCCAGGATCATGACCTGAGCCGAAGGCAGTCGCTTAACCAACTGAGCCACTCAGGCGCCCCTTGACCCATTCATTCTTTAGTAGGATGCTCTTTAGCCTCCATGTATTTGAGTAAAAAAAAAAAAAAACAAAAAAAAACTATATAGTACCTTAAATGAATATTGGATAAGTTGACTGTTAACGTTTTTATCTCGTGTGTGTGTGTGTGAGAGAACTGATAGCTCTCAATAGGTTTTAAAAAATTATTTGCCCCACGGCACCTGGTGGCTCAGTGGGTTAAGTGTCTGACTCTTGATTTTGGCTCAGGTCATAATCTCAGGACCCTGAGATTGAGCTCTGCTTTGGGCTCCGTGCTGAGCATGGAGCCTGCTTAAGATTCTCTCCCTCTCTCCCTCCTCATCCCTCCCCCACTTGTATGCCCCTCTCTGTCTCTCCCTCAAAAAACAAAAACAAAAAACAAAACTATTTGCCCCTGAAAGAGTATTTATAGATAAAAATGGTAATAAAGTAAGTCACTGGCTTTCTTGTTACTAAAGGGTTATTTTCTAATATTTACCCATCATTCTTTCAAATAAAGCACCAGATCTAAAAAACTGAAAATGTTTTTGATCATCATTAAACTAGAGACAGCCAAAATTCACTTGTGGTATTATATTGGAGGTCAGAAGAGAAGTTATGTACACCTAAAGTTAATGTAACATTGTGTGTCAACTATACTTCAATTAAAAAAAAAGAAGAGAGGTCATGTTTGGAAAATCTTGCCAGGGAGAGGGCACAAGAGAAACTTTGAGCTGCTGAAAATGTTCTAGGCCTGTGCTTTGCAATATGGCAGCCACTAGCCACTGTGGCTCTTTAAATGTAAATTAATTTAAATACATTTACAAATTAAGTTCCTCAGTTGCACTAGCCACATTTGATGTGTTCAGTGACATGGTGGGCAATAGCTAATGAATGGGACAGTGCATAATTATATTTCTTTATGGAACCTCTCCATCATTGTAGAATGTCCTATTGGACAGCACTATATTAGACCTTGGTCTGGGTTGTTGCTTGAGTGTACAAATACTGAGCATCAGTATTCATCAAGTCTTACACTTAAGACATTGTAGTAAATTATACATAAATGTGAAAAGTATATAAAGAAAAAAATAGAGATTTGGCTCTATTGGCTTTTTCGGTTCAGCTCAAGGGATCTCTGTGCCATTTCTGGATACTGAGAAGTCTGAGCAGGACTTAGTTGAGATAGAGAAGATGCATTTCCAAGACCTGTACCATCAGGTGCCCTCCATGGAGCCAGGTGGCCCTCTATGGAGCAGGTGCCAAGGTGTATGGGGCAGGGCAAAGGCTGCCTCAGATCCACCAGCCTAAAAGGGAGAGCCTGGGACACCTTAGAATGGTAGCAGTCTTGGGGCGCCAGAGTGGCTCAGTCGGTTAAGCATCTGCCTTAGGCTCAGGTCATGATCTCAGGGTCCTGGGATCGAGCCCCGCATCAGGCTCCCTGCTCCGCGGGAAGCCTGCTTCTCCCTCTCCTCCTTGCTCATGCTCTCTCTGGCTCTCTCTCTGGCTCTCAAATAAGTAAATAAAATCTTTAAAAAAAATGGTAACAGTGTTTAGAAGATCATTACTAGAGGAGCCCTTATTCTCTGCATGGGAGATGGGAAAGTTGTCGAAACCCACATTAATGTTGGGTTTGCTCTTAGTCATTTTAAAACCTTGCTTATTTGATGCAGACATTCTTTTCATCACTCATCTCTATGGGGGGGTGGTTCTGGGGCAACAATTAGTGAGAAAAGAATATAATCCATTAAATTAGACTCACAATATGTTTTTTCTTGTTTTTACATGAACACTTCCTTTTTCTCTTATTTTTCTTTTCATATTTTGAGGATTTCAGCAGTGTTAACTCACTTTTCTGTCCTTTATTCATTTAAAGCCTTATTATTCAAGATGGAATCTGGGGAGCAGCATTGGTGTCCCCTGGAGTTTGGTAAAATGCAGGTTATTGGGCCCTCCCCCAGACCTATAAGCCAGAGCCTATATCTCAGAAGGAGATTCCTGCATACCTTGTGGCTATAGAAAAAGCACTGTGTAGGAGTCTAAAATTAATGGGTGAAAATCATCTGAGGCACCCAGGATATTACATTAACTGTACTACTATGTTAGGTTGATTGTTTTGTAGTCCATTAGCCAAAATGAGTTATAGATACTAAATTGACCATCTAGTGTCAGCTAAATTTAACAGCTGTAAAAGGTGGTTTTCTTCTCATGGGATACTTCATCTCACAAAGAAACTGAGTCACCAATGTTGTGGTCCATCTTCTAATAAGCATGTGAGATGTCTAATGTATTTTATGTATTAAAAGTGAAAATTGCTTTTTGATGTAGTGTCACTCACAGTGAAAAATGACATAAAAAATAAGTGCACCATTTTAAGCCTTTGACTAAGGCAATGGCAATTTACTAAAATGGCAGTTTAAAAAGAAATAACTGGGTACTGATAGCTTTCAATTAATCTCTGAAATTGAAAGAAGAAAAAGAATGAATAACCCCAAGTGTCAGATAATTAATTTTACTTATAGTTAGCTTTGTGTAATGTATGTTCTGCTTACTTTTGACTAGGGGATGACTTCATTTCAGATCAAGTACTGAGGGATGTACTCTGAAAACCTGACTTGAGAGGAACAAAGCTTCCTCTGGTTGGGAATTTCCTCTCTACCCCCATTCACCTGCTGTTTGAACTTCTTCAATAGCTCACATCATAGGCAAATAAATCGTACATTCCCCAAGAGGCCTCACACCCTAGCCAGAATGAGCTGATTTTGCTTAAATCACAAACATGGACAGCAAAACTTGATATTCGGGTGACATGGAAAGAAAATGAGAACCAATGCTGAGTGCTGTGGGTGTGCCAACCGCTGAACCCAAAGGCAAGATCAAGGCAGGCCTCAGTCACAACAGAGATAACTTTGAGCTTGTAGGGAACATCATTCAGGACTGTGATCCCACCACACGGCCCTCATAAAGCAAAAGAGTTCTGCCAGGATGTTGCTTGTCATCAGGGAGGTAGTGAGAATGGTCTGCCAGTTTTCTGTTCAATCCATAATCCACTTCTAGCTATCCATCTGGTCACCCAGCATGAACTTGATGATTTTTTTTCCTCAAACTCTTAATTTGCTAATTTTTTTTTTATCCATTCATTAGCCATATTAGGAATGCCCATGAAGGGGGCATATACAAGGGATGCCAATGTAATCAGAAAAGCCCTTGCTGGTAGTGAGCCTACATGGTCTAGCACCTGCATCTAGGTCTTACTGTAGGACCTTGAAGCACAGGCCAGTGTTGCCAGTTGAGTGAGCTAAAAACAGAAATTACTTGTTCTAGAATAAGCCATATTGCTTTCTCGGGTTTTTCTATTTAATGAACTGTTGTAGGGCATTTTTAGGGTATGTATTATTAGTTTCCTGTGACTGCTGTAACCAGTTACCACACACTTATTGACTGGAAACAGTAGAAATCTGTTCTCTCACAGGTTAGAAGGCCAGAAGTCTGAAATCAAGATCAATGGGCTGAAATTGAGGTATCCCTTCTGAGGATCTGTTCCTTGCCTCTTCCAGCTTCTGGTGGCGGCCAGCACTCTTTGACTTATGCCCACATCACTCCAGTCTTCAAATCTCTCTCTTCACATTGCCTTCTCCTCTGTGTCTTCCTTTTCCTCTGCACCTTTCCCCCTCCCCCAACACAATGGCTAGTTCAGGATGATCTCCCCTTCGTAAAACCCTGAACTTAATCACATCTGATCCTTTCTCAGTCTTCTGCAGACTTCAGGGAATTAGGACATTCCCCTTTAAAGTGTCTATTAAAGAATAGACACTATGTCTAGCATGTTGTTCCACAAAGGATCATGGGTCTTATCCAACATCAAGTGTTACTAATAGTTAATGAAGAATATGAGCAAAGCATAAGCACAATCTCAGCATCCCAATGTTTGTCTTCAAAGGGGTCTGGAACCTCTGATGCAGCTTCCTAAAATTATTTTTATGCACTGGGATGCATTTTGGTTTAGGAGTAACTGATAATATGGCCTAAAAGTGTGATACAAGTTAGTTCAGGCAAAGCCATTTAGAGTTAGGGCTTCTCAGTTTTTTATACTTGATTAGTCATATAAACGCTCTACCTATGTAACCAATGTCCATTCCCCAGAAGGCTGTATCCCATAAATCCAAAAATTCTGGGTTAATTTTTTGAAGCAATCAAGACCAGGAACGACCTGTTAAAACCTTAGATAAGAATGTCTGGGTTATCTTCCTGCTAGTAAATCCCAGCACAGTGTTTATAAGAAGTTCTGCTTTTGTCAAGGTCAACACTTCCTAGAGTAAGGGGTGGGAGGAACATCCAGGGAGGGAGAGAAAGAGGGAGAAGTGATGAACCCACAGTGAATTCTCTTTTTCCCCACCCATGAATTATGGCTTAGATGCAGAGAATATTCACTTTTGAAACCTTACTATTTGGAGACCAAGTATATAAATAAATCCAGAAAACTATTTTCTTAGGTACATCCTGAAATGACTTCGCTGGTGTAGGTGTGGTCTGCACCAGGAGTATAGTGCACACAGCAGGAATGAACGGGAACTGTGTGAAAGCAGGGGTTGTGGGCATCAAGTCTGCTGTTTGAACAGAATTTGGTATATTTGCTTATACTCAGGATGCCTCAGGGACTTTAGCTAAGAGAATGATCATCAGTGTGTGTAATTTATTTATGGGATATTTAGATGCCTTTATTGTGTGAGCTTAAAAACAAACTTCCTACTTCCATCTGATAAATGAGAGAATGACTTGGATGAAATAATGGTGCTCCTATTTTTATTTATAGGCAGATCTACTTTAGTTTCAGTTAACCTTTGTTATGGAGACAATAATAAAAGTAAGATGATTCTCTTTCACTTTGATCTTGGCTTTCGCGTGGAAGAAACAGTGTATACTTGGCACCTGATATTTACACTGCCATCTGTCTGTTGGTTTTCTTGCTGTGAACAGGTTCACAGTAATGTGTGGGGAGGAAATCATTATCAGAATCTTTTCTAAGAAGGTCAACTCTGTGTGGTATCTGAATGCCCTTGGGTGGTGAGGGTTGGAGACCGCGTTGCTTTATTCAGCTTTGCTTGCTCTCTGCCTTAGGATGACCTGCTCATCATAAGACCACTGTTGGTCTCCAGCTTCTCTTTATATCTTGTTAAGGTGGGATTTAAAGTAAGGACAAAAGGGTAAGATCTCTGAGTAGCTACTTTCAGTGTTTGGCTTGACAGTTTTCGAAATACCACTTTCAGTAGAGGAAAGAGAGAGGATGTTTTTCTCTGCTGGATCATTGGGATCCTACTTAGTGTTGCTTGAAAAAGTGGGTCTCAGAGATTCTATGCAACACCTCAAGAGACCCCCCAGGTTTTAACTAGTTGTCTTATAATTCCCCTAACAAAGACCTTTGTCCTAAGCAACTGCTCATGATAGAGCGTGACATTTTGTAGAGCACCTTAGGGTTTTAAAAGCATTTTTATAAATGTTAGCACATTTTCTCCCGGGATAGTCCTCTGAAGTAGTCTGGGCAAGTATTAATCTTTGATTTATAGATGAGAAAATGGAAGCTAAGAGAGGTCAAGCAACTTGCCCAGAGTCATGTCATTCTTAACAGAATGGAGGCTAGAACACATTCCTGCAGGAACTTAATCCAAAAATCTTACTGTTAACCGTGATAGACATACCCGTTCCTTCAGGGGCCTTGTGGATAACAGTTGAGTGATGTTGGGTGGGGAGAAAGAAAGTGGTGTACTCACAGGTGATCTAAAGGAGTGTGAACAATTCTATAGGGTATGATATTGTCAACCTTCTTTCCTTCTTTCTTCCTCTGTTCCCTATCAACTCTATTGGAGGCTTCCTGGGCCTCATGGAGCCAGACATTTGTCACTCCTGCCTTTCAATTTTGCAGGCAGTGTGAACGTAAGTGATGGTTATCTGGGAGGGGACCTTGCATGAATAAGGTTGACTAGAGGCCAATTGCTGGTAGTTTGGCAGTATGGTATGTAATAGGGTAGGTCTAAAGTAACAAGGAAAAGGTTCTGACAGGTGAGCCCAAGACCGCTGTTGGTTCAGTGGCAGAAATCTGAGCTGTATGGGATCTGAGAGGCCGTGTAGTTAAACTCTCATTTTCAAGCATTTCAGAATGTGTGGGGGTTAGAGCGGTTGGTTTTCTACTACCACAGTAGTGCCTCATAACAAACACACAACCTCAGTGGCATAGTGCAGTAAATGTTTATTGCTCATGGGGCTTGGATGAGCCACAGGTGAGCTCTGCAGCTCTGATGATCTTGGCTGGCTGTTGGTTGATCTAGGTGCGCCTCAGCTGGGAAGAGTGGGGCGGCTCGGCCCTGCTACATCTGTCTCATCTTCTGGCAGGCTCGCCCAGGCAAGGTCTCCCAGGACCTAGCCTTGGAGTAGTAAACTGTTACTCTGTTGGACAAAGCAGGTCACCTGGATAAAGAAATATACCTCACCTTTTTGGGAGCAACTCCAAAGACAAATGGCAAAAGGTAGGGGTACAAGAAGGGGGAACTACTGTCTAATGGGGGTATTATTACATCTCTCAATCCCAGTCAGCTGACAGTTTAGAAATAGAAACAGGATAAAGCCAGGCCTTTTGCCCCACCCCCACACTAATGCCTTTCACTTCATTTCCAGAGAATCTCAACTTGTCTTAGACGTGCCCCTCACCCCAAATAAGCCCCCAGATATTCAGGGCCTTGGGTTTGCTGCCAGGCTTCCTTCTCATTCCCCAGTTGTGCTATGGCCTCATTCTCTGCCAACACTCCCCTAATCTCTGCCACAGGATTAACTCTTAATTGAGGTGTTCACTGATAACGTCCAGTGGTGGCTCCAACATTTTTACCACGAAAGAACACTGATAATTTCTTTTTCCTGTAGACTCCATGTTTGGAAATTGCCCTGTGCCAGAGTTCTTAATAATTATTTTTCCCTTTAAAAATATGAAGCATGCACAAATGGCCAAATAGAGCTTCTGGTTGGCATGAGATACTGAACTGAGCCAAAGCGAGACAAAAATACTGTCCCTGCTTCAGCAGCTTGGACCTGCACTTCATGGCTAAATGCCCAAGTGTGGTCAGGCCTTTTGGTTTTCATTTCTATCTTCACTGATTCCAGATTGAGAATCGTGGAGGCAAGATACGCTTCTATCTTGAGCATTTTCTTCTAACCAGGCTTCTCTGAAGACAGAAGATCCTTCCCTTCTATCAGTCACTCTGAGATTTTCTCAAATGAGGCATGGGAACTTGATTACTCAAAAGAGAATGATTATTCAGTCTCAGTCTGCCCTCTGATAAGTTGAGGCAGAGGTACAGGTTCATATTAGAAACTGATGTCATTTAGTTCTGGGAAAAGACTTTAAAAATCAAGAGACAGGGTAGGATAAATTAAAAAGAGCACTCTCCTGGGCAGGTAATTTAGTTCATGTGTTTCTGAATTTCTGGCGATTTGAAATTCAACTTGCATAAAACACTAAGGGTGGTTTTAGAAGTTTTAGCGATTGCAATTTACTGCTGTACTTCACATGCATGAATTGTGTTCCAAATGCATGCAAGTTGCCTTTTATCTCTGTAACATGGGAAAGGTCAAATATGGAGATCATTTTATGCAGCTGGAATATTTGGTTCTTTGTATGACTGTAGCCAAGTAGAGAAGTCAATGAGCATTTCGAAAATGGTTGCAAGCTGTGATTAAAAAAAAAAAAAAAAAGACCTTTTTTTGATCCAACTTGGGGAAGAGGAATTTTTCAGTGTGGTATGGCATCATGATATTTGAAGGACTTTGCATATATTACAGAATATTGCAAATACTGGCTAAAGTGCCTGAGGCATTTGTGAGGGGGGGGCAGTAATCTCTGTATGCTTTTGAAAATGTATCACTCCTTAATTAACATACAGGACTGAGAAAAGTGCTAATAGAACTTTTTGCTTTGATGGGAATGTTTTACTTAAATTTTTTTTCCCAAAACATGTTTATCCATTGTATAATACATTTAAGGTTATCATATTTTAATTCAGAGAAACAAAAATTTTGTCCTTGAAGATTATGAGCTGAAGAAGGTACCAATTTGGCGTAATGACAAAGAAAAGGAATAATGGCTTCTACCTCTTTATACAACTGCATGGTTGCTCTGGTATCGTATCTGTGACCATGTAAACATTATTCTTTTCAAATTTACTAATAGAGTTGACCCTTAAACAACAAAAGTTCTAATTGTGTAGCTCCACTTATATGCAGATTTTTTTAAAGATTTAGCCTGGGTGGCTCAGTCGTTAAGCGTCTGCCTTGGGCTCAGGTCATGATCTCAGGGTCCTGGGATCGAGCCCCGCATCGGGCTCCCTGCTCTGCGGGAAGCCTGCTTCTCCCTCTCCCACCCCCCCGCTTGTGTTCCCTCTCTCGCTGTGTCTCTCTCTGTCAAATAAATAAATAAAATCTTAAAAAAAATTTATTCACTCATTTGAGAGAGAGAGCGAGCGCACACGCGAGAGCACGAGTGCGTGCCCAAACAGGGGGAGGGGCAGAAGAAGGGAGGAGAGAATCCCCACGCAGACTCCCCACCGAGTGTGGAGCCAGATGTGGGGCTCAATCCCAAGACCCCGAGATCACGACCTGAGCCTAAATCAAGCGCCAGCCACCCAACTGACTGGGCCACCCAGGTGCCCCACATATGCAGATTTTTTGATAAATACAGTACTGTAAATATATTTTCTATTCCTTATTTTCTTTTCTCTAGCTTACTTTAAGACTATAGTATATATTACATATAGCATACAAAATGTGTTCTTCACCTGTTATCAGTCAACATGAGCTGTTCAAGGGTTGGTTATAATTACATAAGGTACATCATATCCGTTCTTTTTTCATTTAAATACAGTTAATCTTTCCTCTGTGGTGATGTTCTTAACATAAATATATCACATCATTTCACATATTTGTTCATTAGGGGCTTGTTCCTTGTACAATCCAAAGGCAAAGAAATATACTTGCTTTTTATATTCTTAACTGTATTTCAGATTTAACCTGATTTCTTAGGAACATTATATATTTCTTTTGAATTCCATCAAATACATAGGGACAGATTACTTTTTTTTTTTTAGGTAGGTTCCATGCCCAGAGTTGGAGCCCAATGTGGTACTCAGTGCAATGCTTGAACTCACGACCCTGAGATCAAGACCTGAGCTGAGGTCAAGAGTCCATCCCTTAACTGACTGAGCCACCCAGGTGCCCCAGGAAGAGATTAATTTTTCTTTATCTGCATCATTTACTATATGGACATTAACATAACATGTTAATTGGACTAAACTGGGAATCATGCCAGGGTTTGAGCTTTGAGTAATTCCACATGATCTTGTAACTTACCTCTGGCACAAAATATAGCAATATTTAAAATAATTTGCAAAGCAGTCTGTTATTGTTGGGTTTCTGACTGATGGGAATGTTTTGTATCTGTACTGACAATACAGTAGCTGTTAACTTTATAAGGTTATCGAGCTTATGTATATGGCTAGTACAGCTGAGGAACTAAATACTCCTTTTTTTTTTTTTAAAGATTTTATTTATTTATTTGCCAGAGAGAGAGAGAGAGAGCAAGAGAGCACAGCAGGGGGAGGGGCAGGCAGAGGGAGAGGTAGAAGCAGGCTCCCCGCTGACCCTGGGACCCTGACCTGAGCCGAAGGCAGACACTTAACCGACTGAACCACCCAGGTGCCCCAAAGCTCTCTTTTTTTTAAAGGAGTATTTAAAATACTCCCTCTGCTTCTCCCTCTGCCTCTGCTTCTCCCTCTGCCTCTGCCCCTGCCCCCAACCCCCGCTCATACGCGCACTCTCTCTCTCTCAAATAAAATCTTTAAAAAAAAACAAAAAAACAGCTTTATTGAGGTATAACTGACATGCAAATAAATGCCCCTACTTAAAGCTCTCAATTTGATATGTGTTGACATATGTATGTAACCATGAAACCATCAACATAATCAAGGTAGTGAACATTTCCATCACCCCAAAAGTTTTCTTGTGGCTTTTTTCAGTCTCATTTCCCTTCCTATCTACCCGCACCTCTGTCCCCAGGCAACCACAAATCTTATTGCTGTCACCATGTATTAGATTTTATTTCCTAGAGATTTATATAAATGGAATCATGTGGTGTGCACACATTTTTGGTCTGGCCCCTTTCATCGTTATTCTGAGATTCATCCATGTTGTAGCATGTATCAAGAGTTTATTCCATTTTATTGTTAGACAGTAGTTTAGAGTATGTATATACCACAGGTGGTTTATACATTCACCTACTGATGGACATTTAGGTTGTTTCTAGGTTGTGTTGGTAGTGGTCGGGGTGAGGGGGAGTGTTTAGTTGTTTTTGTTTTGTTTTTGTTTTTGTTTTTTTGGTTGTTACCAATAAAGCTGCTAGGAACATACATGGACCAGCCTTTGTATGGACATATGCTTTGACTTCTCTTGAGTAAATACCTAAACATGAAATGGCTGGAACATAATAGTGGACACATGTTTATCATTTCAAGAAATTGCCAAATGTTTTCCAAAGTGTTTACAACATTTTACATACACTGAGGGATGTGTGAGACTCCCAGTTTTTCCACATCCTTACCAAGACTTGGTATGGTTAATCTTTTTAATTATAGCAATTCTAGCGGGAATGTAGTGGTACCACATGGTGTTTTTATATTTTCCTAATGACTAATGCTATGGAACATACTTTCATGTGACTGCTTATCAGTATACAGTATATTCATGAAGTCTGCTCAAGTCTTTTGCCTATTTTTTAATTGGATTGATTGGTTTTTTAAGATTATTATTGTGTTTGAGGGTTCTTTATATATTCTCAATACAAGCCTTTTATCAGATTTATGATTTTAAAATAGGTTTCTCAGTCTTTGGCTTGTCTTTTCATTCTCTTAACAGTGTCCTTTGAAGAATAAAAGTACTTAATTTTGATGAAATTTAATTTTTCAAAATTCTTTTATGACTCATGCCTTTAGTGTTCTAAGAAATCTCTGCTTACCCATGACCACTAAGATTATCACCTGTGTTTCCTTCTATAAGTTTTCTAGTTTTAGGTTTTATTTAGGTCTATGTTCCATTCTGAGTTATCTTTTTATATGGTAATAAGTGTGACTGAAGTTCATGTTTTTGCAAATGGATATGTAACTGTTGCAATCACATTTGTTGAAAATGCTTTCTCTACTGCATTGCCTTTCCATCTTTGCTGAAAATCGGTAGTCCATATATCTGTGGTTCTATTTCTGGACTCTGTTCTGTCCATTGATCTGTTTGTCTTCAACACTGCATTACATTGATTACTTACTCCTCTGTTGTTTTTCAGCCTTATTTCAGCTATCCTAAGTTTGAACTTCAATATGAATTTTAGAATCAATTTGTCATTTTCTATTAAAAAGAAAGCCTCCTGGGATTCTGATTGTCATTTTATAGTGCAAATTGGGGAGAACTGATTGCTTAAAATATTAGGATTTGAGACTTAAGAGCAAGATATATTTCTCCATTTGTTTAGGTCTTTAATTTTTCTCAGTAATCTTCTATAGCTTACAACGTAGTTTATCACATTTATCCTTAAGTATCTCATAGTTTTTAATGCTATTTTAAATGGCATTTAAAAATTTTGTTTTCTACTATTTGTTGCTAGTATATTAGAAATACAATATATTTTAATATATTGGTCTGGTATTCTTCAATTTTGATAAATTAATGTATATTTTATAGCTTTTCTGTAGATTCCAGCAGACCATTTTTATGAATAAAGATGGTTTACTTCTTACTTCTCAATATTGCTGTCTTTTATTTTGTTTTCTTGCCTTGTTACCTTAACTAGACTCTCCAGAACAATGTTAAATAGATGTGGTAAGAGTAGACGTTCTCATCTTTCCATCACCTTAGGGAAAAAAAACAGTCCTCTTACTATTAAATATGATATTAGTTCTATGTTTTTCATAAATGCACTTTATCAAGTTAGGTAATTCCCTTGTATTTCAAGTTTGCTGAGATTTTTTTTATCAGGAATGGATGTTGGATTTTGTTAATGATTTTTATACATCTATCGAGAATAGAATCTTTTGGCTTGTTAATATGTGAATTACAGGGGTGCCTTGGTAGTTCAGTCCGACTCTTGGTTTCAGCTCAGGTCATGATCTCATGGATTGTGGGATTGAGCCTCCCCCTCCAGGGGCTCCTCTCTCAGTGGGGAGTCTGCTTGAAAGATTCTCTCCCTCTGCCCCTCCTCCCACTCGTGCACTCTCTCTCTCTCTGAAAATAAATCTTTGAAAAAAAATATGAATTGCATTAATTTTTCTTTTTTTTTAAATATTTTTTTTAGTGTATTTATTTGACAGAGAGAGACACAGCGAGAAAGGAAACATAAGCAGGGGGAGTGGGAGAAGGAGGAGCAGGGAGCCTGATGCGGAGATAGATCCCAGGACTCTGGGATCATGACCTGAGCCAAAGGCAGACGCTTAATGACTGAGACACCCAGGCACCCCTACATTAATTTTTCAAATGTAAACCAACCTTGCTTTTCTGAAATAAATCCTATATGGTCATGATGTATTATCTATTTTATATAGTGTTAGATTCATCTGCTAAAATTTTTATTAGAATTTATCTCTTTTTCCTGATCAGTCTTGCTATCAGTTTTATCAATCTTCTTAAGTACCAGATTTATATTTCATCGATTTTTTTCCATTGTTTTTATGCTTTTTATATATTGGCTTCTACAGTAATTTTTATTATTTACTTTTTTCTATTTTGGGTTTTCTTCTATTTTGGGTTTAATTGTTATTCTTTACCTACTTTGTTAAGGTGGAAAAGCTGAGGTCATCAATTTGAACTTTCTTATGTATATTTTTTAAGACTTTATTTATTTATTTGACATAGAGAGCAGCAGAGGGAGAGGGTGAAGCAGACTCCCCGCTGAGCAGAGAACCCAATGCAGGGCTCCATCCTAGGACCTGAGCCAAAGGCAGCTGCTTAACCAACTGAGCCATCCAGGTGCCCCTTATGTTCTTTTGTAATTTAGTGCTATATAACGTCCCTTAGGTACTATTATAGTGGTATCCCACAAGTTTTTATATACCACAATTACATATATATATATATAACTTTATAATTTTATTTACTTCTGAATACTTTCTCATTTCTCTTCTGATTTCTTCTTTGACTTGTGGTTTATTTCGAATTGTATTATTTAGTCTCCAAATACTTGGGAATTTTCCATAGATTTTTCTGTTGTTATTTTCTAATTCCATTATAGTCAGCATACTTGGTATGAATCTTTTTTGTATGAGTCATACTTTGTACTGAATCCTTTTAAACTAATTGAAGCTAATTTTATGGCCCAGAATATAGTATATCTTGATAAGTGTTCTATGGTTTTGTCAAGAATGTTTATTCTGCTGTTGTTGGTTGAAGTGTTCTATAAATGTTAATTAGGTCAAATTGGTTGTTAGTGTTGTTCAAGTCTTCTGTAGCCTTACTGAGATACCTTTATGAAGTTAGCATTGAGTATCTAACAATAATTATAGATTTGTGTATTTCTCCTTGCAGTTCTATCAACTTCTGCTTCATGTATTTTGAAACTGTTTTTAGATGTATAAACATTCAGTATTGTTAAGTCTTGATGAATTTTCCCTTTTATTGTTACAATATGACCAATTTTAATCTTGGTAATATTCTTTGCTCTGAAATCTACTTTCTGTGATATTAATACAGCACTCTAGCTTTCTTTTGATTAGTTTTAGCATATCTGTTTCTATCCTTTACATTTGTCGATCTATAAAATGTGTTTTTTGTGGGCAGCATATAGTTGGATCTTTCTTTTTTATCCAATCTGACATCTCTGCCTTTTAATACAATATATAGACTATTTACATTTAATGTGGTTATTGATATGGTTAAGTGTAAGTCTGATGTCTCCTGCTATTTCTTTTCTTTGTCCCATGTTGTCCCAGGGATTTTTTTTTGGGGGGGAAGGGGGTTTCTCAGAATATCTTTATTTCACTTTTAATTGTGTAACATATTTTATTTTTAGATAGAGATTCTAGATTGACATTTTTTCTTTCAGTACTTTAAAGATTTTATTCCACTGTTATCTTGTTCACATAGTTTCTGATGAGAAATATGTCATCCTTATCTTAGTTTTTCTGTACATAAATGTCTTTTTTTTCCACTGGCTTCTGCTAAGAGTTTCTCTTTATCACTGTGTTTGAGCAATATAAGTGTGATGTGTCTTGGTGTGGTTTTCTTCACATTTTTTTGTGTTTGGGTTTTACTGAAGTTTTTGAATCTGTGATGTATAGTTTTTCCCTATCCCTCCCCTCTCCTTCCCTTGCGTTCTCTCATTTCTGGTATTTCCTGCTGAAAACTCCAGCTGCTTTGGTCTGTCTGGTTTCACAGCTCAGGGAGTCTGCTGGTCCTCTCTTGAATTCCCCCTCTCAACTCCCCAGCCTGGAAACTTACTCTTGGTTTTCTGATGTGTAAAAACTCAAAGTGTGTAGAACCAATTGGTAGGGTTGTTTTGAAGAATGAGATTGTATCTATAAAGCACAGAGGTAACAGGTACCCAATAAATATCAATTCTTTTTCTTTTATATAGTATTATATATTGCATATACTTGTCTCAAGAATAATTTTGAGGAATGGCAGTTCACTCACCACTCCCAAGGCAGCCCACAGGGAAGCCTGTTTCTCCTATTCATTCTTCCTTGGCTCTTGGATCCTATAGCATCTTCTCTCACCAGCTTGCTTGCCCCACTATGGTTACCTCTATTCTTTCTTCATTCCTCAAAACACTTCTAACCCTAGGGGGAGTATGGCTAGCAGACTTTACTAAAGATTAACAGAAATTATAGCAGACAATGAGAGAGAACTTTAAATTTAAAGTTAGTTTTTAATATTTTAGACACATCAGACATTCTCAGCCACAGAGGAATTCTCAGGGACTGTGTGCTTGCATTATTGGCCTCAACTTTGTTAGACCTTGTCTTGGGGTTTCTGCTTTCTATGTATGTTTCTGTGTGTTTGTGTGTGTGTGCATGCATTCCTGTCTTATGTCTCTCTCCCTTTTCTTTCTCTTTGTATCTCTCTCTGTTTTTCTCTTATTGTCCCTCCTGTCTCCCACCCTCATTCTCTATTAGTCTTTATGTCTCTGTTTGTCTCCCTACTTCTCCCCTATTCTCTCTGATTTATCCAGTTGCCTACTCACTTCTTCCAAATTCCTTTTACTCTTCCATGGAGGACAAACTAGCTCTCTGCCTTATCCCATCAACACTGTAGGCCTTCTTTTGTATATACACATAGTCAGGATAGTGCTTTTGCTCAACAAAGATCCAAAAACTTCTCCAGGTTTCCATCCTCTCTAATACAAAAAAGATGTCATATTGCAAAGTTTTGAGATCAACTTCATAGGCAGGATGCCCACAGTTGTGTTAAAGGGAGGCTCTCCCCTATTATAACACAAAGTCTAATAGAAGCTTCCTAAATGACTTTACCTTGGTAATTGACTAAAAAATTGTTACAACCAGTGTGGGGTCTCTTTAGCACAGTGGTATTCTTCTGAGCAGAAGGTCAGTGTTGGTGAAATGGGTGGGGGAAACTTCCTGAGTTCTTGCTAGTCTTTCAAACAGGTTGTTGTGTCAGAAACTAAGATAGGCAATGTTGTGTTCTCTATCTCAACATCCATGTCCATTACCTTTGTAGCATTGATCCCAGTATGTAATTATGTATTTATCTGTTGACTTGATTGCAGACTATCTTCTCTACTAAAATATTACTTCTGTGAGGCCAAAAGATCATGTCTGCTTCATCTACAATTCACTGTCTGGTCCTAAACACAATGTCTGCCCTTTTAAGCCCTTGACAGATGTTTATTGTTGAATCTAGAGATTTGTCTGAGAAAGTAGATTCTTTCAGGCACAAAATAAAGCCCACTGAAATATGACCAAAAGGTTACGTTTATCAGCCAGTACCAATGTTGTTAGTAAGAGAGAGAAGATGGTGTCTTTTCCTAATAATTCTGTTTTAAGGTTGTAAATAAGTAGACTGGTAGTCGTTGTTTCTATGAAGCACCATCTTTTCTTAAGAGACCACTACAAAGCTTTGAGCTAACTGGAAGAAAGTGTGTTTAGACTGAGGTCTTACTGTATGGGTGTTGGGGGGATGGTTGGGGGGGATGGAGTGGGAGAAAAAGGACAAAAGACATTGACAGATCAACCCCAGATCAGAGTGCCCCTGGATTCTGTTCAACCTTTGATTAGACAGCTGTGTAGGAGAAGGGAAGTGTGTGGGTACGTATGTGCCAAGTGGGATTATCAGATCTGTTGAGAAAATCAGATCTACAAGAGAGCCCACATGAGTTTATTATATCACAAAGACCTGGCAGTAATAATTATACTAGTATAAGCATGGAGGAATATAGATTAAAATGTCAGCAGTGTGTTAGGGGCTGGGATTCTGAGTGATTTTTTTTCTCTTTTGTGCTTTTATATGTTTTTCCAATTTTTCTACAGTGAACACATGAATAGTAGGTAAAGAAAGTTTTATTAAATGTATAACGTTTGCCATTTATATTGGATGCCAATTATTTCACAATATCATGGAATGCAAATTAAAATCTACCCTGAGAAGTATACAGTGTTATGACTTATCAGGTAATTTGATAGCCTTGAGGCTTGCACTGTTTCATTGATGTTAGAGTACTTAAGCTGTTTAAAAATAAATACCTTTAAAAAAATAATAAATAAATACCTTTACTTAAAAAACTTCTAGAAAGGCTTTTCAGTTTCTACAGAGCAGTTATTTTTGCCTGGAGGTTTTATGGCTTTTTGACATGCAACCAGACCTCTAAACCTTATATTTGACCTACTGGATGTATATATTATTTTAATTAACTAATCTGACTCTGGAAAAAAATATTTTGATGTCTATTTTTAGTGTAGATAAATTCTGATCTAAAGACTAATAATTGGATTGGAGGCTGTGATTATAAGATGGTGCTATTAGTTTTGACATTGTATATTCACTTCAGGCTCCCTATATTATGTTTTATTATCCATGTTGCAGAATATAAATAAGCGTGTTTCATTATTTGCTTGGGATGTTTCACTAAAGTTGAATGGGTTTTATTTTGGCATACTTTAATGACCCAATCATTTCTCTATCTGCAAAGAATCTGCTTTAAAATTGGTGTATTTAAAAACTAAAATAAAGGGCGCCTGGGTGGCTCAGATGGTTAAGTGTCTGCCTTCGGCACAGGTCATGATCCCAGGGTCCTGGGATCGAGTCCCGCATTGGGCTCCCTGCTCATTGGGAGCCTGCTTCTCCCTCTGCCTCTCTCTCTCTCTCTCTGTCTCTACTGAATAGATAAATAAAATCTCTAAAAAAAATAAAAAAATAAAATAAAAATCCAGTTAGTTGGTGTCAACTTTTGTATTGCTAGTATAATTTCTACCAACTTTTTCTTGGAAAATTCATTTACCCATTGTATTTGAAATCTCATTCTTCTCTAGTTACTGTCACTGCTTAGATTTTTAAATGATTAAAATAAGTCACATATCAAAACAAGTCACTCTAGACTTGCAATGCCCACTATGGGAGCCACTAACCCCAGTGACTACTGAGAACTTGAAATGTGGCTACTCCAAATTGAAATGTGCAATAACCATAAAATACACACTGGATTTCAAAGACTGATTATGAAAAAAATAATTGAAAATATTTATTAATACATGTTGAAATTATATTTTGACTATATTTAAATAAAATGCATTATTAAAATTAATTTCACCTGTTTCTTTTTACCTTTTTAATGCAGCTGTTAGGAAATTTAAAGTTACATTTGTGACGTACATTTGTAGATCACATTATATTTCTATTGGACAGTGCTATTTTAGAGCCTGCTTCTTTACCAAGAAGACAGGCTCTACCAAAATCTGTTGGTAAAATGAATGCCATAGAACTTGGCAAAATGGTATCCAAGTTCTCTGGCATTATGTTAGAGTCCCCTGGAGCTGTTTGAATTGCTTCTTGCTGTATGTTGCAGCACAGGAATTTTCCCTTTTCTGACTTTTAAGATATGTTTTCAGGAAACTTTTCCTATCAATCATTGACATACATGAATCTCATTTTACATTGGATGAGGCTGAGTTCCTGTACACCACATAAAGGTTAGCACAGAAAACTAGCTGACAAGAATAGGAATTCAGCAATCAAAAACTCAGTGGAATAGACTGTCACTTGCTTGGGCTAACAGTGGTTGTTGGTATCTGCAATTTAATGTGGATGTACATGTATATTCATTCCAAAGGACTCAGCATACCGTGTCGGAACACATCCATGGCATACTTTTTTCACATTTTAAGAGCTTTTATGTTTATATTTTAAGAGCTTTATGGAGCCTAAAGCACTCTTGAGCATGCCCATGTTTTTACTTTTTTTGTTCTTTTTGTCATGCAAAATGAAATGATAAATACCTAAATTCAAAACATGGGCTTGATATTCTTGTGTTTCTCATGTAGCTGAGGTTATATTAAAAAGTAGAGGTTTCCATAAGAGAAGTGTGTCTGTTAATTTTTTTCTGAAAACATAGCAGAATACTAGTTATAAATTGAAGCATCTTTTTTGTGTTAATTTTATTGATAGAAACTGCCATTTAGTTTTAAAATAGTAAGTATAAAAGGATAAAATTAAATTGTACTACTTTTCATTAGTGATATAATTAATTGCTCTTGTGTATTTTATTTTATTTATTGTTTTTGGAACTATGGCTCTTTATTTTCATGTGGACAGTTCAAAGGAAGTCATCAGTAGCTTTTATTTAATGTAAAAAGAAAAAAAATTTGGGGGTTTAAAGAAAAGCATCAGTAGGAGCCTGGTTGAAGGATTCGTATTTTTAGAAGGGAAATACAGTGCAGTTATCTCTAGACAGCCGTTTTTAAAGAAGTTTGGGGAGGTTAAGTTTTAAAGCTAGCTTGGGGGGCTTATTTCCCAGGTTTAAAGTAATTTGGGGGTGGTGTCACAGTGCTAAGTATAGGGTGATAGGACAGTGGCCACTGCCCAGGGCCTTGGAACGGATCTTGCTGTCACACAATGCAGGTAACAGAGAGTGAGACAACAAAAAGTAATCAAGGCGCCAACCGACATTTTTGGATCGAGCATTCATCATGTAGGTCCAAAAGGTATAGGCATAGGCCGTGTTGGGGTAGAGGTGCTGGAAGCTGTCAGCCAGGGGCGCGGCCGGTAGTAATTCCCAAAGCCTTGACGCTCTTGTGGAGTGAAGCCAGCGTTCTTTTGTTTCCCTTGGGGTTGCAAAGGTCGATTTCTTCATGAGCCACATGGAAGTCCCCACACAGCACAAGGGGCTTGCAGGAAGCCAAACCCTTCAGGAACTAGCGAAAGTCTTCATCCCAGCGCTGCCGGTACTCCAAGCGTACCAGACCTCGGCCTGCATTAGGTACATAGGCTGTCACTAGCACAAACGCGTCAGATTCAGCCACAGTCACTCGGCCTTCCTGATCATGTTCCTCCTCACCAATGCCACAGGAGACTTGGAGGGGGCACTGGCCGGAGAGCAGGCCCACGCCACTGTACCCTTCCTTGTCTGAAGGAGCTGACCAGTACTGATGGGACAGTCCAGGTAACTCTTGAAGTTCAGCTGGTAGTTTGTTCTCTGAACATTTGGTCTCTTGGAGGCAGAGGCTATCTGGGGCTTCTTCCTTTACTCAATCTAAACCTTTCTTCTTAATCCAGGCCTGAAGCCCATCCACATTCCAGGAGCAGATCTTGAGGGTGGCCGATTAACCATTGGGCGAGGTTTTCTGATCTGGGGGGTCCTCATATAGGACTGGCCCCTCTCCTGCCTCTTTTTCGTTTTTCTTTGTTCCCACCTTACTCTTCATGGCTTCTGGCTCAGTCTTGGGTTCTTCCCCATCTTCTGCCACAGCTCCCTTTTTCCCACGCTTCGGCATCACTGTAACGAACGCCCTCCTGAACCCGTACCACATCGCCCACCGAAGCAGTATTTTTACCGCGTTGCCTGCTCGGGTCTCAGCCTGGCTCCTCCTTACCCGAGCACAAAGAATTGTGCACGCTGTGCCCCACGTGGGTAACTGGAGTCGCTCTTGTATATTTTAATTGATAGATTGTCACTTCTTGTATATTTTAAAAGATTTTTTTTTTCTTTAAAGATTATTTGTTTGAGAGAGAGTGCATGAGTGTGTGTGGGGGAGGGGCAGATGGAGAAGAAAAAGCAGATTCCCTGCCAAGCAGGGAACCCAATGTGGGGCTCTATCTCAGGACCCCACAATCATGACCTGAGCCAAAGGTAGGCACTTAGCTGACTGAGCCACCCCGATGCCCCTATTTATTTATTTTAGAAAGAGAGAGCAAGCAAGAGAGACAGAACATGAGCAATGGGAAGGGAGACAATCTCCAGCAGACTCTGCACTGAGCATGGAGCCTGACATAGGGCTGGATCCCAGGACCTGATATCATGACCTGAGTTGGACAGTTAAACTGACTGAGCCACCCAGGTGTCCCACTTCTTGTATATATATTTTTTATTTTTAAAGATTTTATTTATTTGACAGAGAGAGACAAGCGAGAGAGGGAACACAAGCAGGGGGTAGTGGGAGAGGGAGACGCAGGCTTCCTGCTGAGCAGGGAACCCGATGTGGGGCTTGATCCCAGGATCCTGAGACATGACCTGAGCCAAAGGCAGACGCTTACCAGCTGAGCCACCTAGGTGCCCCTTCTTGTATATTTTAAATAATCACTATGTTAACAATTATTTTAAGTCTGCTATGATTTATGCATAGCTAATTATTTTACATGTACATTTTTACGACTATTAGGACAATGTGGTTAGCATTTGAAATTTGGAATTCTTTTGATATATAGTCCTATGTATATATGTTAAAGGGAATGGTGGCGTGGATTTTCACATTTTTTTTTTTTTGTAGTAATATTTGAAGGTAGATTTATACTGCTCTTTTCCAAGAGAAGTGTTTTCTCTCTAAAGGGATTTCACTGAACTTCAGTAGCACTTGACAACATAGGGAGGCTGGCATGAATTTAGTAAGTTTTAAATGCTCTTAAAACAGTATCATTTCTGTTATTTCTTTTGTTTCCTATGGGTATTTTCACTGTCATCCTGAGCCACAGGCTGCCAGCTCAGGTGATTTGGGTATGGTATGAGTTTTATGAAGCAAAATATATAATTATCCTCAAATATGCTCCCTTAAAAAAATCCACTAAATTAAGTGAGCCTCAGAGTACAAAGTGAGACCAAAAGATTCTCTTTCTTCCTCTTTTTCAAAAATGTGGCTATAGAGTAGAAGTCACACATGCAAGTGCCATGAGGGGAGGTAGGTAACATAAATGGATGACACATGGTGCATGGGGATTATAGAAAAGTAGACATCTCATGCCCTTTATGTATCAGTTAGGAATTCTATTTGGTGGCAAGAAAGAAAGACTGAAAATAAAAGTGGCTTAGTCAAGGTGGCTTTTCTCTCTTATAAAAGTACTGGGGCACCTGGCTGGTTCAGTCCGTAGAGCATGTAACTCTTGATCTTGGCATCGTTGAGTTCAAGCCCCGCATTGGGGGTAGAGTTTACTTTAAAAAAATGACCTAAGGCAAAAAGTCTCAGGTCACAGTGGTAACTTCATGGTTATCAGAGATGTAGGTTTTATATCAGGCCACTACCACCAGATAGCAGACTATCCTAAACTCAGTGTCATAAAACAAGAGTGTACTCTTGCTTATAAGTCTACAGATTAACTGGGAGAATTTTCTAGTCTTGGTTTCACCTGTATCTGCAGTCAACATTGGGTTCAGTAAGTAGCTCTGTTCATCTTGACTTGGTATTCTCCTATATTTGGGGGCCTGGTTTTAGAATGTCCTCAACTAGGACAAATGGGTCCCACCCTACATGATCTCTCACTATTCTCTAGCACAGGATATTTCACATATCAGTGGAAGGTTTCTAAGAGAGAGTAGAACCACTCAGGGCCTGTTGAGGTCTAGGTTCAGAACTGATTCTCTGACACTTCTGCCACATTCTCTTGATCAAATCAGGTCATAAGGCCAGCCCAGGTTAAATGGGTTGGGAAACAGGTTCTACTTCTTGATGGGAGATATTGCAAAGGGTTTGAATACCAGGATGCTTGAAAAATTAGGCCATAATAAATCTACCAGAAACTTTTATCTTTGAGCTCTACCTGAAGTGGAGATGGATCCATGACTGCTCTTTTCACCTCATGGTCTAGTACAGCTACTGAACTTTGAGCCATCACATTGATTTTCCAGGCAAGAGGCAGTAGAAAGAAGGGCAAATAGGGCCCTTCAGGCCCTATTCTAATGAGTGTTCCTTAAAGTCTCACTGGAGCACTTGTGCTTATACGTCATTGCCCAGCCCCGGCTATCATAGAGATTAGGAAATACAGTCTTTTTTTTTTTTTTTTTTTTTTTTTTGAAATCTCATGCCATTTTCCTAGGCTAAGTGTATTTTATTTTATTTTATTTTATTTTTTAAAAATTTTTTAATGTTATGTTAATCACCATACATTACATCATTAGTTTTTGATGTAGTGTTCCATGATTCATTGTTTGTGCATAACACCCAGTGCTCCATGCAGAACATGCCCTCTTTAATACCCATCACCAGGCTAACCCATCCCCCCACGCTCCTCCCCGCCAGAACCCTTAGTTTGTTTTTCAGAGTCCATCGTCTCTCATGATTCATCTCCCCCTCCAATTCCCCCCCTTCATTCTTCCCTTCCTGCTATCTTCTTCTTTTTTTTTCTTAACATATATTGCATTATTTGTTTCAGAGGTACAGATCTGTGATTCAACAGTCTTGCACAATTCACAGCACTCACCATAGCACATACCCTCCCCAGTGTCTATCACCCAGCCAACCCATCCCTCCCACTCCACCCCCCACTCCAGCAACCCTCAGTTTGTTTCCTGAGATTAAGAATTCCTCATATCAGTGAGGTCATATGATACATGTTTTTCTCTGATTGACTTATTTCACTCAGCATAACACCCTCCAGTTCTATCCATGTCATTGCAAATGGCAAAATCTCATTCCTTTTGATGGCTGCATAATATTCCATTGTATATATATACCACATCTTCTTTATCCATTCATCTGTCGATGGACATCTTGGCTCTTTCCACAGTTTGGCTATTGTGGACATTGCTGCTATAAACATCAGGGTGCACGTACCCCTTCAGATCCCTACATTTGAGGAAATACAGTCTTTAACTGATACCTTGTGCCAAACAAAATTAGGGTTCTGATGTTATGGGAGCCAATAGTGAGTCAATAACCAGCAGTATCTGACACATTAACCATAGGTCCCAACTTTCATTTTACTTTGTTGGACAATGTTATGAAATGTCTTGGCTTTAAAAAACAAACAAACAAAAAACTCAGATTTTTTGGTGAGATTTCCTGAATTTTGTATGTTAGCACTTAATTTGAATATTTTTAAATTCTTTTAAACTTTTAGATCTACAGAGAGGTTGCAAGGATAATACAGAGAGTTTCCATATACTTTTCATCCCTAATGTTAACATTTTACATAACTGTTTACAATTACCAAAAATAGGAATTTAAAAATGTTATAAAGCTATCAGCCCGGAGTTAGCAAGCTTTTTCTGTAAAGGGCCAGACAGTAATTATTTTAGGTATCTGCCACTACTACTTAACTCTGCCACTATAGCAGAAAAAACAGACTACGTGAACATATGAGAGTATCTGTGTTCCAATAAAACTTTATTTACAAAAGCAGGTGGCAGACCAGATTTGGCTCATGGCCTGTAATTTGCCAACTTCTGCTATAAACTAAGCCTACAAACCTTATTTGATTTCATCAATTTTCCCATTAATATCCTTTTTCTGTTCGATCCAAGATCCCAAATTATATTTAGTTGTCGTCTTTTGTCTCCTCCAAGCTAAGACAGTTGTTCATTCCTTCCTTTGATGAACTTGACACTTGAAGTATCCTAGTCAGTTATTTTGTAGTATGTCTCTCAATTTGGATTTCTCTGATGGCTTCTCATGATTAGATTGAGGTATGCACAAATGCAGGTGTGTGTATATGCATGGGTTGGTATACATGCATACATTTCCTAGCTCTGTCCATGGAGAGAGCCTAAAGTCAATGACTCCTCAGGAACAAAGAGCATACCTAGCACCCAGATCTTGATTTCTTAACACTATTTTCCAATAAAAGGAACCAGGACTCTTTGCAAAAGTAATTGATTCCATGCCTGGGGCAGGGAAAATATAAGAACTTCCCAGAATATTTGTGTTGTCAAAAAGTAAGGTAACACTCTCAAAAGAACAAGAGCACGTCAACAGGATACATGGACCAACCTGACGGCGTTCCAATTAGACAAAAGTGGGATAATTTAAGCAACCAAATATATAATGAGAGTTTTGGTTTGTACCCCATAGAAAAAAATATATATCCCTAAGTACATGCAGATATAAATAGTTGAATACATATACATGGAGTGAAGAGACAGTTAGTTCTCCTTTAGGGAAGAATTACAGTTAAATAAATGGAATTAAATGAATTCCAATGAAAGAAGAAAGAACATTACCATAAGGCAAATACCATAGTAATTGTTGTTGCAGACACAATCCACTGATGGATGCTAAAGTTAATGGGCTGAAGTTTGGGGAGAACAGGATATTTGCCTAGTCACCAAGTATCTATCCCCTCAAGGTATTTACTAACTACAGAGGGGGACAAATAGTAACCTTTTACCACATGGCAGAGACCACCTTAACCAAATGATCAAAAAATCCTTATGCTTATTTTTTTCCTTTCAGCCATATAATCAAAGATCTACTCATATTTTTCTCTGCTTAAAAAAAATTCCTGGGGCGCCTGGGTGGCTCAGTCATTAAGCATCTGCCTTCAGCTCAGGTCATGATCCCAGGACCCTGGGATCGAGCCCCACATGGGGCTCCCTGCTCGGCAGGAAGCCTGCTTCTCCCTCCCCTGCTCCCCCTGCTTGTGTTCCCGCTCTTGCTTGTCTCTCTCTGTCAAATAAATAAATAAAATCTTAAAAGAAAAAAAAGTTCCTATACTCCACTTTGTCATGCATTTGATTAATTTTCGTTTCACTTAGAATCAGTTACCCTTGGGGTGCCTGGGTGGCTCAGTCGTTAAGCGTCTGCCTTCGGCTCAGGTCATGATCCAGGGTCCTGGGATCGAGCCCCGCATCGGGCTCTCTGCTCCGCAGGAAGCCTGCTTCTCCCTCTCTCACTCCCCCGCTTGTGTTCCTTCTCTCGCTGTGTCTCTCTCTGTCAAATAAATAAATAAAATCTTTAAAAAAAAAAAAAAAAAAAGAATCAGTTACCCTTATCAGGATTTCAATTTATTGACACACACCCCTCAGCTGAAGATGAATTCCAGAAGTGAAATTGCTGCATGTAGCCATCACAAAGACAAAGTTACCAAAGCTACTGCATGCATGTATTTATTTATTTATTTATTTATTTATTTATTTATTTATTTATTTATTTATTATGTTAATCACCGTACATCATTAGTTTTTGATGTAGTGTTCCATGATTCATTGTTTGTGAAAGCTACTGCTTTTTAACTGTGACATTTCTAATTGAATTGAACTGTTAGTCATGCTTTGTATATACGTTTTTGTTAACTTTTTAAATTTAAACTTTGAGCAATCATATTAAGGAAAAGTAGCCGATGGCCCAGCAAACAAGATCCATAAATCTAAAGATCCATGAGTTTAGAAGGAGTGCCAGTGGATACTAAATTAAGTAGGAATGTGAATACTTAGAATGAAATAATCCATAACAAATTACAAAGCTAAAAAGCTAACAATGGAAACATCACAAAATCAGAAAAGCAGTGTATTTCCATTAGTAGACTTCCCACTCTACCTCTGTGATACCTTGACTCATATACATTTTGCCTGAAAATGCTTTGATTATCTCTTTACCTTTAAATATAAAAATTATTTTGAGGGGCGCCTCGGTGGCTCAGTCAGTTAAGCATCTGCCTTCGGTTTAGGTCTTGATCCCAGGGTCCTGGGATTGAGCCCTGCATTGGGCTCCCTGCTTAGTGGGGAGTCTGCTTGTCCTCTCCCTCTGCCCACCCCTCATGCTTTCTCTCTCTCAAATAAATAAATAAAATCTTTAAAAAATAAATACATATAAAAATTATTTTAAGGGGTGCCTGAGTGGCTCAGTCGGTTAAGTGTCTGCCTTCTGCTCAGGTCATGATCCCAGGGTCCTGGGATGGAGTCCCACATCAGGCTCCCTGCTCGGTGGGGAGTCTGCTTCTCCCTCTGCCCTTTCCCCTGCTTGTGCTCTCTCTCTCTCTAAAAAAAAAAGAAAAAAAATTTTGAATATCTTTTTATAGTGTAAATAGAAACATAATGCAGCCCTTCTGTTAAGAAGTCTGAGATTTATTTTATATAAATACACTTTAGAAAAATTTATTTTGGCTTTACAGCTTATCAGTAATGACATGTAAACTTTTTAATTATCAAATTTTGGAAAATCTTTATCACATATTTTGAATACAGGAGGCCTAAGATTCCAGTGCATTTGAAGTTTGCTTGTGCAATGACTAATCTTAAATACTCTTTGATGAATTGCATCACCACTTACTCATCAATGTCTTCCTTGTTGTGACTGTGATGGGTTTTAAGTTCTCTTCATAATCTTCATTTGTGTCAAATCAGGAAGAATTTCAATATTTTCCAGTATTCATATGATTTGCTCCTCTTCATTAATTGAATTATCAAACAAGAACCAATCTGTTACTTTTCTTCACAATTTTCCTTCTAATAAATGCTTTCGGAGTGGTCTGAAAATTTTTTGGTACCAGAGGCTTCTTCTATGTCAGAATGATTTTTGTTGACTTATCATTTTAATTGTTTGTCTCATATTCTCTTAATTTTTTTCTTCTTTTTGTTTTTAATTTTTTAATTTTACTTTTTTTAATTAACATAATGTATTATTTGTTTCAGAGGTACAGGTCTATGATTCATCAGTCTTATACACAATTCATATTGCTCACCATAGTACATACCCTCCCCAATGTCCATCACCTCATCCATCCCATCCCTCCCATCCCCCTCCACTCCAGCAACCCTCAGTTTGTTTCCTGAGATTAAGAGTCTCTTATGGTTTGCCTCCCTCTCTGGTTTCGTCTTTTTTCATTTTTCCCTCCCTTCCCCTATGATCCTCTGTCTTGTTTCTCAAATTCCTCATGTCAGTGAGATCATATGATACTTGTCTTTCTCTGATTGACTTATTTCACTTAGCATAATACCCTCTAGTTCCATCCAGATCATTGCAAATGAGAAGATTTCCTTTTTTTTGATGGCTGCATAATATTCCATTGTGTGTGTGTGTGTGTGTGTGTGTGTGTGTGTGTGTGTGTATATATACACACACATATATACCACTTCTTCTTTATCCATTCATCTGTTGATGGACATCTAGGCTCTTTCCATAGTTTGGCTATTGTGGACATTGTTGCTATAAACATTGGGGTGCATGTGCCCCTCTGGATCACTACATTTGTATCTTTGGGGTAAATATCTCGTAGTGCAATTGCTGGGTTGTAGGGTAGCTCTATTTTCAACTTTTTGAAGAACCTCCATACTATTTTCCAGAGTGGCTGCACCAGCTTGCATTCCCACCAACAGTGTAGGAGGGTTCCCTTTTCTCTGCATCCCTGCCAACATCTGTCGTTTCCTGACTTGTTAATTTTAGCCATTCTGACTGGTGTGAGGTGGTATCTCATTGAGGTTTGATTTGTGCTTGCATTCCTACCAACAGCGTAGGAGGGTTCCCCTTTCTCCGCATCCCCACCAACATCTGTCATTTCCTGACTTGTTAATTTTAGCCATTGTGACTGGTGTGAGGTGGTATCTCATTGAGGTTTTGATTTGGATTTCCCTGAAGCCGAGTGATGTGGAGCACTTTTTCATGTGTCTGTTGGCCATTTGGATGTCGTCTTTGCAGAAATGTCTGTTCATGTCTTCTGCCCATTTCTTGATTGGATTATTTGTTCTTTAGGTGTTGAGTTTGATAAGTTCTTTATAGATTTTGAATACTAGCCCTTTATCTGATATGTCATTTGCAAATATCTTCTCCCATTCTGTCGGTCATCTTTCGGTTTTGTTGACTGTTTCCTTTGCTGTGCAAAAGCTTTTTATCTTGATGAAGTCCCAGTAGTTCATTTTTGCCCTTGCTTCCCTTGCCTTCGGCAATGTTTCTAGAAAGAAGTTCCAAAAGACTCCACCGCAAAACTGCTAGACTCATACAGGAATTCAGTAAAGTGGCAGGATATAAATCAATGCACAGAAATCAGTTGCATTTCTATATACCAACAACAAGACAGAAGAAAGAGAAATTAAGGAGTCGATCCCATTTACCATTGCACCCAAAACCATAAGATAACTAGGAATAAATCTAACCAAAGAGGCAAAGAGTCTGTACTCAGAAAACTATAGAATACTGATGAAAGAAATTGAAGAAGACACAAAGAAATGGAAAAACATTCCATGCTCATGGATTGGAAGAACAAATATTGTGAAAATGTCTATGCTACCTAGAGCAATGTACACATTTAATGCAATCCCTATCAAAATACCATCCACTTTTTTCAAAGAAATGGAACAAATAATCCTAAAATTTGTATGGAACCAGAAAAGACTCTGAATAACCAGAGGAATGTTGAAAAAGAAAAGCAAAGCTGGTGGCATCACAATTCTGGACTTTAAGCTCTATTACAAAGCTGTAATCATCAAGACAGTATGGTACTGGTACAAAAACAGACACATAGATCAATGGAACGGAATAGAGAGCCCAGAAATGGACCCTCAACTCTATGGTCAACTAATCTTCAACAAAGCAGGAAAGAATGTCCAATGGAAAAAAGACAGTCTCTTCAACAAATGGTATTGGGAATATTGGACAGCCACATGCAGAAGAATGAACCTGAACCATTTCCTTATACCACACACAAAAATAGACTCAAAATGGATGAAAGACCTAAATGTGAGACAGGAATCCATCAAAATCCTAGAGGAGAACACACGCAGCAACCTCTTCAATCTCAAAATTTTTTTCTTAGTTTTTCCTCCATTCTTTAATAGATATAAAGATGACATAAAAATGTACCTTTCTTGGGGCGCCTGGGTGGCTTAGTCGGTGAAGTGCTGCCTTCGGCTCAGGTCATGATCCCAGGGTCCTGGGATTGAGCCCCACATTGGGCTCCCTGCTCGGTGGAGAGCCTGCTTCTCCCTCTCCCTCTGTCTGCTGCTCTGCCTACTTGTGCTCTATCTCTGTTAAATAAATAAATAAAAATTTAAAAAAAAATTTTTAAAAATGTACCTTTCTTACATGATCAAAGCACGGAGTTTTAATGTCTCACTTGTTTTCACAAAACCTTCAAAACAACTTACTAGATTGCAGTTAGATGGTATGTTCAAACCTTATCAACTTTGTAAACAAAGATGTTGTGAATCTTTGAAAATACATTTTAGCCTAGGAAGTGTTGTTCCCATGTCGCAGAGCTTAAGAAGCTTTAGAAAAGGCAGACTTCTTCCACGCACATACATCCACAGCTGCAGGGAACACTCACACTGCAATGTGCTCCCCAGGCCTGCATCTCTGTGCTGTGATGCTGGGTCAGTCAGTACCTGGAGGTGTTGTAGAATTCCTGAAAGCCATTGCTGCATTGGGGTGACCAACAAAAACTGAACTGTAATGGAAATTTACTGCAAAACACATAAATAGAGCCCACTCATCACAAACCAAATGCAACCTCAGCTCAAGTTCTCCCTTAGCTAGAGCCCCAGAATAACCATCACCACCCCAACTCCATGCAACACATAGAGAAGTGTGATGTAGGAAGTTGGAATGTAAAGAGACAGCTGTCTTAACCAGTTACTGTTAAAATATCTTACTTTTGCATGTTTTGTGAAAATACAACCATGTGAACATATTGCTAGGGTTCGTTTCAAGGTCTTGATGTCCATAAACAAGTGCATCGCCTTGAGCCTTTGGCTTCATGATACATCTGTCCCTGTTCCTTATTGTGCAGGAAAGGTATTAGAAGCCAAGTCAATGAGGGTATTGATGACAAATCAGTAGTTGAGTGTTGGCAATCTGAAGAAATCCAGAAATGCACTAAAATCTTACACTTGAGAGAAATGTCTTGAATTTAACAATAATCCTTAAAATATATTCCAGTATTAAAAAACTTGATAAACTTTCCTAAACTGTAGATTTTTAAAAACTTAATTTCAGTCACCCAGGCTGGGCCTTTCTTGGAATGGGCCCATACAAGTGAGGGAGCCTGGATTTTATGATTCGTTCATTATTTATGATTCAATTTTTGTTACTGATTTTCTACCACATTCTATTTGCAACCCACAAGCAGATTAGAATATAAGAACAGCCTCTTTGGATTGGCTGAGATGAGGTGTATTTCTCATATTTGGGTACTCCTCTGTCAGCCATATATTGTCATGAAAATGCTGTATAACAACCAGCCACATGGGGCGCCTGGGTGGCTCAGTCCTTAAGTGTCTGCCTTCGGGCTCAGGTCATGATCCCAGGGTCCTGGGATTGAGCCCAGCCTGCTTCTCCCTCTCCCACTCCCACTCCCCCTGCTTGTGTTCCCTCTCTCTCTCTGTCTCTCTCTGTCAAATAAATAAAATCTTAAAAAACAAAACAAAACAAAACAACCAGCCACACAATTATTTATATATCTATTAAGTTCACAGCTCTGCAGGGTTCAGTTGATCTAAGCTAGGCTTGCTTATATATCTTGGGTCAACTGTAGGTTGACCTGATGGCTCTATTAGTAGTTAGATGGACTTGTATATATTTACCAGGGGGCTGTTAACTTGTCTAGGAGGGCTTTGGCTGGGGTGATCAGGGCCATACTGTTCCTCTCCTTGTGTCTCTCTTTCTGCATCCAGCTATCCTGGACATGTTTTCATGGTAATGGCAGACATGCAAGAAAAGTCAGAAATGCATAAGTCATTAAAAATACAGGAAAACTGTTAATGTCCCATTGGCCAAATCAAGTCACAGAGCCAGACCAGGGAGAGAGGGACCTAAAATGTTACTTGGTGAAAAGCATGCATACAGTGAAAGATAAAGAATTTGGACCATCTTTTGCAATGAAATCTCTTATGTTTTAAACTAAACGCTTGATTTTCTTGACCAACACATAGCTACCGTCTGAATGTTTATGTCCTCTACACAAGGTATGTGTTGAAATACGTAGGGCTTTGGGAAGGTGACTCAGCTGTGAGAGTGGAGCCCTCATGAGTGGCAGTAGTGTACTTGAAGAAGAGATCCCATGGAGCTCTCAGCCCCTTCTTCCATGTGAAAACGCAACCCAGAAGAGAGTCATCACCCAGCCATGCTGCCCTCCTGACCTCAGACTTCCAGCCTCTACAACTGTGAGAAATAAATTGCTGTTGTTTATAAGCTACCCAGGCTGTGGTATTTTGTTACAGCAGCTCAAATGGACAACAGCACCATTTAAATCTCCTCTCCAAATGCCCCCCAGCTCAGTAAGTGGCACTGCTGTCCACCTGGCTCAGGGTGAAGTACATTCTCTGGTACCATAGCCAACCCATCAAAGGGTCATGTGTACTTTCAAAATATATCTAAAATCAGACTACTTCTCCATGTCTGTACTACTCCCGCCCTAGTACACGTTGCTATTTTTTTTTTTTTTTTTTGCCTGTGCTACCTAAATAGCCTCTTAATATTTCAACCTTGCCCACCTGCTGTGTTTCCACTACATCTATGAACAGTTTCAGAATGTAAATTAGATCATGCCACCTTCTGCTCAAAGCTCTCCAATTGCTTTCCCATCAGATTTACAATAAAATCTAAAATCTCAACCATGGCCTATAAGGCCATCTACAGTCTGGTTCGTGGCTACATGCTCTTGCTTTATTTTTATACCATTCTTTCCTCACTGGCTCCACTGTAGCCACATGGGCATTCAATGTTGTTCCATGAACATTCCTGACCTCAGGACATTTGTACATGCTATCTCCATAGCCTAGAATACTATTGATCTCACTGTATTACTCAAATGAATATTGATGAGTATCAAATGAATATCAAATAATCACTTCATTCAAGTTTCTGTTCAAATGCCACCTCTTGGGAGTCTCTTTCTTGATCTCTTTTTCGAGCAACTTTCTGTCATTCTCATTCCTGCCCAGTTTTTTCTTCATATCATGTGTTACTAGTGGATATTATAATGTGTATTTGTTGAATGAAAAAAATAACATAAAGGAAGTGGAATAAAGTTCTAGGAGCATTACACCTAGCATAAAGATATTCCTAAAATAGTATGCAGGAGAACTGATAGCATGGGGAAACCTTACCATTGACAAAGGAATGTCTACCACTTCTGGCCATTTAAAACGTGTAGTTTGTTGTGGTAGTTAATAACCACCTTTACCTGGAAAGTTTTTGGTCATTCTCTGTTTTCTGGAATATGTCCGTAAGTGTCTATGAGAAATATAGAGACAAATATGACTTGTTCATCAGCAAGCTTAATGCTCATTGGCTGCATCCTTGCTTTCTGCTAACTCTAACTTCAGGCCTTAGAGTGCTCTGGTATGCTCAGGAAATTTGAATAACTGTGGAATAAGGCCAGCATCTTCAGTTGGGCCAAAGGAAGAAGAGGCTCTGTCGTTTTGGAAACCTTTAAGTCAGGGATTTTATCCTTTTGCTGTGCCATGGACTCCTTTGGCAGCCTCAGGAAGACTGGGAACCAATTTTCAATATTGTGTTTGGTTTTACTTGTTGAGAGGAAATTCACATGACATAAAATTCACCATTTTAATGTAAGCAAGTCGCTGGCATTTAACACCTGTAAAGTTACACAGCCACCACATCCATCTAGCTCCAAAACGTTTCTGCCATTCGAAAATAAAACCCCGTACCCATGAAGCCGTTCTCTTCATCTTCCTGACCCCCAAGGCCCTGGTAACCATCAGTCTGCTTTCTCTGTCTGTGGATTTACCTATTCTGGGTATTTCATATAAGTAGAATCATACCACATGTGACTGTCTGTGTCTGACTTCTTTCCCTTAGCATGTTTGGGGTTCATCCACACTGTAGCATGTATCATACTTCATTCCTTTTTATGCCTGAATCATACTCTGTTGTCTAGAAATACCACATTCTATTTATCCATTCATTTGTTGATGGATATTTGGGTTGTTTCCATCTTTCGGCTACTGTAAATAATGCTGCTATAAATATTCCTGTACCAGAATTTGAGTGTGGGTTTTTCAGTTCTTTGGGGTAGATACCTAGGAGTGGAATCCCTAGGTTACCACAGTGACAACATACTGTTTTAAAATGCATAAAGTACAATACCTAGGGTTATAAAGGAAACTAATTATGTTGACATAAAGTCATCAAAACATCAAATAAAATAAGTTTGTGTTATGGTGATATGAGTTACTTGATTTGGAAATATCCTATCTAATGGCAGACCTAATAACTGCCATATATTTGGAGTAGTGTGGAGTGCAAATGATGTTTCAAGGTGTCTGCAGCAATTACAGTGTGCTATAAAAAGGCTTATGTTTCTCGATTACAAGTCCTTAGAATATTCCTGGGTTTTGTTGCCTGTTAAAGGCTAATGAAAATGGAGTGGTATTTTCTTTCTCATCCAAATTCATGGAACCCATAAATCCTATCTAAATGATCCCAGGGACTTGAAGTGAAGACCCCCAGTTAAGAACCCCCTGCTTTCAAGAGGAGAGTGGTTATAAACATGGAACTCCATGGTGGCCCCTTCTTTCTGTGTCTCTCTCCCCGCTATTTCCCCATGTCGTCATCTTGCCTAGGAAATCTAAGCTCAGCAGGATCAACTTGGACAGGTGCAGATCCACTGAAGTGGAAGCTAGAGAATTCTCATAATTCCAGAGACTTTATCACCAAGTTTTGATCTGTTAGCTTTTCTGTTTTCTGTATCAGATTAATGTTTGTAAAATTCAAACACCTAGGAATTAAAATAACTCTTCTAATGTTGTAGAGCGCTTCAGAGTATCTGAAGGTCTTATACATACATTCTTTCATTTAACCCGCTGTAAATTGTGTGACTGCGTATGTCATTACCAGGGGTGTGAGATAAGGAAGCCCAGATATAGACTCATTTAGTCAATCAAGTTTGAAAAGCAAGTACTCACCCATGGAGCTAGAACTTGGGGTACTTGTGCAAATAAAAATTCAAAGTACCTTTTCTATTCAACTAGAAAACCAATATATCCAAACTTCATTGTTTACGTGGTTGTTAGCCTAAAGGATAATTACTCCTTAAAATAAAAGCCAACACACAAACTGCTCTTGCAGATGAAAGGAACATTAACATGAGAATACTACCTACAGTTCAGTCCTAAAAAGCTCAATCCTTCCATTGTCTCAGGGGAAATGTTTCATAGATAGAGGCCAGACATTCAAACAGGATATTTTCCTGTAGGAAAAGATGAGATTGGTTTTAGAAAATCAAGCTTCATTATTCCCTGAAAAGAAAAACAAAATAGTGCTCAATCCATATTGAGGATATCCAAAGAGAGCGAAGAGCTCTGTAGACTCCCTAGAAGTTTCCCTAGAGAGGATTCCGTGCACTTGACAAGTGCATAAATAATGACAGAAAATGCAGTTCCATATGTCACAGTTATCTTGCTTTGAATGAAAGAAAATCTGTCTTTCAGTGGATGAGGTTTTTTTCTCCCCCAAAGTTATGTATTCAGAGTTTTAGTGTTTCTATTTGTTGTTCTCTCCCAGGGAGCAGAACATACCTTATTCCAACAGTGAAGAAAGAGGAAGGGCTGCTGAGCTCTGGCTATAAATATTTTATTATAGAGAGAGACAGAGATCACAGAGGGGCAGATGAGTAGCAGAAAACAAATGTGATGTTGTTTGCAAGTCCTCAGAGGAGGTTTATATTAAACTGTCTCTGCCAGCTTGATTTCTGCTTGGCTTTTCTACTGTCAAACCCGGTAATGAAACCCTTTTGTGTATCTAAGGGTTTTCCTATTAGATGAGGAGTGCTATATCTAGTTGAAAGTATAGAATTATCACGTTATAAAGTATACACAAAGAAAAAGCTATTATAAAATGGCACAGTGATGAAGTTATATTTTCAAGAAGGATGATCTATATTAATTTGGTTTTAGAAAGATGCTATCCTAGTAAAAAAAAAATAGATTAAAAAATAAATTATAGGTTTTCTCCATATAATCATTTATTTCTCCCCTCTTACCCCAATGCCTCAGAGTTGTTGGAAGACTTTGACCTGATGGTATTTAGAATCTTTCATGATTTCATAATCCATTGGACTTTATTTGCTCAGAATTCACTATTAATGAGGACAAGGTCATAGCTTATTCTCTGAGAGAGAGAGAGAAAAAAAAAAAGTCCTGTTTTTTTAACATAAGAGCACAGACCACATATCAAACCTGCCGCTCACATATTTAAATTTCTGGGTACAAGGAGAAGTGGATAAAAGGGTGAATAATGCAACAAACATTCTAAGATCGCAGGGCTGATGAGGCTCATTTCATCCTGGGTCTAAACCACCTGAAATGATCTGCATAAGTGCTCTTATTCTTGAATAAGAGGAGAAAACAAGTGTGCAGGGACTAGAAGTATTTGTCCTAATATAGTTGATGGCAAATCTTTGTTCTACTTTACATAAAATAAAATCTTAGATTTTTTTTTTAGCAATTGGCCAGTGAGTCCAATAATACATCTGTCTTTGAGTTAGGTGCCATTTGTAGCAAAGTGTTTTTGTTTGATCTCACGGTCAAGGAGCCCAATATGGAGAGGCCGTATTGAATTTATGAAATGAATCTGTGGATCTATGAAAATCAAATGTACAAAATGGCATAGACCTGTGGTAAAAAAAGTTATGTTTCTTTGGGTACATCTCTATAACAGACACACATATAGAGATGCTTATTTTGCTGGTAAGAAAATGTGTGGGTAAACTAGAACTTTTGGGGTTTTTTTGTTTTATTTTACAAATTATTCACAGATGACAGGTCACTGATTTTTGGTTTTAAGAGCTAAATTCAGTTGTCTGAAATGCTGCTTGGGTTGGTTTTGTACTTACTAAAAACCAGAACTAACATTCTTTACTATTCACTATTGGCCGGGTACCTTATATAGGACATTTTCACTTGATCTTGAGGACCCCTCTGTATTATGGAAAATTCTGTCCATCTCCATTTTTCAGATGAACAAATAAACTTGAGGAATGACGAATTGGCCCCAACTGTGCAGTAAGACTGGAGCCAAGTCTGTTGATTCCAAAGTCAACCCCTTCCTCTTGAAGGTTGGAAATATTCAATTTAATTGACATCAGTACCTCATATTAATATGTACATTATCAGCAGGTTCAGAGTAGTGTAGTTGTTATGTGAACATAGTCTACTGAGCATTCAGATTGCTTTTTCTAGGTCAGTAGTGGCAATCTGGCTTTACAGAGATATAGATAAAGGTTTCTTAGTGGCATGTTTAAAGGAAAAGAAATTTGAGAGGAGAGTTTTAATCTAGGCACATATTAAATTTATGGCATCTGACTTTTTTTATTTTGGTTATTTGTAGTATAAATAGAAAGTTAAAATAATGCTAATTACAAAATAAAGTTTAAAACCAAAATATTGATTAATTATATAGAAAATGTAATATAATGGTATTAATAAAATATAAAAATAAGATACATTTATTTTGTTTTACTTTTCTGGATCAAAGTATTTCTGTTGTAAAATATATTGAATTATTGTTATGTGAGAGACCCATATGGCTGTATCAGTCTTAAAATTGCATTTCCTGACAAGGTGGCTTATCTTCTGCTCTGAAATATATGAAGAGAATATCACAAGGCTTTAAAAGGAAGTTATGTCTACTTATGTTTTAGCTGATTTTGAACTAAATTAAAAACCTGTGTTTTAACAGGTTAAAAGCATGCAAGAACTGAGCTTTCAGAACCATCTAGGATTTCCTGTTATCTATGCAAGACATTCATTTTTAGCAAGTTCTGATCTTAGCAATGGTAGTTTAAAACATAGGGCATGCTTTTAAGAAGATGATTTTACCAGCAAATTACTTTCCATGAAATAGAAATAAATCAAGTTTAAATTTAACCGGTTTTAAAGAAGTAAACTTAACGGGAAAATATTTGCAACAGCTTTAAAACATAAATCTCTGTCCCTAAGGGAAGCCTTAAACATTTTTCAAATGCATAGGAAAGTAGATACTTAAAGTGTGATACTTCCACTTTTTATGTCACAAAGTACTGGCATTTTTACAGAAAATACAAGTGTAGTAAGTATGTATGCTGTGTACCTACAGTTAACTGATGCATATAATAAAATAAAAGCAGGTATTTCTTATTATTCAAGGAGAAAAATGGAGCCGTCTTCTGGAAACGGCTTGGGTTGTCCCATAATGGGTAGGATAGACTGTCAACCTATAATTATTTTCAGGGAGGTTTTCTTTGGACTTGTCTGAAAATTGGATGAGCAGTGATTAATATCGGGAAGAAGAAAAGAACTGGGACCTGCGATTTGTCCTTTTAATAGGATAGGAGAGAATAACTGCTTTCAATTTTTGGATCTTTCATGAAGCATATGAAATCTGTATTTAGTCCCTTTGTATCCAATCAATAGTATTTATATATTTACTCATTTAAATGGCAGTGCTGTGCTGGACCATAAGCAAGGCTAGGAACTTACACATAACTTTGAATCAGCCAATGTATGTATAGTCAGTCTTCATTATTCGTGGATTTTGTATTTACAAATTCACCATCACATGTGTTTTTGCATTTCTATGCTTTTGCTGGTGGTTTTGCTGTTTGAAATGGTCCCCGAGCAGAGTGCTGAGGTGCCGTCCAGTATTCCTCAGTGTGATGTGCCTTGTGGAATAAATACATGTCTTTGGCAATCTTCATTCAGGTGTGAGTTCTGGTGCTGTTGGCTAAGTTGAATGTTAATGAATCAACAATATATATATTAAATGTGTCTTTAAACAGAAACGCATATAAAACTCTGAAACAAGATTATGTGTTGGTTGATGGATGAGCATGTTTGGGATCAGAGACTTGAAGAACCCTGGATTTCTTGTAGGAGCAATGGGTTCAGCATTCACTCATTTGGTGTTTGCAGCTACTGTATAGAATGTGACTACTGCAAATAATGAGAATCGACCATATGCAACGTACAATTACTAGAGAGCAGGCTCGGCCCCAGAGAGTCAGGGACCAAGGGCACATTTACTGCCTCCATAGGGCTCACTCCCTGTTGAAGAACTGGACTCACATTGGACCAGTGTGAGAAAGTGCTATGACAGATGCAGGTAAGGTGCTAAGGGGAGCCTAACACTGCTGGAGGGTCCAGGTAATCCCAGATCAGTAGATGCATGCCTGAGAGAATGATTGGAACAGTAGAGAAAGGATGCGCAGCATGTACAGGAATGGGAAGTAAGTGAGGTTGTTTATTTTTAAATGGAGCAGAATGTTGGTGGGTTTCTGACACATGTTGATACCATGTTGTTACAGAAATATACTGTGGCAAAATGCTTCCACCTCTTGCCAAAATGAACACTGAAGAAAAATGAAGAACACTGAAGAACTCCAACAAAAAGTTGCAGGACAGAAATAGCCAAACTCCTCTGGAGTCCGATTCATCCACAGCCATCAAAAAAAGGTAGGGGGATGAATTATGTTATGGTTTTGCTCTTTTAAATTTTATTTTAAATAATGTACACACACACACACACACACATATGCACAGTAGAATACTCTTCAGCCATAAAAAGGGAAGTCCTGCCATTTGAGACAGCATGGATGGACCTTGAGAGCATTATGCTAAGTGAAATAAGTCACATGTGCAGAAAGACAAATACCATATGATCTCACTTATATGTGGAATCAGTTAAAAAAAATTTTTTTTTAAATCCGAGCTAAAAGTTACAGAGACTATATTGCAGGTTGCTAGAGGTGGGCAGGAGGATGGGGAGTCAGTAGAATGGTGAAGGTGGTCAAAAGATACAAACTTCCAGTTATAAAATAAGTTATGGGGATGTAATATGCAGCACGGTGACTGTAGTTAACCATATTGTATTGTGTATATGAAAGTTGATAAACTTTCTGAAAGGGTTCTAAAATGGGGTGCTGTGGGAACCCTTACTTTCTCCACCCCAAACCCTTTTCAGAAGCCTTTGGCATCAGAAAACAGGCCCAGTGCAGTCTCCCTGCTCGGTGGGAAGCCTGCTTCTCCCTCTCCCACTCCCTCTGCTTGTGTTCCCTCTCTTGCTGTGTCTCTCTCTGTCAAATAAATAAATAAAATATTTTTTTAAAAAAAGAAAGAAAACAGGCCCAGTACAGCAATTATAGTGTCAGGTAATTGAAAAGATTCTTGAGACACCATAAGGTATATACATGTACAGCTGTAATCAAACAAAGGAAAGGGTACAACAGGAGAAAGCAAGCCCAGCAAGCACTAGAGGGGACTGAGACTTCTAGGTGCAGCTCTCAGGGTCCTTTCTCCATCACACATGATGCCCTTAGTCTTCAGATCATGAACCACCAAGATACACATATGACACGTTGGTCTCAGGGGAGCCAAGAATCAGGCTTACTGAGGAGCATTTTGTACCCCACAGCTCAGGGAGCTAAAAGCAGTCTTTGTGAACAGGTAAACAGGTGTAAACCATCAATCCACTCAGTTTCCATAAACAGCATAGACAGGCTGGTACAGTTTGCCTTGGGGGGCATTTCGGACTTCTAATAGCAAGTTATAAATCACTAGCTATTACATTTCACTTCTTTCTTGGCCAAGAATCAATACCATGGTTCCAGGTGCCCTTTAGCGTAAGCACAGAACTACCCAAGATCAATTGGGTATCCTGATGTACTCAGAGAATTGAACCATGATGAAAAGATCCAAGAAAACCTACAGGTGGTATACCACATTCTGTGATTGGTCTTGTCATCCACTGGATCAGATACAACTCTGATTAGCTGGAGAGATCTTTACAAGGGTAGGCTTCCAAATGGTCAAAGTTCCTGAAAAAGTAACTGTATGCTGAAGCAATAAGATTAGTAGTTGGTTTAGGTTGATTTCTCTGGAATCAAATAGTGAGACAAAAAATTTGGGTACTGGTGTTTATTTGGAAGGTGATGCCAGTATACCTTTATAGGGAAATGGGGATGTGGGGTGGGAAAGAGAAGGAAAACAGAAAAAGTACCTTATTGTTACTGTGACCAAGAGGAGTATGATCCCATTGGGCAATTTTGGGATACAGTATAGAACATACCTTAGATTTATCCTAGCCAAGGGCAAGGGAATCAGCCACCTTTTCCCATCTGCCTTGATGGAAGACTGCTCCCCTGGATAGAAGTGAAGGGTGTTAACTCCCTGGCATCTGTGGCCTGCCATAGATGTGGGCCAAGAGGACTCCAGCAGCCAGAGGAAGCCTCAGGCAAAGAACCCCAGGTGTTTGCCATTGGAAGCTGCCATCAGATCAGCATGCACAGAAATGATGAGTGCCAAGAGGATATGGATGGAGCACTGATAGTTTCTGCTCTAAGAAGTGACAACAACAGTGATGCTCATGATTATATTAGTGGAGCTATCATTTGTCAAGTATGAAGCCATGTACTATAATAAATGCATTACATCTTATCATTTAATTCTTATTTGTCACTCAGTACCAGGTGCAGGGGAGGGGAAATATGTATTTTATCACCACAGTCCTGCAGCATATATATTGATTCTGGTCTTCCATGTATAGATGAGCAGATAAGGTTGAGCAAGGGTAACCAGATTCTCGGGAGTAACACATACAGGATATAGAGCTGGGATTCAGATTCTGGTTTGGCTCCAAAACCATCCGTTGGGCACCATTGTAATCCTTAAGTCACTAATTAATTATTTTTCTGACACCCATTTATTTGAAAGTTGGCAGGAGCCATTTAGATTTGGGGATGCAAAAAAAATGCCCATGTTCTTAAGGAGAGCAGGAAAAGAAAGACCAGAAAACATGGAGTATAATAAGAGCCATACGGAAGTGTGTTACTGCTATTAAGTAGGATCAAGAAAGAGGTTATCAGTTGTTGCTGTATAACAAATAACTCCACGACTTAGTGGCTGAACACAACAAGTATGTAATATTGCTGACAGGTCTGTGGGTGAGTTAAAAAGTTCTGCTGATGTGGGCCAGGTTTAGCTGGTCTGAGGTAGGTTCACTCATTCATCTGCAATCAGCTAACAGTGGCTGGGGACTGGCTAGTCTAAGATGCTTTACATCACACACCTGGTAACTGATTGAACTGGATCGGGGTGCATGGATGGCTCAGTCGTTAAGCGTCTGCCTTCAGCTCAGGTCATGATCCCAGGGTCCTGGGATCGAGCCCCGCATCAGGCTCCCTGCTCCACAGGAAGCCTGCTTCTCCCTCTCCCACTCCCCCTGCCTGTGTTCCCTCTCTCGCTGTGTCTCTCTCTGTCAAATAAATAAATAAATATAATCTTCAAAAAAAAAAAAAAAGAATGTAGCTGGATCAACTCAGTTCTCCAGTGGCTAGCCTGGGCTTGTTCCCATGGTGGCTAGGGAAGGTTTGAGAGTGAATGAAAGTGTGCAAGGCTTCCTGAGGCCGAGGCTCAGAACAGTCACTTCTGCTGCATGATATAGGCCAAAGTAAATCACAAGACCAGCCCAGATGTAGAAATAAACTCCACCTCTTGGTAAGAGGAGCTTCAAGGTCACATGGCCAAAGGGCACTGACACAGGAAGGGGAGATGTACCAAGAAGAGAAACATCTGGATTTAAGCTTACAGGGTGAGTAGGTATTCCCCAGCCAGAATAAAGTAGGAAGTAAATTTGAGGCAAGGAGGGTAGTGTATTTTCAGAGACACCCAATGCCCCATAATGAAGGCATATAGTGCTGAGGGCAAGAGACAAGCACCAGGAGAGAGAACAGCATTAAAGACTAGAGGTATGTAAATGTACCAGAATTCAAGCAAAGAAAAGTTAATTTGTAGGAAGAATAACATTTAAGAAAAAATGTTAAACAGATGGGAAGGCGAGCAAAGTCAGGTTAATGAGTGGAGGGATGGGTGGATGTCCAGGTTGCTGTAGCAATATGGTTAATAAAATTATAAGATGTTGGTGCCTGGGTGGCTCAGTCGTTAAGTGTCTGCCTTCAGCTCAGGTGATGATCCTGGGGTCCTGGGATCGAGCCCCGCATCGGGCTCCTTGTTCAGCGGAAAGCCTGCTTCTCCCTCTCCCACTCCCCCTGCTGTGTTTCCTCTCTCACTGTGTCTCTCTCTGTCAAATAAATAATAAAACTTTAAAAAATAAATAAATAAAATTATAAGATGTTTTCTTAGGAAATGATTTGTAGGATTGACATTTATTTCAAAAAGGGAGGGTAGGGGGAGGAAGGAAATACCTTGATGGGTGCTTGGAGAGAGGTGAGGTTGAGGGAGCTGGATCCAAGAACAGCTGTGCCCATGACTCAGCCTGTGCACCTTGTGGCTTCAGGGAGGTCAGGTGATGACGTAGATTACATGACAGAAACTCTTTCTGTGATGCACCTTCCATAACCCACAAAATAAAGGATCCCCAAAATAAAGGATTTTGGGGTTATGGTCCCAAACCGAAATACCAAGCCTCCAGACTCTCACAAGGACAAGTTTCTCAAGTAGGTCTCTGAGGCAGCTGACATCAGGGATGTATTTAGAAAAGAGATGTGTCCATGTATGTTTCCACTGGGATGTGCATGTGAAATGGTAATTTTCAGTTCATGGGTTTTTCGCTTTGAGACTGGATTTTGTAAATTAAATAGAAACCTTATTCTACAGTTTTCCTAAGTGACTTTGATAGTTCTCCTGGGCCTGTGTTTCAGTGTGGCGCTCCTCTAAGCCACCAGGTACAGCAAGTTTTAGTGTGAGGCTTAATAAGCTGATATCAAATAGCATCACTAGCTCCTTGGAGGTAGAATGGGAACTAGACTCTGGAAGTAAATGCTGACCAGACCCATGAATGGAGAACCCAGGGCCCAAATACCCACCCTTGTTGGCTTGGGGAATGTATTTCTTTCATTCTTGTCTTGCAGATGTGTTGGTGATTCTTTGCTACCTGTTTCTAAAAAGTGAGATAAGGGTATTTTTTGAAGGTAAGATAAACAGAAAATAGCATAGCCAAAGACAAATAAATAACATAGTTAAAGCTGACAGCAAAGATACAAAATCCAATGAACACTCTCTGAGGACCTAATTATTATTAATTTTTCTTTGGGGAGCAGAGTGTTTCCCCATTCCATCTCCCCACCTACCCTCCAGAGGTTACCACTGTCCTAAATTTACATCTACCATTTACAATTATTTTGGTTAAAAATAATTGGCCCAAATGGGAGTATATTCCTACATATTGTTATTAATTTTTGCTTCCTTTTGAGCTTTATAGTAATGACTTTATACTCAGCCTAACGATTTGCTCATTTCCTCGAACATTTGTTTCTAAGATTCGTCCATGTCGTTACATGTAACTATAGTTCATTTTCACAGCTAAATAATATTACATCTGTGAACATATCACAATTCTTCTGTAGATTGACATTTCTGTTTCCATTTTCTGCATTTTTTGCTATGAGCAATGATACTACAATCATTTTTTATATGTCTCCTAGCATGTGTTTAAGTTTTTCGGGAATATCTATGTAGAAGCAAGTTGCTAGAACACATGATATAGGAAACCACCCATGCCAGGTAGCCTGGAACTGCGTGGTTTCTCAGGATGCAGGATTTTCAGGGCTAAAACCAGGAACAATCCCAGGCAAATTGGCATGAGTGGTCACCTTAAATGTGTACATGTTCAACTTTACAACATAATACTAAACTCTTTCCTAAAGAGTTGGTAGCAATTTATACTCCCAACTAGCTGTAAATGAGAATCACCCTGAGACTCCTCCCCATGCTTGGTCTTTTTGATGTCTTAATGTTTGCCGATCAGTTAAGTGTGAAATGGTATCTTACCATGATTTGAGTTCTCTCATTACTAATGAGGTTCAGTATCTTTTCATGTTTTGTTCTCCATTTGTGTTTTCTCTTCTGTGAAATGTCTTCCTTATCTTTTGTCTTTTTCTGCGGGGTGATTTTGTCAAATATGTCTTAAACACTTCTTTGGGTTCTTTTGGCTTTACCATCACCTAGAATAGGGTTTATCAACAGAAGCACCTATGAATGACATTTTGGACCGAATAATTGCCGTTGTAGGGAAGCTCCTGTGCATTGTAGTATGTTTAGCACCAATGACACTTTGGACTGAATAATTGCCGTTGTAGGGAACCTCCTGTGCATTGTAGTATGTTTAGCATTATGCTTGACCTCAACCCACTAGATGCCAATAGCTCCTCCCAGCTGTGACAACAACAAAAATCTCTAGGCACACACACAAAAATATCTTGTCAGATGTCACCCTGGGGGACAAAAATTATACCTAGTGGACAACCACTGACCTAGATCTTAGCAGCTTGCTCCTATGAGAGAGAAGAGGAAGCAAGGCAGATAAATTCCTTCTCCATTTCTCTCTCTGATGGCCTTTTCCAGTACATATGTCCCTGTACTGCATGTTTAAAGGTGTTCCCTGTCACTTTGCAGATGCATTTGCTGGGCTACTGGCTGTGCTCCTTCATAGTTCATGGTAATATAGTGGCCAGAACAATAACATATTCCCTTGTCTTCTTCCTATCCTTCCCTGCCCCATTTCCTTTCTCTTCTTTCTCCTACCTTGGGATTGCTTGTTCCAATGCAAGCGGTAGCACTTAATGCCTGTCTCAGGTCCATTGCCCAGGGAAACTAAGCTAAAATAAGTGGTTGTAGAAAGGGATACCCTGTGGGTAGGATTTTGGAATTGGATTACTGACCTGTCTGAAAGCAATAGAGACCACATCCTTTTGGGGCGAATTGGAATGAAAATAGACCCTGGTGTGCTGCAGCATTACGATTATTTAAGCTTTCACCATGTAGTAAATTGAGATAAGACTTACATGGAGGGTCAAGTGTTGGGAGACTTAGCAGCTGCAGCATACAGTAACTAGTAGAGCAGCGATGGGTATATGGATTGTGCAGCAGCGTGGCTACTTTTGACCTTCGAAAAGAGACTATTAGGCTGAGGGTGGTTAATTCCCAACTTACTGCATGCTCTGAGAGCCGGAGGGCATCTGAGGCAGCTTTACAGGAGACTTCTCTCTGGCTCTTGCAGGGCAGACTGATGAAATTTGGGCCCGGGGTCTGACTTAAAGTGTGGCAGAGCTTCAAAGGAGACCACACAGCTTTGTAGGATCTCCTGTTTCAAACTCAAGGCCCCAGCAAGGAGGCTGAGACAGGATGGGTCATTGGGTTGATGACCTTGACAACCTTGAACTCCTAAATGTCCCTAAACCATCTTGGAAGACAGGAGCAATCCCTTCTCCCTTGACAGAGAATAGCCTCACCCACCTGGTAGCTGTGCCAGGATTTTCCCCAAAGGAGGTGCCTCGTAAGACTATTCTCATTCTCCTTAAGATCTTTCTCAGCCACTCCTCATTTCTTCAAGCTGATAATGAGTATAGTCTCAGCAGAAGGAGTATCAGCCCTTCTTCAGGAAGAAATAGCCCACCCACTGAAAAATTGAAGTACCTGGCCAGCAGGTGCCATCAGAACCAAGGAAACCTGCATGGGAACTGACCTTGAGTGTATGGGGGAAGGGGAGGGTGAAACCCCCATGGAAGCTGGAACAACAAGGACTTATTGATATGGGGACTCACACGTTACTCAAGATTTAATCTTTTTTTTTTTTATTTTTTTAAATTTTATTTTATTATGTTATATTAATCACCATACATTACATCATTAGTTTTTGATGTAGTGTTCCATGATTCATTGTTTGCATATAACACCCAGTGCTCCATTCAATAGGTACCCTCTTTAATACCCATCACCAGGTTAACCTATTCCCCCATGCCCCTCCCCTCTAGAACCCTCAGTTTGTTTCTCAGAGTCCATAGTCTCTCATGGTTCATCTCCCCCTCCAATTCCCCCCCTTCATTTTTCCCGTCCTATATCTTCTTTTTTTTTTTTTAAAACATATAATGTATTATTTGTTTCAGAGGTACAGGTCTGTGATTCATCAGTAAAGAAAAAGATTTTATTTGAGAGAGAGAGCGTGCAAGCGGGGGAGAGGGAGAGGGAGAAGCAGGCTCCCCACTTAGCAGAGAGCCTGACACAGGGCTCGATTCCAGGACCCCAGGATCATGATCTGAGCCGGAGGCAGACGCTTAACTGACTGAGCCACCCAGGCACCCCAAGATTTAACCTTTTGTCAAAGACACTTGAAGTTGGCCCTGGCAGTTTTCTTAGGATGGTTCTTTGAAGCCTTTATGCTGTGATGGCTTATAGCAAGTGAGGAGGAAATTGCATAGTTTCTTTGATAGTTCTGCTAAAGGGTCAGATGGCTCAGGGAAGAGGAATGTTAAGATCGTTTTCGGTACAATCTGAGAACTTCTCACTTGACTATGTGTCTAACTTACCAAGAGGGCCCAGAGGGTACTCCCTTCACAAAGGCAATAAGGCACTCGCTGGAGAAGGCCGGCATCTCTGAGAAGCTCCGTGAAAGCTGCCATCCATGGCCTGGGTAGATGTTCAAAGACACTGTCCGGTAGGCGAGCTTCCTAATATTACCGAGAGGATGGGTTCCAGAATGGAGTTGAGTAGTTGCACTTACTGTTAATGGCGTGTGGACCCAACTGTCACAGGGGAGCACAGGGATCTGACAGTGACCACGAGAGCATGGGAGTCTTTGGGACAAAATAATTGGACAGCTGATGGGGATGTTGCACAATTGGGCTAATCAGAAAAAATGTCAAGAGCTTACAAATCATGAAATAATGTGGGCCCTTAGCAAGTTTCCACATCTGAGTTCATAGATGGCAAAGTGTTCTGTCAGCTCATGCTCATCTTCCATTTAAAATTTTTTTTTTTACATTTACATTTTATTTTGTGTTTAGCTGCTCATTCTACCCATGAAGTACAAAGGATGCAGAAAATCAGTTATTTTGTCGACTATTATGCTTGGTGGTGTTTTTCTTTGTGTGATACGGAATGTTTGATTATTGACGTTAATATGTGGGAATCCTTAGGGCCTGCCTGAATGGGGATGTGTTCCTGCAGAGAGTATTGCTTTGCTTCCTCTAAGAGTCAGGGACAATTTTGTTCCTTATCCAAAGATCCATTCTAGGTTCTGTCTCTCAGGTTTGACTGCCTTGCCTTGCTTTGCAAAGGGACGGAGAGTTGGTCTCCAGATTAGTGTTGTTATTGCCATGTTCCCTTAGGACTATGCTGATTTTTTTCATTACTCTTTCTATTCTTTTCTCTGTCCTTCATTTTGGCAGGGCAGGGGGTGGTCAGATATTTCCTTTACTGTCTAGTGAGCCTCGCAAAACTTACCATTTTTTAAAATGTAACCAGGATATATTTGTAGTTTAGCATAAGGAATCTTCAGATTATCTATAATGCATACTGCCAAAATGAAATAACATTGGCTCCCTACTAATATCTTTGGCACCATGAAAATATATGAATGCAGTTAGCAAATGCCCAGTGCACTCATCATAATGAAATTGAGTCTGGTCCAGGAAGTATTTAATTGAATGGATCAGACGGGCTGTTTTTCTCATCTGTTGTCAAATATCCTGCTCGCATGGTTAACAGATGTTGATCAGAAGCCTGGGCCTGTGGGTGTATATCCTGAGTGAAGTTTCTCCCATCAGAAGAACAAGCTCAGCTGGCTCTCCTCTCCATATTCCCTCTGATGCATTTAGCACACAGATTCAACATATTCTGAGCTGTCCCTTTTATTTCAGCCATTTCTTGGAAAGAGGTTAGTATACAGTACTTTTTAGGAAGATTTCCACACATTTCAAAGTTTGACATGTAAAAAGACAAAATTTTAACTCTCTAGGACACTCTCATCTTTGGAATTGTGAGATCCCTGTACTCTAAATGAGAGAAATGTGAATGAACTTGACTGTCAGGTCATAGGGTAGAGGTTCTTATGCCTACAGAGACCAGGCAGTGTAAGAAACAATAGGTGGTGGAAGGCACTCTGTGCCTGTCTAAATGCAGGGGCCTGTGTGCCTATCTAAATGCAGTGGCACCTACTTTACTCTGTTATTGCTCTATGGCAATGGGGCCTCAGGTCTACCAGATATTCCAATTTTTTAGGAGAAGCTTGAAAGCTAGAGTTTTATGATATGAAATTTCTCAATTTTTGACCACTGGTCTGTTAAAAACAAAAACATGCTAACAACAAAGAATCTGTTATGTGGGGGAAAAACACATTTGTAGGCAAACTACAAATGCAATCTAGCCTGCAGACAACTTCAAATAAACAACATGTAGCTCAAGATTGACCAGTTTTATAAAGTAAATCGTATCTGCATGGCAATTTATTTTGTGTCAAAGAAAATAACTTTCCTGTCTTATTTATTTTTGCTTTTGCTTGCTTGTTATTTTGCTTGGGATCTTTTCCCCCTTGGTAAAACTTAAAAGCCTAGTGGATAGCACATCAATTAAAGCTACACATACCCTACACACATGGCAAAGATTCTGTGTGTGTGTGTAACATGGAAACATGGAAACAACTCAGAATCTTGACAGAGCTACACTATGACTCAGCAATAGCCCCCTGGATTTATAACCAAGGAAAATTAGTGCATAACCAATGTATCCTAATAGTCCAGAACTGGAACTAAGCCACATGTTCAACAGTAGAAGAATGATAAATAAATCTTGATTTAGTCATTCAGTGGAAGAGCATGCAACAATAAAAAGAACACGCAATTGATAGACACAACAACACGGATGAATCTTACAGATACTACATTGAGCAAAAGAAGCTAGACACACAAAAAGGATGTTATGTGTGAGTCCATTTATACCGAATTCAAGAACAGGTGAAACAAATCTCTGATGATAGAACTCAAAAAACTACTTCATGGGGACAGAACTCTAAAGGGGACACAAAGGAGCCTTTTAGAGTGCTAGTGATGTCCGATCCAGGGAGTGGTTTTATGACAGCAAACAACTGAAATGTCTGCTTTCTATGTGCAATAAAATAAATAACCAAATGGGCAGCAGTGGTTGATGCATTGAGTTCACCTTCTGGTCTTGCGGCCCAGGGATGACCATGGAGTAATATGAAGGAGGTTTTCAGGTATCCCCATTTGCCCAGATGTTTGAGGACTGGGTGCTTGCAGGTTAATTCTCCGCATTGCCCTCCAACCTGAGATGTCTCCATGGCAAATACAAGTGTACAGAGGTGCACTCATGGGGAAGGCCATCTGCTTCCCCATGCGGTGTGATAGCTGTTCTGGGTTCCCCATCTGTGAAGTGTGAATTCCTTTAGTCATCATAGAAACTTAGAGTTTTCTATAAAACTTACTAACTGGCAGGAGTGGTGCTTTTGGGGCCATTACTTGTATATCTTCACCTGCAGCAACCTGGTGTCTGCACGCTTAAAAAAAAATACATAGTAGAATAACCCTTTTCCCTTCACTCACAAGCTTAATGTTTCCTTAAAATTCCCTAAGAAATCGCCTTAAGAAGAGAAAATATGCACCCCATTCTTTCTCTACTCCTAGAAATTTGTTGCCACACAGATTGTTTCTCATGCCTCGGAAGGAAGCAATGAGCAGTGACCTAAAAGAGCTCCCAGTCAATTTTATCTAGCATCTCCCCTTTTGGTTGGAAATGGGCCAAGGAAGAAAGTCTGTAGAAACCCAAGGAGTGACTGAAGACGTGGAACCACATACTGAGCCCTTAAGCCAGCAGAGGCTTCTGGTGATACAGTCAAGATTATATTCCAAGTTGTTTGTTGCAGCTTATTGCTTATATGGCATGAAGTGTGAGAGCCTGAGCGCTGGTTGGAGCTCAGGGGGTGCAGAGGAGGGTGCTGATGCTCCTGCTTGTGTTCCTAAAAGTGTTGTCCCTAATGGTAGGTTCCAGCTATATCAATATTTGATGCTCAAAACATAAAGCGACTCAGGACCTCTGTAAAGCCTTTCCCTTGCTTATCTGTAAAAATTAAAAAATGATCTTTGTGTCAATTTCCTATTTTTTATTTAATTTTAAAGGCAAATTAAATCTCGTTACAGTAAGCTTCATGGGAAATTTGGCATTTTATTCCATGACATTTTCATTTGGCAAAGACAAAGGTACCTGGACTCGGGAGTCAGGTGACCTGCATCATTTTTAGCTGCACCCCTTACAGGCCACAACACAGTCTTGAGCTCACTTCTTCACCTCTCTTGAGTGCTGAGTGAAGCAAAGTGAAAACACCTAGTCTGCCTATTCCTTGAGTTTGGTATGAAAGAAAATGAAAGGCACCCTAGAAAGCGTAAAGATGAGGTGAATGGAAGATGTGATCCTTATCACCCCTGTGGCTTAGAAAGCATCCCAAATGGCATGTTTGCAAACATTCCTTGGATGAAGTGCTCTTTGATTCTTGCAACTAATGTTTTCATTTTTATTGGAAAAGGATATGAATGTCCTCAGGTGTGGAAAGATAACTGAAGAGCATGTATTTTAATGGGGGGAAAGGAGCTGTCCAGTTTTAATATAAATCCTGACTTTATTCTAGCTTCTATCTCTTGCTGGCTGTCCAAGTGGTATTGACTCCATGAAGTTGTTTTACTTCTAAAATAGGAAAACCAGTATCTCCCACCTTGATCTGCTTAAGAGGGGTGTTGGAAATATCAAAGGAAAGCACATGTGTGCAAAAAGGCTTTAAAAATACAAAGTAAGAGAGCATGTAGTTGAGGGTTTATACCACTTTTTCCTCTTTTTCTCAAGAAGATTTCTAAATAATATGTTGAGGGGTAAGAGAAGATTGATCAAGCCAACTATCCCACTTGACATCCTATTTGAATTTTTTTCTTCTTTTCCAAATCCAAATAAATATAGTAACTAGTAAAGGTATTGCATGAGTCAGATTCATTACAGTGGTCAGACAGCTCTAAAATCATGGCCTTTTGTCAAGAACTCAAAGACACTTTATGGCCAATGTTTTATTGTGTCAATGTTGGCTATAACTTGAGAAAATAGATTATATCTTGTTCAAACCCAGACTGGTTTGAGAGTAAAGCGGAGAGCTGTTTAATAGTTATACCAGGATAACAGTAGTAACGTAGGACTGTTCTGGGACCCCAAAAAATTGTGGGAAAGGTTCCCCTTTAAGTCAAATCATAATTATGTCTAATATGTTCTAAGCACTAAGCTGTGGGGAAGATTTAAAAAAAAAAAAAAAAAAACAGGGGCGCCTGGATGGCTCAGTCGTTAAGCGTCTGCCTTCGGCTCGGGTCATGATCCCAGGGTCCTGGGATTGAGCCCCGCATCGGGCTCCCTGCTCGGCGGGAAGCCTGCTTCTCCCTCTCCCACTCCCCCTGCTTGTGTTCCCTCTCTCGCTGTGCCTCTCTCTGTCAAATAAACAAAATCTTTAAACACACACACACACACACACACACACACACACACACACACACTAATCCAACTAAGTGTATAGCATGGTTCTGGCTTTCAAGAAGTCAGAGTCTATATGAGAAAGCTTATAGAATGCAATGATGCAAAAGGAATGAATGAAAGACATGTTAGCAAGTGTTGGATTGAAGAGTGTAGAAGTTTGGAGCTTAGATGGGAGTGTGGAGGCTCAGCCAACCGTGAGATTCTGGGAAGCCTGTCTGGGAGGGGAACACTTGAACAGCATTGAAAGGACTGGTGGGATCTCAGTAGATGTGGAGAAAGCACAGCGGATAACATTCCAGGTGAGTAGAACAGCCTGGACAAACACCAAAATGGATGGGTTTCCTGGCTGTATGCAAAAGGGAGAGAGAAAGGGGCTATAAAGAAATTTTAAAAGGGTAAAATTTATTCTTCTGACAAAAAGTTATTGAGCATCTGTATTATGGGCAGTGTTCTGAACGTTAGGATTTCAGCAGTGAACCAGACAAAATCCTTACCCTTAGGGAGTTTACAGTCTAAGTTTAAGGAACTTTCCTTAAAATTCTCTATTATGAGGATTTCTCATAATCTTCCTATATGAACTTTTAGATGGAAGTCTTTTGGAAAGAAGGGGAATGCTGTTTGAAAAGAATAAAGCAGAATGATTCAGCTCATTTTGTGTTAAAATAATGAGGGAACCCCACTAACTGAGCTGTCTTCCTAAACCAGAATCTGAGACATGGAGAGGGTTTTATCAAGCATCCATTCATTCATTTAACACTTATTTGAAAACCTACTGGGTGCCTGGCACTGTTCTATGTGCTGGGGATACAACAGTCAGAAACATGAGAAAAGCTCCCTGCCTTTAAAGAAACATCAATCTAATAAAATTGGGTCTTCCAAGATCATATATCCCAAGCCAAAGAAGTAAATATTAAAAAATCGTAAATGTTCTTCAAGATTCTCTTTACATATTCACTTTATTCATACAGAGCTAATAAGGGGAAAGTAGTTATTTGCTTTTCTCTATGATACAATTTTCTTGCTCTGATTATTACTATGTGGGCCCACATCTTCTGAAAATTTAATAGATACCTGTGGCAAGTGGGAATCATCAGCAAACAAAAAAATTTTCTCCCACATATCTGTCATAGAGGGTAGCAGACCATGTCATGCCATGCCATGAGAAGTCTCATTTGAAATATGCAAGATGATAGCCTGATTAAGAGGTTTATACACCCCCCCCTCAGAAATGCTTCTGCTTCAGATAAGACAGTATATTTATAATGTTGTAATATGAAGTTAATATCATTGTATAAAACAGAGATAACCCCATTATTCTCAAGTTCTGGAGCACATATCAAAATCACAATGGCAAAGATTGATAGATCTACCCCTAGAGATATTTTGATTCCGAAGGTCTGGGATGGGGCTGAGAATTTGCATTTCTAACAATCCCAGGTGATACCTATGCTGACTGTCCAGAGGCTATGTGTTGAGAACCACTGTGTTATTCTCTAAATATGTAACTAGGGGTGCCTGGGTGGCTCAGTTTGTTGAGTGTCCAACTCTTGGTTTCGGCCCAGGTCATGATCTCAGGGTCGTGAGATTGAGCCTCACCTTGGGCTCCATGCTCAGCGGGAAGTTTGCCTGAGATTCTTTCTCACTCTGCCCCCTCCCCTACTTGTGCACACACACTCCCTTGCTGTCTCTAAAATAAAGAAATAAATCTTTTTAAATAAATAAATATGTAACTATAATATGAATATAAAATTGGTTGACTTGTAGATATGTACATTGTAATATTTATTAAGAAGGCCATTGTATTCATGTAACTGTCTATGGCTGGGTTGACCAATATGGTAGACAAGAGCCACACGTGGCTATTGGCCTCCTGAAATGTAGTTTGTGCCACATGTTGAAATGAAAATATTTTGGATAGTTTATGTTAAATAAAATATATTATTACAATTAATTTCACCTGATCTTTTTTATTTTTAATGTGGCTACTAGGTAATTTAAAGTTAACATATGTGGCTTGTATTATATTTCTACTGGACAACACTAGTCTGTGAAGCTTTTCTAAATGTGCATGCTGAGGATTTGGGGGTTTTGTTTTGTTTTAGTATTTGGATGAGGTGCCTGGGTGGCTCTGACTCTTGATTTCAGCTCAGGTTGTGAGATTAAGACCCCCATCAGGCTCCATGCTCAGCGCAGAGTCTGCTTGGGATTCTCTCTCTCCCTCTTCCCCCACCCATCCCCCTACTTGTGTACTCTCTAAGTAAATCAATAAATAAAATCTTAAAAAAAAGAATTTGGATTTTTTTTCAGAATTTAAGGGTTACTAGCAGAGGAAAATAAAGTATTGTTCTCTTTGTAAATAACTGATGTACTTTTCAAAAATACCCTTTTTGATTTTCTTTGAATAACAGTTCACAAGATAATATTGAGTAGAATGTTCCTTCAATAGATGCTTGGCCGTCTCCCTACCTTAATGTAGCTGTTAGATCAGTTTCTCCTGAGTTTTCTTTAGTTCCTTGGAGTTGCTAAGAACTGTTGCCCTTCAGAAGCAAAGGCTAGAAGGTGACTGAACTTCTCTTCTTTTAATCCATTTGGACCACCTTTGTAATACACATAAATCGGTTACAGTTGGATTGTAAATCTAAGCTTAGGAGAATATATTCATGACTTTGGTGGAAGCAAAGACTTTTAAAACAGGGCACAGAGAGTAATAACTACAATGAAAAGATATCTAAATTGGGCTGCTTAAAATTAAGTACATGTTTATCAAAAACATTATTAAGAGAATGAAAAAATCATAGGTGAAGAAATATTTCAACACATGTATACAACAGAAGAATTTTATCCAGAGTTTATAAAGAATTCCATCAAATGAGTAAGAAAAAGGGAGAGAATCCAATGGGAAAATGAGCAAGGGACTTGAACAGATATTTCACAAAAGAGAAAACTCCAAATGGCCAATGTATATGAAAGACGCTCAGACTCATTAATTATCATGGAAATGCAAAATGAAACCACAGTAACATGCCACTACACACTATAATGAAAAACGAATAGTTGTAATGAAAAAGACTGACAACAGCAAGTGTGGATGAGGATATGAGCAATTGATAAACTGTTGGTGGGAGTGTAAATTGTGGAACCACTTTGGGAAGCTGATAGGAACTATCTAGTAAAACCAAATAGACATATAACCTTGACCCAGCAATTCTGGATATATACCCAATGGCAGCATCATATGTGTGTTCACTAAAAGACAAGTACTAGAACATTCATGGCAGCATTATTTCTGATAGTCCCAAACTGGAAACCACCCAAATATGCATCAGCATGAGAGCAAACTTAAAAATTGTGGTATAATCATGCAGTGAAATACTACACAGCAATGAGAAAGAATGTGGCATACAACATGAATTACTCTCGCAAACTGTTGAATCAAAGACACCTGACCTAAGAGAATACATGCTGTGTGATTCTATGTATATAAAGTTCAAAATCAAGCAGAACCAATTTCCAGTGGGAGAAGTCAGGATAATGGTCTGTCTTTGGTAGAGTTGATGACTCAGGCATTGCTCGAGGGAGCCTTCTGGTATTTTTCTCCTTGATCTGCACTGTGATTGCAGGAAGGTGTTCTCTGTGAAAATTCATGAATTTGTACCCATGATTTGTGCACTTTTTTGTTATGGATGCTATACTTCAGTAAAATGTTTTACAGAGAAGTCAAAGTCCAAAAGTAACTTTCCTCTTTACACACATACAGTTATAGTTTGTATCTGACATCTTAAACTATGACTTGTAATTGACTTATTGAAATTGTTTAACACAATAAGAATTTTGGAACTATCCATTTTATTTATCCTAAATTCCTCATTCAACACAGATCATTGGAAAACAAATATAATAACCAATAAATTATAGAAGCTTAAAGTTTAAGTAGTGCATTCTATATTTAGTTAGATATCATGAAGCTGATAGAGATCTTACATGATTCAACATGTCCAAAAAATAAATAAATAAATAAAGGACCTTAATAGCAAGAATGTTCTATAGATCATGGGATTTGAAAAATCCTGTATGATTCCAAAGATTCATGACAATCATACATATATACAGCTGTCATCCAGTAATTTGCATTAGATTGAAATGATAAATTATATGGAGGCATTACTTTAGAAAATACAGTTTGTTCAACACCAGCTTCATAAGTGTACTGATGTATTCTTCAGCAGGAAGTTGGTCTTAATGCGTATTTTTATAAAGTACTAATAAACTAAAGTGATATGACTCAAAACTCATTTGATCAAATGCATTTTTAGTTTTAGTATATGAGTTTGTGATTGCAGTGCAATATACTTTGTTAATAGTATCTATGCACAACTATTTTGAAATGCTACATTACTGATAAGTTTCCCCTAATTTAATGTGTTATATGCCTCTTTGAGTTAGAAATGACTATAATTGCTGTTCTTTGGCTTTATTAAGTTTACACATTGGGGCAGGTGTGGGAGAGAAATATGGAGACCCAGGCAGGAGGGAAAGATGGAAATGGAGGGGTAAGACAAGGGGAGGGAAAGAATGGAGGTAGAGATGAAGAGGGAGAGAAACTTACTCTAATTAATCCAACTCATTTCTGCATTGACATCCTCATTTGGTGGAATTAAGAAGTCAAATCAATTTCTCCTTGGCATACTGTGCTTCAGAGCATCACTCTAAATGAAGGGCTTATCCTGCTCTTAGGTTATCAATAATAATGTCAGATTTATAAAAAATGAGGCTTTTATTCCCTTTCTGAAAAAGGAATACGAGTTACCTTCACAAATGGTCAATTACATCCTCTCATCATAAATGACTTATTTATCATTCATGGAACCAGATGTTAATTCACTCAAATTGCATGGTACATAGAATAAAGTAGGAGGAATATGTTATAATATTGATCTATGATTTGCTAGTTGGGAGTAACTAGTATTGCTACTGTGGTAGTCGCTTTATATACTTGATTTTATTTAGTTCTGCTAGGAAACCTATGAGACAGACTTTTTGTTTTGTGTGTTTTTTCTGTTGGACAGGAGAAGGAGGAGGTATTTCCTTGTTTTGTTTTGTTGTAATGAAGAACTAATCCAAGACTTGCCTGTGAGGTTTATACGGCTGGAAGCTGGTATCGACCCATATAAAACTTGCACTCTTTCCAGGATAACATCCAGCCTTCCAGGTTTATAGCTTTGTCATTACCACTCCTAAATCTTTTAAAATGCCATAACTGTGCATTTCCAAAGTTTGTTAAATATCTATTTTCTAGCTAGGTGAAAAGGCATCATATGTGTGAAAGTGAGTAATGATTAATTCCCAGTGTGCCCCCCTCCTCTAAAATTGAATGAAGTTGAATCTGCTACTTCAAAAAAATCGCTGAGTTGGAATTCTTAGCATCAGATAACTTCATATGGAATCATGGAAAATCATATGGAAGTTTATCCATGGAATAAAACCTGCCTAACTCCCAGTTGAAATAAAATCATGGTTGACCCTTAGATAAATTCCTACACATACAAGTAGCAAAGATGGATACTTAACACTTCTAGATCCTATTCCAGGAGTGTATGTGCATTTTAGTATAGAAGATGTAATACAGATAGGCAACTTAAGATGAATGCAACAGTGATCTTTAACTTCCTTGTTGCTTTCACACAATGAGTGTGGCTTTGGCATTTCTTGACATTAATGTCAAGTTAGAAGCAATACAGGCAAAGCGAGTCCTGTTGTGACTTTTTATTTTACATGAAATTTTTTTTCATTTTTGTAAAGTTTTTATTTAAATTCTGGTTAACATACAGTGTAATATTAGTTTCAGGTATATAATTTAGTGCTTCACAACAACTGGTTCTCATCACAACAAGTATACTCTTTAATCCCCATCACCTGTTCAACCCATCCTCTCCCCACCACCACCTTCCCTCTAGTGACCATCAGTTCTCTATAGTTAAGAGTCTGTTTCTTGGTTTGCCTCTCTCTTTTTTCCCCCATGATCATTTGCTTAAATTCCGCATGAGTGAAATTTACATGAAATTTTTAAAATATGCCCAAGAACTATATTAGAAGGTGCAATTACTAAATGTTAATTCTCTGAAAGAGAGGATGTATAATCAGAGTTTGAACAATGAGTGATGTCTGTACCTGAGCAGGTTCAATGATCTTTTTGCATAAGGATTTAAATTTGGTCCTGCTAGTAAGGTAGGCTTAGCCATTTTAGGAGATTATGGAGGAGGGACTAGCAGCCTGTTTCAAGGTAAGGCACAACTGAGACTTGTGACCATCTGTCAGATCTTTTGGAAACAAACTGTTGTTTTTAAGTCAAAGGTCAAAATGAATGACCCCAAATAAGTGTTTACAAAAATTAAAATATCTTAACTAGCAGACTAAATATGAGATGCTCTTGAGAGGAAATAAGTGTTGTTCCATAATGAAATAATGGACAATATTCTTTGAATATAAAGAATATTAGAGGGCCATGTACTTGTGATTTTGGTTTTTTTTTCCCTATATTAAGTCATAGAATAAGATTTGTGACTTTATGTGAATCTTAATTATTAAAATTAGATGATCCTTATATCTTACAGTGACCAGAAATCTATGCTGTCTTCTTAGACCTTTTTTTTTTTTTTAGAGGGAAGGGAGGAGGGTGAAAGGAAGGGAGGGTGGGAGGGAGAGAGAGAAAGAGAGAGAAAGAGCTCACATACCAGGTGCAAGCAGTGGGGGAGGGTCAGAGGAAGAGAGAGAATCTCAAGCAGACTCCACACTCAGCATGGAGCCCCATTCGGGGCTTGATCTCACCACTGTGACATCATGACCTGAGCCCAAATCAAGAGTTGGATGCTTAGACGACTGAGCCACCCAAACGCCCTGTTTTCTCAGATTTTTTTGTCCAGAGCAAGGACAGAAAGGACAAGGAACATGCAAAAGAACTTTACTAGGAGTGGTTGTAGAAAAATAAGGTGATTTTTTCCATTTAAATTCTACCAAATTCAGGACATTTGGTCGCGAAGCTATGAAGTTGAAAACGTGACCATAGGTCCTTTTCTTTCCAGACAGTCTATGATTTGGGTGCCAGAGCCTGAAGTCTTTGGGATGACTTTTCACTCCCCCCAACAGCGTTTCTTCTATACTCTCTTCCTTTCTTCACCCTTTCCCACCTACATCTGAGTATTCTCAGTAACCACATGCAGCCATTCTTTGGTACAAATGTTATCCAGTTTATTGTAACTCTGTGGGTCTTCTCTTGGTAACCCATGGGCCCCATGCATTTGAAACTTCTCCAAGTGCATCTCTCCTTGGCATGTCTGAGCATATGTTTCTATGAGGCAGCTGTAAGACGCACAGATGCTGTTGTCACCCTGATCATATTCCTTTGGCTTTCTCTGGCTGCCCAACCTGTATGTGGGCTACAGACAGAAGTGGGGAAGAACTAATTCCCCTGGGGGGCATCTCTCAGCCATCTTGTCCAGCCAATGGTAGACAAGAGTTAATGTATAAAAATTGCAGCTTGCTAGCTCCTGGCTGGGATGTAGGGGACAGGGGTGGTAGACAACTCTGAACCTCTTTATACTGTCTTCCAGAGTTGCCCAGCAGGACTGAGACTCAGTTGCCCACAGCAGTAACTTGCTCATTAACTGACCTTGTGTCGGTGCCCTCCTTTCCCTGAAACATTTCCCTACTTCCCTGCCATTGCTTCTTGGGACTACCTCGCAGCTCAACTACTTGCACTCAAATCCCTGCCCTAGGGTCTGCCTCCTGGGGGAACCCAACCAAGGACAACTTATTTTTCCTTTCAAAAATGACATGATATGCCATACCAATGTTGTGGTCAGAAGGTAATTCTCTTTGGGAAATAGCAATCCACAGTATTGAGCAGTGACTACAAATCCCCAGTGTTAGACAGGGTGAAGGGAGTGTTTAGATTTGCCATTGTCAGACTGCCCTCCACAGGACTCTGGGTGCCATTTTGATTCCTCCTCCCAGGAACCACAGCTGTCCTTTTTCTTTCTGACCAGGGCCAGACTACAGACAATTTTTCTATCAACTGACCTAAGTGAGTCATTTATAAATAGCCACTTATTTATATGATCTTTTGACTGACTTACAGGACAAAGGGGGCAGTTTTATGAGGGTGGTGTCAGGTGTGCGGTTTCAAAGACCTCGAATAGAGCATCTTGTCCTCAGACAAGAATTTTACCTGCGAGCATCTGTATGTGAAGTTTCCTGAAAGTTCTTGCTACCCACAGGTCAGTTTAGTAATCATGTAGCCATAGAAATGGCCTAGAAGCTCAGATGTGCTCTAGTTATCAATACACAGGACTATAAAGACATGTATGTGTCTACCCATGAATTCACAGAGATTACCTAAGAGGGATTGGGCTCTTAAATTATTCTCATCCTAAATTCCAGTGTACTTCAAACCCCATAATAACAATTATGAGATACAAGGGATCACAAAGTCATTTTGGATGAAGAGTTAGAATCTCAGTAACCTTATTCAAGTTACCAGAGATCACTTTCTCCAAGCCAGTTCACAAGATGTATCTTGCTTATCGGAAGTTTCATTGCTACGTTCCAAGTCATTAAACACTTGAAGCGTGAAGGCTGGGGAAAGGACTAATTGTGGGTTTGGTGAAGTTGCAAGGGAGATTAGGGAACCCAAGAGAGTTCGACTGCCAGATATAGACACAAAGGAAGAAGAGGGGTAAAGAAGGAGAAACAATTAAGAGTCTGTGTGAAATCAATTGAGTGCCCATCTGCCATTGAACTTCACGGTAACACTGATTACAGGTAATTGGTATTTGGCTGAGTAGATAATTAGGAGGGCCGCAGAATGAAAGGAAGAAACCAACTGCTGAATTCATCCTGCATCCTGGTTCCCTCCTCTTTCTGAAGCAGGGTTTGAGGAGCGCGATGTGGCAGACAACCTCCCACATCTTCTGCAGAGGGGAGGGTGTTTACAGAGCAGTGACACCTCCTGACTCAGGAGACAAATGAAGCAGTACCTGAGAAGAGAAATATTCAGCTACAGACCTTAATTATAAGAAACAAAGGCAATAAAGGCTCATGGTTCTTTGGGAACAGTTTGAAATATCACTTTGATGTAAATGCAATTGTTAGTGTGAGGGGCCTATTTTCTAATGATTCAGAAGGCACATCTGTAATAATGGGATTGAACCCACGTTGTCACTGCACCTCCAAGTGCTGGGGCTGTATCTTCACTGACACTGCTGGACTTTATAGCGCACTGAAGACTCTCATCACTTGGCGATCATCCCTTTTGTAGGAGGAGCTTAAAAAAGATGATGAGTTAAAATTCATGTAGTGTTCATTTTTGCCAGGCAAAATTGTTTTTATATGATAACACACGGAACACCAGTGCTGGGTGGTGTTTTGCAAGGAGGCAAGGAGATCTAAGGCTGAAATGTTTAAGTGCCCCTAACTCACTCCTCATTCCTGTCTTGTATGCAAGCTCTGTGAGCTTCTACCTCCCTGTGCATTGGAAGGAATCACCAATGTTTCCCAGACTCTGCCTGCACCTGACTTTGCTGGGAGACTAAGAGGAAGGGGCCATTAGCACCAGGGAAGAAGCTCCAAGCAGGAGAGCCTGGTGCCCTCCCAGGACAGATGAGCAGCCCACAAAAGTGGAGATGACCTTGGTCAGAGTTGATTACCCGGCAAGGGAACACAGAGCCATCTTCCTTATGTTCCTCAAAGGCCTTGGTTAATTTCAACTCCACTTTGAACAAGCTGCTCAAGTTCAGAGAGAACTCTCTGTTGTCTCCTAAATGACACACAGTGCACACGGAAGAAAAGAATCTGAGCCAGATCTTTCACTCGCTCTCAGAAATAATCCAATTTAGAAATAGAAAAGTAGTGGAGTCTGCTATCTGCTAACTCTGCGTTTTCACCCATCCCTTGCCCTTGGTTTCCACCATGGCTGTGTTCCAGCCAGTTTTAGACCACTTCCACCTCCCCAGAAGGCACCAGCCTCTCTCTCACCTTGGTGTCTGTTTCAGTGTTTGGGGCATCCTTATCCCAGTTCCTGCCCCACCCGGCACCCCCAGGATCCTCATTCAACTTATCCCCCATCTCAGCCCAGAGAGTTCTTTGATCCAACCCTCAATTCCAGAACAGATAATCCGCCCCCCTCTCTCAAACACACACCCCACCCCCAGTCTTTTCTTCATGCAAGTGCTTGTCACACTCCACTCCAGTTATCTCTTTATTTGTCTGGACTACTCATGAGGACAAAGACCCTATAATGTGCTTCAGTATATTCAATATATATGTATATGCGCTAGGCGCATAGTGGACACAGCATAAGTGATAAATGGACACGTGAACGCACCTTAGTGACCCAGAAATGCACATGGCCATATCTGGAGCCAGAGTTGGTGGCATTTAAAATTAATCACCCTATATTTATACATCTAGCCCCATGCTGTGGAAAAACACGAAACCTGGGGAAACCCTGACCCAATCAATATCCAGAGTAGCCTTTTAATGGTGAGAATCATGTAAAGTAATATTTTTAGTATGCATTGGAGGAAATCAGAGCTCACAATGCCATGGTAAAATCGCTAGTGTCAGAATAAAACCCACTTCAGAAAAGCACAAGGAACCACAGTTGGGGAGGAGAGGGAGTTTACGAGTGAGATGGAAGATGATAAAGTGTCATTTGATAATATCCAAGAGGGATGATGTGACTGAAGCTTCCCTACAGTGAGAATCTTGGCAGTGAAGACTTGATGTATGCAATGGCTGGTCCCCGAGCACCACCCTTCTACTCTGAGCCTTCCCGTTGGCTCCCAGCTGCCAATTTGTGCAGCTCTAGGGCTGAAGGCCCTTTTCCATCCTGAGTGAAGCTGCACTGCCTGGGCCCAGATAGGCTGGCAGTTCCAGTGAATTAACACCCCCCCGGGGTAACTCCCCTCCCACTGACCGAGGTGAGGTAATGCCAAGGCCTCTTTTTCATCCTTTCTCAGAGTTCCCGGGGAAGGAGCAAGCCTCTGTCATACACTGTTGTAACTGGCAGCCTCACTCACTCAGCCTTAATTAGCTGCCTTCCTCTTCCCATATAACTTCCCTACTTCCCTGAAAGTGGTCCCCTGTACTTCCCCAGTTAACTTGCACTCAATCCTGGCCTCAGCATCTGCCTAGGATCTCACTTCACAAATGCATCAGTCAGGGTGCAGGTAAGAAAGAATCCACTCCAGGTGGCTCAAGGGAATGGACTTCAGTGCCAGAGATGCCCACAGAGGTGTGGACAGGTTTGAAGAAGCAAACAAAAGACCGTAAGGCCCCCAGGGACTAAGAACAACAGACAGCCTTTTCTGTCCCTGGGCCTAGAGGGACAGGGAGTGCAGGTGTTTCCCCAGTCACTGTCATTATGGAAGGATGCAGCTACTTCCAGAGACAAAGTGCCAAAGGAGGATGGGAGAAGGAAAGAAACACCCTGACCTGCATTTCCTCCCGCCCTCATGTCATCTGCCAGTGATGCCCCAGTGGCCAAACCCATCTGGACATCAGTCACCAGGGGAATCTGGGCCATGTAGTCCACATGGGTCAGCCTCCGAGGGCACAGAGAAGGGCAAGTAATTGGATTTGGCAGAGCACACAAAGATAAATTGCCCATATGGTAGTCCCCCTTATCACATTAGAATTTTGGCTCCTGCTGATACCACATCAGATTATAGATTCTTTTACTAAAGAACTTGGAGAGCCTTTCTTAGCCACTATAGAGATGATTAAAAAGTTAAAGCATTAAGACCTATTAAGAAAAAAATCAAGGCTCATTTAGCTCAAAGAAAAGAAGTCTGAAGGATCAATTAATATTGTTCATTGCATGTAGCAATGCTTTGCTAATCAAGAAGATGGGTTCCAACATAATAGATTTTTTAATCAGAGACTTTGAGGGCAGGGATGGAAATAATGCAGGCAGAATGGGGCTGCACTTCAGAACATAGATGATGCAGTTGACAGATGAAAGGATCAGAAAATAAGTGGTAGCCAAAGTAGCATCAACAGCTGACATTTACTGAGTACTTGCTATGGGCTAGACACTGCTTTGAGCACCCTTAGTGTTACCTCTTGAAATCTGTCAAACTGCCCAATTATGTAAATGGCATCTCCTTTGAATCATTTTGCTAGGGCTGCTATAAGCAAGTATCATAGATCAGCTGGCTTGAAGAACAGAAGTTTATTGGCTCTCAGTTCTGAGGCTAGTAGCGCCCAAGATCAAGATGTCAGCAGGGTTGGCTCCCTTCTGAGAGCTTTGAGGGGGAAAGGCTGTCCCACGCCTTTCCCCTAGTTTTTGGTGGTTTGCTGGCAATCTATGGTGTTCCTTGGCTTGTTGGGTCTCTTCCTTCATTTTACTGGTGTTTCCGTGTGTGTGTGTGTGTGTGTGTGTGTGTGTGTGTGTGTGTGTGTGTGTCCTTTCTAGGAAGATGCCAGGTGTATTGGATTTGGCTCAGGCCAGTGTGACCCCATTTTAACTAAGTATATCTGTGACAACCTTATTCAAAGAAGGTTCATGTTCTGAGGCATGGGGGTGGGCGTTAGGACTTAAACATGAGAATTGAGGGGTGAGCCCATACCATTGTCAGGTAAGTCCGTGAGAATTGAGGCAACATAAAGTTTACCCAAACTAGAAAATTCCTTAAGGGTATCCAGTGTGCTCCAAAAAAAAAAAAAAGTCAGTAGCACAGGGCCAGTATTACAGGAAGGTAAGGACAGAGATTGGAGATTGGATTGAGATTGGAGATATTAGGACCAAGGCGTGCTCAAGAAGGAGAGGTTAAGTGTGGGGTTAAAGACCCAAAGAGGTTGGAGCTGACAGGGCATCCTAAAGGCAGGAAGAGAGGGTGGATCCCCTGTACAGTAGCCCTTCCAAGAGTGAGGGGCATCTGCCATGGTGGGCATGCTCCACCCCACCCCAAAGGCCCCACACTGCCATTAGATCTGCCTTCCAGCCAGCTCCTCATCTTAAGAAAATCTTCCACCCATTTATTGGAACAGAGGGAGCTATATACTTCAAGCTAAGAGGCTTAAAAATACAAATGCCTGATTGAAGAAACACTTTGCATGAATGGGTTTCATTAGTTTGGTCATTGGTTTTCTGATGGGGCTATGTAGAGAACAGAGATTTATTTATAGGAAGCAACAGAGGCCATTCAGGATGTGATAAGAACATCCCTGGGAGGAGGGAAAAGGGCAGGGAAAAGAGGGTCAACATGCCACCACAACAAACCAATATGCCCAAATTATTCATGAAAAGGAAAACTGGCACATTATCAGTAGCTTCCTTTCTGCACATTTCCAAACCTTGGACACTGCCCATTCTTGCAGACTTCTGTATCTTGATGACTTTTATATCTTCAGCGCTTTTTTTTTTTTTTTTTTTAAGATTTTATTTATTTGACAGAGAGAGACACAGCAAGAGAGGGAACACAAGCAGGGGGAGTGGGAGAGGGAGAAGCAGGCCTCCCGCTGAGCAGGGAGCCCGACACGGGGCTCGATCCCAGGACCCTGGGATCATGACCTGAGCCGAAGGCAGACGCTTAACGACTGAGCCACCCAGGCGCCCCGTGCAAGAGGTGTTTTTATTCTTCATTTCCCAGTTCCACCCAGGAGTTCTGGCCCCGCAGCCTTCCACAGACTCATTCGGGAACCAGAATCCTTGGGGCGTTTCCCAGAGTCACATGACTAGTGCAAGTGGCAGACCCAGGATCCGAACCTAGGCTGTTTCAAGCTCCGGATCCTGATTCTGGCTTTCTCTAGAGTGATACCTGGCTAACTTCTGTAACAAAGCGTCCTAATTTCAATGGCTTAGCACAATAAAAGTGTATTTCCCATTCATTTCATGTTGGACTCTGAGGCCCTGCTTGGCAGCCTTCCACATGCTCCGTCAGGGACTCAGGCAGTGTCTGTCTTAAGGTTCCACTCCTTTCTCCATTCAACTAGCATATGAGGAAAAAGAGCTGAGAATCCCTCCAGGAAATTCTATGGATCATGCCTGAAATCATCAGATTTCATCGATCTGAACTTAATCACGTGACTGCACCTAACTGCAAGGGTGGCTGGGAAGTGTAATCTAATGGCGTGCCCAGGAGAAAAAGGAAATCATTGCCATCACAACTTGGTCTCAGACCAAGGCATGTGTACAAAAAAAGGGGTGGGGGAGGGAGAGGTAGAAGCTAGGGACCACCCCCCACCCCCCCCACCCCCACCGCTTTCAAAATATCTTGTAAAAATCTTATTTACCCTCATTGGTCCTGCATTTAGAGAAACTGCATTGCGGAAGCAAACATAGGCAGCTTTGCTTTCTGAGATTTCTGAGAAATAAAAATTATTTTCGACATGGATGAGTTAGTTCATAGGAACTTCATTCCCAAGAGAATGGCTAATTGAGGTCTCACTCTGTGTAAAAATACAATTATTCTGAGTGTGAGACATGTATTTTTCCATTTCTTCTGAGAACGGAACCAGAGGCAGGAACCTAAATTGCAGCATGAGATATTTTTGGTTAAACAGAAGTTTGAGAGAGAGAGAGAGAATACGTGAATGTTTGAGCAGAATTCCTCTGGAGGTTTCTAATGAACAATGTGGGATTGCATCCGTCTCTCAAGAGAAGAGTATCAGCCAGCCTATTAGTACCCAAGTGTTCTGAGATTGCAGGTTCCTTAAGCGTGAAGTTTTAAACCCTGGTACCCTAACGTCTGGAAAGGGTTAGAGTAAATGCTAACCCTGCAGCTACTTTCACAGAATCCATAAAGCTCCTTTCTAGAGCTTGAACACAGTTAGGATTTTTGATCCATGGATCCTTCCATGTATCATTCCAATGGGTGAGGAGCTATTCTCAAGATGGTAACTACCTCTTTGCCTCCTGCTAAGGCAGTCTGTAGCAATAGACTTCCCTTCTTCAATCTGTGTGAGAACATAACCTCAAGAACACAAGGTGGCACCGACTGTGGGTCTCACCTCATCGTTTCCCGTTTATTCAGGATCTTCGGTCCTCAAGTTTCTGTCACCCTAATATCGAAGTTTTCATTTCGCAGACTAATAAGACTACTTTACCCTCAGTTTGGCGTCTCTGCCTTTTGGCCACTGCTTTGTGCATGGCTTTTGAGGTTTTGGTTCTGTCATTTTTTTCTGCATCAGTAAATGCCTTGAGAGGGAATGAAACTCAGAATGTCACTTCGTACACTTCCTTTCTCTCCAACAGCCTGGTCTCTCAAGTTCTAGCTGCCTTAGTAGCTTTCCGGCGCCTGTGAACATAATTTCAAAAATTGTCAAGCTTTGTTAGTTGTTTTAAGGTGGAAGAGTTTGTACTCTACCCTTTTCAGAGATGAAAAAAAAATTTTTTTAATTTAATTTAATTTTATTATGTTATGTTAGTCACCATACATTACATCATTAGTTTTTGATGTAGTGTTCCATGATTCATTGTTTTCGTATAACACCCACTGCTCCAAGCAGTATGTGCCCTCTTTAATACCCATCACCAGGCTAACACATCCATCCACCCTCTTCCCCTCTAAAACCCTCAGTTTGTTTCTCTAAGTCCATAGTCTCTCATGGCTCGTCTCCCCCTCTGATTCTCCCCTTCATTTTTCCCTTCCTTCCCCTAATGTCCTCCATGCTATTCCTTATGTTCCACAAATAAGTGAAACCATATGATAATTGACTTATTTCACTTAGCATAATCTCCCTCAGTCCCATCCATGTTGATGTAAAGGTTGGGTATTCATCCTTTCTGATGACTGAGTAATATTCCATTGTATATATGGACCACATCTTCTTTAGCCATTCGTCTGTTGAAGGGCATCTGGGCTCTTTCCACAGTTTGGCTATTGCAGACATTGCTGCTATGAACATTGGGATGCATATGGCCCTTCTTTTCACTACATCTGTGTCTTTGGGGTAAATACTCAGTAGTGTAATTTCTGGGTCATAAGGTAGCTCTATTTTTAATTGAAAAAAATTTTTAAGGTGTATTTTAATAGTGGAATTCTAGCCACAGGAAAAGGTCAGTGGTAAAAATGCTTATGATAAAGGAAACTTGCTTGAGGTTTTCCAATCACAACCTGTCAGTGACCAGGAATTCTACTGATCTGCCCAGCCATCCTGGCTCCAATTTGCTTATGTACCATTAAAAGAAATGCATTTAATAAAACTCTATAAACAGACAAAAAGCCATGAAATAGTCATATGCTATGCTATATGACTTCTTTTATATCATTTACTAAGTGCCATTGGTATGCCAGGCAAAAGACCATATACATATTGGTTATTAAAATTGAACACCATCAGCTTTCTTTGATCCTGGAAATTTTGTTAATTTTTCAGCCCAACATTTCTGAGCATAAGGCTTTGGTAACAAAGAGTGGGGTGGACTCTACACTCTGCTAACTTACCAGCTGTGTGACTGTGTCCTGTTACTTCATTTCTCTGTGTTTCATTCATCCTTTTCATCTGGAATGTAGGGGTAATGCTATGCTATCATAGGATATGAATGAAGCTCAAATAATATAATTATAAAATGTGCCTGGATTTCTCCTCTCCATAGTTCTCTATCAGTGCATTTAAAATAAGTGGCTCGGGGCTGAGAGACTATTAAATCCAGCAGAAAGCATATCTAGGAGCTTACAAAGCTAAGAGTTTCTTGGGGCCCTGACTGATGAAATAAGGGTTCTAGAGATACTGCAGGAAAAAGGGGCCCAGTAAACAGGGGGACTCCAGCCCAGGAAGGAGGCACACTAGTTACAGACTAGCCACCAAATGCACACTCTGAAAGCAGCTTAGAACAAGCTTAGTGCCAGACAGAACTCACTTTTTCTTCCCTATTGCAACTGCCTGCCATAAAAAAGCAATACTTAAGTGTAAGAAGAAAATGTTCACGAGAGCTTCAGATTATTACCATTTTCTTATCTGTTGTCATTTAATAAAAATTTACCAGAAATGCTAAGAATGGGTCAAATGACTAAAAAAATACAAGAAACAAAACAGGTAAAAGAAACAACACCCAGTTATTGGTGCTGTTTTATATGGACTTTAACACGGTGGTGATAAAATATGTTCAAGAACAGAGATAAATCCGGTGAAGAACATCTTCTGAAAACTGAAATCTGTTGGAAGACTCAACTGGAGATTGTGTAACTGACTGAAATAATGACTAAAATTAACAACTCAATATATGGGTTTACGTTTAATGTAACAGATAAAATAGAAGGTAGAACTAATGAACTAGGGTGCCTGGGTGGCTCAGTTGGTTGAGCAACTGCCTTCAGCTCAGGTCATGATCCTGGAGTCCCGGGATCGAGTCCCGCATCAGGCTCCCTGCTCAGCAGGGAGTCTGCTTCTCCCTCTGACCCTCCCCCCTCTCATGTGCTCTCTCTCTCCTCTCATCCTCTCTCAAATAAATAAATAAAATCTTTAAAAAAAAAAAAAAGAACTAATGAACTAGAATATAGGTCAATAGAAAATACCCAGACTGAAGCGTAGAGATGAAAACGATTGACACCTATAGAAAAGAACAGAAATCACAGGCTAGAAATGCCAGGGAGTTAATGTGCCAGCTAAAGTTCCCAACCCATAAACAGTGGGGAATGCTACATAAATATATGACTTCCTGGAGTGCCTGGCTGGCTCAGTCAGTGAAGCATCTGACTCTGGATTTCAGCTCAGGTCATGATCTCAGAGTCATGAGATGGAGCCCCAAGTCGGGGTCCGCGCTGGGCATGGAGTCTGCTTGAGATTCTCCCTCTCCCTCTGGACCTCCCCTCTCCCCACTCATGCATGGGTGCATATGCTCTCCTTCTCTACATACATACATACATACATACATACATACGTAAATGTGAATAAATATATGACTTCTTTATCTCAAGTAGGACAACTCTGGGGTACACTCTCCACACCTCCGGGGATCCTCATCAGGATGGAACCCCAGTTGCTCCTGGCATAATAACTTGCTTGAAAACGTACCCTCTACTGGCTTTTTTCTTCCTGTCTCATTCCCTCACACACGCTCTCCGTGCCTCCTGAGATTACCTCCCAAACAAAAGATTTGGACTCAGACTCTTGCCTAAGGGTCTGCTTCTGAGAACCCAAACTAAGACAGTGCCCGTCTGTGCTTCCTAATATAGTTGTGACCAACTTAATTACAATTGGACATCCCCTGTGGGAACTCTTTGACAGCAGGGACTCTGCCTCTGCATCCTAGGCCACGGCATGGCAGCTGGTGCCTACTAAATATTCAACAAGTAGCCAAAATATTCAACTCAGTAGCCATTGTTGGGTTGATGAGTGAAGCTTGATTTGAAACCCATCCTCTGTGCTCTCCGGGCAGGGCTGCCTGAACAGACCACACAGACAGGGTTTTAAAGAGAGTAGAAAGAATTCTGAACTCTTCGAAGGGCAGGCCTGGATTACGTGCTGCAGGGAATATCCTCCATCTCGGTACTGGGATGTCAGAAGAGCCCCGGGGGCTTGGGAGGCGCACTTGGAACCTTCGTGGAAGAAGGGCAAGGCTGATGACAGGGATGTCAAGGTTTCTGAGATGGGCTTCTGTCTCTCACAATTTTGCCTGGAGCCAGGCTTGCTTATAACATGAGAAGATGCTTTGTTATGTTGGGATTTTATTTGCAATCAATCAGTAATTTGATTTTAAGAGAAATAGTGACCAAAAAATCATAAAAAATAAATAAAAGGAACAGTGAAGTTGAGAAATGAAAACACTGTCCTATACTCAGAAACTGTCACTGAGAGCAAGTGGGTTCTGCCACATCACTCTGTCACTCTGCCTTTGGGCCCTATTTAGAATGCTTTCTTACTCTGGCATCCCTGGGAAAATAGCCCTTCCTTTGTTCCATTAGCATCTTTGGGTTCTCAGAAGCAGACCCTTAGACAAGAGTCTGAGTCCAAATCTAAGGAATAGGTATAAATGGTAGAGACAGACACATAGACTCAGAAAATGCTGAAGACTGAAGATAAGGAAAGCCCAAGGGAGAGAGACTCAAACTCTGCCTGGTAACTTAAGAGATGGCTTCATCAAGCTTGTTCTTCCCAAGCCACTGTTCAAGGGCACATTTTCCAGCAGGGATGAAGATCTCAAGCAAGGAGCTAGGACATTAGGACATGAGGTCATGAAAAGACCAGGAAATGTTTGGGGAAGAACAAGCATCTTATTATAGCAGAAGCATGAAGTAGGTAGAGAGAATCCGTAGTAACTGGACTGGAATGAGGTTTTAGCTTTTGTTTATGCCAAAGGGTGGCAATCTGGTGAGGTCCGTGGGCCCTTCTCAGAGTAATTTCAATTATATTGAGCTTACACTTACCAAAACGTTGAAAAAAAACTCTTATATGAAAATAGCTGTGATTCCCACGAGTGAAAGAGTCACAGGTACCATTACAACTATGAAGGTCTGTTGCTGCATGCATAATTTAAAGAAATAATCCATTTCTATTACTGGTTAATAATGATAAAATTATAACTTTTCCCATCCAAGCTACAGCCCTTCAGGATTAGGTTAAGAACCCATGGGTAAGAAATTGGCTGGTGTTCAAAAGAGGTTAAACTTTTTAATCTACAAGCAAATGGGAGCTAGTGAATGTTAGCATGGGTGGGATTGTGGTGATCAACATTATTTTAGAAACATAAGTGTGGTCATACAGGCTACTCCTGATACACTCCTGTGTAGGGCTTCCTGGTATAGCGTGGGTGCAGGCCGAAGCTCCCAATCATTCAGACTGGAACTAGAAAGAAGAAGCAAATGCCAACGAGGGTCTACTGAGCCCTGGCACTCTTCTGTTCCTTCCAGCAAGTACGGAGTGCTGGGCTGGGGCTGGAGTGCAGAAACCAGGGTATGAATGTGATGCATCTCATTAGCATGCCAAAGGAGGTGAGATTTATCAGAGGAGAGAGTTCAAGTGTGGAGGAAAAACCAAGCTTCATATTAATGCAGAATATGGTACCAAGTGAAAGGCAACATTCTTACTTTGTAAAATGAAAGAGAGGGTGCCCTTCTTCCCCTGGTGTAGAAAAAAAATTACCCTTTTGGTGTGCCCCTAAGGATGTGGCTTAGTTGTTTTAGGAAGATATAATTTGTTTTCCTCTGACTTTAGATATTCTTCAGTGGTAAAATGTTAGAGCCCCTGAAACACTAGCCAACAGCCATTTGGACCTATCCTTCTCTCATTTTATTGTTAGAATATCAGTTATACATTTCATACCTAAAATTCACCACCTGAAAGTAAATATGTATGCAGCATATAAATTATAAAAACACATAAACATTGAATATCACCCAATATGAAAACCGTGAACAAAATTATGAGAGTTGATTGACACAATTTCTTTTGCCCTCTGGGAAATGATTCATCACCAATCAGGATGATTTTATATCAAATAAAAGACTGTGTTTCATATATATGTCATTTATATGTCTGTGTATATACTGACCTACCCTTTCCATATTCTCCTAAAGACTTTCTTTTATTTGTTGCTTTTGAAAGAATTTTCGTACTGAACAGAAATGTAAGAATTCACAGCAATTTTTTTTTCTCCCTCTACCTCTTTCCCAACCATGTTTTCCAACAAAGCTGAAGTGGAAACCACCTGCTTTTCTTTTTTGTTTGTTAAAAAATGACATCAGTATTATGCACACTGTTCGGAGGAATAAGGATCCTATTGGATACTCTTATTTAGGGGAGGAGGACAGTAATCATAATTTATTAGGTCTTTGAAAAATAAGTTATAAAATTAAAAAAAAATATTGTGTGTGGTATTTTATATATTCACAAAAATGTGTATTGATCCAAATTCAATAACTCATATATTGCCTAAAGCAGTTGTTTCATTGTCTTGCTTTACTGATTTACAATTATAGCTATGCTGCAAGGAGGTGTTATAGAATTGGAAAATAAACATTGCTCATAACAAGTTGTCACCAAATAGCCTTGTGACTGGCAAAATAAGCAGCAAGACACATGGTATTAGTTGACTAATTTGTTTATTATCCATCAACATTTTGGATGGCTGTATAGCTCCCTTTTCTTCTTTAAAAACATTCCTTTCTCTGGCACATTTTAATTTAAAAAGTGAGAACTGAATCATGTAAACAGAATGGGAAAGAAATGATTATTGGTAATGATGATTATTAACCTGTTTAGAGTTTCATCCATTCATTTATTCATTATTACGATCAAATGTTAAGCAAATCTTTAAAAGTACCTACTTTTAAAAACCTACCTTGTGCTGGGGCGCCTGGGTGGCTCAGTCGTTAAGCGTCTGCCTTCGGCTCAGGTCATGATCCCAGGGTCCTGGGATCGAGCCCCGCATCGGGCTCCCTGCTCGGCAGGAAGCCTGCTTCTCTCTCTCCCACTTACCCTGCTTGTGTTCTCTCTCTGGCTGTCTCTCCCTGTCAAATAAATAAATAAAATTAAAAAAAAAAAAAACAAAACCCTACCTTGTGCTAAGTGCCATTGGTCCTATTTGCTCTTTCAATTCCAAATTCAATCTTTGTCACTGCCAAGTGTGATAACCCCTCATTTTCTTTTTCTTGCATTAGTGAAAGGTGTCTCTCTGCTTCTGTGGGTGTTCCCCTGGACTATTTTTGTTGTTGTTGTTTTGTTTTTCCAAGTTTTTATTTAAACTCCAGTTAACATACAGTGTAATATTAGTTTCAGGAGTAGAATTTAGTGATTCATCACTTACATACAACACCTGGTGCTCATTACAAGGGCCTTCCTTAATCCCCATCACCTGTTTAACCCATCTCCCCTCCCACCTTCCCTCCAATAACCATCAGTTCTCAAAGAATCTGTTTTTTGGTTTCTCTCTCTCTTTCTCTCTCTCTCGGTTCATTTGTTTTGTTTCTTAAATTCCACATATGAGTGAAATCATATGGTATTTGTCTTTCTCTGACTGACTTATTTTGCTTAACATAATACTCTCCAGCGCCATTCCGCTGGACTGTTATGAACCTTGCCCTCTCTGTATTTCATTTTTTGTCACTTGTATTCAGTTCTGCCTCCTTAAAAACCTCCCAGGATCTCCATATCGTCAGTCATTCTCAGTCTGAGGAAACTCCTTTGCTCAGTTTAATACTTAAAATTTTTAGGTGTACCATTTTCTCCTGGGGACTGGAGTTCCTGTTTAAGGAGACATGTGTGGTGGTTGTGGTAAGTGCCCTACCTGGATCCCCACATCCTCTTACTGGGCCTGTGTACCATCCCTGAGCTGTGGTGAGTGCCGCCTGCCACAGCTCACAGCTGGTCCCCTTTATGCAGAATTGCCTTCAGCCAGTGGGAGCTTCTCCACACAAGAGGCTACACTCACAAGCAATGACTACAAAATAAATATAATTTGACACAACAGTACAAAATGTTGAGCCCCTTGCCTGTGAGGGGGCTAGTGCTCCAGAGCTCCCCCTGGGATTAGACTGAGACCAGATCCCAGCTAAGACACATCCTTGCTCAGCTCCCTGCTTCCCTGAGATCAGTCCCTCAGTAAGTAAATCACAAGCGTCCAAATCCCTGCTTCAGGCTCTGCTTCTAGGAACCCAGCTTAAGAGGACGAGAATCATGCCAGGTTTTGGCAGACCAGGGCATCCTAGCCTCTTCCACATGACCTTCCTCATATGCAAATAACAGATTTAATTAAGATTCCAATGGCAAGTGGGTTTTTTGCAAATGTACATCCTCTGTGATTTTCCTAGTCCATGTATTTAGTATTGTTTCTAGTCACTGAGCAGTTATACTGGCTCTGATTGTTTTGCGTCTCTTAAAATGAATGGAGTATCTTCCTGCAGATGGTACAGTCTAGGAGGTACTTGATCAGAATTAAGTCCTGGGTGCCTGGGGGGGCTCAGTCAGTTAAGCGTCTGCCTTCGGCTCAGGTCATGATCCTGGGGTCCTGGAATCAAGTCCCACGTCGGGCTCCCTGCTCCTCTAGGAGCCTGCTTCTCCCTCTACCATCTCTCTCTCTGTCTTCTCATGAATAAATAAATAAAATCTTTTTTTTTTTTAAAGAATTAAGTTCTACGAAAACCTAAAAAAGTGAAAGCACTAACAAAAATTAGGAAGAGTCTTTCCAACATCAATACAAAATAAGATTCTGATGGCAGAGATTACTCAGCAGCAATACCTAGTGAAGGAAGACCCTCAAAGAGAGACGTGTAAGGCAGCCCACTCTATAAGGCATGTGTCTTCTTCCTCTAGGATTGATCCAACTTCGTCAACTATAGGACCCATGGAGTCTTAAGTTCTTGTTGTTTTGGGGTGGGTTAAATATATGTGTGTGTGTGTTCAATCTATGTATCTTAGTGAACTGAGACTTTCTCAGGTTTGGCTTTGCTCAGGGGAAAAAAAGGGTGAGTAGTTCTTCGAATTTTGTGTCTCAGGAATATGTAAGACAGTGACCCCAGTAAAAACAGATTTTGGGGCTAGTCTTGCCTGTCAGGAGCTGAGGCAGTTCTGTCCTTCCTTCAGCAAGACTGTGCCATTCTCGTTCTATTTCTGCTTCCTTGGAGCTTTTCTTCACTCATAATTCCAGTTTATGTGGTGCCATTATGCTGCACAGGTCCTTCTGTAGCACAAATCATACTGCATTACTTTGGTTCCATATGCATGCTAACTAGCGGAATCTCCCAGAGTTCTGACTGTGAATCCATGTCTCTGATGAGCCCAGTTTAACTTTTCTCACCAATTGTAAGTTACTAATTGGCCAGCTTATGAATGGATGGAGCTGGGGTCAGTAGCCCTCCCAGGAGTGCTGGGGGAAGTCCTATAGTAGACAACAATCAGGTTCCTATTCTGTAGGACTGTGAGTAGAGGCGAATTTCCCAGAAGGGGTCTACAGGCAGAAATAGAGCTACCATACGATCCAGCAATTGCACTACTGGGTATTTACACCAAAGATACAAATGTAGGGATCTGAAGGGGTACGTGCACCCCGATGTTTATAGCAGCAATGTCCACAATAGCCAAACTGTGGAAAGAGCCAAGATGTCCATGGACAGATGAATGGATAAAGATGTGGTATATATATACAATGGAATATTATGCAGCCATCAAAAGGAATGAGATCTTGCCATTTGCAACGTCGTGGATGGAACTGGAGGGTGTTATGCTGAGGGAAATAAGTCAATCAGAGAAAGACATGTATCATATGACCTCACTGATAGGAGGAATTCTTAATCTCAGGAAACAAACTGAGGGTTGCTGGGGGGGAGGGTGGGAGGGATGGGGTGGCTGGGTGATAGACATTGGGGAGGGTATGTGCTATGGTGAGCGCTGTGAATTGTGCAAGACTGTTGAACTACAGATCTGTACCTCTGAGACAAATAATGCAATATATGTTAAGAAAAAAAAAGATAGCAGGAGGGGAAGAATGAAAGGGGGGAAATCGGAGGGGGAGACAAACCATGAGAGACGATGGACTCTGAAAAACAAACTGAGGGTTCTAGAGGGGAGGGGGTTGGGAGGATGGGTTAGCCTGGTGATGGGTATTAAAGAGGGCACGTTCTGCATGGAGCACTGGGTGTTATACACAAACAATGAATCATGGAACACTACATCAAAAACTAATGATGTATGGTGATTAACATAACAATAAAAAATTTTTAAAAAACAGATAAGACAAAAAGAAAATAGCAAGATGGTAAAATTAAACCATATCAATAATTGCATTAAATGTGTATGATCTAGGCATTTTAGTTAAAGACAAAAATTATCAGATTGTGTAAAAGCAAGAGCCAACCATAAGCTATTATTTTAAACATATATTGTAAATTCATGGATATGTTAAAAACTAAAGAGATGGTAAAATAATATTTACTAACAGTTATCACTGATCCTCTTACACCGGCAAAATTAAAGTAAAATGGTTCTATTATTATGTTTTTCAACCATTAATCTGTGATGTTTTGAAATGATTAAATAAAAGAATAAGATTTTACATTTAAAAAGAAATGTCCCATAAAATCAGTAATACAGTACACTGATGGACAAGTAGGAGCTAGAAAGGAATTTTTTTTTAAGATTTTTTATTTATTTATTTGACAGAGAGAGAGAGAGCACAAGCAGGGGGAGCGGCAGGCAGAGGGAGAGGGAGAAGCAGGCTCACTGCTGAACAGGGAGCCCGACACGGGGCTCGATCCCAGGACCCTGGGATCATGACCTGAGCTGAAGGCAGACACTTAACTGACTGAGCCACCCAGGTGCCCCTAGAAAAGAATTTTCAACTTGATTATTTTAACAACAGATACTTGGAGAAGTAAGGAGGCAGATAAACTGTAATTAAATCAGACAGGTAAATTATAAGGGAATTATTTGTACTATTAACTTCTCCTAAGATAACCTATAAAGTCCTCATCTTTAGAGATGTACTGTCCAGTACAGTAATTACCGGGCACATGTAGCTTTTGAAATTTGATAGAATTAATTAGAATTAAATATAATTAAGGGGCACCTGGATGGCTTAGCCGGTTAAGCGTCTGACTCTTGGTTTCAGATCAGGTCATGATCTCAGGGTCCTGGGATCAAAACCCACTTTGGGCTCTGCACTCAGCAGGGAGTCTGCTTAAGGATTCTCTCTTTCTCTCTCCCTCTACCCTCCCCCCCAATAAATCTTTAAAAAATTAAATATGATTAAAAACTCATTTCCTTGGTTGCACAAACCTATTTCCAGTGCTCAAAAGCTACAAAGGGTATATGTATCATTGTAGAAAGTTTTGAACAGCCCTTTTTAAAAAGTTATTTCCTTTATTTAAGGGAAGAGATTTGAGAGGTTCATTTCTTTTGAGTTCTTTTTCTCTTTTCCGATAAGTATGATAATAAACACATTTTGAGTCCCTTTCGTGGAAACATTAAGGACAAGGTGTTGGTTTCCTTCCATCTGTTATAATAGGAAGGACAACTGGCATTTTGTAGTTATTTTAAATGCAATAGGATGTCAAACACACTAAAAAACATTCTGTGTCCCTCCACGTTAAGATTTCTTTCTTGCCCATGTAATTCTTCCTTTTGTGGGGGGAATGGTTTTGCACAGAGATGAATAGATGGAAGAGGAGCTGGACATTATTCTTTGAGTCTCTGTACCTTAGCGGAAGGGACCTCATGGGTGTTTTTATAACCATCCCTGTTTAATGCATTAGTGTTTTCTGCATCCTTTATAGAGTGAGCTTTTCTGCTCAAGAGTTATAAAAGGTAGACCATGGTTCAAGAGCCATCTGTTTGTATTCATGCTTCCACTATTTATGTGGACAGAGTAAAAAAGTAAAAAAAAAAAAGAAAAAGAAAACTCACTATTATAATTTTGGGATAGAGAAGACACAAATTTTTCACTTTTGCTTTTTAGAATCTACTGAATGTCTATTCTGTGCCCGGATTTTGCATATCTTAGATAAAATAACCATAAGCACTGACCTATATCAGACATTCAGTAAATGTTAAGTGTATAAATGGGTTGCATTTCCAGCGATATTGGGTAAGTATGATTTGGAGTAAAAAATGTCCATGTCCACATTTTGAGAATTGATACATTAGTTTCAAGGCTGCCTTCAAAAACTGAAATAACCCATAATGTATGACCATTTCTGGCATCACTTCTATAAGAACATATGGTTCTTTCTTCTTCACTGTGATTCTTTCCCTTTCTGTGTTTTTCCTTCCTTCAACAAATTCTACATTCAAGGACTAAGAAGAAAGCTCTCACTAATCTCACTTTCTACAGGGTATAGGAGCAGGGTCCATTTTAAACTCAGAGCTACCTTTACAAGAACTTACTCTTGTGTGGGTTTTTTCCTCTTAAGGTAAATTTTAAGAAATTGAAAATAACTGTATGTCCAGTTCTGGCACCAAACCAAAATGGTAGATTCTCCTCTCAAACCATGGTAGAGATGCCCCAGCTTGGATGTTGCTTGGGTGACACATAAAGTTCTTCCTTTCCTTGAGAAAAATAAAATCCTTTCTTTGACATATCTTCTTACAAACCCACAAGATGGGATTTATTCAGCTTATAACCAAGAAGGGAATAGAGAAAGGAAGACATTTAATATGATTGCACCTAAATATAGAAGAAAAGGCATATGTGAACCTATAAAAATAATACAACCACCTAAAAATGGAAGTAAAGAAAACTGTTTCTCTGAGATGTTTCTAAAAGGATACTAGTTATATATTTAACAATGCCATGTGTATAGATAAATATATTAAAAACTAAAAATAGGGGGAGGGGGGAAAGATGGCAGAAGAGTAGGGGACCCTATTTCAACTGGTCCCCGAAATTGAGCTGGATATCTACCAGACCACTCTGAGTACCCACGAAACCAGCCTGAGATGTAAGAAGATCTGGATCTCTACAAACAGAATATCACAGGCAGTTGGTTTTGAGGTACGAAGTGGAGAGCCGTGATTCTGCGGGCAGATATCGGAGGATAAATGGCAGCGGGAGGGTGCCTGGACGTGGGGATCCTACACCGCCGGTGAGCGACAGCCTCGCGCTCTGCGGAGGGGGCACAGACTCGCAGACCGGTAGTGGCGGGAAAGGACTTTAGGGCAGCCCCAGGGGTGGAAAACCAGACCGGCGGGGTCACGCGCACACGAACTGCAGCCCCCCGGACAGAAACCGGAGTGATGGTCGGGCGCACGCGAACTGCAGCCTCGGAGACGGAAACCCGGTGCGCCGGGGTCGCGCCTGTGAACTGCAACCCCCCGGGGGTGGAAACCCTGAGCGGCAGAGTCGCGTGCGCGCGAACTGGGAACGGCTGGCAGTTTTAGAAGCACAAAAGGCAGAGACGTGCCCCGACCTGGAGGCAGGACTGGGAGCGCTGCGGAGGGGCGCACAGTTGTGCGCCCCTCCGCAGCGCTCCCAGTCCTGCCTCCAGGTCGGGGCACGTCCTGGAGTGGTGCAGTTTATAGCAGCACCGACAGAAACAGAGACAGTGTGGCCTGGAGAGCTCACTGAAGAACAGACTGCGGTCTCTCTGCTCTGAGGCAGAGGGTTGGAAACGGTCTCTTCTGCTCTGACTCGCGGAAGAGACGCGGAAAGCCACCAGGGAAAGGCGCCAGAGAACAAAAGCCCCAAAAACTGATTCCCACTGAGCCCATCCCCTGCCACAGGGGCGCAGGGCAACTCCGCCCAAACAGGGTTGCCTGAGTAACAGTGCGGCAGGCCCCTCCCGCAGAAGACAGGCTGGGAAAACAAGAGGCCAGCAACCCTAAGGTCCCAAGAAAACAGGTGCATCTTGCTTGGGTTCTGGTCAATAATTTGGACTCTATACATTCCCTCAAACACCCATCAACAGAATGACTAGGAGGAGGAGCCCCCAAAACAGAAAAGACTCAGAGATTATGACTTTTGCTGCAGATTTACAAATGGATGCAGACATAACCAAGATGTCGGAGATGGAATTCAGGCTATCAATTGTGAAGACAATGGCTAGAATGGAGAAATCAATTAATGGCAACATAGAGTCTCTAAGGGCAGAAATAAAAGGTGAATTGGCAGAACTTAAAAATGCTATCAATGAGATCCAATCCAATCTAGATAATCTAACAGCTAGGGTAACTGAGACAGAAGAGAGAATAAGCGATCTGGAAGACAGTATAATAGATAAAAAGGGAAAAGAGGAGGCCAGGGAAAAACAACTCAGAATCCATGAAAATAGAATCAGAGAAATAAGTGACACCATGAGGCGTTCCAATGTCAGAATAATTGGAATCCTGGAGGGAGTGGAGAGAGAGAGGGGGCTAGAAGATGTATTTGAGCAAATCGTAGCTGAGAGCTTCCCTAATCTGGGGAATGAAACAAACATTCGAGTCCTAGAGGCAGAGAGGACCCCTCCTAAGATCAAGGAAAACAGGCCAACACCCCGGCATGTAATAGTAAAACTTGCAAATCTTAGAACCGAGGAAACCATCTTAAGGGCAGTTAGGGGGAAGAGATTCCTTACGTACAGAGGGAGGAACATCAGAATAACGTCAGACCTATCCACAGAGACCTGGCAAGCCAGAAAGGCCTGGCAAGACATATTCAGGGTACTAAATGAGAAGAACATGCAGCCAAGAATACTTTATCCAACAAGGCTTTCATTTAGAATGGATGGAGAGATGCAGAGCTTCCACAACCGGCAGAAGTTGAAAGAATATGTGACCACTAAGCTGGCCCTGCAAGAAATATCAAGGGGGGTTCTATAAAAGGAGAAAGACCCCAAGAGTGATCTACAACAGAAGTTTACAGGGACAATCTATAAAAACAACGTCTTCACAGGCAACATGACGACAATTAATTCATATCTTTCAATAATCACTCTCAACGTGAATGGCCTAAATGCTCCCATAAAACGGCACAGGGTTGCAGATTGGATAAAAAGACAGGACCCATCCATATGCTGTCTACAAGGGACTCATTTTGAACCTAAAGATACATCCAGACTGAAAGTGAAGGGATGGAGATCTATCTTCCATGCCAGTGGACCTCAAAAGAAAGCTGGGGTAGCAATTCTTATATCAGACAAATTAGATTTTATTTTATTTTATTTTTATTTTTTTATTTTTTTTTTTTTATTTTATTAAAGATTTTTTTTTTTATTTATTTATTTGAGAGAGAGAGAATGAGAGAGCAAGCACATGAGAGGAGGGAGGGTCAGAGGGAGAAGCAGACTCCCTGCCGAGCAGGGAGCCCGATGCGGGACTCGATCCAGGGACTCCAGGATCATGACCTGAGCCGAAGGCAGTCGCTTAACCAACTGAGCCACCCAGGCGCCCAGACAAATTAGATTTTAAACTAAAGTCTGTAATAAGAGACAAAGAAGGACACTATATCATTCTTAAAGGGTCTATCCAACAAGAAGATCTAACAATTGTAAATATCTATGCCCCCAACAGGGGAGCAGCCATCTACATAAGCCAACTGTTAACCAAAATAAAGAGTCATATTGATAACAATACGTTAATTGTAGGAGACCTCAATACTCCACTCTCAGCAATGGACAGATCATCTAAGCAGAAAATCAACAAGGAAACAAGAGCTTTGAATGATACATTGGACCAGATGGACCTCATAGATATTTACAGAACATTCCATCCTAAAACAACAGAATACTCATTCTTCTCGAGCGCACATGGAACTTTCTCCAGAATAGAGCACATACTGGGTCACAAATCAGGTCTCAACCGATACCAAAAGATTGAGATTCTTCCCTGCATATTCTCAGACCACAATGCTCTAAAACTGGAACTCAATCACAAGAAAAAATTTGGCAGAAATTCAAACACTTGGAAGCTAAAGACCACTCTGCTCAAGAATGTTTGGGTCAACCAAGAAATCAAAGAAGAACTTAAACAATTCATGGAAATGAATGAGAACGAAATCACATCGGTCCAAAACCTATGGGATACTGCAAAGGCGGTCCTAAGGGGGAAATACATAGCCATCCAAGCCTCACTCAAAAAAAATAGAAAAATCCCGAATTCACCAACTAACTCTACACCTTAAAGAACTAGAGAAAAAGCAACAAACGACGCCTAAGCCACGCATTAGAAGAGACATAATTAAAATTAGAGCAGAAATCAATGAATTAGAAACCAGAAACACAGTAGATCAGATCAATGAAACTAGAAGTTGGTTCTTTGAAAGAATTAATAAGATTGATAAACCACTGGCCAGACTTATCCAAAAGAAGAGAGAAAGGACCCAAATTAATAAAATTATGAATGAAAGGGGAGAGATCATGACTAACACCAAGGAAATAGAAACAATTATTAGAAATTATTATCAACAACTATATGCCAAGAAACTGAGCAATCTGGTTGAAATGGAGGCCTTCCTGGAAACCTATAAACTGCCAAGACTGAAACAGGAAGAAATTGACAACCTGAATAGGCCAATAACCAGTAACGAGATTGAAGCAGTGATCAAAAACCTCCCCAAAAACAAGAGTCCAGGGCCTGATGGATTCCCTGGGGAATTCTACCAAACATTCAAAGAAGAAATAATACCTATTCTACTGAAGCTGTTTGAAAAAATAGAAACAGAAGGAAAACTTCCAAACTCATTCTATGAGGCCAGCATTACCTTAATCCCCAAACCAGGCAAAGACCCCATCAAAAAGGAGAATTTCAGACCGATATCCCTGATGAATATGGATTCCAAAATCCTCAACAAAATCCTAGCTAATAGGATCCAACAATACATTAAAAGGATCATCCACCATGACCAAGTGGGATTTATCCTCGGGATGCAAGGGTGGTTCAACATTCGCAAATCAATCAGTGTGATAGAACACATTAATAAGAGGAGGGAGAAGAACCATATGGTCCTCTCAATTGATGCAGAAAAAGCATTTGACAAAATCCAACATCCTTTCCTGATTAAAACTCTCCAGAGTATAGGGATAGAGGGAACATTCCTCAAGCTCATAAAATCCATCAATGAAAAACCCACGGCAAATATCATCCTCAATGGGGAAAAGCTGAGAGCCTTTCCCTTAAGATCAGGAACACGTCAAGGGTGCCCACTCACCACTGTTGTTCAACATAGTACTAGAAGTCCTAGCAACAGCAATCAGACAACAAAAAGAAATAAAAGGTATTCAAATTGGCAAAGAAGAAGTCAAACTCTCTCTTTTCGCAGACGACATGATACTTTATGTGGAAAACCCAAAAGACTCCACCCCCAAATTACTAGAACTCATCCAGCAATTCAGTAATGTGGCAGGATACAAAATCAATGCACAGAAATCAGTTGCTTTCTTACACACTAACAACGCAACTGTAGAAAGAGAAATTAAAGAAACGATTCCATTTACAATAGCACCAAAAACCATAAGATACCTCAGAATAAACCTAACCAAAGAGGTAAAGGATCTATACTCTAGGAACTACAAAACACTCATGAAAGAAATTGAAGAAGACATAAAAAGATGGAAAAATATTCCATGCTCGTGGATTGGAAGAATAAACATTGTTAAAATGTCTATGCTACCCAGAGCAATCTATACCTTCAATGCCATCCCGATCAAAATTCCAATGACATTTTTCAAAGTGCTGGAACAAACAATCCTAAAATTTGTATGGAATCAGAAAAGACCCCGAATCGCCAAGGAAATGTTGAAAAAGAAAAACAAAGCTGGAGGCATCACGTTGCCCGATTTCAAGCTATATTACAAAGCTGTGATCACCAAGACAGCATGGTACTGGCACAAAAACAGACATACAGACCAATGGAACAGAATAGAGAACCCAGATATGGACCCTCAACTCTATGGTCAAATAATCTTTGACAAAGCAGGAAAAAACGTGCAATGGAAAAAAGACAGTCTCTTCAATAAATGGTGCTGGGAAAATTGGACAGCCACATGCGGAAGAATGAAACTCAACCATTCTCTAACACCATTCACAAAGATAAACTCAAAGTGGATGAAAGACCTCAATGTGAGACAGGAATCCATCAAAATCCTAGAGGAGAACATAGGCAGTAACCTCTTTGACATCGGCCACAGCAACTTCTTTCAAGATACATCTCCAAAAGCTAGCGAAACAAAAGCAAAAATGAACTTTTGGGACTTCATCAAGATAAAAAGCTTCTGCACAGCAAAGGAAACAGTCAACAAAACAAAGAGGCAACCCACAGAATGGGAGAAGATATTTGCAAATGACACTACAGATAAAGGGCTGGTATCCAAGATCTATAAAGAACTTCTCAAACTCAACACCCAAAAAACAAATAATCAAGTCAAAAAGTGGGCAGAAGAGATGAACAGACACTTCTCTGAAGAAGACATACAAATGGCTAACAGACACATGAAAAAAATGTTCATCATCATTAGCCTTCAGGGAAATCCAAATCAAAACCACACTGAGATACCACCTTACACCAGTTAGAATGGCCAAAATGGACAGGGAAAGAAACAACAAATGTTGGAGAGGTTGTGGAGAAAGGGGAGCCCTCTTACACTGTTGGTGGGAATGCAAGTTGGTACAGCCACTTTGGAAAACAGTGTGGAGGTGCCTCAAAAATTTAAAAATAGAGCTACCCTATGACCCAGCAATTGCACTACTGGGTATTTACCCCAAAGACACAGATGTAGTGAAAAGAAGGGCCATATGCCCCAATGTTCATAGCAGCAATGTCCGCAATAGCGAAACTGTGGAAAGAGCCGAGATGCCCTTCAACAGATGAATGGATAAAGAAGATGTGGTCCATATATACAATGGAATATTACTCAGCCATCAGAAAAGATGAATACCCAACTTTTACATCAACATGGATGGGACTGGAGGAGATTATGCTAAGTGAAATAAGTCAAGCAGAGAAAGTCAATTATCATATGGTTTCACTTATTTGTGGAACATAAGGAATAACATGGAGGACATTAAGAGAAGGAAGGGAAAAATGGGTGGGCGGAATTGGAGGGAGAGATGAACCATGAGAGACTATGGACCTGAGAAACAAACAGGGTTTTAGAGGGGAGGGTGGAGGGGGGATTGGTTAGCCCAGTGATGGGTATTAAGGAGGGCACGTACTGCATGGAGCACTGGGTGTTATACGAAAACAATGGATCGTGGATCACTACATCAAAAACTAATGATGTATTGTATGGTGACTAACATAACATAATAAAATTAAAAACTACAAAAAAAAAACTAAAAATAGGATGTAAATATAATAGTAATCTGAGTTCAGGAGAAACCATCCTAAATATACTTAAATAAATATAAAATAATGACCAAATCACTTTTTACCTCTAAAACATGGATATGGCCTTCCATTTGAATATTTTGTGTGTGTCTTAAAAGGTATGTTGTACATGTATTACAACATGTATAATTACATTTATAACCATATTTATACCAAATGCCTTTTCTTATAGAAATTTCCACTGTCCTCCACAATTAGCACCAGGTTGGATTTTGTATTCCATGATACATTAAAAATATCTCTTGGGCACCTACCTGGCTGGCTCAGTTGGAAGAGCATGCAACTCTTGATCTCGGGATAGTGAATTCGAGCCGCATGCTGGGTCTGGAGATTACATTAAAAATAAATAAATAAAATGTTAAAAGTGGTCTCTTATGGTGCTGCAATCCAAGGAAAGGACCTCTCTTGAGTATGCTGTGGATGTTGGGCACTGACCGGCCACTGGATGAGTCTGTGCTGGTCTGCAGGAAGGCCCCCGTTGGGGGCCTACTCCAGTAGAGTGTCTGTTATGTAAACGGACATTCCTTTTCATTTCTGCATTTAGGTAGCTGTGCCTTGGATGCAGCAACCCCAAATGGAATTAACAAAATTGAAAGTATCTTAATCAGTTTTCCCAATAGGATGGAGATCATTACACCATCAGGTAAATGGCACCCTCATGTCCAGAAACAGCCAACGTGGCTTCTAAAAGGTGGTTTTGGTTATTGGTTGGAGCGAGACACTAATGACAATGTACAAGATGTGTTCTCACTCCCAGTGTTATGCTCTAGTAAAGTTCATGGGTTCAGTTTCCAAGTGGCCAGTTACCTTTTTGCTGATCTATCCATTGACTCCCCACCTAATCCTGGCCATTTTTCCTGGTCATAAGCAAGGGCAAGGGAGAAAGAGTGAATGGCTCAGCCCCCATGATATGACATCTTGCTGAAGGCATGTATGTAAATGCAACATTATATTATTCTTCCAGCCATGGGGGATTTACATTCAGCCAGCAATTGAGGTTACTTGGGGAGGTGGTCGTGCCCACAGTTAACTGTGGGCCACATTTGCCATCTTATAAAATAATTCGACTTTTGAGTAGCGAATACCCAATGATGATTACCCAATTGTTCCTCCACACCCCACAAGTTATACTGCCAAGCTATGCCTCCTTGTGCCCATTTTTTTGAGACTGTTTTTTAGGAAAATAAGTTGATATTTATGGGTCAGAGCTTTGTCTCAGTGAATATTTTTCTGATTTTAAATATCCTTTAGCCTTGTATTTATGAGGCTGTGATACATAACTTGAAGCTATAGGCTCGAACTATAGCTATGAACTATCACCCATGCATGACTATTGCCATTCATACTGCCAAGGATACAGTATGGTAACTATAGAAGAGTGTGGGAGAAATAATTAAAAACAACAAATACTCCCTTGGTTCTTTTGAAAAAAATGAAATGATTTTCCATGATATTTAGAGGATATCTGGCAAAATTCCATTGTCTGGCCAAAATGGTGGTTTCTGGGTAGACATTATACCATAATATTGCCATTTTCTAACCATTTTTTATATACATCTTGTTAATTTTCAAGTCCCAATTCCCAAAGCATCAAAGAATCATAGAATTTTAAAGCTGGATGAGATCTTTGGAGGTCTGATTTACTGTAGGAAACTAATAGAGGTTGAAGAATCTATTGTGATCACTTTGTTCACATAGAAAAGAGGGTGTCAGGGCAGTGAACCCCTTGGAGAGGTAAGGGGAAATGCTGAGTTGCTTTCTGTTTGGATTAAAGCATAGTACTCTGGTTAGGATCTACAGGCTCTCGCTTTCAAGCCTTGTTCATGTGAGATCATTGGGTCTCAGAGTTCTGACATGTTTTCTGGGGCTCTTTCCATCATATAGTGTAACCTTGATGGCAGGGACTTATCTGCCTGTGTCTGACCTATTATTTGTAAAGCATAGGATAAAGTATGCATTCATTCATATCTGGCTTTTTAAAATCAGCATTATGTTTGTGAAATTCATTAAGTATTTCTCTATAGTTCCTTCTCTTGCTCTATAGCATTCCTCTGTAGGAACTGAGCACAATTTATGCACGCAACTGCTGATGGCTACATGAGTACTTTCCAGTTTGGGACTCTTGAGCAAGTAGGCCATGAAAGCCAGTTGCATGTAGAAAAGTAGAGGTGTAAAGCAGTAATGTTACATGCTCTTTTCATTCAAAGAGCTCCCCTCTTATAAGGAGGAAACGTACTTTAAAACTGCCCCTGTCGGGGTGCCTGGGTGGATCAGTCAGTTAAGCATCTGCCTTGGGCTCAGGTCATGATCCCAGGGTCCTGGGATGGAGCTCCAGCATCCTTGGGGCATGCTGCTTAGCGGGGAGCCTACTTCTCCCTCTCCCTTGCCCCTCCACCCTGCTTGTGCACACTCACATGTGTTCCCTCCCTCTCTCTGTCTCTCAAAATCTTAAAAAAAAAAAAAAAAAAAGAAAACTGCCCCTCTCAGTGGTCATCTGAGTTCCCTATCTCTACTCCAGAGCTCATAAAAAGCCTGGACATGGGCTCCAAAATGCAGCCCTGCCTTACATTTTCTTTTCTTTGTTTCTTTTCCTTTTTGTTGTTGTTGTTGAGCTTGGATTTATAGAGCATCTTTTTTTTTTTTTTAAGAAACTTTTTTTTAAAAGATTTTATTTATTCATTTGAGAGAGAGAGATAGAGACAGAGTGAGCACAAGCAGGGGGAGAGGCAGAGGGAGAGGGAGAAGCAGATTCCTTGCTGAGCTGGGAACCCGATGCGGGACTTGATCCCAGGACCTTGAGATCATGACCTGAGCCAAAGGCAGACACTTAACCGATTGAGCCACCCAGATACCCCTATATAGTATCTTTTTAAAATATTTATTATTAAAGTGTAGTTGACCTACAGTGCTCTATTAGTTTCAGGTGCACAACGTAGTGATTTGACAAGTCTGTACATTACTCAGAGCTCGCCATGGTCAGTGTGGTCACCGTCTGTCACCACATGACATTATTACAATATTACTCTGTCCTCTTTGCTGTCCATTTCATCCCCGTGACTTATTTGTTTTATAACTGGAAGTTCATGCCTCTTAATCCCCTTCACCTATTTTGCCTTATCTTTCCAAAGGGAAGAGCCATCTTTGCTGAGTTTACATATTTCATGATTCTAACAGCATAGAAAGTGGGACCCGTAAACCCGTTTTCCATTTTAAAAGAGCCAGAAATCCCACCATTCTGTGCAACAAACCTCCCCAAATTAAACAGTAGCATTCAGTTTGAGAGGAAAATGCATTTTGGCACTTTTTCAAAGATTTGAATTTCAAAGGGTTATTATTATGCATAACACAGAGAGGGAAATGACAATGCTATTTAAATAACTCTCTCTAGAAACTTCACATTAAGTACATTTTCGACACAGTTTCAAGATGCTGAAATTAGGAATTACTATTCTGGCAAAATTTCCTTCCTCGAGGTTATTTTTCAGGGCCGACTAGCCACTAGCAATCCCACTGTGGGATTGCTTCATAGGAACACAGAATGTCTAGATTAAAATCAAGATTTGGTGAAAACAGAACATTGCTCCAGAAGACCGCAGATTTTCCCACTGCAATGGGTTTGCCTTTATTAATTTATATGTTTAAAGGAGCAAAACTTCTATCCACTGCCTTACATCACAAAAGAGTCCATCTTCTAAAACAGGCAATAATTTTATTAACAACTGCATTGGTCATCTTCTTTAGGCTGTTCCTACTGAAACTTTGCATAGTGGCTCATTATCACCATTGCTGCTATTTCGTATTTTTTTTTAAAGATTTTATTTATTCATTTATCTGAGAAAGAGAGAGGAGGAGCAGAGGCAGAGGGACAAGCAGACTCCATACTGAGCATGGAGCCCGACTCGGGGCTCGATCCCATGACCCTGAGGTCATGACCTGAACTGAAATTAAGAGTTTAATGTAAAAACCATGCATTAAAAGCCAGAAGAGTTTAACATGGGCCCTATATATATGTGCCACCAGCTAGCCCCGTGACCTGAGGCAATGAATTTGTTCTAATTCTCAGCTCTTCCCTGTTTGATATGAGGCTGATGTTATTGGCTGACAGCATAGTGTTGATATCAGAAAAAAGAATGACATATATGTTAGGGCAATGCTCACTGTTAGAACAGCTAAGCTTAACTTACCCATGAGAATTTTATTTCTCTCTTGCTTGAAGTGCAGTGCAGGTGCTCCTTGTCAACAGGTGGGTCTCTTCCATGCAACAGTCCAGGGACCCAAGTCTCCTTCTATCTTGAAATTTTACCACCTCCTTGCCCTTCTTTGCCTGTATCCAGCCAACGTGAAAGCCTTGAACCGGAACTGACTGACTTGACTTCTGCACACATCCTGTTGTCCGGGCCAAATCATGTGGCAACACCTAAATACAAAGGGAGTTGGGCCTGTAGTCCCAAGCTGGGCACACACTTTCTATGGTGAGCTCCATGTTCCAGAAGGGGGACCATGCGACATCCATGTGCATTATGAAGCATTTGGTTGTTGTTGCTGTTAACATTTTAGGTATTCTTCTCTATAGTACTGTCATTCCATACCAGCATCCCAAAATCACATGGAATATCACCACCATGTTATATTAGAAAGGAATGGCCAGGGAGTTGTCACAATAAGAAATATGTTTGCTGTTAATACCCAGTGCATGGTACACTCCCCTGCCAATATTTTGCTATGAGTCAACAAATGGTTCCCTATCAGGTAGAAACCAAACTATGCTAAATCTTAAACTACCATGTATAGAAAAATTCCTCTGCTGCAGTGATTCAAGTGTCACCAGGAAGGAAATCTGCAGATAAACCCAGCCTTTCATTACAGTGTATTGGTATCGGATGGGCCTCCTCTTTTCCAGGACCAGCCACTGTCCGCTGAGGCAAAAGGGAGACCCAAGGAGACCATGCTATGGAGGCAGGTCCTACATGACCATCTCCCTGCTACGCTGTCATTTGTGGTCTAGGAAAATGAATATGCCTGGAAAACTTAACAATCAGATAATCACATCGTAACTCAAATCAAATACTGCTTCAAATCAAGTCACCCAGCATTCAGATCACCTCCCATCCCACTCAGAGGAAAGCACACACACACACACACACACACACACACACACACACAACCACAAACCAAAGTCCTGCAGTGGCAGCTGATGCTTTAAGTCACTGCTTCTCAAACTTGAGTGTGCCTCAGAAATCATCTGGAGAGCTTGATCAAGCATGGACCTGTGGATCCCATGCCCCCAGAGTTGCTGGCTCAGTAGGACTGGCGTGGGGCGCCAAAATTTGCATTTTTGACAAACTACCCATTGATGCTGAGGCCGCAGGTCTGGCGACCATACCCGAAGACTTGCCCTATGCTCTCTGACTTCTCCTTTGTCTGTCCTCATGTCTGTCTGTCCCCTTGCTCACTGTTCTCCAATCACTAGCCACCTTGCTATTTCAGGAACCCACCAGGCATGTCCACATACCCGGGCCTGTGCATTTGGTGTTGCTTCATACTAGAGCTCTTTGCCCAGATATTCCTCTGGTTTACGAATTTTACTGCCTTTAGATATTTGCCCAAATAGCACCTTCTTAGGGACCCCTTCTCTTCCCTGACCACACATTTGAAAATTTCTACTCCCCTGTTCCACCACTCACTCTCTCCCCTTCCCTGCCTTTCTTTCCCCTCCCCTGGTCTTATCACCTTCTAACACACTAAGTGATTTACTTATTTATTTGTTGTTTTTCTCTCCTAATGGGAGAGAGATGAGCCCCTTAGGGTGGCAGGGATCTTCATCTCCCCGTTGAGTCTTCATCCAGAACAGTGCCTGATCTTTAATAGGTGCTCAATAAAATATTTGTCCAAAGAGGGAGTGAGGACCATGGAAAGAAAGAATGGAAAGACAAGTTAATATAATCTTGCTCTACAGCCGATTTAGTCAGCTTGGAATGCAAATCACATCTGACGTGCACACAGCCAGTTTCCTGTACAGTTTGTTTGTAGCATCTTTGCCTCATTGTATAATTCTGAAAGTCTTTAGCACAGCAGTTACCTTTATCCCCATTACCGGCATTGTCCTCGGCCTCTTCTGGGGTTTGAGAGCCTCATGTGACAGGCATTACATGAGATACTCTGGAATGATCTTATAATAGGAGTGAGTATCTTTAGGTTTGGAAAGGAGTTATGATCTCACAAGCTAATTCTTGTTTTTTTGTTTTTTTTTTTTTTAAGATTTTCTTTATTTATTTGAGAGAGAGAGACACAGCGAAAGAGGGAGCACAAGCAGGGGGAGTGGGAGAGGGAGAAGCAGACTTCCAGTGGAGCAGGGAGCCCGATGCGGGGCTCGATCCCAGGACCCTGGGATCATGACCTGAGCCGAAGGCAGACGCTTAACGACTGAGCCACCCAGGCGCCCTGCTAATTCTTGTTTTTGCTGCTGTTACTGGACCTCTCAGCTGGTCTGACTTGGGCTGCCTGCACCAAACCCATTCCAGCCCTTCCCCTTTGGCATGCTTGCTGTCATGGGAAGCCGATGTGAGGAGGAGAGCCAGAAGCAACAGGTTACACCTTAAGGCAGGGGTTTTATGCATGGAAACTTTATTTTAAAGCTGACATACCATCAGCGGTACAGTTCATGTTGAGAATGTTGGATTGTTTGAAGACAGAGCAATATCCAATAATTCCAATTGCTTAAATTTTTATTTTTTTATTTTTTATTTTTTTTTTATTATGTTCAGTTAGCCAACATTAGTTTTTGATGTAGTGTTCAACGATTCTTTAGTTGCATATAACACCCAATTGCTTAATATTTTAAAAACCTGTCTGAAATTGTACCAGTTTGTGGTATTTACTAAGGAGGTTCTATTCTTTACTCATAGCAGTGAAAACCCTTCTTGATGTTTTGACCCATATTCTCCAACAGGGAAGAGTTTCTTACACCCAATACTCTATTTGTAAAACTATATGATCAGAGGCTTTAGAAGTGGGCAACTTGCCAACTTGTTCTTCCCATAGCCTCAAGCATGTGCTCTGTGAGGTTTTCAAATACTTAAATATTATTAGAATAATAATAACTAACTTTTGGAAATAAGACCGGGCCCATTGCTTTGCCCAGGTGAAGCCCATATTCTCACCAGGAGTTGGTGTCAGCATATGACCCTCAGATGAGAAAAAGCAAAAATAGGGAAGTGTTGATGTAACCCATATGACCAGTCTAAATAAAGCATAATTAAGGTTACTTAAGGTTATTAAGGTTCTTTTGCTCAGTGTGAAATTCCAATGCATCAAATTTTATCATCTTGGAGACTGAAGGAAAGAAAGCAGTCTTTAATGTTGTTACACTTGACAGTGTTTCCAATTATAATTTATAGGAGATCTGATTTTGATTGCCAGCACATGTATGTGTGCAAACACAATCCTATTTTCAGTCACCTGGGAAGTTTGAGAATTAGATGGTGAACCAGTTACCGTATAGCTCCTCATTTTTGTGGCAGAGACTTCTAAAATTTTTATATGCAATATGGGAATTTGGAGGCCTTTGTACCTGTTGCCAGGACATGTGTCTTGCTGCAGTAGCCTTTGTAAGAGAGCGTAGGCATCTTAGTGTGCTGTCCTGAATAGGCGAGTGCCAGAAATTAGAGCGTTGCACTGCCAACTCTCAGATTTATGCTGGAGCTTGCTTACATAGGCTTATTTTCATAAGATATGCCAATTGTGCACCTCTCTCAAAAATTCCTTGTTCAGCAATGTCACGTTGGTAGCTTGAAATCAACCGTGGTTGGGAATATTTACACTACAGAAATTGACAAAACACTGCAATCAGGGCTTGTTTGCCCCCTTCCCAGAGCCAATTGTTAAACATTTTCCAGCACCCAGTTACAAATTGTGGTAGATTATAGACCTGGTCCTAATTCACTGCCTCTCCCTGTGACCACACCCTTTGTAATGTGACTTTGCAACTCTTTTCTTGAAGAGGTGGACTCTGTTTCCCCATACCTTGAATCTGGGCTGGACTTAGGACTTGCATTGGTTATAGAATGTAGTGGAACCAGCCATGTGCCTGTTTCTTGCCTAGGTCTCAAAAGGCTTCACTTCTGTCTCTTCTAACTCTAACACCACCATAACATGCCCATGCTATCCTGCTGACGGATTAGAGTCCATGTGGCCATCCTAGGCAAGTTGATCTCCAGCCAACCCACAGCTACAGAACACTTGAGCCAGCACAGGCAAGACCCAAAGAACCACCTATCTGAGCTCAGCACCAATTGCCAACCCCATATCGTGAGCTAAATAAATGGTTAAGTCACTAACCATTGGGTGGTTGGTTATTACAGCAAAAGCTAACTGGTAAACTAATCTACTCACAATTGCCATAAGTTTTAAGCAAACAGACAACAATGGTATTGCTAGGATTAATATATGGGCCAGTGTCTATTTGGGAAACTCTGCCCACTTGAAGAGTCACTTTGGAAATACGTTTTACCTGTTACCCTCAGTTTTCTATTTATTATCCTTAGAAAGTTGGTGAGGATATTTGGGCATTAACGTCAATGAAGTAGGATACAGAGGGAAACTAGAGAATCTGGAGCTATCTAGGCAATGGCTGTCTCAAGATGGTGAGCCACTCCGTTCTCCCTTAGATCCCTACTGCTTAGGCCATATGGACTGCTTCTGTTTCTTGAAAAGGCAAGTCCTTTTCTCTCTTGGGGCCATTATCCTTGACGTTCCTTTTGCTGGAATGCTGTGTCTCAACTTTGCAAGACCTACACCTTCTTATCCATCCTATTCTTACCTTACTTAAGCACTTTTTACCAGTATGTGTATCACAAGTAGCCACACAATTACTCTCCTCGAAGTTACTCTATCACGGCGCTCTTCAGTAAAAATATGATGCAAGGCGCACTTGGGTGGCTCAGTCAGTTAAGCATCTGACTCTTGATCTCAGCCCAGGTCTTGATTTGAGTGTTGTGAGTTCAAGTCCCACTTTGAGATCCATGGTGGGCATGGAACCTACTTGAAAGAAAGGAAGGAAGGAAGGGAAGGAGGGAGGGAGGAAAAGAAATACAATGCAAGGTCCATATTTAATTTTAAATACTCTAGTAGCCATATTTTACAATGTAAAATAAAAGTGATCTTGATATATTTTACTTAATCCAAAATACTCAAAATATTGTCATTTCAATACATGATCAATACAAAAAATTAGTAAATCTTACAACCACAAAAAAACCTGCACACTATTTTTTATACCAGCCTTATTTATAATAGCCCCAAACTGGAAACAACCAAATTATCCCTCAATAGGTAAATGGTTAAAGAAACAGGGGTGTGTCATATCATGGAATACTACTCAGCAATAAAGAGGAACTATTGATACTCAAAACAATTTGGGTGGATCTCATTATGATGATAGCGAAAAAGCCCATCTCAAATGGCCATACACTGTCTGATGCCATTTATAGAACAGTCTCAACCTTACAAATTAATGGATATAGGAAACATTAGTGGTTGCCAAGGGTGGGGGGGTGGAAGTGACTATAGAAGGGATAGCAAGAAGGAGATCTTTGTGGTGATGGAACAGGTCTCTATCTTGATTGTGCTGGTGGTTTCGTGAATCTACACATGTGATACAACATTGTCCTGTTATTTGTGCATATGGCACCAATGTCAAATTCCTGGCTTGTATATCATGCAGTAATTATGTGACTATGGGTAGAAACTGGATGAAGGGTACAGGGAACCTCTCTATATTATCTTTGCAACTTCCTGAGAATGTAATATTTCAAAGTAATGTCCAAGGGCTAATTCCTGAAACCCATGAATATGTTAGGTTACATTGCAAAGGGGAATTAGGGCTCCAGGTGGAATTGTGGATGCTAATCAGATGACCGTAAGATAGGGAGATTATCCAGATGGGCCCAGTGTACTCACAAGGGTTCTTAAAAGTGGAAGAACAGGGCAGAAGAGGAGAGTTAGGTAGAGGAAAGACTAGTCAGAGAGAGATGCAATACTGCTGCCTTTGAATATGGGGGAAGGGTTCAAGAGCCGAGGAATGCAGGTGGCCTCTGGAAGCTGGAAAAGGGAAGGAAATGGAGTCTTCCTTAGAGCCTCCAGAAGGAGATACAGCTCTGCTGATGCCTTGACTTTCACCCACTGGGACTTACTTTAGACATTTTGACATCAAGAATTGTAAGATGATGAATTTGGGTTATCTAAGCTGCTAAGCATGTGGTACTTTGTAACAGCACTAGAAAACTAATGCAGTGAGAATTTAGAGAGATGTACAGATGTATTGGACATCTGGGGAGCAGAGTGAGCAGGAATTGGTCATGATTGGATTTGGAGGATGATAGAGAAGGGGAAGTCAAAGTAGGTTCCCGGAATTAGCTTCAATAATTTGATACAGCGTGGTACTGTATACTAGGATTGCGTTATCTAGAGAAGGAACCAGTTCAACAAATAGGAGGTTTGTGACTTAAGTTTTGGAGATGTCAAGAGTGGGAAAAATCCAAGAGGGGATTTGGATGCATAAATCAGGAACTTAGGAGAAGAGCATGGGCTGTGTCTCCATGTTTGAGGTCATCAGCATAAAGAGGAAGTAAACTTGTGGTATGAGATAAAACCATGGTGAAAAAGTAGCTTTTGACCATAACATTTACATATTTTTCTGCAATTTTTGAATGTCTACTCTGTTGATACTCTTCTATGAACTATTATAGTCTTCTTGCTACTGTTTTAACATTATGTTATCACTCTAGACAGTGTAAAAATGATTGGAATTTAAATACGTTTTCCTCAAAGGACTCCTTTTGTTAGTCCCATATGTTGGGTGGCAGAAAAATGAGATGGATGAATTGAAGCCAGGATGGAGAGCTGGGTTGGACCAGAGTGGTCTCGCAACGTTGAAGGTCCAGACAGTGGAGTTGGGTGCATGGATGCGATAAATCTAACCGCAGCCACAGAGTCCAGATTCAGGATGGAATCAGGAAGCTTAGATGAGAAGGAGCCAGCAAATAGGTAAAATTCAAACAACTCAAATCAGTAGGACGTGCCTAAGAAAGTCCTATAGTAGAGAAGGACAAATAAGAAGCGAGGAGTCCAGTATGGAGGCTGAGTTCAAATGCAAAGGATAGAAATTGGAATCCAGAGTCAGATCCCCAAGAGAAGAAAGGGGATCCAGCTGTTGAGAAGGCAGATGCCATTGGATTAGGGCTGAGGTCAGAAGTGCAGGCTCTGAAGCATGGAGCCACTGGATCACAAGCGTCTGTGTCATAGAAATGGGGACCAGATACAAGAAGCATCTTTTTACCAACCCAACATGCTCTAAAGTTTTTTCTGGAGGGAGAAGGACCTGCTGGAACACAGTGACTGTCCCATGAGTGATGTCCAGGAGACACCACAATAAAAGACTCTGAGGAAGGGAGAGCATAGCCTTTATATCTTTTTTGATGCAATAATACTTTGAGAGAATAACTTTATTTTTAGAATGACCCCATCCCAAGTTTTTTTATATCTTCCCCTGAATCACAAATGTCTGATCCATGTTATATTTTACCTAAAAGCAGCATGACTAAAAGCCAGACCCTGAGGCTATGACAGATATGTGTCTGAGCAATGGCATCTCAACAGGGGGATGGTAGGGTTGGTGCCAAGCCCTCTGCAGTATGGTTTCTCGAACAGCCATCTTTCTTCTACCAGTGACAGGCTAGTCATTAAACCTAAATTATTGAAACATGGCTAGGCATTTCTGAAGTCCTTAAGTACTCATTATTACATTTACCAAGTTTTTCAAAACAGCATTGAGGCTAAGAAAAGAGAAACCTCTTCATGAGAGAGTCAGCGAGGAAAGAATCACTTTTGAGATGTACATTAAAGGCGCTATATTTAATTCTGTGGTCTTTAAGTATCCAGCTGTCTGTCTAGCTCAAAATCTTAATAGTCCAGTAATTACATTGACTCCTCACTTCAGCTATAGGGCTTGCAAGCGTACCTCCAAGTAGATGTCAATACCAGAGGCTAGACCAATACCATTTTGATGGTGAGGGGAGATGTGAACAGAAGATTATCTAATAGATTGGCTCCCACTCTGCTTATCTTGTCCCTACCCCATCCCCTCTTCACCGCGGCCCTTCTCTGCTAACTACTTACCCCATGCAAGTCAAAGCTCCTGGAACATATTCCTACTATTATCTATTTTTTTTTTATTTTATTTTGTTATAAAATATATGGAACATAAAATTCACCATTTTAGCCATTTTTAAGTATACAGTTCAGTGGCATTAAGTCCATGCACATTCTTGGGCAACCATCCCCTCCCTCCATCTTCAGAACCTTTTCATTTGCCCAAACTGAAACTGTATACCATTTTACAGTAAGTCCTCCCAGCCCCTGGCAACCACCATTCTACTTTTTGTCCCCATGAATTTAACTACTTTAGGTACTTTATATAAGTGGAATCCTACAATATTTGTCCTTTTGTGTCTGGCTTATTTCACTAGCATAATGTCTTCAAGGTTCATCCACATGGTATCATGTGTCTCAAGTATCTTTAATAATTTTGAATACACTAGAAAAGCAATAGCTTGTGAATTTGTATCCTGTGGCCCAAAGTCCTTTCAAAAACCTCTCTGAGCATGCCAATGTTTTGGAAACTACAGATGCCTCCCATCAGTATACCACTATTCTTACTGAGTATTCAAGCTCTACAAATTAATAAAGAATGGTAGAAGTTATAAAAAAATAAAATAAAGTTACAAGGCATATATATATAACTAGTTAAACTTTGAGCAACAAAGTTGAAAATGGAATTCATGGCCCTGAAACTGACTTTTTGCTCTAAAAAGATTAAGGAGAATCAAGTGTTAGTGGTGATTTTCGGGGCCAGTAAGCATGCTTGAGTCAGGTAGAGTTTTTAAACCTACCTGCAAGGTCACTTCATTTCCCACCTAAACAAGAATGTTTTTATAAATTCTTGCCTACATGCTTGTGATATTTAATATTATGTGACAACTTGACTGGAGGAAGGGATGCCCAGATTGCCGGTAAAGTATTTCTGGGTGTGTGTGTGTGTGTCTGAGGCTGTTTCTGGAAGACATTAGCATTTGAATTGGCAAACTGAATATATCAGATGACCCTCCCCAAGGTGGATGGGCACCATCCATTTCCTTGAGGACCCAAACGGAACAAAAAGGCAAAGGAAGAGTGTGAATTCCCTGCCTCCCTACTTGAGCCAAGACATCCAGTCTTCTGCCCTTGGACATTGGCGCTACAGGTTCTTATGTTTTCAGATTCAGACTGGGACTTACATCATATGAGCCCCTGGTTCTGAGACCTATTGACTCAGACGGAATGACACCACTAGCTTTCTCCAGCTTGTAGACAGCAGACCATGGGACATTTTGGCCAGCGTAACCACATTAGCCAATTCCTGTAATAAATCTCTTCTATACATCTGTGTAAATCCTGTTCTGTTTCTTGGAAGAACCCTGACCAATACAATGCGTATACCATGAACCGCAGGCAATATGAGCTAGGAGACCTCCTAGAGAGGCAAGAAATGGGGGATACCAGTTTATGTCAGATGTGGTTTCTTTGCATTTCTCCATCTGCTCATCATGTAAGTGTGCAGTTCAACAATCAGAGGAGATACTTCTTTCCCGAGCTGCATGCCACTTTCGGTGAACATGGCCACCACAAAATTAAGTAGGCTTTTCTGGTACTCAAAAAGCTTAGCAAGTAATGTAGAACAATAGAAACAAGGGTAAAAGAGCCCAGGGTTAGAAATCAACTGTGATTCAAACACCTTAACGAATACTCCTTCTGTATGAACTGCCACTTCTCAGGCAAGATGAGCATCTGAGTACACTGGTGCCATTTGGAAACCCAAGCTGTCATCTGTGTATTTTTCAAGAGCAAGCAACTTCTTCAGTCATTCATCAGTGACTAGTCTCCATATTTCAAAATGATGGTTGGGAGCCCCCTGTTTACTCTGTTACCCATGTAGATCAATCTCTTTTTCTGAACATTAGCCCGAAGGATGGATTTTTAACATTTTACTTGAGTATATTTGGATACATGTTAATTTTGACAAGTGTGTGTTGTCTGTTGGTTCAAAGATATTTTAGGATTGAAATATACCACATGTGGTTTACAAAAAGCACAAGAACTCTAATGATTGCCATGATATCTCCAAGTTCTGCTTACCAGAAGCCTCCATGACATTTCTTCAGTTTGGGCCTTTTTTTTTTCTTTCAGTTTTTCTTTTTTAAGATTTTATTTTTAAGTAATCTCTACCCCCAGTGTGGGGTTTGAACTCACAACCCCGAGATCCAGTTGCATGCTCTACTGACTGAGCCAGCCAGGCGCCCCTCAGTTTTTTATATATAGACAAAGATACTTGTATGCAGCTAGAGCAATTTTAGGCAACTCCATCCTTGTATTTTCTGCTATGTAGGTAGAATTTTTCTTTATTACATAATCTGCCTACCTCCCTTATTTTCCCAATATTTTTTCAGCTATTTTTGGTTATATATGTAAATGGTCCTAAAATTTTGTGATTTTTGTCATTGCTTACTGATGAGCCAAGACTTATATTATGATTATCTTTTCTCCCCATTCCAGTTTTGGGTTTTCCCAAAGTTTCTTGTTGTCTTTCTCCTCTTTTTATAATGGCTTCTTTATAAATAATCATTTATTTTGTAAAGGGCTTATTATATCTTGCAAGGTGACATGTTGTTTATCTCCAAATTCCCTGCTACTTTGTGATGTCACACAGGGTTTGGGAGAGTCTCCCAGCCTGCCTATGCACCCCAGGCTAGTTCCACATACACAGTTATTGGTTTTGCCTAAAATTCACTTGAAGTGAGAGTAATTGCATATTGATAATGGAATAGGACTTTGCAACCAGACAGTCAAACATGGCCCTTAAGAGCCAAGTCTTAAAATTAGGTAGGCTTGGATTTCTCTCCATTTCTGCCACTTGCTAGCCATCGTACCACGGGTAATCCCGTGATTTAACCTCCCAAAGTTTCAGTTCCTTCACTTGTGAAATAAAAGTAACACCTCACAGAATTGTCAGAATATAAGAGAATGACTATTCCACTTAGCCTAGACAATGTCTGATTCCAGGAAATACTCATTTTGTGTTACCTACTGTTGCCTGTACTGATGCTTTTCAAAAGACTTCTTCCATTGCCTTCTTATTTAGTAATTCTAACTAGTCCAGAAGCTCAGCAAATCTGGAGTATCTGCATTTAGAGAGGAGGACTCTATCCCAGGTGGCCAGGGTCACAGGGCATGCCATGTAGTGGAAGTGGGGACCGCTCTGGTATTCAAGACAGCGAGCAGTGTGGGTGAGCCTGTTCTCAGCATGTGGACTGCTTGGGCTTGCATCCCGTTTTAGCATCTTCCTACCTGGGTGAACTTGGGCACTCCTTAACCTCGCTGAGACTCGGTTTCCTTATCTGTATGGCAAGAATAATAATAGCCCTTACAACATAAATTACCATAAGGAGAGAATACATGAGTTTACACAGACAGGACAGCATCTGGCACAACTAGTCCTACATTAAGTCTACTTTAAGTAGCATTTTCTGGTCCCCAGTGAGGTCCTATGCCACCACACCAGGCAGCCTGACACCAAGGATCCCAGGTGCCCCTCTCGCTTGCCAGTTCCCTGAATCTCTGCTCATGATCCCAGCTCATGAAGCCGAGTGTGGAGATGCCACATACGAGAGCTTTGAGGCTAGGCACGTGCTTCAGGCAGCACCGAGGTGGGCCCGAGAGCTGTCATGTTGCTGAAAGCAGCTCGCGGGCTGAGATGACAGGGAAGCTGGCAGAGTGTTGCGTTGGAGTCTGGGAATTTGGATTTCCTTCAGTGTCTTCCATGACACAGCTTCCATACAAGAACACATGGTGACCAAAACTGTCCATCAAAGCAGTGCGGTTTGCTCTGAATTTTGCCAGAAACTTTCAGAAACAGGGATTCTGGGGTCTGTTTACTCTCTTCCTCTAGGAATGTAACTACATGGTAGCAGAGAAGAAATCCTATAAAGGAAACGTATATAACCCATTGTTTCCCAAATGTACTTAATTAAGGAACCACCCTCCATCCTCCACATCTTTCACCTTTCAGAGAACTGGTGTTTCAGGAACACACTTTGGTTAATGCATAGTCAAACTAGCAGGGGGGGTGCTCACATGTGTGTTTAATAGTGAAACAAAGTAATTAGGAAATAGCAGATATAAAGTCTTGAAATGCCTGATTTAACAACCTGTAGCGGGGCGCCTGGGTGGCTCAGTCAGTTAAGCGTCTGACTCCTGATTTCGGCTCAGGTCATGATTTTAGGGTCGTGAGATTCAGCCCTGCATCGGGCTCCATGCTCAGAGGGGTGCCTGCTCTCTCCCTCCACCCCCCAAATAAATAAATCTTTTTAAAAAATAAAAACCTGTAGCAAACTTTTCTATGCTGAATGATAACTACCAAAACGTTCTGGAAGTAGGTCTGCTGGAACTTGGGAGCAGGGTGTGGTATTCTATGCCCTTACTTTACATGGATGCTGGGCAGCAAGGGTCTTTTTTTTCTATCGAGGGGATGCCCTGGCTCCCAGCAGCCCTTTGACACTTGCTCAGTGACAGAGTTCTGCTCAGTCAGGAAAAAGGGTCTTTCTGGAGAGAGCTAGTAGGATCCCCAAATTTCCAGAATTTCATAGTTCCCTTATTCGAGCTCACAATCCCCACCCAGGCATATCTCTAGGGGCACAAGTTTCCTAAGAAGGTCAGGGGAGGGGATGTCTGGTACTAGTGCAGGACAGTGTTGCATTGTCTAGTGATTAAAAGGCATGTGTTTTGAGGTTCTGAGTCTCGAGTTTTGCCATTTTTTAACTTCTGAGCTGCTATTTCCTCCATGGAGATATGATAATAACACCTCCTGTGCAGAGAAGAGTTAACATAGCAGGCCTGAGTATGTCTTAGAAAAGCCAGTTTGCAAGGTTGGCCCTTGGGTGGCATCTGGGAGCTTGGAATTTATCAGGGTTCCCACCTCTTCCTGGTAAGAATGGTTCACTGTGACTAAACTGTTTATGCAAACATTGTTTATGCTGAACCCCTGCTTTTCTTCTGGAGTCTAAAATTTTGGCATGGGCCAAGCAAAGGGTGCCTGTATGACTAATACTGAATAAAATCTCAGGCTCTGAGTCTATAACAAGCTTCCCTGGGAGATAGCATTTTTCATGTATTGTCACAATTCATTGCTAGAGGAATTAATCACGACCTGTGTGAGTCCACTGGGAGAGGACCCCTGGAAGCTTACGCATGATTTCCTCCAGACTTTGTCCATGTGCCTTTTCCCTTTGCTGATTATGCTTTGCATACATTCACTGTAATAAATCACAGCTGGAGTGCGAGTGTATTCTAAGTTGCTGTGAGTTCTAGCAAATCAAACAGTGGTCTTGAAACATCCCTTTCCCTCCCCCACTGCCAACATAGTGTTATTGTGAGTTTTAAGTACGAGCGGACACAATGAGCCTTGAGCACTATGCCACATACAGACTAAGCATGGACATATCAGAGAGAAGAGACCATTTATCAAGCAGAGCTTGGATTTTAGGAGGGCCTCCTACCATGTATCTCTCTGCTTAGTGGTGTAAAAAGCATCAGGACTCTTTTGCCTGAGTGTGAGATTGCTCATCACTAACGAAATATCACCATACACCATGGAGATTCTCTCTCTACATTTAGTCAAGTGTGAGCTTCACAGGAACTTTGCTTGAAAATGTAGAACTTTTTAATTTTCCTTTCTAGTTTCTTCCTCTTTAACTCTATAACTTGAACTTACTAGATATGTAGCACTGTATTTATAACCATTTAAATTACAATTGTATATTATCACAGGATACAGTGTAGGAAAATTCATTCAGCCACAGGTTTCCTCACCACAACTGTCTTATTTTAGAATAAGAACAGTATTCGTTCATTGAGATTTTCTTTTTTACATTCTCATTTGAATGGCATGGCAACCACTGGGACATTCACAGTCAGGAAGGGAATAGTAAAACATTTCTATTCTGGTTCTAAAAATATTTGACCTAGCATTTTCAGTGCTTGTTCATATATGAATTCATGCAAAAAAAAAAAAAAAACCTCATCTCGTGATTTTTGTAAAATAATTGCTACCTTGTTTTTAAAAAAATGGTCATAAAGTTTATTAAAACATCAAGTGGATTCAGCCAACACATAACCAAATTATATTTTCAAATTATTTTCATTTTCACTAAATAACACCTAGAGATACTATGTAGACTCACTTATTTGGCATAATATCCTGGCCACTGAAAACCTTGCAGGCCCTCATCCAACCAGAGAGTAGCATCACAATCAAGATTCCTCTGAGTTAATGGAATTGTGTAACAGCTAATGTAGTTACCCAGATTGGACATTATTACTTGAGACTTTGAAGCAGCTAAAGTAGAAAGAGAAAAATGATGGGCATCTGAAGATACAAGGTATGGGATGATAAGCAAGTCTTCGCTATTAGCATTTTCTGTGCCGAAATGTACTCTACTATGTAATGGCTTAACACAACAACTATTTAGTGTGTCCTGATTCTGTAGGTCAGCACTTTGGGTCTAGCTCAGCTGCATGGTTCTTCTGCTGGTTTTGACTGGGCTCACCTCGTGGATAGCTGATGGTCAGCTACGTGGCTCTGCTACCAGGGCTGATGGTTGGGCTGATGGGTAGCTGGACCAAAGCGTGTCATCCTCCAGCAGGATGGCCTGGCCTTGTTCTCAAGCTGGCTGCTGGTTCCAAGAGCAGCAAGTGGGCAAACCCCAAAGTACAAGATCATTTCATGCTTGTGTCATAGTTTCTTTTGTCCCATTGGCCACAGCAAATTATATCTCCAGGCCCAGCGTCATGTGGAAGAGACCGACCCAGGGGCATGGACACTGAGAGGCATGAAACAGGGGAGGCCATTCCTGGGATTGTCTACCACAGCTGGATTCCTTTAGTTCTTTACATTTTGGCTTGGGTGTTCTCAAATATTTAAAATCAGCTGACTTATATTTATTAATGCACTTTAGTAAGGTACTTAAAGAGTTTTTTTAAATTGTTATGCTCTCCAAAAGAGACAACACATCAAGGTGTTTTGAGCCCTTATTATCTTTCATTGATTTTTCTCTATCACTTTATGTGTTTTCCAAATTAGTCTGAAGTAACAACCAGGATGGATAGGGAAATGGATTTTGTAGAGTCTGGGGGAGTTAAAGCTGTGAGGAATCTGATCTCTGTCAAAAGAATACATATCCATCCAGTGCTGTGGTCTAAAAGTGTCCCTCCAAAACCCATATATTGAACTCCTAATCCTCAAGGTGTTAGCATTAGGAAGTGGGGCCTTCGGGAGATGACCAGCTCATGAGGGTGGAATCTCATGAACAGAATTAGTGTCATTATTAGAAGAGGCCAGTGAGAGCTCCCTTTTCCCTTCCAACATGGGAGGTACCAGCAAAAAGACAGCCATCAAGGAAGTAGGTTCTCACCAGAACTGAATCTGCCAGAGCCTTGATCTTGGACTTCCAGACTCCAGAACTGTGAGAATGAACCGTCTGTTGTTTATAAACCACCCAGTCCCGAGTATTTTGTTTTGGCAGCTCAACAGACTAGTAGGCATCAGCGGAGGATGGAATAGGACCATGAGAAAACTTGAAGGCAGCAGGAAGATGCCATTTGCCAAGCAGGGATAACTGGTTAAAAGAAGAAACAAATTTTAATGGAAGATGAAGGCAAGGGAGAGAGAGGGTCAGGAGGAGGGGGAGAGCAAGGGAAGATGTTAACATCTGTGGAGCTCTTATCCCAGGTGCTAGTCAATGAATAAATGTACAGTGCTTATGATTTTATTTTTTTTAAAGATTTTATTTATTTATTTGACAGAGACACAGTGAGAGAGGGAATACAAGCAGAGGGAATGGGAGAGGGAGAAGCAGGCTTCCTGCGGAGCAGGGAGCCCAATGCGGGGCTCGATCCCAGGACCCTGGGATCATGACCTGAGCCAAAGGCAGACGCTTAACGACTGAGCCACCCAGGCGCCCCGTGTGCTTATGGTTTTAGTCCCTCAGCATGTATTTCTTGAGCCCTTCTATATGCCGGGCACTGGCATGTGGTAGTGAACAAGCCAACAGTATCTTTTCTCTGGTGTATCTTCTATTCTAGTAGGGAAAACAGACACCGGGCACACCATTACACCTAATTAATTGACAGCAAGTGGATACATGCTGTGAAGAATATGTACATGGAGCTGTACACGTGTATAACCTATTTAAGCCTAAGGGCTGAGATAAGGCTTCCCTAACAAAGCAACATTGAAGCCAAACCATCACCTTTTATAGTGCCTGCAGCTGTGTTTTCAGGATTCCCCAAATGATCATGATTGTCCTATTCACAATAAATTGAGAGATGGAAAAGCAGTTAACCCAAGATCATAGTGAATAGGTGAATCAGCCTGGGATTCAAACCCAGGACGTCTTATGCTTTTTCAATACCGTAAAGCACAAAGTGACTATTCTGCAGGTATCCTGGAAGTATCCTGGTCACAGGATATGTTTCAGTTGGGTAAGCTACGTTGTTTCAAACAGGCAAAATACATTGTACAGTGTTCCAAATATAATATACAGGGCGCCTGGGTGGCTCAGTCAGTTAAGCATCTGCTTTGGGCTCAGGTCATGATCCCAGGGTCCTGGGATCGAGCCCCGCATCGGGCTCCCTACTCAGCGGGAAGCCTGCTTCTCCCTCTCCCACTCCCCCTGCCTGTGTTCCCTCTCTCGCTGTCTCTCTCTCTGTCAAATAAATAAATAAAATCTTAAAAAGAAATATAATATACAGTGAAAAGTAGTCTTCCCCCCTGCGTTGTCCCCAGTCTCCCTTCTCCCCTCCTCTGTAGGCAGTGCCACTCAAGTTTCTGGTTTATTTGTTCAGAGATCTATTTAATATTTGCAGCACTTACTTTGTGTTTTACAAATGTTTGCTTGTTTAATCCTCATAAGAATTGCATATGGTGAATGTGATTATTAACCCCATTTTTTCATATACACCCCTATTTGTCCAAAGGTTTTTAGATTTTAAGTGCACACCAAACTTTGAGATGCTTCTCCCTGTGTGCTTGTCAGCTTTTGCTTTGCTAATACCACATAACAAGGCCGGAATCTTAGTGGCTTAATTAGAAACATTGCTTTCTTACTCCTGAGTCACCTGGGGCTCAGCTGCACATGGATCTAGACTGGAGGTTGGATTTGGGTCTGCTTCATGCATCTCTCCTTCCAGGATCCGGGCTGAGGGAGTATCACCCACAAGACAGATCTTCCTGCCAGGTGGCAGAAGCACAAAGAGGAGAGTGAAAACACACAGTGCCTTCAAAACCCACCGCCCTGGACCACACAGCAGTCACATTGCCAAATCTAAAATCATTGGGGTAGGGACTATATTCCACATGGCAAGGGCAAGGAGAAAACAGATTAAGAATGAAATACCTGCTCTACACACCCTGAAAATCCAACTTTCATCTTTTGCAGCTGAGACAGAGAGGAATAATTGAAAAGCTAGCCCTGCGACTGAATCATTTTCCTATCGTCTTCTGCTGGCGAGATCTAAACAGGATCTGTCTTTTCTGTTTGCATTTCCCAGGTTTGCATCATGTTTGGAAAGAAAAAGAAAAAGATTGAAATATCTGGTCCCTCCAACTTTGAACACAGGGTGCACACGGGGTTTGATCCACAAGAACAGAAGTTCACGGGCCTCCCCCAGCAGTGGCACAGCTTGTTAGCCGACACAGCCAACAGGCCCAAGCCCATGGTCGATCCTTCCTGCATCACACCCATCCAGCTGGCGCCCATGAAGGTATGGCGGGGATTCTGTCTTTAAGTTGGCTCGAGACGCGTGTTCTCATTTGATGCGGTGCACCATCCTTACAGGCAAGCTAGAAAAATGCCTAAATCATGCACTTGTTTTTAAATATCCACTGATGATCCGCACTTATTCTTCAATGATTATAATGTTCCCCACTTATTGTAAATTGCAGCACATGAAAAGGAACCTCAGCTTTCAGATGTGAGATTTTTTTTTTTTAAATCAAACATGTAAAATGCAATCACAAAATAGAAAAATCTTATTTCTACTTTAAAATGGTGTTTGCTAGTCTTCATACCAAAAAATATTATTTGCTCCCTCTGGTAAATGTTGACAGTAACCTCAGATTAAGTAGGCAACCTTTAGGTGTTTTACATTTGCCCTCAGAATGTTTAAACTTGTATAGAAAACTTAGTACTAACAGATTTTAACAATAATGATTCATATGTATGTATATACACACACATGCATATACATACATATCCACATATATGTGCATGTTTTATATATAATCATGTTTAAATATGTAATATATTCATATTTGTCTTCATGGTCTAGCTATTTCAAATAAAAATGAGTCACTTGAGTCCTATAGGTTGTAATTTACCTTAAAGAAATTGCTAGTAGATTTTTGGCAAGGGATGTTCATGAAAATAATTGCATTAAAGCAGAAATTAGTCCCAATAAATTTCAGATATGCCAAGTGACTACAGAGAAAATCCAGTCATTGCTGTTTCCTTATGCGTCAATAAAAAAGAATGATAAGAATTCCGTAGACCACCAAGCAATTGCCCAAAAGCTGCCTATGAGAGTTAAATGTCATTGAAGTTTATCATCCTGTTATCTAATAGATTAGATTCTATTCTATGTCTCTTGCTCATCATATTAGCAGGCACTGAGCTATGAATACCTTCTTCTGTGTAAACATGAATATTGAATACATTGTGTTTAAGTATTTAGGCAAAACAGAAGTGGTTGCATTTTTAGAGGATGCAAATAAAGAAGCCTAGCTGATAAGTTACTGGAAATTCTTATATCACCAGAGCTGAGTAAATTAAAATTGTGATTCCATCATTCATGCATAGTCTTGGTCATTCTATTCTGGTATGGTTTGGTTTTGTTTTCTATTCTGGTATTGAAACAGGTAGGTCTATTCAAACCAAAGATAAATATAGAATCTTCTAATCATGCATTTTGTGAATTTGATTTTCTGGTAAGATTCTGAAACTTTTCAGGCCAGCTAAAATGTAAAATACTCAATAGATGGATATTTGAGAAGATACATATTTAGGGACAAAAAGGAATCTCCCATTTAAAGCAGGTATTGATATTTAATAGAAACTGACCAATTAACCAACTCTACTGGTTGATAGTAGGCAGTATCCTTTTATCAAATGGGATTTTCTCCCTAAGAGAAGGCTATTGCTTCACTAATGACTAAATAATAGGGTGGGCCATATCTAATAAGAAGTTGAGATTAGAAAGAATTTGCTTTTTATTTATTTTTGTTTTTTCTCATACCCCAAGTTTTTATAAAACTCAGACGTTAGAATGTGCATTGTGCCCAGAAAAATTCTCTGCCCTTGATCTTCACAGTGAGGGAAAAATGCCCAAGTGAAACATAATTATTGAATGCGGTTATCATTTGATGAGGAACATTCTAGAAGGAGACAGAGTCTTAGTGTAACATCCGAGCTAAAGGCCCAGGACATGTACTGTCTTATTAGAGAATGTGCTTATTATTGGGGAAGGACAGAGTGTTATTTGCTGTGGTTTTTTACTCGTCTGGGTCCTAGCAGGTCCCGGCTGGCAATGAAGGAGGACGCTCCTATCTCAGTGATAATCCACCATGCTTGGTGGATGTAGGACTTAACAGGACTTCTAGTTCATTTCTTCCATCTCTCAGACGGGCTGGCCCATTATCCTCTCTGACAGAATTTGTCAGCCCCACCGAGAGTCAGAGCAAGATTTCCTTAACTGCCGAGCTCCTGAGCCCCAGGATTCGCTTACTTCCTGTATGGGCGTTCTTGCCCTGATGCCCCATGAGTGAGCCTTTGGTCTGTGTGAAATGAAAATATTTGTTACAGACACTTATATGCAAACTGCAAGATGACTGGAAAATACATCTTCAGCATAGACCCAGGCCTGAATTTTACAAATGGGACCTCAGGTGCGGTTTTGCCTGTGAGAAAGAAAATAAATACAGATGAGGAGTGACAAAACAGTAGTTAGCTAGGCTGAATTTTCCCCAGAAAGAATAGAGTTAATCAAACACTTTTAACTGAAGGATGCTCAATAAATCCATACTTGATACTCTTGCCATCTCCTTTAGATTGATCCTCTCCTCCAGATCCCATGAGTGCAGTTAATGCTTTGGACAATATTGGTTGTCCAAGAGAATCCTGCTGACTCCACCAGCCGCTCTAGAATAAGGAAAATAAAAGGCTCAAGGGGCCGAAGTATGTCGTGTGGTTTGGATGATCCCACTTTTTGGGAATGCCTTCTCTGGAGAAATCTTCCCTATTTTTAACAGATTATAAATCATGCAGAATCTATTTCAGAAGTCCAAACAATCCTTGAAATAAGAAGCTAGGAAGGAATTGACAGAAAGGAGTGAAAAGAGTTGTTCAGATTTAAAGCCATTTTAGCAAAGTTACTTAAGTAGAAGCAACAATTCTAATTTGTTCAAGTTGTCCTTTAAAGGGGACAAAGAAAAAGAAGAGATCTCGACATGAAAGCAGTAAATGGAAGACGTGCATAGTGTCTTGTATTGCGGCAAAGTGCTAGTTCCTGGGTACCCATCAGTAAGCTTCAGGAAGGCTGGGGGTTCTGAATGGAAATTCACCATTGCAATGAACTCTTCTCTAGAGTTTCAGCTGTTCCAATTCAGAACCTTCTTTAAATTGCTTGTCCCCCTTGCCAGGACACCCTTCTTCTATGTAGATTTATTGAGGTCAGTGTTCCCCAAACTATAGACCATCAAAGTCACCTAGACGGCTTGATAAAACACAGATTGCTGGGCCCATCCTCAGAATTTCTGATTCAGTGGGACTGGGATAGGGTCAGAATTTTGCATTTCTAATAAGTTTTCAGGTGATGCTGATGCTGCTGGTCTGGAAACCGCACTCTGAGATCTTTGATTTAGGTAATTATAAAGGAATTCATCCACATAAGGTATAATCAATACAAGTTTATGCTGGCCAGGATTTCCAAATGCTCAGAAATGTAACCAGAAGCCACAGGTTAGCTCAGACTTGTGTCAGAAGTTAAAGTGCATGTACTCAAGCCAAGGGTACATAGGCAAACTGAGAAAATCTGAACCCCCGCCAGAGGTGGTGGAGGGGAGATTGGGGGATATCCCTTTAAAGTGTTTGGCAAGTACCTTTGAGAAACTCCTTTTTCTGTCCAACATCATTTTCCACAGAACATCGTAAGCAATATTACCAAACTTACTTCCAAATTAGATGCATTTCTATAAATGGCAGGTCGAATGGTCACATTGTTCTTGCCCCTTGGTTCTCAAACTTGGGCTTTCATCAGAATCTCCTGAGGAGTTTATTACAACCCAGATTCCCCAGCCCCAAGCTAGAGATTCAGATTCAATAGATCTGGGGTGAGCTTGGTGATTTGCATGTTTAACAAGTCTTCAGATGCTGCTGATGCATTTTTAAGAACCACTGTTTTAGGTGGACTGAAGTTAGAACTTAATTTGTAACAGCCTAGAAATCATTTGAAAGATGCTAAAAATAAATACAGAGGATAATATTAAAAAGCCTTTGTTGCTTCTACTTAAAGTGAACAGATAGCATATTTTAATATTTGCTTCATATTTGATTTTCAGTTTCAAGTGGAGCTATAGAAATAATAGTATTATTTGGCATATTGAAATTTTATTAAATGATGTCATCCTATAATATTCTCCAACTTGCTTTTTTGCTTAATATTGTTTTGAGATAAATCATATGGATATGTAGAAAATGAGTTTATTTAGAAATTAGAGGGTGGTTTGTTTTTTTTTTTACACTTTATCCATGTTTCTACTAAGAGATATTGGCAAGTATTAGCTATTTATAAGTAATATTGTCATGAACATCAGTGTTCGTGTCTCCTTGGGCACATGGTGAGAAGTTTTCTTGTAGCAGTTCTCAAAGTGTGGTCTGAACTCCTCTCTTTGAGGGAGTCTGCATGATCAAACCTATTTTAACAATACCAAGGGGTCATTTGCATTTACCACTCTCACTCTAAGTGCACAGTGGAGTTTCCTAGAAGCTACATGACATGTCTTGACGTCATTGGTCTGATATCCAATGGAGCGATGCTTTGCATTCTTATGTTTTAAATGTTTCTCAGTTTTAATTTCAAATACAGTAAATGTTGATAGATAAAACATAAACCAAAGTATTTCGGAGTCTATCCTCAATAATTATAAGAGGTTCTTCAGACCAAAAAGTTGAGAACCACTGTGTTTAGGCTGACGTCAAATATTATTATACGTGGCTTCTACAATTTGCTCCTTGCACTCTACCGATGGTTTTGGGTGGGTTGTTTTGTTTTTTTTTTTTTAAATAGAGATTTTTGTCTTCTCTGGCTGGTAATCTTCAAGTCTCTCCAACTGTCTCAGAGATTATTGAATGTAATATTCTACCCCTTTCAGTTTCACAGAATAAAATTTGTCTAAACCAAAAGTTTCGACATAATTGAAAATCCCTACATCCTTGCTCGCCATCCCCTTCTCTAATTTATCTTTGAAATCCTTCTGACAGTCTTCTTTTTATCTTTTCAAGGTTGAAGATGCACAGAGAATACCAGAGCAAAACCCGCTCTGCCTGGGTTTGCTTCGTCTTTGTCATCTTCAGTGTTTTATCGTCTGCTAAAGCAAGGTTCTCCTTCCTTATTTACCCCCCACCCTTGGCCATGATGTCAAAAAGCACCCTACTCTCAGATACAGGGAAAATCAAGAGCAGGAAATGCTCAGGTCTGGCCACCCCATTCTTGAGGACTTGTGCCGCCATTTCATATTCTCCCCCAGCAGAACTTATG